>NC_058378.1:27205000-27876875 GCF_018350175.1 Felis catus | reverse complement strand
ATTTTAAAGATGTTTATCATAGCAATTGCTTTCTTTAGCTTTTACAGTAAAATGCAAACATTTTTTATGACTTCTTCAGACTTTTATAAACTTCCTACTGCCTAACTTGCAGTCCCATGCTGTACTGTTTTCCTTTTCACTCATTAGATCACTGCATATTGGCCTTTCTGTTTCTAGAACACGGTAAGTTCCTTCCCATCAGAGGGAGCTTGCATTTGTTAATTTCCCAGGGCAGTTTTTCTCTTGAGGCCAGCTTCTGTTATGTTCAGTTTGCAAGGACTCACTGAAATACCATCTTCTCAGAGATCAATCTCCCTAAATGGCTTCTCCAGCTATACCCCATTATATCACCATATTTATTTCTTTTAGAGTCTCTATCACAACCTGAGATTATATTTTATATTATTTTGTTACTTTTATTGTACACTTTCGACACTCAAACATAAAGTTCACGAAGGCAATGATTTAGTCTTCCTTATTCACTATGTATATTCCCTATACTTAGCAGAAATGCAACATATATATGCAGCATATAAATATAGAATAATTATTCTATATTTACAGAGGGCAGCAAGGCTTTTGGCAACACCTTTTATACTTTTCCTAACAAGATGTGTCTTCTTTTGGCAATATGAAAAAAAAATTACAGTATAACTAGAGTTATAGTTATGAAAAAAATAATCCTTAAAATGGGCAATTAATGTATAGTTGCTAACCAACAGTGGGATCTGTACTGGTGGGCTTCAGTGATCTGCTCTTGATTTATTTCATTTCAATGCTTTCCTAATGATTTGGATAAGACTATAAATTAATATATATCTTAAAATTTATTAAAATTTTAAATTCTTAAAATTTTCAGTTAAAAATAAGAATAAAGGGCATATATTAGCTGCATGAATCTAGTAACAAAGAATTTGGATTTCCAGAATTGGACTAAATTTCGGTATCCAGATGAAGTGTAATAGATATAAATATTAAACCATATATATGGAACACTATAAAACAAATTGTAAAATAGAGAACGGAAGAGTTATAGCTTAGCAGAAATGTACCCTCCAAAAGGCTTAGAGATTTTAGTTGATATTAATCTTAATGTGAATCAACAGTGTGATACAGCTGTCAGAAAAAAAAAAAACTACTATGATTTAACATCTTTTCATCAAAGAATAAGTTCTAAAACTAGGGTGCCTGGGTGGCTCAGCCGGTTAAGCAGCCGACTCTTGATTTTGGCTTAGGCCATGATCTCACAGTTAGCAAGTTCGAGCCCACATCCAGTTCTGTGCTCACAGTGCAGACCCTGCTTCAGATCCTTTACCTCCCTCTCTCTGCGCCTCCCTGACTTGTGCTTGTGTGCTCTCTCTCTCTGAAAAATAAAATTAAAAAAAATTAAAATTAAAAAAAATAAGTTAAAAAATTAAAAAAATTTAAAAAAATTAAAAAAATTAAAAAAATTAAAAAAAAAGTTCTAAAACATATTCTCAACCTTCTCTGTACTTCAAAATTATTTTTTAAACTGTATGTATTTTAATACAGTACATCTTGAAATTTAGAATTAGTAGTTCTGGAGTGTACCCCAATTGTGAGTGTGTGTGTGTGTGTGTGTGTGTGTGTGTGTGTGTGTGAGTACCCATATGGGTAAGTTCTACTTTTGCAAATCTATTGAAATAAAACATGCACATGCATTTAGGTCCACTAATTCAACTTCCAGCAATTTATGGTACAGCTGTATATGTGCACATGCATAAAAGTCTATGAGTAAGGTTTTTATGCAGCTTGACTTACAGTGGCAAAAGCTGGAACCATCCTAATGTCTGTTAGCAGAGAATGTTAAAGCTGTGTAAAGTAGTAAGTCGGCTCAAAGTATGTTTTGGTATGGAAGATACCCAAGATAAGTGGAAAAGGCAAATTTTAAATGAGTATGTATATTATCCCATTTATGTGGGGAGGGGGGGAAGGAGATAGTTTGAGCCATATGTTTGTGTAGTCATAGAAAATTTTTCAAAAAAGTTTCACAAGAATTTTAATAGTAGTTATTTCCAGGAAGTGAGACAGGGACAAAGCACAAAGAGGACAGTTTTACAGTCCATTTCATTTCTTTTACAACTCTTAAGTTAAGCAGAAATAGGTATTTTCTCAATTTCCAAATAAAACCCAACCAATTAAAAATTTTGCTAGATTGATCCAGGAGTGAGGCTGAGAAACACAGGGTCAGGAGCTGCTGATGGGGTAACATTAATTCCTGTTTGTTAAAAATGATTGAGTTCATGCAGGTTTCAGTGAGTTGGCTCATCCTGGCTCTCACTGTGCCTGAAGGGCTACAACGATAATGCTTTGCCCATTGCATATTTAGCAGAAGATCTGAATAGTGACATGACTTGAAACTATGTCATATGAAAAACTCATAAAAACAACAGGGATTATACCAAGGTAAAGGTAAGAAGACTTCAAAAAACATGGTCACTGCCATCAGATCTCTAAAGGCCTATGATGTGAAAGACTTGTTCTGAAGATTCCTGAGGGGCAGAACTACAGCTTATTGAGTAAGAGCTACAAGAATAAAAACATCCCCTCATCACAAAATGAGAGATGCTCTCTAACAGTGCTATCTTGAAAGGAATTGGACTTTGTTGAGAAGGAGGAATTTGGAGTTTCTCAATGACACAGACATTCAAATACACGGAGAGTGACCATTTGACTAAGCTGTGATAAAGGGAGTATAAGCCTTGGGTAAGAAGTTCACCTAGAAGTTTTTTAATTCCCAATCCTGAGATCTTCTAATGGATCTTTTATATAAAGCAGAGAAATGTGATCTGAATGATAGCATTTCTAAAATAGTATAACTGTTTGAACTCAACCTGTTGGAAGGGTAAAGCTAGTCCATATGGCTTAATAGTTACTCTATTTCAGCAAGTGACTTGGAGGGATATTTTAAAAGTAAATATTTTGTATTTGCATATGGCACAGAAATGAGAAAGATAGAATTCAAGGTTCTAAAATATGTTTGTAATTTGGACTAATGTTTGAAACCTCATAAACTAAAATTTAATAAGGGTAAATATAAAGTCAGGACCTTAGGTTAAATACGTGCACAAGGTGGATAGGAAAAACATCAGTTATATCAAAAGCACTGGCACATCAGGAATGAGAGGTTTTGTATCTAGTTCAATGAGTTCAAACACTGGTCCAAAAAAGCGTTTTCATGGTCTATACTGAAATTAGGGTCAGTAATAGTTAGCTTTTTTCATAAAGTAAAATTCATTCAACTTTTTATGAGAAATTGATGTACTTTCTACTTTGATATTCATCAAAAGCATTTTATTTATGAACTAATAATGAAAGTAGATAATAGCTTGTTATATGGTTATTCTTCACTTGGAAAAATAAAACTTTCCCAATCCCATGTGGATTATGTTCCTTTCCCCACTACTTAACTTCTTTCAAAAACATTTGTAGCCTGAAGAATCCAGAAAATTAAAATACTAATTTAGGTGACTCAACTATATATCAGTAGCATGACATGGGGGCCATCTTACATCTTTAAAATGATTATGATACTTAGCTTGTGAAATAGGGGAAATTTCCAGAGTAGCTGGTCTGGGGCTGTCCAGATCTAAAATTCCATGTTGGATTCAGGCCCTGCAATTTAGGGGCTAAGCAAAAGAAGAATGAGTTGTTTTAAGTGTAGTGAACTATTACCTACTCACCAGACATATTTAATCAAAAGCCAAGAAAGGCTGCACCTTGTCAAAGACGTTAGAAATAGAGTTTCATATTGGGGTGGTAGAAGTACTGGTTGTTTTGAGTGTTCTTTTTCTAAAGAAGATTCTTTAATTAATAAAAATATGGAAAAAACCTAGGATATTTTCCCTGTGGTGAATACACTTATATTTAAGTAGGCAGACTTTCACAAGTGCTTAGATTTAACAAAATCAAGTTAAGTTTCTAATCACTGTCATATACGAATGAATATCTAATACAGCTTTGTTATATCTTCTGTTTATGCCTCTCATCAAATGCTATGTTATATGATGACCTGACAGAGCTAAAACAACTTGCAAAGATATCAAGTATATTTTCAGTGATGTACTTGGGGATACATTTTCATAAGTTACTTATTATAAATCTATAATTACTTTCTAAAAGGGTTGTATATTGAGTATGTTAAAGTCAAGTTTGCCCCAGACATAGAAACTTGTGAAGTATAAAACAAACAAAATACCTGGGGGAGATTGTGCTCTGGATATCACCTGCATTCATATTTAAACATGGAAAAGTATAACCTCTATGAGAGGGTAAGAATTTCAGGTCCACTGAGGTATCCTAAAAATAATGCCTGACAGGTAGTAGGTGCTTGGTACGTATTTGTGAAGTGAATGATTACATCTGCACAAAGTTATTTTGTGTTATAGACATTGGGAAATAGATACCAAAAGCCAGCACGATTCCTCATCCTTTTTGTTCTCTGGGAGGTATAAAAATTCCCAGTTTCTAACCAAAGTGATAAAATGTCCCCATATGACACTGTCTCCTTGAAGTACACATCTTGTGAAGTGACTGACAATATCTCCCTCTGCATGGACAAGATTATTTTGTTGTAACAGCAGCTTGTTCTGATTACGTTATGATGTGTTACTATATTTAGTATACACCAGTAAGGCTATGGGACTATCTCTCTCTCTCTCTCTCTCTGTCTCTCTTTTAAACTGTGTGTGTCAACTGAAGTCTCCTGTCTCTTTGAGAAAGAGAGAGAGAGCTTGCATGCCTGAATGCACATGATTGGGAGGGGCAGAGAGAGAGAGTGAGAGAGAGAATCCCAAGCAGGCTCTGTGCTGTCAGCGTGCAGCCCAGTGCAGGCAAGATCCGAACCCAATCGTGAGATCATGACCTGAGCCAAAATCAAGAGTCAGATGCTTAATGGACTGAGCTACCCAGGCGCCCTGGGGGTATGTCTTTCAAATGGAAAAACATATCTTTATGTGTATGGGGGTTTTGTTTGTTTTTGTGATCAAGAAGCTGTCATATCTATGAATTGAAAGCACTTAATTTTCTCAGAATCATGCTCTGGGGAAGCAGATATGTTTTCTTTCATTTTCTATAGATGATGGTGATGGATGTTTTGTTTGCAACTAAACAATAGAAGACTCAAATATCAATTTGAAATAATCATATTATTTAAGAATCCCAGAGTGTACTATCAGTGTTGTGACAGACAGGCTTTTTACAATTGTTACTAATTTATTTTTCTCTTAAGAGAATGGCAAAAATACTCTAAGATTTTGGAAACCAAGAGTCATCTAAGACCGTAAAAAAGCTAACAGGAAATGATCTTTTTTTTTTTTTTTTTTTAAGAAGCTGATTGTGATTGAATGGTTGATTCTCAAGACTGTCTCGGGTGATTTCAGACGGGAAGCCTAGGGTCAGTCTCTTCCTGGTGGTGCCATGATATTTATGTGGGGACATTGTGATTGAGTGCAGCTATGAACACAGTTGTTTCCAAGCTGGAAGTTAAGCTCTGTTATTGTACTATCATTGTTCTGCATCCTGTCCCAATTATGCAGTCAGCTACTCCCTTTCACTCACTCCAAGGATCTCTTCACTCAACAAATATTTGCTGATCATCTACCTGGATAACCCATGAAGCTAGGGTGACCCAGGGGCAAGAAGTGGGGATTTATGGAGTACTCACTAAAGCAATTCTGAGGAATAAGGTCTGGGTTCATCACGAAAGGGCCTTATCTAAGAAAATCTGAGGCATCGTGTCCTAGAAAAAGAGACAGAAATTGTGGAAAAGAAGTCAGAAACATTAAATTCAAGTGGGGAAGTGAGTTTGCAAATTAGATAATGACTTAAATGCAAGTAGCCAGGACTAAGTATGATGTAATATGTAGGCAGAGGCAAGAATTTCCAAATTAATCCAGAGACTATGCTGGAACCCTTATTTACACTCATGGTGTGTGCTGTAATAGTAAGCATATTAGCATAAATGCCCTGTGCCAGCCTAGGCGTTGTTCTATTTATAGAGGCAAACAAAGGTGGAGTTTTGCCTACACTGTTTCCAATGAGAAGGGAAAATGTACTATGTAGGTAAAAATGAAGTAGTATTAGAGAGGAATAGGTTAAAATGTCATGGGAGTTAGAGATTCATGTCAGTTAAGGGATTCAGGGAGGGCTCTCAGAAGAGTGACATAGTCTATAAGCCTTAAACGATAAACACGATTTGGACATTTGGGAAAATATGAAAAGGAAAAAGGAGATGGAAAAGCAAGAAAATTTAAAAGTGAGTAACTGAATCTGTGTAAGCTGCATCATCTCCTAGCAGGAAAGCTCCTGGCATTTGGGGTGGAATAATTCTTTGTTGTGTGAGACACAATGGTGGGGATCTACATGCCACAAAATTCAGAATGTAAGGCATTAAATACACAACCACCACCTCCCAGCTCAGTCTCTGTGATAACCAAAAATGCCTCCACACATTTCCAAATTCCTCCTAGGAGATCCTGCCCCATTTGCAAACAAGTGGGAGGCCATGGCTGTGGAAAAGAAAGAGACTGGATACACATTTGACAGGACTTGGCCCTTCCTGCCAAGCCAAAGAATTTAGATTTGGAACTTGGTAGAGGATGGCAAGTCATGATAGGTTTTGAGCAGAAGAATGACATTATCACATTCCTGCTTCCGTGGAACTAACCTGGACTGTGTGTGTCAACTGAATGGAAACTGTGATAGGCAGGACCAGTTAAGAGATTATAAAATATTATATACAAAAGTCATAACTTGAATAAGGGACATAGGAGTAAAAATTTATAAGATGGGACAAATTGTAAATAGACTAAATAAATTGACCAGAAAGTGAAAGCACATTAGCTTACAGTAATGATGGAGGCAACAGAGGACAAATTTGGAGGTTTAGTCTGGCACCTGGAAAGATGGTGGTTCTATTAGAAGAAATTGGAAATATAATGAAAGAGGAGTCACCTGAGGACAGAATTAATATATTTAAAGCACTATTGAAATATTAAGGCAATGCTTTAAATATATTTGAGTTACTCTCAACATAAAGTTTAGATTCTAGCAAACACGTTCAAAACTTGAGATATAATAGCGAGATATGGCGGCCATTCATATAGAGGTGATGGTTGGAACTGTTTCATGTAGGACAAATTTGCTAAAGGGCAAGAGAAAATTAAAGGGTCAAAGGCAGAACCTTAAGAAAATACATCTAGGAGAGAAGAGGAGGAACCTAAGGGATAACAATCATCAAAGTAAGAAGAAAGTCAGGAATGTGTGGGTTGGTGGAAGCCTAGCAAGTGGAACCTGTCAGCCTGGTGGTCAGCAATGCCACATGCTCCAGAGAGGTCCAGGGGGATGAGAACTGGCAAGTGCCAAGTGGAGTCGGAAGTTAGGAAGTCAGTGGTGATCTTCACAAAAGAGGTTCTGGTGGCTTCCTGGCGAAGGAGGAGAGAGTGGGGCCTAGACTGTGAGTTGAAAAGAAACTTAGTTGTAGAAAAGAAAGACACTGGGGGGCCCCCACTTCACAGACTTTTACCACAGAATCTTACCATACTTTTTACTACCAGTCATTTTTCAATATTGCTTTTCATCTCCAGAATCTATGCTGTTATTTAAGTTTTTAAGCAATTTAGCAGAGTTCTCTAACATGTTTTTTTTTTTTTTTTTCAGTTAGGTCAGGTTCATGAAGCTAAATATTAATAGAACTTATCGCAGATTTTTTGACAAGTAATAAATAGGCTATCCTGAATTTGCAGATGATTAGCACATACATGAATCTTAAACACATGGATTTTAAAAAAAGAGAGATTTAGAACTTTAGATATCACTATGCAATTCAGAAAGTAATATTAGTGCTGAAAAATATTTGGTTGGTCACACTACTTTTAAATGTCATTTTAAATGTGAGTCTAAATTGAAATATCTGTCGGTACCAGGATATTTAGCCAAATGGAGAATATCTGTGACTGTTTTTTTCAAGAACTTTGCCTTGAGGATTAAATGAAAAATACCTGTAACCAGATATACTGAAAGCTTCTGTATCCTGTCATAACAACCTCACTGACCAAAGCACGTTATACAAATCTAAGCAATCATTTATCCTGTTCTTGTGCTGTGATCAAGGTTCCAACCAGAGTTCTGTAACTAAAAGCACTGAGCTCTCATTTTATGTGTTGTAAATGACATTTCCACTGACCCTTATATTCCAATTTAGTTTCAAAGGGGGAATTTCTGCATTCTTTTCAAAGGGAGATCGTTCCAATTCCAGATCCACACTGAACCAGAAGCTTGGTACTGGCAGTTGACTCCCAGTCTCTTGGAATATAAGCTTGGTAGGGCAATGACTGGGGAGTCAATTTTAAAAGAGCAATGGTCGGGAGAGGGCAGTGCACATGGGTAGCTCAGTCATTTAAGCATCTGACTTTGGCTCAGGTCATGATCTCACTGTTCGTGAGTTTGAGCTCCACATCAGGCTCTGTGCTGACAGCTCTCAAAATAAATAAACATTAAAAAAAAAGAGCAATGGAATAGACTTAAATAAATGTAAACAAATATAGAGAGACCAACAATCATTATTTTGTTCTAATTTTATAATTTCTGTTCTAAAGTTGCCTTTGCTGACAGTATTCAACAAAGTAAAATACTGTATGATTTTTGGGTCACATAGGGAGAATGGGACGAGGAGAATTAGAAAGAATTTGAGTAGACATACCATTATCATCACATGTGCCCATATAAAAGGCAGTGTGCAGAGGAAAACAGATCCAGGGGAGTGAAACAGGACTGTGTTGAGATCCAGAAGCTCTAAGATCATTGCTCCATGAGATAGAATGAACTAGGCTGGAGAATTTATGAGAGTAAAAGTGTTTTGTTTGTAGTAAGTATCAACATATCAATATGACAGTGCATAGTGTATAGTTTTAAAAGTAAATTTAATCTTTCTTTTGGCCTACTCTTTTGGAAATAAAATCGTTGTACCAATGCCACGACAAAAGTCTACTCTTTTCCTAGTGGAAGATAATGTAAGTTAAATACCTCACAAATAAACGTAACTTATTTTTTTTTCAATCCCTGCTGTTTGAAAGCTACATTCAAGTCCTGAATCTACTTCTGCACATATGCAAATCATCTGAACATGAACCCACATTCTGTGCAGGGTACATGTGTGCATTTGGTAACAAAGTCCATTGAGGAAGAGCTGGCCGTCTCTCACGCATCTGTGATATGGCAGGTACTTTACCAGCGTTATACTTAAGTCTTGCAACAGTCTTGCAACATGAGAATTATTAGACTATTTTTATATATGAGAAGAAATTCAGAGATGTTAAGTGAGTTGCCCAAGGTTTAAGAAACCAAAAAAAAAATTCTTTAGAATTTGGATACTAATATTCTTCTTGATTTTGGAGGAATTAGTTCAACAGTCACAGTTTTATTTGTTCATATTTGTGTAATTCTCCAAAGGACATAGGTTTGTTTTTTTTTTTTTTTTTTTACTATTTCTCCTTGTTATAAAAAAAGGTCATAAAGAAAACCTCCCAGGAGCCTTTCTTTTTGACATTGAGTCTATAGAATGCTTTTTGACCCTCATATACTTAGGACTTAGTATTTCAAAATTCTGGGCTTTGCCTCCTGCACAAAAGATAGCAGTATTATTGGAGACTTATGTATCACTCTATTATTAAAACAAGCTTTGCAATTTCTTTAAACTATGACACTCAGTAAGGTTTGACCCCAGAGAGGTTGAATGAGTTTTATACATCAGACAAAAAACTGGGAGAAGACACTGGAATATAATTCTTGCTCCTGAAAATCACTCAACTGATATCTTTGCTATTTAATAGGATGGATAAAAAATGGTGGATCAGTGTATTAATCACATATATTTGGTATAATATTTTCAAAATGTTAATAGTCAAACCTTTGCTTGAAAATAAAAGGATCATTGTGGTGCCTGGGTGGCTCAGTTGGTTAAGTGTCCAACTCTTGATTTCCACTCAGGTCATGATCTCATGATCGTGAGATTGACCCCTCTGTCAAGTTCAGCACTGAGCATGGAGCCTGCTTGGGATTCTCTCCTCCCTGTGCTCTTCTCTCCCACTTGCACTCTTTCTCTCTCAAAATAAATTAATAAACTTAAAAAAATAAAATAAAAGGATCATTTCTATGTGTAGGCAGATGGGTATAGAAATGTATACTTAAGATAATATAGCAGTATAGACCTTTGATTCCATATGTGGATGATGCTAGAAAGATCAGTTTGTTTAAAATATAGAATTGTTTCAAGCTGTGTATCTTATTTCCTTAAAAAATATTCTTATGTATTAAAATTGCCTGCATAGTATCCATGGCAATATACTTGATTTTTTAAAGAATTTATCATCATAAAACAAAACAAAACATACTCTTTGAGAACATTGGATCATTTAGCAGATGATAAAATTATGTGACGTCATGTACTTATCTTTAGGTATTTATTCTAGGTGAATTCAGAGTAAATTTAAGATTTTATCTTAGTAACTCTATGAACCTTTGTGTTTGTTAAATTTGCTTCTTCTTTCTACTTTGTTATTATTACTTATTTATGTATCCATACTGACTTTGTATGTATTCCTGTTATGTTGAATCATTTCAAATTATTTTTCTGATCTGGTGAATGAGTGATTAAAAAATAAATATTTCCCAAAGGCTTTAGCTTCATTCCTAGGTGACATAGGCACCCAAAGAAATGGACACCTATTGTCCCTCGCATATAAATGCTGTTGAATATTTGTGATGTTGATGTTGATGATATTTAATTGATGCTGGTAGAAGGTGGGAGCCAGAGAAGCTACCTTAATATGTAAACATCCAAGGCATAAATCTCGAAGCAACTATGGCAAATTGGAAAATGCTTGCTTTAAGATCTTCACATTTATTTTCTAAAACACTCTGAGGTCACCCCTTCCCACTAACAAAGAAACAAACAAACAAAAAAGGTTGGGGGGAGGGAAGGAAAGGGGAGGGGAGGGAAGGGGAGGGAAGGGGAGGAGAAGGGAGGAGAGCAGATGAGAGGGGAAGAGAGGGGAGGAGAGGGGAGAAGAGAGGAGGGGAAGGGAAGGGAAGGGAAAGGGAAAGGGAAAGGAAGGGATGGGAAGGCAAGAGAAGGGAAGGGGAGGGAAGGGAAGGGAAGGGAAGGGAAGGGGAGGAGAGGGAAGGGAAAGGAAGGGAAGGGAAGGGAAAGGGGGGAAGGGAAGGGAAAGGGGGGAAGGGAAGGGAAGGGAAAGGAAGGGAAGGGAAGGGAAGGGAAGGGAAGGGAAGGGAAGGGAAGGGAAGGGAAGGGAAGGGAAGGGAAGGGGAGGGAAGGGGAGGAGAAGGGAGGAGAGCAGATGAGAGGGGAAGAGAGGGGAGGAGAGGGGAGAAGAGAGGAGGGGAAGGGAAGGGAAGGGAAAGGGAAAGGGAAAGGGAAAGGGAAAGGAAGGGATGGGAAGGCAAGAGAAGGGAAGGGGAGGGAAGAGGAAAAGAGGAAGGGGAGGGAGGGGGAGGGGAAGGGAAAGGAAGGGATGGGAAGGCCAGAGAAGGGAAGGGAAGGAAAGGGGAGGGAAGGGAAGGGAAAGGAAGGGAAGGGAAGGGAAGGAAAGGGAAGGAAAGGGAAGGAAAGGGAAGGAAAGGGAAGGAAAGGGAAGGGAAGGGAAGGACATGTAGCCAGTTTTTAGTGGAATATTTGATTTCTATTGATACTTCTTTTTTCCCCTTCTCAACAACCTTCATAGTCTGCCGAAAGTATCATTTCATTTTCCAAGAAGTATTGTGTAAAAAGAGATATTTTGTGGATAATACAATGGTGAGGTGAACCATTTTAAGGAAAGAGGTTTTGGTCTCCAGATAGGTATGATACCAATCTGAGCGTAGGGGCTCTCAGATAGGAAAGCGATTGTAATGTGAGCCAGCCCAGAGGAAATGAGTCAGAAATTGAAGGGACTTATCACAGCTTATGAGTGCAAAACTGCCTGTCAGCATTACAGGAAAAATTCATGGTTGTTTTCTTAAGCAAACACATCTATGACCTGGGAGGAAAGTGTCTACTAGCCAAGCTTTGCTGAGAAGTTAATAAAGAGATGACAGTCATCTTCCTATTGAAACTCTTATTTCTCTGTGGTTAGTACACTGTCAAATGCCAATAAATAATTATTATGATTCTCATTTTTGCCAGATGTTTGCTATAAATCATGAAATGCAGAGACATAGATTTGAAAGTTGTTATAAATAAAAGTATAACTGAGGTGAGATCACTTGTTGCAGTTTATAGGCTTTCTAAAAAAACGAGGTTTCATAACAAGTAGTTACTAGAAAGATCTTCTTGGGAGGCATAGTTTTTAAGTTACAGTGTATGTGGGTCTTGGGTACTTGGGTTTTTTTTTTTAATGTTTATTTATTTTGGAGAGAGAGACAGAGAGTGAGAGAGAACGTGAGTGGGGGAGGGGCACAGAGAGAGGGAGATAGAGGATCTGAAGCAGGCTCTGTGCTGACAATAGAGAGCCCAATGCAGAGCTTGAACTTATGAACCATGAGATCATGACCTGAGTTGAAGTTGGATGCTCAACCAACTGGTCCACCCAGGAGCCCCTGGTGGGGGGGAGTTATATGACTTAACAGAAGATTCACCTATTCATCCCATTCATTCCACAAATGTTTGTTGAGTACCCTGCTTCTTTTCTGGGCATTGAGGATACTGTAGCAAATGCAATAGTCAAAGTGCTTGCACTCTTGGAGCTTCCATTCTGTATGAGAACACGAGATAATAAATATGGAAAGAAATTTATAAATAAGATACTTTTGGATAATAATAGTTAACACTTGTGTAGCTCCTGTATATGTGAGGCTGTTTCTGAATACTTTTTATATATTAACTCATTTGATCCTCACAATAAACCTAAGTGGCAGATACTATTATTCACACATTTTTAAAGATGAGGAAACTGAAGTCCAAAAAAAAAAAAATCACGTAACTTGCGAAGTCAGAGAAGAAGCTGGGATGCTAAGATTCAAGCCTGGGAAGTCTGATTTTCCAACCCACCATATTGCATGCTACACTGAAGAAAGGTAAATTATGAGATAGAAAGAGATCATGGGCAAAAAATACCTTGATGCAGAGATGACATTTGATTTTTTTTAGGTTTACTTTATTATTATTATTATTATTATTATTATTATTTTGTTTTGAGAGAGAGAGAGGAGAGAAATTACAAGCAGGGGAGGGGAAGAGAGAAGGAAAGACAGAATCCCAAGCAGGCTCCATGCCATCAGCACAAAGCCTGATGTGGGGCTCAAACCCACAAACTGTGAGATCATGACCTGAATCATGATTAAGAGTCAGATGCTTAACTGACTGAGCCACTCAGGTGCCCCCAGAGGTGACATTTGAGTTGATAGTTTTATAGCAAGAAGGAACAAGCCATACAAAAATCCTAGAGGAAGAGCTTTCCAGGAAGAAGGAACAGGTACAAAAGCCCCTAGATAGGAATGAATTCAACCTGTTTTGAATGAAGAAGTGTAGGGTTGGGGGAGGAGAGGGCAGAGACTAGATCACCTAAGGCCATGCTAAGTAGGTAATGTAGTACTGCTGTAGGAATTTAATAGATTAGTGGCTAATGTATGGTGAATGGATTATAGGGGAAGAAGAATGGAAGAAGTCATGAATTAGGAGGTTGTTATAGTTATCCAGGGAACAATGATAATGGCTTAACCTATGTTGGTGGTTGTGGGGATAGTGAAACCTATAACATTGAGAAAATGTTTTGGAAATAGTGGTGATAGGGTTTCTTGGATGCAGTAGTTGAGAAAAGAGCACAATCAGGGGTGGACTTTGGGAGTTAGGGTCTAAGCATCAGAGTGAACAGTAGTCCCATTTGCTGAACTGGGAAAGATTTGGGGAGATTTCATTGTGAGGGAATGAGTTCTATTTAAGTAATATTAAGTATGAGATAACCAAGTATAAATGTCAGGTGGAGAAGAGCTATCCAACGTGAAGTTCAGAGGAGAGATTACCACAAAAGAATTGGTAACTGTCAACATATAGATGATGTTGAAGACCAGTGGATGGGAAGATGTAATATAGAAGGAGAATTTAGCCTTTAGAAGAGGAAAGAAGTGAAGCTAGAATCATGGGGCACTCCAACATTCAGCTAATGGCAGACAACGAGAAACCCATAAAAAGCAACTGAGAAAAAATAGCCAGAAGAGCAAGAAGAAAACCATGAGACTGTGGAAGTGTGGACAACTAGAGAACAGGTTTTTCAAGAGGCATTAAGCCTATGTCAGATACTTCTTGAACTTCAAGTGAGGTGAGGGCTGAGAACTATTCTTTGAGTTTCAGTCACAAACAAATGTAATAGACCAAATTTGATTTGATAGGACGTTAGTAACGAAGTAATTAATTTCTGTGTGTTAATTAAATTTCCGAATAAGGTGGCCCAAAGGACCCTTATAGCTGTCATTCTCAAAGGGTGGTTCCCAGACCATCAGTATCTACCACCTGGGATCTCACTATAAAAGAAAGTACTTAGGCCCTTCCCTAGACCTAGTCAATTAGAAACTTTGGTAATTGTGGCCCACTTGTGTTCTGACATTCTTCCAGATGATTTGATTTATTCTACAGATGGACCTGGGACAGGGATGTGGTTGAGTGGCCTACAACAGTGTCTGGAGAGCTGATTTTGTGTATCTATTACCAACTCCATGTTACTGGTGGCTCAAAATTAGCCTTAGTGGGAGTATGTATTCCAAAGAAATCAGAAACCCCCAAGTGCTACAAATCAGGGCCCGCCCCCCAACCTTTATTGCTTTATTATGACTACTGGTAAATTCATTAGCCCTAGGGTAGAGCCTATGAATTTGCTTTTTAAACAAATTCTTGGTTGATGCTGATGCTATTGGTTTTGGGTTCACAGTTTGAGAGTTAACAGAACTAAATTTGTTTCATTCTGTCTGTCATAGTTCTCAAATGTCCCCCTCCCGCCCTGATATATTTCCTCATTGTACTGTCTTCAAAAGTCTCTTTCAATTTATCTTTATCTCCTATAAGTAGTGAATTTGTAAGTCACAGTGTCCACTACATGATCATTACCAATATTTTAATTTTTTTTTCTTCAACGTTTTTATTTATTTTTGGGACAGAGAGAGACAGAGCATGAATGGGGGGACAATATTTTAATCTAGATATTCATTACTTCCGAATAATGCCTATTCATTACCTCCTTCCATTATTGCCATGGCTTCTCTCCATGTCAGTCT
The DNA here is from genome assembly GCF_018350175.1 of Felis catus. Lineage (NCBI taxonomy): Eukaryota > Metazoa > Chordata > Mammalia > Carnivora > Felidae > Felis > Felis catus. Next base: position 27,861,596 of record NC_058378.1, on the reverse strand, counting down.
TCTCTTATTTATCTAATAGTTACCTTGTGGAGACTCTTTGGTGTTTCCCTCTTCTCTCCTCCTACCTCAGATGTAAGGTTATCCAATGGTTGCTATTGCTTCCTGCATCAATTCCAGTCTCCCTTTCATGCTTGAAAACCCAACCCTAATTACCCAGTGTTTACCCCTCTCACAACATCCATCCATCCCTTCATCTTTTGAATCCACCTTTTCTATTCCTGTGACTAGGCATTTGTTAATAACCCTGCAGAGACCTAACTTGTATTCATTCCATCCCTTTTGACCCTCCACATGCATTCTCTCTACTTTACTTATTCCAACTCAATAGTATATTTTACCAATATGTACTTGACAAGGTCTCTCATTACATCTTTGTGTCCAAACAGAAAATGAAGACTATTAGTGTAACTGGGAAAATTGCAGCTGGTTAACACAAAGCGTTTTTAATAAGAACATCAGTTTTATCCTGAAGGAAGTTCTGTACTTATCCATGTCCTTTTGAAATATTTATTTTAAAGAAAGGGAAAGATCTAACATTTATTGAACATTTACTATTTTATAAATGCTGTAATAAGCATTTTCCTTACATTATATTATTTGTATTCTCACAGCAACTCCGTGAAGAAGTATTATTGTATGGGCCCTTTGAAAACTTAGAAATCAAATTTATTAAATCTAGTGGCTAATGTAAATCTGGGGAAAAAAGCTAATGATATGGATGGTCGAGTCATGAGTCACCATATCTTAAGCTAGAAGAATGAGTTAAAAATCAACAAGACACACTTAAGAGCAATAACTACAAAATCTGTATTCAAATTAAACATATTCTTTGTATTTATAAGTTCTTACAGAATTTTCTTGACTGCAGTTCATAGGGAAGGTCAAATAAAATTCCCTAATTCTCAATATGAGCTGATAGGGTGGTATAGGTACAAATGACGGTAACATACTCCAACATAGTTTCTACATGTAGAAATATAGCATCCAGATCAAGGAAAGTAATTTTCCCTGTGTATTCTCACTAGCCAATACTTATTTGGAGTATTGTGTCATTTTTGGATATTATATTAAGAAGATTTTCACAAATTATACAACATAAAATGACAAAGATACCATACCAGAATGGTATCTTTATCAGAGTTGACAGGATAAGGACAGAATAGTGAGTGGTAATATTATTACTTACATTGAAATCCTGCCACATGGAAAGGCTAGAGCAGCTGAAAGTTGAAGATAGGCAGATGGATGGAAATTAAGGAGAGGTATATTTCAGGTCAATATAAAGAGAAACTTTGCTAAAGTCAGAGCAGCTCAGCAGTGGAAGGGGCAGCCTCAAGAAACAAGCAATCATCGACCATGATCAAGCACAGTATTTTTTGTCATTAAAGATTCTGGGATTTGATTATCTTTCATTTGCCTTCAAGCAGCTCTTATTCAAATTATTATCTCTCCCCCTTCTGATATTTAATTGTACTGATGGACCATATTTAATAATTAAAACACTTAATTATTATTCTGTCTAAATGCATTGAATTATTCTCCGACCTCTCTCCTTGTACTGAAAGGCCCCAATGGGGGAAAAAACTTATGTTTTATGTCCCACGTAGTACTGTTCTGAACACATAACTGGGGTTTGATAAACTGGGGTTTGAAAAAACTTATGTTTTATGTCCCACGTAGTACTGTTCTGAACACATAACTGGGGTTTGATAAACACTTGTTGACTAACTGGTAATTTTCTAACCTGCTGAGGCTGCTCTCTTTTGCAAGGGTAATTATAAACATTTCTCGAAGCCAACTTAAGTTCTTCAAATGATACATGTGATATTCTCTTCTCTCCTACTGGAGCTCAATCACATTGCAGAAACCACTGTCAGCAAAACAGGGCAAAACTATCATTTTGATTTTCTTTTTTTTTTTTCAACGTTTTTATTTATTTTTGGGACAGAGAGAGACAGAGCATGAACGGGGGAGGGGCAGAGAGAGAGGGAGACACAGAATCGGAAACAGGCTCCAGGCTCTGAGCCATCAGCCCAGAGCCTGACGCGGGGCTCGAACTCACGGACCGCGAGATCGTGACCTGGCTGAAGTCGGACGCTTAACCGACTGCGCCACCCAGGCGCCCCATTTTGATTTTCTTAATAAGAAAAAACAAGAAAATATTTCTCATTTAAAACCACTCCCACTCAGTTATGAGCTATATTAAATTGTATTCTGCATGCAGAACTAAGTCAATTTCTAGCCTACATGAACAACTTACGTGCTTCAAATATATTATCAGTGCCATCTCTTTTCATATCTGTACATATATAAGCCATTTTTCTCCCTTTCTCTGTTAATCAAATGCATTGTCAATTAATGAGACATTCTTATGGCCTTTATAATTACTATGCCTTAATACTGTTCTTTTCTCCCTTGTTAGAAGTATAACAAACTATACCTAATTTTAGCATCAACTCTATATGTTACATGACCGTGTTAAAAAATAAATACAGTAGCAATTTTAATAAATGAAATTGGGTCTCACTGAACCAAACATGACTGACTTTCTGATTCCCTTTCCTCATTTTTCTCATTTCTGTACACTTTGCTCATTCACTGCTTTGCTTTTTATTTCTTTGTTTTGTTTTAACAGAATCCTAATCAGTAGGTTTGTATCTGCATAGATGTATATGGCTTTAGATATACAGTAAATAAGTAGCAGAATAATCTAGATTTCATTTTTTCTCGAAATGAGATATGTAACATGTCTTTTGTTGGAATCTGGCTGTCCTGCATTTTATATCTCATGTATGTCAAAATGTATATCAAAAGTAGAACAGTGGGATTCCAGTGTGGAGATGGTAGGTACTCCAGTCTTCTGCACTAATTAACTATGTGGCTTTAAGCAAGTCACATGAACCTTAAGCTCTCAGGTTCTCTGATCCTTCCTTTGTAAGTGGGTGAATTTGAACTAAATATCTAAGACTCTTTCTAGATCTTAAATTCTGTAGTTTCAGGAAGTGTTTAAGTTAATAAAAAAAATCTGTACCAGTATAATATTAGAAATACATACATATTTTTATTTGGCTGTAAATTGACTGATTGAAACAATATTCTTGAATCATCAGTTCATAACTTTAAATACTATTTAAACATATTTTATACACTAAATATTGTTTCTTCAAAATTACTGTTCCTTTTCAGTATTTTTTGCATTGCTTAAGAAGAAATTAATTCACTGGGTTCTACTTTTGTGTTAAAAAGAGAGAGAAGGTAGGGAAAAAGTTAGGGAAACATTTATGGGAATCACAAAAGCAATTCATGTATCATAACACACTAAGCCCACTTGCTTTATTCCCAGTGAAACATGTGGGATGGTTTCTCTTTTAATCTGATTAAGACTATTTTTTCCCCTAAATGTTCTCATCTAAAACAATGGAAACAAATGATGAGTCAAAGCGTGTTAAGCCATCTGTTGTAGAATAGATTAAACAGCTGCCGTTATTTCTGTTAATATTAACACATCTTAACTTGTACTCTATTTCTTAATTAAAAGTGCATATCCCACTCTTGAAAATAGTAAAAAGGAATCTTCGCTTTTATCATTGACTGATTAAATCCAGTTACACATCCAGTTCCTACCCTAGGAAGAAGTCTGCTAATGGTAGTGTACAATGATATGTGGAACGACAACCATTGGGTACTTATTCTAAAACAGAAAATGCTGATGTAGAAAATATTGTCAGTTTTCTCCTACATCCATTCTACCCCTTTCCTCAGTTCTACTGAGGTGAGGGGGTACTAAATGACTCAAACCACAATTTCCTATTGGGCACGTGATATATATTGTCATACTCAAAGTAAAATAGAAGAATTTTATTAGGTAGCTGGGAGCCCTCCCTCCCTTCTCCTTCCTCTCCCCTGCTCCTCTTCCATTCCTTCCTCCCTTTTGCTCAATCTCTGGATGAGATGTGACCAAGGACATTTGATAGACCTAAGAGCTACTACCTGCAGCCTTCTTGAAACCACAAAGAAAAACAATTCAAATACAAAGCAAAATATCAAAAACACAATGGAAATCAGAGGAAAAGAAAAAAAAAAGACTTCAGTGATATTGTTGAACTTTATTGACATTGTCTCCATTAGTCCTCACACGAAAACCACTCATAGCTAGAATCGTTTCAGTTACATGAGCTTACAAATTTACTTAGTTGTTAGTCCACTTGAGTTGAATTTCTACTTGCAACCAAAAGCAACTTAATTGATAAAATTTACTTCAGACAAGGTCTTTTTTCATTTCCACTGCCCTCCAATACTTATCCCTATAACTAGGTAGGTACATTTGTTATATATTTTTGCCTTGTTTATCCTTACAAGTGCAGCTCCAGGGTTTTTGTTTGTTTGTTTGTTTGCTTGCTTTGGATTGTCCAAGATTCATGCCCATAATATTTGATGCTCAAGAACTTTCTTTCCTTTTTCCCTATCCAAATATGCTGGTATACTTCCCCTTTATGCATGTCTGATTTTTAGATTCGGAATGGAGTAATGGCTTAATAAGATAAATTAAAACGGTCAGTATGCTAACTCATTAATCTTTAAGCCCATACTCACTATCAGTCTGTCCCCAGTTAATGCAATGGAGAAACATGCTAAGTTGCAGGCGCTTGAGGAATTATATTTTGATTTGCAGGACAAATCTGGCCTATGGATTTAGCTAGTTACCTTAAAAGAAGAGTTTCTCTCTGTTTCTGTCTCTGCCTCTGCCTCTCTCTTTATTCATCCATACTGCAAAGATTTGTGGAAACCATTCTGTGTAAGATGATGTACTTGGGAATGATGCCACAAACTCAACATCTCTGTTCTCAAGAAGCCTATAGCTTATTAGAGAAGATTTACAATAAGCCGATGTATAACATAGTATGAACATTCAGGGTACAAGGGGCAGAAGAGCAGAGACAAAGTATGACCCAGACAAGGAAGTTGGGGAGGTTTATTGGAAGATTGGATGATAAAATTTATTATTATTAGGCCTCTTCATGTGGCTCTCAACAAATGTTTGTTGAATGAAACAATGAAAACTAAAAGGAAAATTGAGTTCACATATTGGAACCAATTACTGGGTTCCATTGTACCAAAAAAGAAATTCATAGAAAACTTTGAGGCTTTCTCTCCTCCTTTATTTTAATATTTTTTCTCTGATTATGGATCAGAATAAAATTTAAAATCTGATAATGTTTACTGACCAAGTACTGTCAGAGCCTATAGTGGTATCTTCATTGATAATCAAGAAGTTGTGGAATAGAAATTGAAACAGTTTATCAGTTAGAGTAGCTCTGCTTGCAGTAAAGATGGAGTACATATAATTTTCCCTATTCATTACATTATCTGCAACTATACACCTTGAACATTATATATAAAGCAAATGTAAGAAGACTGAAAAGTGGAGAGTAGAAAGCAGACTGTCTAGAGACCTTGAGTCCAAAGAAATTAACATGATGCTAAGATCTCTAGGTTTTCCTTTTTTTAAAATTTTTAAAGTTTATTTATTTTTGGGAGAGACAGAGACAGCTTGAGTGGGGTAGGGGCAGACAGAGAGAGAGGGAACTAGAGAGAATCCCAAGCAGCCTCCACACCGTGGGCACAAAGCTCGATGCTGGGCTCGAACTCACAAAGCCATGAGATCATGACCTGAGCCAAAACCAAGAGTCAGACGCCTGACCAACTGAGCCACCCAGGTGCCCCTAGGTTTTCCTTTTATGTCATATGTGATATACATGGGCCTGAAGAAGCCAGCAACTCAGAAACACCAATGGTCATAGACGGACAAATAAATTACAATAAAAGGTTTTCATTTGTTTGTTTGTTTTGTTTCGCCAAAGGACCAAGAAAGGGACAGCCAAGCATGGCAGAAAACTTTAGACAATAGCCAATCTACTCCAGTTTAAAAACAACAGCAAACAAACAAAAACAATAAATAGTGGGCCAACTCCGCACACACCAGTAAAGGCAAGTAGGGATCCTGAACTTCCACAAACGCCAGGCTGTAACAAAGTACTCCAACTCCATGCCAGGGTTGTGTCAGAGCAGGTGGAGTAGGAAGCCAGGATTTCATGCCCATCTGGTGGCAATGAGGTTCCTCCTCTCTCTCCCCCACCCTCATTGCCACAATGTCAGTGGAGATCTTATGGAAAATCAGTACTTTATCTCTACCCACCAGTAATGAGGTATCTCTCCTCCTCCCCAGCAGGATGTTAATAGAGGAAGAGTAGTAAAGGGTCATGATTTTCACTGTCATCTAACTTTAATGAGGCACATCTCTCCCTATGGTGTTAGTGGAGGCCATGTGGAAGGCAATAACAAGACTCTCCTATCCGTCCCAGTCAGGGAGGTATCAGTGGAGGACTACATGAGATCCAGAACTCCCACTCTTGCTCAGAAGTACAAGCAGCCCCCTCTTTGGTATCAGTGGAAACTGAGCGGGGAACCTAGGCTTTTACACTCAGGTAACAGTTTGTGACTGGCAATAATGAGACAGTGCTCCTCTTCCCTTGGCAGAGCAATTTTAGAGAAAACCAACTCAAAAGGAAATTTTAAATACAATACAATCTAATAACATAATAATCCAAATGTGTAGATTTCTTTCAAAAATCTCTTGTCGTACCATGGACTAGGAAGATCTCAAATTGAATGAAAAACATGCTCAATAAATGTCATCACTGGGATGATATTGATGTTAGAATTATCTGACAAAAATTTTAAAGAAGATGTTATAAAGACACAGGAACAATCACAAAACTCTTGAACAAATAAAAAAATAGAAAATCTCAGCAAAGAAATAAAAGATATAAAGAAATAAATAGAAATATTAGAACTGAAAATACAATAACTGAAATTAAAACAAAAAAAAAACAAAAAAACGAGGTGGGCTCAACAGCAGAGTGGAGGGGACAGGGGAAAGAATCAGTCCACAGAAATGTAAAACTACACAAATCACCCAATCTGAACAACAGGAGAAAAAAGATTGAAAACACACGTATGCACACACATACAAACACACACAGAGTCTTAGGAACATGTGAGGCTATAACAAGAGATCTAACATTTGTGTCCTTAGAGCTCTAGGAGAGGAGAAAAAGGGCAGGGCTTAAATATCATTTGAAGAAATACTAGCTGAAAACTTCCCAAATTTGGCCAACACCCTACCCCCCAGACTTACAGGTTCAAGAAGTTTGTAAAACCTTAAACATGATAAGCCCAAAGAATCTACACGAAGACACATTTATAGTCAAGCTTCTGAAAACTAAAGACAAATAAAAAAAAATAATAAAGTGGCCAGAGAAGAACATCACATTACATACAGAGGAAAAACAGTTCAAATGGCACTGGATTTCTCAATACAAACCATGAAGACCAGTGGAAAATGATACAACACGTTGCAGGTGCTGAAAGGAAAGAACTGTTAACTCAGTATCCTACATCCAGTAAAAATAGTCTTCAAGAAGAAAAGGGAAGTCAAGACATTCTAAGATGAAGAAAAACTAAAAGAATTTGTTGCCAGCTGATCTATACTGAAAGAGTGATTATCTTGGTCATTTAGAATTTAACAAAGAAATTACTCATTAAATTAAGTTTGTGACAAAAAGGGGCGGGGGGGAAGAAATGTTTTCTGGTGAACACAGTGAAATAATTCCCTACAAGATGTTTTGTTTTGTTCTTGTATGTCTGTATGTCTCCTCTCTTTTTCTCTTACTCTCTCCCTCTCTCCCTCTCTCTCTCTGAGTGTGCTTCTTCCAGACTAACAATCTATAGTATATATATGCAGTACAAACAGGAATATAGAGGGTTCCAATTTCCTGATTTCTAAGACCTTAATTTTTATCTTGCACTGAATTTTATTTTCTGACCGTACTTAAGCTTGATGTTGCAACTTCCCCAAGATTCCCTCATCCACTAAATCAAGGCCCTCAAAATGAAGTCCACAGCCCATTCACATCAGAATGAATTGGAATGTTTGTAAAATGCAGATTCCTAGGCATCGCCCCAGACTTACTGGGTCAGAATGAGGTAGCACTAAAACTATAGCGTTAGCAAGCTCCCAGGTGCTTTTTGTCCACACTGAAGGTCCAGAACCACAGTACTAGATTATACAAGAGACCTTTATCAATGCAAACATCTATGGACAAAGTAGGAGTGATTTTTCTCTTCAACACCCACACTGCATTGTGCTAGGCTTGTTCCCACACCTTCTCTGCCTTTTCTAATGTAATTCCTTTGCTGTTCTGCCCACTGCAGCCTAGCACCTCCTAACAGGTGAGGTCACCTGAACTTCATTACACTCAGCAGCTGAACTTCATTACACTCAGCAGCCAAACACATAGTTATTTTCACAAGGATATTTTCAGGCTGTATATTCAGCCTTCTTCAAGGCTCCAAAGCATTTGATCCCACAGTTATGATGATAGATTTTAAAGTACAGACCTGTTGCTTTTAGGGGTGGCCATTTTTCATTTCTTTCATTACCCTTGTCCACAGGGTATAGGGGCAAGAGGCTCAGAAGTCAAACTGGCCTGGGTTTGAATCCCTGCCTGGCCATATACTGGTTAGCAAGTAGCATTCTCTCTGAGCTTGTTTCTCATCGAAGACAGAAGTAATTCCTACCTGATGAACTCAAAGCTTTGTTAAGAGAACTTTGTGGATGGAAGGCAGAATGCAATAGTGGGGAAGCAGAGGCTTTGGAGTTCGTAGAGAACTGGTGTAACTTCCACGTCTCCCTCTTGCCAGCTTCCAAGTGTGGGACAAATTATTTTACAGAAAGAAGGTAATAATACCACCTTGACCAGCATTGTGAAGATTTATTAAAATGATCCAGACAAATGGTGAGTACTCGAAAAATTGCAACTGTTATTATTCTTGGTTTTGGGGAAGAAGTTTGCACAGTGTCAGGGACACAGGAACTTTTGCCTATTATTATTAATAGCAGAACTGTCAGCTGTGCATCCATAAGGTGGGCTTCAGAGGCACACAGACCTGAGATGAATGCCTACTCTAGTATTTCTTACCTATGTAATAAACATGGCCATAGTACAAGTTGCTTATTTTTTCTGAGCCTCATATATCCATAAAGAAAGGGGTAGTAATATTTACCTCCCAGGATTGATGTAAGACTCTAAAAGAGTTTAGTTCATCTCTTTTCCTTTCCTACTCCCTCTCTCCCCAGGTGAAAGGAGGGTGGGGATGAGAGAGGGAGGGAGGCAGGCTTTACAATCAAATAGGTTTACAATCAGATTCTGATTAACACTGATATTCCTTTGTGATTCATTTGTGTAAGTCATAATTGTAGCTTTCAAATTATTAATATAGCCAGAAGACCCTAATGTTCTTGACTTAAATCAGGATTGTGGTTATTTGTTCTGGAAACCAGTTTTCTAGATTCTTGAATTGACAGCTACACACATAGCCAGGTGCCTTTGTGGGTCATCCAACCCATGCAACATGGTCAACATTTAAAGAATGGATGTGGTTAATTTTAGATTCTAGTTGGCTCTAGAATACAGACTAGTATTCCTTTCCTGAGCATGGGCATGGACATCCTTGAATCCATAAGCTTCGTCTTTGCTTTTAGATAGAAAAATCATAATGAATAATTTGCAGAAAACTGAAAGTAATTGTGGAAAATTATATTTTTAAGTGTCTTATACTTTGCCTAATACTCATAATTTTATTGCTTGAAATAACATTCAGGAAGGAAAACCAACTTGGTTTAAAGATTTCTTTCAATTTGTTTTGTCTTCAGATAAACCAAGTATTAATTTTGGATAATCTGTTACTTATACTTCATAAACAGAAAAGATCTCCAAATGTAGAAGCAACATGTTGTATTTCCACTTTTTTTTTCTATCTTGATTTCTTCGTTTATTTCTTCTTTTGTTTTTACTTATTTCATTGGTAGTTCTGACTCCGTATTCTTCTAATATTTCTGTGGCGTATTCATTCTTTACAAAAACATAGCAGAAACTTTGCTCTCATTCACTATCTTCCTGGATCTTTCAGTGATCATTGACCAAAACAGTAGTGATTACATTTTTAAGTTACCTGTTGACTGTACCATTCATTGTCATTGTTTATCCTTTTCTTTTTCCTTTCTTACTACCCTTCCCCCTTGCACCCTGGATTATCACTGTACTGTGAGAACATTTCTGAGTTAAATTTTCTTTGGTAGGATAGCAACACGAAAGATAATTAAAATAAATATACAGGTACTAGGTTCATTTGTGTTCAACTATCTACTCAATCTTGGAAGCAGACATGATAGTCTTCTGAGGAAGCTGTTGCTATTTAGAGTGATAAATAATCTTGATAACTTCCCTAAATTTGGGAAGTCCTAAAATGTCATTAATTTCTATTATTTTTAAGAGTATAAGTATTATACTATTTATCAATGCAAAGTGAATTATTATTGCAGTTCCTCAAAGAATGATGTTATTCTATTGATATTGCTGATGGTGATCCAGTGCCCAAAATCATCCAAAAAGAAAGATGTAACTGGAATTAGAAATTAATGGTGTTGCCTATTGCTTAAAAAAAAAATCTTGGGTTATATAGAAAAAAATAATTAATACCTAACCCGTTATAAGTACCTAAAATCCTAAGATATTAAATGACTAGACTAGACTATTTTTTGAGAGCAGGAGCTATTAAAAGAGAAAGGATATTTTTATTTCTGCTAACATTCATCTTGCTGAAAAGTGTAGATTCTGTGCAGGTAAAAATGAATAGGCAATTCAGTAGAATAAGCCATAGAGAAGAGTTTCTCATGTGTGTTTGTTATGTAATGATTTTGTTGAACTTCAGTAAAATTTTGTGAAGCACTTTGTGTGAAACACTTACAGTTTTTCCTATAATCCTAGAGTGTTACAGCTATTAATTTTAAATAGAAAGTGCTGTCTCTTTTCTCATTAATGGAGGGAGACAGATGCTTTACCTGAAGCTATGGGCTGCAAGAAACCCTAGTAGTCAATCACATCATTTATATTATGTTAGGATTGTGCTTTTGGCCTTTTCTTATTCAGAAATAATGCATATCACCAGAATTTTTTTTACCATGACTGCATTTTTAGTTGATGTACTCTGCTAGATCGAACACTGAAATACAGTTGCAGAGAACATCAGTGGATTCTCTAAACTTTGAGAAAAACATATCACATTGAGAACTAAGACATTTATCTTTCATGTGAACCTGAACCATGGAAAATACTTCCCTCTTTTCTTCAACCAATGTGAGACATAAATCTTTTCTCTTATATGCACTGTTCCTAATACTCTGCACAAGGATGTAATATCAGTCTAGTGCATGGATACTTGTTATCAGAATCCCATCATTCCATTTCTCATTAGAGGAAACACATAGGAAAACTGTACAATTTGGAGTCCAAACATCTGATAACCAGATGGCAAGTCAGCCTCAATGTAATGCAAACATTGTCTGTTTGTAAGACTGATATTTGCACACACATCTTTGGCAGATGATGGCAAAGCATTGCGTAGAAGAAGCCTGCCTCCTGAGTCACACAGAAGGAAACATCTTCCTCAAGTCTATTTTCTCTTCTCTCTTTACAAAGCCTGATGGCTTCTTTTAAATACAAAGATATTTTGAGGAAGATTTTGGAAGTTAAATGAGAGACGTATGTCTCCAATCTGGGCAATTTGTAGTTCCTTTTCATTTTTCTTTCCCAGGTAAAGTTCAGGCTGAGAATATCTTGCTCATCTACGTTTTTGGTTGTTTGTTTTAAATTCTGGCCTAATGGATTGATAGCCATGTACAATGATACTCAAATCCTCTAGTAAAGATGTATGCACATATAGATAGGTCAGTAATGTCTACATGTGTATGCCTGTGTGTGCATGTGTGTGTGTGTTTTCCTAGACTCATATTAATTTTTTATTCATATTCTTTCATGGGAGGCCATTTAGTATTATGAAAAGGTATCCATAGGATTTGGACTCTCTAGAGACCGTATTTATCATGGTTCAGAACATGGACTCTGAAGTCAGAATTGCCCCTTTGATCCTGTACAAGTTGATAATCATCTTCTCAGCTTCCTCATTTATAACATGGCAAGGACAATAGTACTAACCTCAAGGCTTGTTATGGGATTAAATAAAATAAATCTATAAAGTTTTTATAAAAGGGACTCTCAGATAATAAGTAGTGTATAAGTGTTAGCTTTCTTTTTATCTGTTAGTCTACCATCTGTACCATACCTTGTACCCAAAAGACTGAAGATTATAATTTTAAAGCACTCAATAAAATGTGTTTTCCTGAACTGGACCTAATTATGAGTCAGAGGTCCATAACTGCTCAGTCATGCAACTTTGAGTAAACCACTTTAACTATCCTAAGCCTGTTTCCTCATCCATGAAATGGGGCAATAATTGCTGTCCTGTTTTGCTCACAAAGGTATTAGGTAGACCAAATGAGAGAATTTATATGATAGCATGTGTTTAGTTTGAAATGCAAGGCAGATAGTTGTAATGCCTTTGGAGATAGCATATCTCTGAAAAAAAAAGGTGACTGAGGCAGGCTCACTTATTATGGTCAAGTAGGAATGATAAGACACTTACATGTACAACTATATTAAAGGTTGAACATACTAATGCATCAGAAAGTTCCAGAACAACTGCGTTGGTAAAATTCAAAGTATAGGTAAATTATTTCTGATGTTATAAATAATAGGGAATAAATATTCATCATCTAAGCCTTTGTAATTTTCTGAAGTAATTTTTAAGATTCTCTGTTACCTTGATTATTATCTTGCTTAAATAATGTTTCATTTGGAGCCAGATGAGTTAAGAACATAGACCAAAGGCTAAGAAAATCTCAACATTTGGAGAGATTTTATTTATTGGTGTATTAGGAAAACATCAGGACACTTTTTAGAGAGCCCCTCACTCAAAGCTGTTTTCATCTGAGGAAATTAAAAATGTATGCTCACAGAAACTTTGCTCAAGGCATTTTGTTCAGCTAGCAAACATTTGGTTCTTTCTTCTCTTATAGGATAAAGGATATGTCTCACTAGCTCATATAGTTTAGAAAATATTTCCATTAGATAATATAAAATCTTGTCTATAATTCAGGTAGGTTTTAAAAGTCAAATTAAGTAGACTATTCTAACATGTTTGGCCTTCTTAAATCCATTATTTTAGAAAACCTTATGAGAACAAATAGCATCTATTGCCTTTAATTTAAGATTTTCTCCAGGACCTAGGTCTCAGTAGTAATTGGGAGGTATATTGAACCCATACAGAACTAAACCTTTTTTTTTAAGTTTATTTATTTATTTTGATAGAAAAGGGGGGGGGGGTGAGGCAGAGAGAGAGAGAGAGAGAGAGAGAGAGAGAGAATCCCAAGCAGTCCCCAAACTGACAGCGTAGAATCTGATGTAGGGTTTGAACCCATGAACTGTGAGATCATGACCTGAGCTGAACCTAGAGTTGGACACTTAACTGACTAAGCCATCCAGGTACCCCAGAACCAAACCTAACTAAAGTATTCTTAAAAGGATGTAGTCTCAAGCCAGACTGCTTTTATATCATTTTTCCTAACTATAATAGAGTGGCTCCCTTACACTCCATTTTGGAGAGTAAGAGATAGTCACTCTTAACACCTGCATAGAGATGTGTGCTAAGCCAAAAAAAGAGGAATGTCTCAGAGCTTGTAGATGACTTCTCCATGCTCATCTCTCCCTTTGAAGCATTGCCCTTAAAAAGAAAGGAAACACCTTTTTTTAAAAGTAAATTATTAGTAATGCCTCTATTGAATCAACTCTTTGAACTCTGTTTTATTACTGAAATGACTTTTACACCACCCACATCTGATATGGCTCATAATATCTTACTGAAGTACTTTTGGACATCACATCAGGCATGGGTGATTCACAGTCATAAACAATTGTCAGTGTAGATAATAGCTGACTGCACAAAGTGCTGTGTTTGAGGTCTCTAAGCAATCATGTTTAATATCCAGAAGTTCATTTTCTAGAACTCAACAGGATGCTAACACCTAACCATCAAAGTTCATGTTCTGAGAATAATGATGTCTTATCATAATTTTTAAATAAATGTGTCCTGCTTATTAATTAAAATTGTTCTCTGCATAAAACACACTATTACTATGCTTTTTCCCGTAATGAGTCATAGTCCTGAGATGATTACTTATTTTTAAATATTGCAAAGTCTACCTTTGCTTATTTTACTTCATCTCCAGACTCGATTGCATTTGAGTAAATTTTAGATGAAGTCCATTATGAAACACGATGCCATTTTTGCACGGGCCATCATCACTTATTAACCTCAATAATTTTTGTCCCAGTGAAAGAAAATAGGGGATGGCAAGGAAGAAAAAATCACAAACAAAAGGCTGGTACAACTGAGAAGAGTTGTACTGGATATTCTCCATTTGCCCTTCTCGACAACCCCTCTCTCCCCTCCTGTGGACCTATGAAAGCATCAGCAGGGCCCATCTGCCTTCTGGCTTCTGGATGGACAAGGCCAATGGGAGGACCTAGTAGGAGATTGGAGAATGGAAGAAGAGCGAGTTCTGGGTTTTGTTTCCTACCTCAGAGAGATACAGTTTACTAAAGACTGTGTTACGTTCTAAGGTCACAGTTCCTGCAGGTGCTTTTCTATACACACAATTCTCTCTGGATTTCAGCTGCCTCTCCTCAATCTCATTCTTTCAGGTCATAGAGACAAGAAGCAAATATTTCGTCTACTGCTAGCCCTTGTGGACTCAACCCCCTCATGTTGATTTCCCTTACCACTGCCCCCATGGCTGGTAATTGTCCTGTCATCAGTCTCTCTTTGGTCACTATTTCTGAGTATTCCATCTGGTCCTGCTACTATCTGACTGATACAAGTAGAAGAGTGCAGAAAAGAGGCCAGGGATGCAGCCAGTATTGTTGGCTTTCAGCTCTGGCTTTGCTGCTTCCTAGCTGTGTGACCTCAGGCAAATCTCTTATTCTTCCAGGAGTGCAATTTCCTCAATGGTGCAATGAAGGGCAGTTGAACCAGATTCCAAGCTCTAAAGATTCTATGTTCTGTATTCAACTCAAGGTATAGAAATGGCTACCCCCGTGACATGTCATTAATAAATTCTTCAGTCACTTCCAGAGGGGTGAAAAAAGCAATCCTAGCTGAATTGATGTCAGCACTTAGAAATATTGTCCATGAACTTAGGGGACATAATTCATACATTGAAATTGCCTTATGTGGATGTTTCTCCAGTGTTTTCTCCTTTTACATATAAGTGTTATCAAACTAAAGATATAGTCCTTGTCAGTTCTGTTAAAGGACTCTGTAGATAATCAGGATAGTCTCTGATCAGTTTTAAGTGAAGCACTCTCAGCTCCTACTTCCCTCTGGCACCAGTTTAGATATGAAAGATGATTTTTTAGGTCCCTGTTCCAATTCTATTTGGAAAAAGTTTGTAAAGCATGACTTTCCTGAATAATAATTGTTTGCCCTTTCATTTAGCCCTATCTACAACTTGCTTCCCCTTGATTTCCTTATTGCAAGGTGAAGGAAAACAGAGGCAAATTAAAGTAAAACCCCAATGAGTATTGTAAATGCAAAGAATGACTGAAGAATCCCTATATTTTAGTGTGACTGTTTCAGTGGATGGTGCTGCAGCTGGGTCAGTTACATTTTCAGGGCCCAAATTGCTTGATCAGCAGAGCAAATGAAAATTTTACTGTTGCAACCTGGATAACTGCTGTGGAGGGGTCCCAAGTCTTTGAGCATGAATGATTCTGTGAGATGGATAGAAGCCAGCTCGGAGATGAGGAGAGCAAAATTGAATATGGTCACGTGAAATCCCTAAAAGAAGGATACGGGAAAACAGTATCTCAGTAAAATGCCAGGATGATGAATTTTTATAGAGTAGACCCTTTTCCATTAAGGGAAATAGTATCTTCTTACAACATTACTGCAATTATTTTCAGGATCTATTTTCAAAATTCCCTTTCATTCAGGGTGTTCTTTTACTCTGATGTCAGGTAATGGAGGATAGACTATTGGAGCTCTTGGTTTCTGGAGAATGTATATTACACAGTAACATTCTGTCTTCTGTGTTCCTCTGTAGGACTCCATGCTGTCTACTCTATTCATAGAATTCCTTGTCTGTGTACCTCAACTGCCAGTGAATTTCCTTTACATGATCAAATGGCATTAAGTGATATTGAAAAATGAAATTTAGGATTAAAAAGTTATCAAACCTTGCTTGCTCTATCTATCTATCTATCTATCTATCTATCATCTATCACCTACAATTTATCTATCATCTATCAATTTATCATCTATCATCTGTTTATCTATTTATCTATATCTATCTATCCATCTATCAATCATCTATCTATCTATCTATCTATCTATCTATCTATCTATCTATTAAATACCTAAATTCAGTGGAGAGGTAGTACAGAAACCTATGTTGTATTTGTAGTTTAAAGTTATTTGCTAACATACATTTTCACTGACAGTTTTCAGAAGTTTTACTTCAAATCACTGTTCTGGAAAGAAATTTACTTTGGTTTCTCTTTTAACCTTTTTTTTTTTTTTTGATAATAATATTCCTGCTCAAGTTTCACAATAATCTGATAATGGTTGCCCCTGGATAAAGCATATAGGAGACTAAGAGACATGGATGAGAGGGAGATTCACTTTTTTTTAGGTATACACTTTGTTCCACTATGCTTTTCATGCCATATGTTACTGTTTCAAAATATATTCATGTAATCCCAAAATGAAATAAATACTCCCACTTAATTTATGAGAATTGTTTTTGGATTTGATTTTGATCTGTTTGAATATTTAAGATATGATGATTTCAATTCTTAAGCTAAGCTGCCTATGAATCTGAGGATCTAAAGCACTTATCATAATCATCACTGATTCTTCCCTTGCCACTCCTTGATCAGTCATCAAATCCTAATGATTTGAGTACCTCATTTATGTCTGTCTCCTTTTCTTCAAGTCCAATCACTGTTCTAGTTTGGGACCTCATTATCTCTTAGTGAGAATACTGAAATATTTGCTTAACAGTATTCTTGCCCCTAGACTCTGACTCTTAACAACACCTCAACAAAATTCAGTGTTCCCATTTTCCACAGGACAATCTTCATTAATCCTTGGCATCCTGGCTCCTACCTACGGTCTCGTCATTGTAAATTCTCTCAACATTTATTCATTTGACTGTCTTTTTTTTTCTTTCACGTGTCTGATACTACGTTAGATATTGTACTAGGAATAAAATGAAGGATGATACTGGATGGAGTTCCTCTCCTCACAGTGTTTACTGCCCAGTGGGGGAAGGGGAATATAATCAAATCATACAAATGCTTATTTAAAAGCAAAGATCTATGAGAACAAGTCGTTCAGAGATAGAGACCTGGCCTAGTCTCAGGGCTTAGAAAAATTTCCTGGGTTTATGTTGCTAAAGCTGAGATCTGGAGAATGAATTGCAATGGCTTCAAATGAAAGCTGATGTTGCCTGCAGTAGGCAACCTGCCATCCTTCAAACACTCCAGGTTTTCCCAGGCTTTTGCCTCAGGCTTTCCCTAATTCATTTATTGTTTGGTAAAACTTTTTGTTTAATTATCTACCCTTTGTCTTTTACTTTATGGAGTATTCATCGTTCAAGATTCAACTCGAATTTTACTTCTGAGGACAATCTTCCCTAACCTTATTTATGGCTCCTGTCCTTGAACCCTCTGGTTTAGAAGAACGACTAGGTCTCATCCCTCAGCTTACACATCATTTTATGTGGACTAGTTATTGCTTGGCATCTATCTCGCTGTTACACACACACATTTGACTATATTTTTCTCTCCATCTCCTGTTGTATCCTTTGTATTTGCAGAACCTAAGATGACACTTAGAACAGTGAGAACTTAGTGCATCCATTGGATCAAGTAATATCTGACAGCATGTGGAATAATTGTTTCACAGGTACTATCAACTTTATTAGTGTTAGATTATAAATACTTAGGATTACCTCTTTTAATATTGGTATTAATACAAGAAATTCCCATTATAAGGCAGTGAAATATTTCAATTATTGCTTTAAGACTCAGTAGTTAGAAACTTGGGATACGTTTCCCCAAAGAGAAAGATAGTAGAATGTATTTGATTCTCAGATGTGTATACAAAAGGCAGAACTGTTCTATGGAAATAGCCAAAAATACATGGGTTCTAATGCTATTTGTAACTTTTACTAGCTTTATTATTTGAGCCAGTGTTTTCATTTAAGAGCAATTCAATTCTTTCACCTGAAAATAAAAGTTTTCCCCTTGCCCATTTATTGTAATAATTGAATAAGTAACATACATAAATTACCTAGCTAAAACAATGCAAGTTCATTATTACACTATAGCTTTCCTCCTTGTCCTTCCCTCTTCTCTTATGTCCATTGCATTGACATTTTAGGCAACTTTGTCAGGATGAGTGTGTGGGTAGGTTGGCGGATGGGAGGTTCTATGCTTTCCAGGCCTTGAAAAATCAGGAAGAGGAAACTTCATCATTCACTTCATGACATCCACTCAGCCACTCATTGGCTCACTTAACAAATGTTGAACTAGTACTCTTTATATGCCAACTAGTAGTCCAGCAGTTGAATAGTCAAACCCTAAAGGTATCATCACTTTCCATTTCCAAAAGGGCTTGGGGTAGCTATGGGGAAGAGAATTGGATTCTGAATTAGGAGGCCCATGAGTGGGAATGGTGGGTAGTGTAGCTGTGGAGGTGCAGGCCAGCTGACTCCTGGATGACACCAGGACTTTTCCTGTAGTCTTGCCACTGTGCACCTGCTGGGTATGGGCTCTAATTAGTAAGGACCTTTCTCACTTTTAACCCAGAGCCAGTACAAGCCTTAAAGCTCTGGAAGCTTACAAATAACAGAAAACTTTTGGCAAAGTCTCTGACGATAGAGGGATGATTAACTGCTGCCCTGATTATATATGTGGACAAATGGTGTCAATTCTTCTATGAGGGAGAGTACAAAAGAATTAGCAAAGTTATTATGTAAATAGGTCTTAAAAAACTTTTTTTTCTGGAATGCAACATTTTTTCTTTCTTTATCCTTTTAAATGAATTGCAAAATGACAGCATATTTTCAACACAGAAAACCAAATCAGGATTTGGAATGCCTGTACTCAGAGAAAAAATAAATCTTTGATAAGAAGAATTACTTTTAATTCTTCTGTAATTTGCAAAATAAAGAAGATGTGGTTATTTAATTTGATTTGCTCCTCTGTGTTTGTAAAACTGTGCTCTATTCTAAAACAGCTGTGCTGCCTAATGCATTTATGGCTGATGTAGAAGGCTGGGATGTTTATTAATGATAGAGATTTGGAAGAAAGGAGTGGTAGTTATTGTATGCTGTGTTATTTAATGTAATTATGAACTTTGCAATTATAAAGCTCCTGTAATCTACAGGACACAAGGGGAGGTTGAGTGTTATGAGGTCACCTGCTGTGTCCTCTTACAGTGCCTGTTCTATACCAGCACATAAAAAGCAAAAGCAAGTGATGATGATGAAGCCATCCTCTCTTAAAACGTGTGTGTATAGATCAAGCTCATGTTACCTATTTTCAAGAAAATTTACTTCAATTTTTTTAGAAATGCTGTAAAAATCCTCATTCATAGGAGTTATAAATTAGAGCTAGCCTGAAATGTAACTGAATATGAAAGATGAGTTTATTGAAAAAATAATGTAAAGATATTTTCAGTGGAACACTTTAAATTCTTCAGAGAAAAATACCTTTTTTTAATATTTGAAAGAACATTTGATAAAATAATTATAGCTATTAGAATATTTTATAATCATTAAACTAAAAAAAGAGCCTAAAATGATCTCTCTTCAGTAAATATCCACATATTGGGGTGACAGTAACACAAATAAGGCTGAGTGTCTTCTATGTTCCAACCAGTGTGCAGGGCTATTATATATGTGATATTATTTATTATAGTCTTAAATATTGGGAATTAATTGTAGTAAGATAGTAATTGAGTGTGTTTTTGATAGTTATCTTTTAAAATATTCTTCAAATGATTGTATTATTGATTGAGAAGAGTAAGGGATAAAGAGGACTCAACTATTTCTCAAGAAGGTGAGAGTGTGCACTGGATTTGGAGTTAAATCCCAATGGGGCTATTTACTTAATAGTGTGAACTTCAGCCAGTTATTTAACCTAACTCAGCTCAGTTTCTTCTAAAACGAGGATAAGAATATCTACATCATAAGGTTGTAGAAAGGATTAAAAACAATGTGTATAAAAGCAATTTGCAGATTACCTTATATATAATAGCAATGCTGAGCATTTAGCTAAATCTTGTTTTGATCAGTAAGATTTAAATAAAACTAACCTTAGTTTCCTTTCCAAGATCAACATTTGGTGAGATGCACAATGCCCCATATCCTTAGTAATATGTATGTATGTGTATTTTATATTATTTTAAATTTTTAAAAATCCTATTTTTTATAAAATTCCAGGCCATGTGTTTTCATAATGATTTCTGACTCAAAATTCTGGTCTCTCTTTCTCTCTCTTTTCCCTCCCTGAGTTTTATTGAGATATAGTTGATACATAACATTGTGTAAGTATAAGGTATACAATGTCATGATTTGATATACATCTGTATTGTGAAATGCTTAATAAAATGAAGTTCATTTGAGTCAAAAACAATGTCAAGGGAATTTTCCCTAGGTTTTGTTGTAGGGTTTGATGCTTTCATGTCTTAAGTGTCATTCCTGAATCTATTTCAACTTAAGTTTTGTGAGTTGTATAAGATATGGGTCCAATTACAATCTTTTGCATTTGGATATTCACTTTTCCCAGTACCATTTATTGAAGAGACTATCTTCTTCCCATTAAGTATTCTTGGTTTCTTTGTCAAATATTAGTTAACCAAAGGGGATCCTGGGTGGCTGAGTAGGTTGGACATCAGACTTTGGCTCAGGGTCTCATGGTCTGTGAATTCAACCCCCTCATAGGGGTCTGTACTGACAGCTCGGGTCCTGCACCCTGCTTTGGATTCTGTGTCTCCCTCTCTCTGCCCCTCCCCTGCTGAGGCTCTGTCTCTCTGTCTCTCTCTGTGTCTCAATCTCAAAAATAAATAAACATTAAAAAATATATATATATTATATATTTATATAAATTTATATATATATATATATATATAAATTAGTTAAATGTATATGTATATATATACATATATAAAATTAGTTATATATATTAGTTAACTATATATGTGTAGGTTTGTTTTGGGGCTTTCTATTGTGTTCTATTAGTCTATTTGTCATTGTTTACACTAGTACCACACTGTTTTGCTTACCATAGTTGTGTAATATAGTTTGAAATCAGGGAGCATGATACCTATAACTTTGTTCTTTCCCAAGATTGCTTTGCCTTTTTGGGATCTTTTGTGATTCCTTAACAATTTTAGGATTATTTTTTCTATTTCTGTGAAAAATGCCATTGTAATTTTGAATTTTGACAGGGACTGCATTGAATCTATAGATGGCTTTCAGATTCTGTTCATTGAACTCTTGCCCTAACTTAAATCTTAGCTCTTACCTCTGCTCATGCCATCCCATATGTGATACTTAATTCCTTACCTTTGATCTCCCCCTCCCTTCCTAAACATAATCACAAGATATGTAGCAAATTTGGCTAAAGATTTTAGGCAATATAGAACAATGCAAATGACAGGAATATATAGAATATAGGGTAATGCAAACAACTGAAAAATTGGATGTGAAAAACACCTATTCTCATAAATCGTACAGCCACTATAGCATTGACAATTTCTCAAAAGTCTCCTTTTAGTAAACATTTTAAAGCCCTATCGCATTTTTGTGTGTTTCTTTTTAGTCCCTTTATGTCAACAGAACTCTTTGCTTCCTGTCCTGGGAGCTTCCTCTACTCAGACCTTTCTGCCTTAATCTTTCCCTACGTTGTACAGTCTCATCCAACACTGGTCATATCTTTGCATAATCTGACCACCCCTATTTGTGCCTGATTAAACCCTTCTCTTCCAGCTATTTTATAAAAAAGAAAGCTTTACAAAACATTTTCTTCCTGTAGTAGGACATATTTCATCTCCCTTAGAAGACAAAAGTACATTTTGTTTTATTTATTCTATAAAGGAAAGTACTATGAAAATCTATTTTAATTCCCCATCAGATCTTTGATATGACAGACACTTTTTTTTCTCTTTTATATTACATTGCTGAGTTCTTATGGGAGTGATGTAAAGAATAGACCTGTCATTTCAAAGTCTGAGTTGACTGTTTGGTTCTACCGTGCAGTAGCCAGGTGACATTGGGAAGGTTTATTCAAATATTGAGTAAAATGTAGTAAATAATATCTTATAATAGGTCTTTTTTGTGATGGTTAACCAAGACAATATATGTAAAGCTTGGATACAGTGTCTGGCACATTGTAAGTATTTAACAATGATTGTTAGATATAACATAAATCCACTAATATCATTTGTCTAGTTTACATGGACCTCTCTCTTGCTTCCTTAGTCCATTCATACATTATGGTAAAAGAAGGGATTTAAAAAATGAAGAGTAACTCTGATAAGTTTCAAGATTCTGTAACCACCTTGGTTTTAGAAAAAAAATTTATAAAACTGTTAATGTTTAACTTATAATGATGTTTTTATGACTTTTTTTTCTTCTTAAATTTAAGTACATTTGTAAAGCATCATTCCATTATATATCATGAGTAAACACATAATAGTCTTATTGAAATAACCAATTTATAAAATGAAATAGATTTAGTTTTACAAATAGCCTAGGGCATGAAGCTATTCATTTCAAAATAATAAAGTGCAAAAAGTCATAATACTATAGCAGTGGTGTAGCTGCATGCTCCTTTTCTTGTGTTGTAATCCCTTTTGTATTGCAAAAATATATAGACAATTTTCTTATCTTTTTTAGGTTTGAGATTAGCATAATAATACAAGACTATTGTACTCCTATTATGTGTTAAATGTTTTGCAGGAAATTCAGATGACCATAGGTATATGTGGTAGGTTATTGTTTTACAGATAAGAAAACCAGACTTAGAAAGTTAGGAAATTTGCATAAGACTCCATCTAAAAATTTAAAACCAGAGCAATCTGACTCTCATACCTAAAATCCTGCCATTTGTTTAGAAGATGGAACAGAAGGAAGGAGTTTTCATTATGATTCTTAAGTAAAAAGTGGTAATATTAGAAACAAGTCCCATTTGTTGAGTTTAAATTTTTAAAAATATGAAAAACACATGACAACTTTTTTCCCATCATTTTCTAAAAAGTATCTGTGTAAGTCACAACCCCCCCCCCCCCACACACTTATAATAAGTCTTTATTTTTTGCCTTCTATGTGTCAAGCGCTGGGTTAGTCACTATGATGCAATGGTGAAGAAAATAAGAAATCATGATGTGGAAATTGAGACAGACATTATCCAAATATCATTCCAGTGAAAGTAAAATTCAGTAAGAGGAGCACCAAAAACAAAGTGCTACATGGTGTTCTAAAAGTTTAAAACCTGGGATGGAGGTGGGATTTTGAACTAGTCAGAGAGAGTAGAAAAGGATCATTAGTTGTTTAAGTTGTGCTCTAATGGCTTAATGCATTTTAACCAGGTAAATAAGGAAAGAACATTTCATACAGAAAGACAAGCATGTATAAATGTCCCAAGATTAAAGAAGGAGGTAAATGGTGGCACAAGAAACTGAAAGAAAGTCAGCATAGTGGATTGAGTTCTCCAGAAAGCAGAATCTGAAATGCTGATTACAGTGTAGGATATTTACTAGGGAGAGTGTTTGGGATTAACACCTAGGAAGAGAATCGGAAAAGAAGCAGAATTGGGCAGAAGGAGAATCCAAGCTGACCCTATCAGAACTATAGAGTTTTAATGGCTAACCAGAAGATGTGTTGGACCAAGATGGCCAGATCTTAGAACCCCTACCTTCATCAGTCATTGGGTATAGGCTGTTCTGGAAAGAGTGCCATTTTGTGTAAGAAGGTATTCTGCAGCTGAGGAGGCAATCAATCCCTGATAGGACTAACAAATAAACCTATTTGATAAGCATCCCAACAAGTTTTTCTTTGCAAGAGGGTCTAAATATAGCATCATCATATCCATCAAAGGCATTATGGCGAAAACCCATAGAGTAAGGTTTCTCCTCAGCATTTTTAACATTTTGAACAAATTCCTCCTCCTCCTCCTCCTCCTCCTCCTCCTCCTCCTCCTCCTCCTCCTCCTCTTTTTCTCCTCTTTCTTCTCCTCCTCCTTCTCCTTCTCCTCCTTCCCCTCCTTCTTTTTCTTCCTCTTCTTTCTATCCTTCTCCTCCTCCTTCTCCTCCTCCTCCTGATGATGATGATGATGATGATGATTAATTTGTAAGAGGGCTTCCACTACAGTGAGAGAAATTTAACAGCATCCCTGGCCTGTATTCCCAGATGCAAACAGCAAACCCCCCTCCCTAGTTGTGACAACTAAAAAAAAAGTCCAATCACTGCCAAATGTC
Source organism: Felis catus (assembly GCF_018350175.1). NCBI lineage: Eukaryota > Metazoa > Chordata > Mammalia > Carnivora > Felidae > Felis > Felis catus. The sequence goes on along the minus strand of NC_058378.1, from coordinate 27,837,032 downwards.
CCCTGGGAGGAGCACATTCCCCCTCATTGAAGAAAAAGTTGTAGGATAGAGTTGAAGAGGTATGTAAAATCCAGATCATGCATGGCCTCATATGCCAAATCAAGGACTTTTTCTCCTTATTCTAAGAACAAAAGAAAGCCATTGAAGTGTTTCTAAGAAAGGAGTTAAGAAGGCCAGACTTGTTTTGAAAGTATCAGTATGACTCAGAGCAAAGCACAGATTGGAGAAGGGTCAGAATATATGCAAGGAAAACTGTTAGGAGGGGGCTATTTGAACAAGTAATACCAGCTGTTTGTAGGAAGGATCTGGTAAAAATGCAAAACTGAAGAAACACTGAAGAGATATTTGGGCTGGATATAAGAAGTCTGAAGGAAAAAGAGCTATCAAACAAGTATCTTCAGTTTTGCCTTGCGTAAATGGGTAGAGAATGGTGTCGTTTACTGATGTATGGAACACAAAGAAAAAAAGATGTTGTTTTTGAGTGACTTTTCAAAAATTTAAGTTGAAATATCAAGAAGACATTTGGAAATGAATCCAGAGTTCAGAAAAGAGGCTGAGAAAGAAATGTTTTAATGGGATTTTAAAAAATAATCATTAAAACTATGGATGTAAAATTGAATAAGAAATTTTCTCTACTCTCAAAGAAGTTGCAGTCATAGTCAGTAGCTTTTGCATAGCAGTTTAAATTCCTTTTTAGATTCTTGCTAACATGTTTGCCATAAACATTGAGGAAGTCAGATATTTTAAATATTTTTCCATATTTATCCATTAATAGAATAACAACACAATGCGCATGCACTTACATGTACACACCCACATCCACACCTACACATGCGCGCACACACACACACACACACACACACACACACACATATATATAATGTGAATTTTTTTTAAATAGAACCTAAATGTGAAACAGAAAACCATCAAAATCCTAGAGGAGAACACACACAGCAACCTCTCTGACCTTGGCCAGAGCAACTTCTTACTAAACATGTGTTGAAGGCAAGGTAAACAAAAGCAAACATGAGCTATTGGGACTTCCTCAAGATTAAAACCTTCTGCACAACAAAGGAAACAATCAATAAAACTAAAAGGCAGCCTACAGAATGGAAGATGATATTTGTGAAGGATATATCTGATAAAGGTTTAGTCTCCAAAATCTATAAGGAACTTACCACACCCAACACCCAAAAAACAAATAATCCAATGAAGAAATGGGCAAAAGACATGAATAGACACTTTTCCAAAGAAAAAGTCCAGATGGCTAACAGACACATGAAAAGATGTTCAACATCACTCATCATCAGGGAAATACAACTCAAAACCATGACCAGATACCACTTCACAGCTGTCAGAATTGCTACAATTAACAACACAAGAAGTAGCAGGTGTTGGAGAGAATGCAGAGAAAGGGAAACCCGCTTGAACTGCTGGTGAGAATGTAAAGTGGTACAGCCACTCTGGAGAGCAGTAGGGAGGTTCCTCAAAAAAATAAAAATAGTAGTATCCTACAATCCAGCAATTGCACTATTAGGTGTTTACCCAAAGGATACAAAAATACAGATTTGAAGAGGTACATGCACCCCTGTGTTTATAGCAACATTATCAACATTAGCCAAACTATAGAGGGAGCCCAAATGTCATCCACTGATGAATAGATAAAGGATTTGTCACATACACACACACACACACACACACACACACACACACTGGAATATTATTACTTAGCCATCAGAAAATGAAATCTTGCCATTTGCAACAATGTGGATGGAGCCAGAATGTATTATGCTAAGTGAAATAAGTCAATCAGAGAAAGACAAATATCATATGATTTCACTCATATGTGGAATTTAAGAAACCAAACAGGTGAACATATGGGAAGGTGAGGGGAGCAGAGAAGAAAGAAAACAAACCACAAGAGACTCTTAATGATAAAGAACAAACTGAGGGTTGATGGAGGGAAATAAGTGCGAGATGGGTATTAAGGAGGGCACTTGCTATTATGAGCACTGGGTGTTGTATGTAAGTGATGAATCACTGAATTCTACTTCTGAAACCAATATATTAACTAACTAAAATAAAAATTAAAAAAAGAGAGACTAGCTATATCAGTGAATTTTGGTGTTTAGAAATAAGGAAATGTATATTTCTACATAGAAATGTAGAAATATGTATGATATACCTAATTATTATCATAAGGTGGAAGTATTGGTTAAATTGTTCACCCAGAATTCTGCAAGTCACTAGTGAGTTCTTGGAAAATTGTCAAACATTTCCAATATCTAATAGGCCCCTTTAAGCAGTAAAGCAGTTATTTCTTCCCTTTCCCCAAAAGAAAATTATCATATGAACAAAATCCTGGCAAGAGTAGGAAAGAAAGACAGTTAAATTAAAAACATAACTCATATAACAAAGTGGAAGCGCTATAGCTTTTTATAAAGGATTGGAGTTGGCAGACAAAGAACACTGCTGCAAGTGGAACTGAAGGCTTCATGTCTGACAGCAGGACCTAGGAGGTCAAGGCCAGAAACCTAGTGCTCTTGCCAAATGTACCCAAGCTTTATCCAAATGATAGCATTTGCTTAGCCATATCCCAGGGTTCCCCAGTGCTTATTTTCTCATTTTACACCTATTCTCAGCTCTCTGGCAGTCTTCAGTATTTCTGACAATGTCATTCTCAAGGCTAAGGACTATAATCGGCCTTGTAGGTCATAATCTTATTTTTAATATGTATGCTGGAAATACTTGAACAGACTCAGCCACTAGCCAATTGTTACAGCTAATAAGTAATTCTCCAGGGAATTCTGAATTCAATAAATGAATCACATATAAGCAACTCAAAGTTGGTAACAGAAAAAAAGTGAAAGTAAAAGAAATATTTTTAATTATAATCTGATAATCAGGATATGCTAAAGATGAATGTTTTATAAAGAAGAAAGACTATTTCATTCATAATCAGGAACAAGAGTAACTCAACAATTTTGGAAGCAAAAGGAGATAAATATAGGAGATATAAAAAAAGGAGATAAATATAGGAACTGCAGTTGTGGCAGTACATTTTCATATGTGAAATAACTAAGGCCTGTCTATCACTTCATGTAGACATTACTATCAATCAGGTGGTATGTTGAGAGAAGCAAAAGCCCCACTGTTGCAGAAAATATACTCATCATTCTGTCTTTATTATCATTTTTATAAACCCTCACTGTGAAGTATGCTTCATATATTCATGATGTGTTTGATGACCAGAGACTAAACACATTATATACCAATTTTTGTATTTTCATCATATCATATCTAGGATAGCTAATGATGGACACTATTATTTTCATCTTTGTGAATCATGTCTGCAAGATAGAAAATGATCATTTATTCAAAGGAGTCACTTAATAATAAAATCTATTGGGCCCCGTTTATGGTGCTTTTATATTTCAGAGAATTTGTGGAAAATCGATCTGCTGAAAATAATGATGCATATTGTTTTCTGTCATTTTGTAGCATACACACCCCTCCCCCATATGTGCACGCAATGTGCCCATTGTTCAAGCCAATGAAAAACAGAAAATGCATTTTCTTTTAGAAATTTAGTTCTGAATTCAGCAAATCATAATAGCAATACTTAATGGATACTTAATAAGAATAAGATATATGACAATAAGAATGAAAAATAATTGTAAAGTATAGTGTTCATCATTTAAAATGTTAAAGCTTCTTGATAAAATCTTTAGTATATTTAATATTAACTCCACCTAGAAAGTGGGAAATTAGCTTTCTGATTCTGCTGAGAGTAGACTCAGTAATTTTCACAAAACTTCTCACTGAAGACAACTGAAATGCTGGACAAAATACTATGTGAACTATCTTCTTAAAGGCATCAAAGAGCTAAAAAAATAGCAAGGTTGGACTCTGCCAAGATCTAGGTGAAAATGGAAATCCAGAGAAATAATCTAGTAATTTTAGTCACTTTTGACCAGATACAGTGTTATCACATAAAACATACCATGCCCAATTATATTTTGATTTCAGAGAAAATGATTTTTTTTAAGTATAAGTATCTCTCAAATATTCCTTGGTGTATACTCACACTAATAAAGTTTCTGATGTTTATCTAAAATACAAACGTAACCAGAGGTTCCATATTTTTATTTTCCAAGCATGGCAACTCTAGCCTAGGGATATTTGCAGTTTTGGAAGGAGAAGCTGAGAAGCTGAGCAGATTTTTTATAGCATCTCAAGAATATGGAACAGAAGTCAGAGTAAGGAACTGTCAGAGAGGAGAAACACCGTCTCTTTTAGGCTGGGACCTTGAAAACCTACATATAAGAATAAGAGTGAAACAGAATTAAACTAGCCTCGACATAGACTGGAGCCTATTTTCAAGTCATTTGAAGCCAAAACCCCTCAAATCCTGTAATTAAAGGAAGGCAGTCCTGGATTGATAATGCCCAGGACACCATGAAAATTCTTCAGATGGAATCATCATCCTGGGTCTCAAATTATTTCTACAAATATTGTTTAAACATAATATCCAACACTTAATCAAAGAACCAAGCATGTTGTAAGATTAAAATTATGTGAACAAGAAACAGTGGGAGAAAAAATAAAGAAGAAAGACAAAGACACCAAAAAAAAAAAAAAAAAAGAAAGAAAGGAAAAAAGACAAGGAGGATGGAAGTAAGGAAGGAAAGAGTCTATTTTTTTTTTAAGTTTATTTATTTACTCTGAGAGAGAGAGAGAGAGAGAGAGAGAGCGAGCACTGGAGGGAGCTCCTGCAGGCAAGTGTACAAGTGGAGGAGGGGCAGAAAGAGAAAGAATTCCAAACAGGCTCCACCCTGTTAGTGCAGAGCCCACAGAGCTTCAACCCACCAACCATGAAATCACAATCTGACCTGAAATCAAGAGTCAGGCCACCCAAGTGCCCTGGAGTTTGTGTTTGTATGTACAATGGGTTAAAAAGTAAGATTGAATATGGGGACTATAATCTATAGAAAGTGATACACAACATTAATTAAAAAAAATCTAGAAATGGAAGAAAATCGCTGAAATTATGAACTCAGGAAATGAATTGGAATTGGAAAAATTTCCAATTATATTTTGAGATGTTAACTCATCTATCTCAGTAATTGATAGAATAAGTGGTTAAAAAATTAAGGATGGGGTGTCTGGGTGGCTCAGTAGGTTAAGCATCTGACTTCCACTCAGGTCATGATCTCATGGTTGGTGAATTTGAGCCCTGCATCAAGCTCTGTGCTGACATCTCAGAGCCTGGACCCTGCTTCAGATTGTCTTCCTCTCTCTCCGGCCTTTCCGTGCTTATGCTCTATCTCTCTCTCTCAAAAAACTAAAATTAAAAAAAAAAACCACCAAAAATATTTTTTAAAAAATTAACAAGGATAGAGAAGATTTGGACAATACAATTTTAAAAACCTTACATAATGGAGCATTTGTAGAACCCTGTACCTAACAACTTCCAAAGACACATTCTATTTCAGCACACTCAAAATATGTACAAAGACTGACTATATTCTTGGACATAAAGTAAGTCTCAAAAATTTTCAAAGTTTTGAAATTATAAAGTATAGATGGTCTGCCTGAAATGAAATTAGCCAGACATAACTAACAGGAAGATAATAAGAAATTCAATATATTTAAATATAATTTGAAATTCAATACATTTCAATATATTGGAAAATTTATCTTTAAATAAACATGGCTCAAAGAATAAGTCACAATGGAAGTTAGAAAAAATTAGAAACAAACAGTAATGAAAATTTCTAATTCATAGAAAAATGAAATAATTTAATAAGTATCAATATAAGAAGTTTAAAAAAGCAAAAGAAACATACATTTACAATGAGAAAATAATAAAATGCAGAAATTACAAAATAGAAACAAATATGAAATTAATAAAACTAAAGTTGTTGGGTTGTTTTTAAGTTTACTTTTTATTTATTTTGGGAGAGAGAGTGCACACGTGCAAGCAGGGGAGGAGGAAGTATAGAGGGAGAGAGAGAATTCCAAGCAGGCTTTGTGCTATCAGTGTGGAGCCTGAAGTAGGGCTCAGTCTCACCAGTTGTGAGATCATGGACCTGAGCCAAAGTTAAGAGCTGGACGTTTTAACTGCGTGAGCCACCCACACGCCCCAAGTCATTTTTTTTTTTTTTGTAAAAAAGAGACTGGTAAACTTGATAAACCCCCAATGAAACTGATACAGAATAATAGAATTCAGAAATCACCAGTGTGTTAGGAACATCAAAGCTACGTCATTATAGGTCTTATAGATTGTAACTGTAATAAGAGAGTATTATGAACAACTTCACACAGATAGTTTAGATAATGTGGACACATTTTAGGGAACATACAGCTCATTAAAGCTGACACAAGAAGCAACTAAAAATATGAGAAGTCCTGTAAGTATTAACAAAATTGAGTATACAATTAACAAACTTTCATGCAATGAAAATCCAAGCCAAGATGGTTTTAGTGGTGATTTATTCCAAACATTTAAGAGCTGTAACACCAATATTCTACAAGTTCCACCAAAAATTAGAACAAGTGGGAAGACTCCTCAGCTTGTTTTATGATGACCAAAATATAGATAGTCATTTCAAAAAGTAAAATTATAGGCCTATATATGTATATAATTATATAAATATATATAATTATATAAAATTATATAAAATATATAAATATATAAATATATATAAAATTATAGGCCTATATATAAATATATATATATAAATATATATATATATATTCATAATGCTAGACAAATTATAACTATTTGGTTTAGAGACCATAAAAATAGCATTTTTGATTTTGGCATGGTTGTATAAGCTCACTCTAGACCATAATTCTCATGGATCACAACTAAAGTCCCCGGAAAAAACAAAATCAAAACAAAAAACAAATACATCTCCCTGACTTTAATTTGAAAAGTAAATAAAGGAAACCTGCATACAAAAACCTGGATGCATCTCACAGGTAGAATATTGACCAAAATGAGCCAGACATAGAATTTTTTGTTTTCATAAATTTTAGAAGCAGATACAACTAAACTACAGTGTTTAGAAATGCATATTCATGCAGTAAAATTATAAAGAAAAATAAAAGTCTAGAGATGTGTAAGTCATGCCAATATTCTCTTTTTCAACTTGGGTGCTGGCTGTGATTTTAAAGCTATACATTTTAGTTTATGTATTTTTAAAATTTTGTCTTATTTTAATATATAAAAGTCTTAAAGAAGAAAATATCCTACCTATTCATCTTTAATATTTTCCCTCAATATATAAGGTTCATATTGAGATGCATTTTGTTAAGTGAGAGAGATCTACACCATATATGATTAATTACAGGAACAACAGTCCTTATTGTTTATGCCTTCTAACTAGAAGATAATGCCTTATTACATAATCTTTCCCAAACTAGTAGAAGGGAAATAGAATACTGCTCATTTATTTTGTCCTAGACAAATTTAAAATAATGAAAAGTATACCATACATATTCCCTCTTTACATGAAATGAAAAGTTCTTCTATTATTTAACAATATAGCTTGAGATATTATCTTAAACTTTCTTCTGATGGATTTGTGTTTACTAGACTGTGGACTTCAGATAAAAGCAAAATAAAACACAATTATGTTACAGATATGAACCGAGGGTTGACTTCATTTTTCTTGAGGTGATAGCTTATTCAATCATATGACATGGTCATATAAGTTCAGTGCATGTAATATTCAAAAAATTATTAGTTTGAACCTAGAATATACTATTAAAAACAAGGCAGGATTAAAAAAAATACTTTCTACAAAAGCAATCCCAATTTGTATTTATTAAAGAGCTCATCTGGTTTTCAGGGGTGCCTGGGTGGCTCAATTGGTTGAGCATCTGACTTCGGCCCAGGTCATGATCTCTTTGTTCGTGGGTTTGAGCCCTGTGTCAGGCTCTGTGCTGATAGCTCAGAGCCTGGAGCCTGCTTTGGAATCTATGTCTCTCTCTCTCTCTGCCCCACTCCTGCTCATGCTCTGTCTCTCTCTCTCAAAAAAAAAAAACCAAACCAAACAAAACAAAACAAAAAACACCTCCTCTGGTTTCCCCCCCCTAAGTTACATACTCACAAAGTCATTGAAATACAAAATGGACCAAAGTAACACTCGCAGTCTCAGCAATTCAATAGTTTGCTTGTATGATTATCTTTTCCCACACCCTGAGATAGGCTTTAGAAAATGTTCAGCATCAAGTCTTCAGTAAATATCTCCTGCCTGTATAGGAAGAGAGATTTTATAGTTTATGGCTGCATGAAACAAAAGGGAAAGGGAAATTTACTAGGAGGTGGTCATTCACTGGGAAGCTGGCCATCATAGTTAGCACATTAAAATATTTAATCCCAAAGGACATTATAGCTGATGAAATCTTGGGTCACTTTTCTGTGTCAGGTAAATCCTAAAATACCATTAAGTCTTCTGCATTAACTTGTTTCAAGGGCTGAAGCAGTAAATAAAATTACTGATGGAGTTGGCAAATAGAATTGGTTGTCCATTAAGCTGAGAGTAGATAGAATAAAATTAAAATGCAGAAGAACAAATAGGGATCTTAAAAGGGTTTAGCTAAATTCTGAAAAGGGATAATTCAGAAATTTTCGTGAATTCCCCTATTTCACCATGAGCAACAGAAGAAACTTTTTAAATCAGCTCATAATTGTGAATCAGATGTTACATGCTACTCACAGCTTTCCTCATATTTGGAATGAGAGCTTAAGAGATAAACAGAGATGCTGAAAGGAAAAATTTGAATAGCTCTAATAGAGCTTATTTCCCCCATCTTTAAAAATGTAATTCATGTTTTATTTAAACAAACAAAAATAAATTTAAAAATAGAAATCTCTTATAATTCCTCTACCAGAAATAATAGTAATACTTTGATGTACAACCTTTTAGATTACTCAGTGGTGGATAGGTATCTTTGACATAAGACTAAATTATATCACACTCATATTTTTAACCTATTCTTTCACTTAAAATGCCTTGAATTCTTTTCCATGTTATTTAAACTTGTTCTGCAATGGAATTTTTCATGGCCGCATAATATTTTATTAAAGAGCTGTATTGTAATTTAACCAATCTCCATTCTGGTCATTTATTATGTACTATTTATTTATTAAATACTACTATGGTGTCTTTAAGTTAAACTTCAATGTATATCTATTTCATTAGAATGAATTTCTAAAAGTGAATTTCTATTTTAAAGTCTGCAGATTTAAAAATTTTAAATATGGATTGCAAAAGATTCTCTACATGTAGAAATAGAAGCTTCTTAAATGAGTCTTTAGCAGCCATTTGATTACACGCATCTCTGAAACATTCTAAAGTTAGAATCCACTGAGTAGTAGGGTCAGAATGAAGACACCTCTCTCCCATCCATATTTTATAACCTAACAGTTCATTTATTTAAAAAAAAATCCTTACTTTCAGAATGTAAAGACGACTTTCTTTTTTTTTTTTTTTAATTTTTTTTTCAACGTTTATTTATTTTTTTTGGGGACAGAGAGAGACAGAGCATGAACGGGGGAGGGGCAGAGAGAGAGGGAGACACAGAATCAGAAACAGGCTCCAGGCTCCGAGCCATCAGCCCAGAGCCTGACGCGGGGCTCGAACTCACAGACCGCGAGATCGTGACCTGGCTGAAGTCGGACGCTTAACCGACTGCGCCACCCAGGCGCCCCTGTAAAGACCACTTTCAAGTCTTAGTGTCACAGAATGCTTAAGGAAGTATATGTTATGGAGGGAAGGTTGGATGACTTCTATAGAACATTTTGCCTAAGATTTTGTCATGGTTTAATAAAAGATTAAGTGATAGATGCATTCATTATAGGAACACTTTTATAATATATGGAAGTGTCTTAGATGAAGGGAACAAATTTAAGGCTAATCAGGACTTTATAGGAAAAAAAAAGTATTGGGACTCTAATCTTTGCAAGTGACCCAGAAGTACAAATACAGAATAAAAGCATCAAGGAGATGCTGAATTAATGCAATTCAATTTGAGGAAGTATTTATAGTTCTGTGAGATTGAAGAGAAATGAAAGAAATCAGATTCTTTTGCCATAATTACAATGTAGATTTCAGAGGAAATAATTGGATGGCGCAAAAAGAGACACTTAGAACAATGGAACGGAATAGAGAACCCAGAAATGTACCCACAAACATATGGCCAACTAATCTTTGACAAAGCAGGAAAGAATATCCAATGGAATAAAAGACAGTCTCTTTAGCAAGTGGTGCTGGGAAAACTGGACAGAGATATGCAGAAGAATGAACCTGGACCACTTTCTTACATCATACACAAAAATAAATTCAAAATGTATGAAAGACCTAAATGTAAGACAGGAAGCTATCAAAACCCTCAAGGAGAAAGCAGGAAAAACCTCTTTGATCTTGCCCACAACAACTTCTTAGTCAACACATCTCCAGAGGCAAGGGAAACAAAAGCAAAAATGAACTATTGGGACCTCATCAAAATAAAAAGCTCTGCACAGTGAAGGAAACAATCAGCAAAACTAAAAGGCAACTGACAGAATGGGAGAAAATATTTACAAATGACATATCAGATAAAGGATTAGTATCCAAAATCTATAAAGAAGTTACCAAACTCAACACCCAAAAAACAAATAATCCAGTGAAGAAATGCGCAAAAGACATGAATGGACACTTCTCCAAAGACGACATCCAGATGACCAACCGACACATGAAAAAATGCTCAACATCATTCATCCTCAGGGAAATACAAATCAAAACCCCAATGAGATACCTACCACCTCACACCTGTCAGAATGGCTAACATTAACAACTCAGGCAACAACAGATGTTGGTGAAGATGTGGAGAAAGAGGATCTTTTGCACTGCTGGTGGGAATGCAAACTGGTGCAGCCACTCGAAAACAGTATGGAGGTTCCTCAAAAAATTAAAAACAGAGCTATCCTACAACCCAGAAATTGCACTACTAGGTATTTATCCAAGGGATACAGGTATGCTGTATCGAAGGGATACATGCACCCCAATGTTTATAGCAGCACTATCAACAATAGCCAAAGTATGGAAAAAACCCAAATGTCCATGGATGGATAAATGGATAAAGAAAACGTATTATATGTATACAATGGAGTATTACTCGGCAATCAAAAGGAATGAAATCTTGCCATTTGCAACTACGTGGATGGAACTAGAGGGTATTATGCTAAGCGAAATTAGTCAGAGAAAGACAAATATCATATGACTTCACTCATATGAGGACTTAAAGACACAGAACAGATGAACACAAAAGAAGGGAAGCAAAAATAATATAAAAATGGAGGGGGACAGAACATAAGAGACTCTTAAATATGAAGAACAAACTGAGGGTTGCTGGAGGGGTTGTGGGAGGTGGGATGAGCTAAATGGGTAAGGGGTATTAAGGAATCTACTCCTGAAATCATTGTTGCACTATATGCTAACTAATTTGGATGTAAATTTAAAAAGTAAAATTAAAAAAAAATAAAAAACAAATTTTCAATTGGGACTTTGAGATGGCCTTGAACCTATAGGTCAATTTAGGGAAGATTAACATCTTTAATTGGGTTTTCCAATTGATGAATATGGTATATCTTTAATGTCTCTCAGTAAAGTTTTATACCATGTTTCTAGTTACTTGTATGTTCCTGGTACATGAAAATACATTTAGTTTTACTTTTTTCATATAATGAACTTGCTAAATTTTATTTAAAATTCTAAAAAAAAAAAAAAAAAGAGGAAATAATTGGAGCCGCTCCTGTATGATGATGAGATTTAGGCAGGGTATAAATTATAATAACAAACAAGAGAAGCCTGAGCATCATTGTAGATTCTCCACTGAAGTCACTGTATTGCTTTTTTAACAAGGGGTTTGAAATGTTGATAATTATTAAAGTTTACTTGATAGTTTTGGGGAAGAAAAACCCCAGAACAAGTTAGTATATGCCATAAATATTGCATGTAGATCTAATTGCCCTACTTTGCTTTTTTTTTTTTTTTTTTAAGTGGGTATGGAAAGACCCAGGTAAAATTATGGAAAATAATCAGAAAAATTTGTACATGGAATCATCCATTTTAAAAGATAAAGCCTTCTGAAAAGGAATAATTTCTAGTTTCTTATAGTGTTGAAAGAAACATGAATGGGAAACACAGTATTATCAATTCATAGACTAGAACTTGGAATGCCACTCTTTGTCAGTCACCTAGACCTAGCTCTGGCTCTTCCAAATTCCAGATAACCATATACCAGGTGGGTGATCTCTGTAAAGTTTTTTAAGAATTATTTTAAAAGGAAAACTGGGGTGCCTGGGTGGCTCAATCAGTTAAGCATCCGACCATCTCAGGTCATGATCTCAAGGTTCATGGGTTTGAGCCCCCGCGGGGCTCTGTGCAGCTCAGAGCCTGCAACCTACTCTCAATTCTATGTCTCCTTTTCTCTCTGCCCCTCCCCTGCTCGTGCTCTGTCTCTCTCTCTCTCAAAAACAATTATTAAAAAAAATTTTTTAAAGGAAAACAAATGTAAAGATACTATTACTCGAGCTCACCTATAGGAACTTCTATAAGAAATGATTCAATCATATTTCTGAAATTTATTTATTTATTTATTTTTTATTTTTTATTTTTTTGAGAGTCAGAGCATGCCTGGGGAGGGGCAGAGAGACAGGAGACTCAGAATTTGAAGCAGGCTCCAGGCTCTGAGCTGTCAGCACAGAGCCCGATGGGGGCTCAACCCTCGTATCATGAGATTATGGCCTGAGTCAAAGTCAGTTGTTCAACTGACTGAGCCACCCAGGCACCCCTTATTTCTGGGATTTAGAACATTTAGTATGCTAATAACTTTCAATTTGGGTCTTGCTCCAGGGACAACTTTTATTTTTTTTCTATCCAAAGTAGCAGATAACATGTGACAGGTCTCTCTCACTCAGTGGTCAAGTGGTTGTCTTTTGTATTATATCTCAATTGTATCTCAGTTTCTGCTAATCTCAAAGATGATCATCTCATTTTATGGTATGTGTTTGCCTCTAGACTAGAAACTGCCAGCGTAAATTTCATGTACAACCAATAACCTGTATTTTAAATGAGGCCGTTTCAAACATAGCAGCCACCAAGTCACTTTATTGTGATGCTATTATAGATACACAAGCAGATATTTAATTTTTTTGGTACAGGTATCTTACATTTAAGTTTTCTATATAAATGTCCCGGGCTCCCAAAGAGATGGTACATTCTAGTTCAGGGATCATGGCTTATATTTATATCCCCACTGTTTAAAACAGTAAGGATTTAATGCCCATTTTTGTTACTGGAGTTTGTAATGATAGCAGTTCGTGTGTGTGTTGCGTGTGTGTGTATGATAATAAGTTAGCTTTCTAAGGTGGAAAGAAAATGGGATAATCCATCTTCTGAGTTAGTAAAGAGGAAACATTTATGAAACATCAACCAGGAACTATTATGTGTATTTCACCTATGTAATTTTAATCTTTTAGATTAGGTGCTTTTAAATTTAGCATGCAAATGAATAACCTGGAGATCTTGTTAAAATGCAGGTTTTGATTCTGTAGGTCTGGGATGGGACCTGATACTCTGCATGTCTAACAAGCTCCAGGTAATGCCGATGGTGCTAGTCAGCCTATGGCACCTTGAGCCATAAGGTTTTACACAACTCTATGAGGTAATACAATGATGATGACTGCGCCCGTGATGAGAACAGTACTTGAACATACACCATCTTAATGAAACAAAAGTTCTGCAAGATTGGTAAGATAAATCTAGTGAGTGAACAAATATAAGTAAGTTAAGTTGAGGAATAATAATAAATAATAAATAAATAAATAAAATAATAAAGCTAGGGAGGAAAACTCACTATATTGAAAATAAGTTAAACCTGAAGAGTGGTGAATTAACTATCACTCTAACCATGTTCCTTTCCTACTCAACTAAACTCTAGCTAGGATGGATTTTATTTGCATTAAGACAGTATGGGACAGGGGTGCCTGGGTGGCTCAGTTGCTTAAGCGTCCAACTTCGGCTCAGGTCATGATCTCATGGTTCCTGAGTTCGAGCCCCATGTCGGGCTCTGTGCTGACAGCTCAGGGGCTAGAGCCTGCTTCTGATTCTGTGCCTCCCCTCCCCTTGGCTCCTCCCCTGCTCACGCTCTGTCTCTCTCTCAAAATAAAGAGTTTAAAAAAAATTTTTTTAAAAAAGACCATGTGTGACAGAAGACATTTATCTTTTCTTTAAGTCCACAGTGTCTCCTGTCAATGGGATGCTTAAAACCAACAGTTTTGTGGTTAGTCTATACAGTGCCATATGCAGGTGAACTTTGATAATTATCTGAAAGGTTAATCAGTTAAGTCTCAAATGCTTGATACAGTAATCACTGTCAGTTCTAGAAGCACTCAGGCTGAACTGCCAGAAGAACAAGCATTCTCCTTTTGGTTACATAGGTTCCGACACTGCCCATTCTTAAAGTCTGCCAGGGGAAGGGCTGCTTAAGCTCAAAGTCAGTAGGTCCGAAGTCATTAAATAAACAGCACCAAATACAGCAGATTTATAAGCAATGAACTTTGGAAACATATCTTCCCCAGAAATATCAGGTCTGCCTATGCTAAATGCAATGAAGTCAATTACTTTAACATTTCTGAGGCCACTATCCTGAAAGTGCCAGACTAGGGGATCCTGCAAACTTCTGTGACAAAGATATTTCATTGATCACTGAGCTAAAGACTGTGCTAGTCTGCTTTTTAATACATATAAATTAAGTGAAGAGGGAGGGAAAAAGATAATATTCTGTCATTAAAGGGTAGTTGATGAGGAATTGATTATCTTGAGGCAGTGGAACCATGGGTGTGTTCCTACCCATAGGGGATAGTCTGTAAGAGAGTATGTTATCTATTGTTAAGACAATAGGTAAGATTGACTTCCAGAGGGAATGGTGCTGGTGGGAGGTTACTTTGTGATATGCTCTCAGGAGTGACTTCCACCTTTGAGACTTTCAGTACAGTAAAGGCTTTTACAAAAAGGCCTGAAAACATGGTGTTCCAGTTTTCTTCTGCTTTGAGAACATTAGTGCTTCTTGCTGATTTTAATAATCTCATTCCTAAAGCATTGTGAAAAGGGAAACAAATGAGGCCACAGAAGTTTGCCTTGATTTTATCTCACATAAACATAGATAAACTATGAAAAGTCTGTATTTTTAAAGGAGAACTTTCCAAAGTTAATGATAAAACCATTAAATAGACTGGGTTCTGTGTCGTCACGAATCTTGTCTTTGCATTCAGGAATATTAAACCTTGAATATAAGTGAACTCCATGCCCCCTGACACAAAGATGTGGTCTGGTCTTTGTGACTTCGGCCCCAATCCTGTTCTTTCTCACTGATGTTGATCATTAGTTTCTATGATTTAAGTTAATAGTCAGGTTTTGTATAGGAACTGATTGCTATGTTTTCTCATATATTTCACACTTGTTTTTATAACCATTTGCCAAACTGAAGAAACCACTCACGTGGTTTGGGAAGTGAAAACAATTTATCTAAAAGAATAAATCTGCCACATATAAGTAAATGAGCCCCTTATAGTTTCAAATTTCATGGTTTTTGCGGGGTGAGGGAGAGGAAGGGTAGTAAAAAGTGTGTTCAAAGTAAAATTCTTTGCTTCTAATTTAATCTTAAACTTCTTCAAGTTACAATTTTGTTCCCCCCACCCCAAGCCATAATCTGTATACTTTATTTCCATCATGGAAATTAGTGGAACCATCATTAATTAACTCAAGCCAGGACTTGAGAATTATCCTTGACTCCTTAATTCTCATCCCTCATATTCAACTGGCCATAATTCTGTGAATTCCTTATGTTAATCATCCCTCAAATCTTGCCTTCACTACAGCTATAGCCTCAGCTGGCTCTGAAAAAAACAAAGACCTCTGCCTTACATCCCTCACCATGAGGGCTGTAAATAAGGTTAGAAAATCTAAGGAAGCATAGAGTCTTTTATGTCAGAAAACTCAGTCATCATGGAAATTATGCTTGGCTTGCATGATGGAGAGCATCCAGTTCTTCCTCATCCATTACGTAAAATGACATTAGCTCTTCAAATAGACTGTGCCAGCTGCTAAAAGCCACTGTAGGTTTGTCACCTATATTTCCCCAGAGAGAATTTCCTCCTGTTCATAACTTTGTGTCCTACTACTCAATCTAATTTACATAGTCCAACTCCCAGGAAGCAGTAGTACTTTATTCCTGGGTTCTATACATAGCCCAGTGTACTCAAGTCTGTAATTAAAAACCACAGCCTTATTTATCTTTTACTATGCATGTTATGGCTCAAGCCTGCTGGGCACAAAATAAATAACACTTTAAAATTTAGAATTTCAGATCTGCATTCAACAAAGAGGGGTATATTCTAGTATGTGGTATCATTATATCTTCCTAGGGTAGTAGGTATCAACTAACTCATTTGTAACTGAGAATCCAGATTGTTTGTTTGTTTTCCTGAGGAAGCACAGTCACAAAGAGAGCTCTCCTGAATGTAGGCCATTGCTTCTTCAATATCTAATTATTATAATAAGTAGTGCATCACTGTGTACTTTGCACACATCAGTGAATATGCTTCAGCAGTTACAGATTCCGGATCCTGGAGAGTGCAATAAACATCCAGAACTTTTATAACTTATTCTGACCAAGAAGTAGTCTTCTCCAATGTAGTAGAAAATTGTAGACAATAATGTTTATAATTATTTGATTGAGAAACATATTTCCTTCCATTTCTAGACTGAAAGTGACATTCCCCTCAAACTTAGAGTCTTAATAACTTAAAAAAATAAGGAAACTTTTTTTGGTATAATGATAAGTTAAGTTAGTGTGGTTCATTTATGTTTTCAAATCATCCCCAATGTACTTACTCTCCAGTTCTAAGTAATTCTATAGACTAGATGTTATATTCCAAATTTGATAGATTAAGGAAAAAGATACAAAGATTGAGTTGCCCAAACTGTAGACAAACCTTCTGATTTGAGAAAGGCAACATTACTTCACTCTGAAGGAATTTTCTCTCTCTTTCCTTCTCTATTTATCTATCTATGTATTATCTATCTATCTATCTATCTATCTATCTATCTATCTATTTTCCCCTGTTTTTCTCTTTTGACCCCTAGCTGACAAAGTCACATAATTAAAATCTGAAGAAGTAGCCAAATGGAAAATCTTTGAGTATGGTAATTCAGTGGGGAAACTGCCATATTCATATTCACCTTTCTGTAACTCTGGTCCCCCTAGGATTGAGCACTGGATATATAAATAGGGGGAGCCTGGTGATCCAGTCCATTGATAGATATTTCTCAGCTTGGAATAGCACTTGAAAAATCATAATATGAAGATTTGACCAATACTTTCTCTGTTAAATACAAACTTTGTCAATGCCTCTGGTTTTTTTCTGTGACTACAGTGTTCAGTTATAAATAAAACAATATGGACATATTTTCATCATCCTATGTACTGGTATAAGTGTTCCTTGTAGGGATGCACTCCTTCACTTGGGAAAGGCTTTACTAAGTGTGTAGGACTGCTGAATAGGAGGAAACCTACACTGGGGCCCTGGTTATAAGGGAACGGGATTCTACTTGACATTCTACACACACCCTAGAGAAGTAACATTAAAACATTAAAATTCCTGCTCTGCAGTAAGATGAGAAGTGTGGATCATACATTTATCAAATGAAGCCACTGTTGACTCTAATGAACATCCTAGTACATAGTGAGATAAATACTCAAAGAAAAAGGACATTATTTTATGAGAGTATATCATCAAAGAAATTGGCCTAGATTTGGTAAAGCTTCTCTGAGAAAGTGATGTTTGATATGACCTCTATTAGATGAATTAGTTACTGAGAAAAATATAGACAAGGAAGAAGTGTAGAAAGTTTGGGAGACTAATGATAAATAATGCTAGAGAGATAAACAAGTGTTAGATATATCAAGGCTTTATTCTTTTTCAATGTATTTAAAGATAAAAAGGGGGGGGGACCTGGGTTAAGCATCTGGCTTTTGGTTTGGGCTCATGTGATGATCTCATGGTTCATGAGATCAAGCCCTATGTCGGGCTCTGCCACTGATTAGCATGGAGCCTGCTTGGGATTTTCTCGCTTCCTCTCTCTCTACCCCTCCTGCACTTGCTCTTTCTGTGTCTGTCAAAATAAATAAATAAACTTAAAACAATGATAAAAAGGGAGCTGGGAGCTTCATGAGATTCATGATTTGGAAATATCCATTTGCAGAGAGCGGCTAGGAGTAGGATTAAAGCTATTTCAGTGTCCCATTGGGAGAAAATGGTAGCATAGAGTAGGGTTGCAGCAGACATAGCATCCTGAAATATAAGTCACAGACATTAAGGAAATTTCTCTTGTAGAGACCTACCAGAGGGAGAGACAAAGAGTGAGAACAAAGTAATGAGAAAGGGAGAGAGTAAGTTATCCTTGACTATTTCAATTTAATTTATACCTTAGACCCTATATATATATCTTCTTAACACATTTTGGAAGCTTAGAGAAAATATTGCTTTTATGATCTGGATTTTACATACTCATTAGCCTTTATTAAATATTTGTGCATGATTTTCTCCCTTAAAACCATTAAATAAAATATTTTCTGAGTTTGTCCTATCTAATATTTTCTTCCCTAGATAAATAGAATGTACATAGCAAATATTTTTTAACAATTAAAAAAATTAAATCACCTAATGACATAAGAACTCTAGATAAAATTTCAAATATATGGAAGAAATATTTAATTATAAGCATTCAGAATTGCCTATATATATATATGTATATATATATATATATTTTTTTCTTTTTACTTTAGCCAACCTCTTATTATAAAACACATTTTGGCAATTAATGATTAGCTTGCATTTTGCCATTATGTTTACATGGAATTAGATATTACATTAGAAGAAAGTTTGTAATATTTCTGATATAAAATTTGTTTTCAAAAGGGGTTATTAATTTGGCAAAGATATCAAATTCATTTTTAATTCCTCTACTTGAACCCAAATGATTTGGAAGATAGTAGGTATTTCTTCTACTCCCAATTCCAAATTTATTAAATCCCTGAGGAGCAGATTATAAAGATCCAAAAATCTCTGTTGCTTCTGCTTTTTCATTGTTGGAAATTAGTTTCAGTTAACTGAAGTTGTAACATACATTATTGTTTTCAGAATTTTTTTAAGACAAACTTTCTCTTATTTCAGTTATTCATTATTCAGTTATTCATTATTGGAAATTCTGTATATATGTGTGTTTCGGTATATACTGTTTAAATTTCTAAAGTATTCCTTGTATTTTTTTTCCAAACTATCGGCATAGAAACAAACATTCATAAAATGTCTACCTCTGTACTAGGTGCATATTAGTTATTTTTATTTAGCTAATTAAATTCTGCTAATGACCTTTGTAATAAGTATCTTATAACCATTACAGATAAGGAAATTGAGGCTCAGAGAGTAAACAATTTGTCTAAAATCACATAAAACTAATACGTACTGGAGCTGGGTTAAAATGTGAGATCTAACCCAAAATTCCATTTTCATTTGTCTGTAAAACCAACTTATTGGTGATTTTGTTATAGTATACTAAACAAGTTATTTGATTTGCTTTTCTTTGCTCATTTACTTATGTTATTTGATAGATTATCCTGTCTTGATAATTAGCATAGAAGAAATAAATTGTTTGAGTTTCATGTGGAAGTGATTGCCTTCTATAGACCTTTGTTGTTGTTGTTGTTGTTTATTACATTTACCAAAACCTAAGTAGTCCTAGGTTGCATTTTTTTTTCTTTTTTTCTCTATCAGTATGGATTGGGACTTAAGAAAACTCATACTATAATACATAAAGGAAATGTATATCTTTCTTTCAAAAAGCTGTACATTCCCAGAAATCAGCTTGCCTCCCCACACCCCCGCTCCCATTTTTAAAAGTTACTTAGGGAGATGATACAACCCAAATCTAAGCATAAGTTAGAAAAACAAAAGCCATTTCTTTGGAATTAGAACTATCAGAAAAGAAGATACTGTGCCAGTAGACAATGAAAAATGAAAAACTAATCATGATTAAAACAACTAAACGGTAAAGAGTTAAGAGGATAGACAAGAGAAATCCAAAGATTATGGGTTGGTAGGAGATGAAATGGCTTCTGCTGCCTTGTCTAAATGTATATAACTCTAGAACACCCAACCTCCCTGAATAATTACCACCATCCTTAGATGTATCTAGAGAACCAAAAGGAGATGGACAAATTGCAACAATTCTAGTTAGATTTAGGACATGGAGAATCCATTATTTAAAGTGTTATTTAAAATAAATTGATTTCCTGTCTGCTTTAATGAATAAATGCTAAGCTGTCTAGCATATGCTTAAAAAAAATGTTATTTCAGTTTTTTATATGTGTATCCAAAGGCAAGTTGAAGCCTCATGAGAAGTTTTAGTGTAATCCTGTCATGCAGGGTTCATCCCTTCATGGAGTAAGGAGATTACAACAATTGTGAGACCAAAGTTGAATTCAGTCTAATAAATTCTCTATAAACCGGTAGGAGTCCAGGACAAATTATGTGTCCTCACCACACCCCTTCCCCAGTCCTGAAATGGCATTAGCATTGAACATAAAGATGTGGCTATGGAGATTCATGATGACAAATATTGCATGGCTTACTTAAAATGCAAGGACAATTTCCCATAAATGAAATATAATATGAGAGAAGACAAAAAAGAAAAGTTATCAAAACTAAGGAAATAGAGGAAAACTGGCACAGAAAGCAGGAAATATTTGGTGGTAGAACACCATTTAAGCAACTGAGAAAAGAATGCACAGAATTGGAACATTGAATTTGATGTCATTACCATTTGATGGTTGTGATAATTCTAAAATTATTATGGTGTTGCCAATTTAAGTGAATGTCATATAAATTCTCCTCACATACTAGCTTAGAAGTATTTGAGGTATCATATATCTAGTTATTTTAATTTTCTCTACATGCCATGACACTGAGCTAATCAGACCTATAGGTACTTACACATAACTCATCTTTTTAATCCACAAAGTGCTTTTGTTATATTAACTAAGATTTTTAAGATTATTTGTATCAATGCCAATATTGAAATATCTGAGGAAAAAATTAAATTACTTAGATTTATTTTCACTTTTTAAGTAATTGTTTCCAGAAATCTTTGAAGAGAAAAAGTATATGCATCAAATGATAGCATTAAATCTGTATGTTCAAATCTGAAGTAACCTTAGAGAAATCGGCAAACTCATACACTCTCCACCACATCTACCCCAGTGCATGCATACCTGTAACTTCTGGGAAAATGAGTCCTAGGAGACTTAATAAGATTCTTCTGTGGACAAAAAATCAGTTTGAAGCAAAGTAAAGCTAACTTAAGACCCTTGGCTTCCAACCTAGAGTTCCTTCTGTAATTTTGCATAAATCATTCTATCTCTTTGTGTCTCCATTGTCCTGAGAGTAAAAAGGGAATACTGGTAGGGCCTTCCTCATTGGATTAAAGACATTAATATAATCAAGTACTTAGATTCCTGCCTGGAACACTGCAGGCTGTCAGTGTTAAGTCCTATGGTTAGCACACTATTTTGCCACTTGCAACCAAATTTTAGAAATAAAATAGAAATTCTTTCAGAAAAAAATGCCACATGAAGAAGGAGGTGGAGGGAAAGGAATCACTTGTCTGTACAAAGGATTAGATATTGTAGAATATGTAAAAAGTCTTCTTTATCTGGTACTGAAATATTCCCTAAGGAAGCAAACAAAGTCAATGGTTGTTATCAAGACGGAGTTCAGATGAAATACTGCAGTGGAATCTGTGTTAGTTTTATCATTTCAGATGACAGGTAGCTTTTTATGAAAAATGTATGGTTTAACTATGGCAGACCAGGCTGTGTGGGGCCTGAAACTCACATAATTTTGAGGGCCTTCTTTAAGGAAAACAATGAGTATTTTTTAGAATGCAAAAATAAATGACAACTAGTTATTAATTTAAAATGCTGATAAATATTAAAATATCCCCAAATCCAAAAATGTGATATAATATTTGTGTAATTATATCCAAGATACACATTTATGAAATTTTTTTCTTTCTTTTCTTCCCCTTGCTTTCCTTTGTTACCCTTTCCCTCTCTCTCCTTTGTTCCTTTCTTCTTTCTTTCTGCTACACACATTGATCACCTCTTAAATAATAGCAATTAATTTGTAATATCACTTTCTGTACAGAAACTAGGAAGATGATTCAATCTTTGTTTTTGCAGTTTGTTTCAGAAGGTCTGAGGACAGAAGGGCATGAGATTAGGAGAAACAAATGTTCTGTCCCAATATGATGTCAGTAGCATAAGTATGAGGGTAATAAAGGACATATAAAGAGGTGACTTTAAACCTCTTATAGGGGCGCCTGGGTGGCGCAGTCGGTTAAGCGTCGGACTTCAGCCAGGTCACGATCTCGCGGTCCGTGAGTTCGAGCCCCACGTCAGGCTCTGGGCTGATGGCTCAGAGCCTGGAGCCTGTTTCTGATTCTGTGTCTCCCTCTCTCTCTGCCCCTCCCCCGTTCATGCTCTGTCTCTCTCTGTCCCCAAAATAAATAAAAAACGTTGAAAAAAAAAAGAAAAAAAATTAAAAAAAAAATAAACCTCTTATAGTATACTACTAAATCCAAACCAAATGTATACCTTCAACTTCCCTCAACTCAACTTCCCTTGGCAAGATCTCAAAATAGTTGTGGCAAATTTTATTAGAACAAAAGACCATGTGAACACATGTCTGGGGGCTCTCCAAGTGTCTTACATGGCCTGTGCAAGTGAGACGCCCAGAAATACAAACTCTTGAAACCTAGAGGAAAACATAAAAACCTTGAGACATTCTGAAAATCCTAAATATTATGAACCTAGTTTAGATGTATGAGAGTTTCCTAAGGCAAATGAGAGCAGGATGTAATAAAATACCCTATCTGATTTAATATTTAAAAATGGGAAGGGCTTAGGCTACAATATGCTGACACCTTGGCCACACATACTCTTAGAAGGTAGGAAGAAGCCTGAAGAAGGTAGATTGGGACCTCGTGAAATTAAATTGGCTTTTTCCAGGAGTGCCAGAGAACCCAGTATACAAAGTCTAATGGAAGCTCGTTTGAATAGGTATCTATGAGGATGGAGAAATGAAGGTCACTCAGAAAGAAAGTCAGCATCAAAAATAGCCTTTATCAGTGAGCATGGGCAGTGGATGTAGTTGGGACAGCAGACACCAGATACAGAGGAAAGGGCTGATGAGCTCTCAGCAGGTCCTGGGGGCCCATGTTCTACTCCTGTAGCTCACTCAACCCCTTTTTGCCTTTTTTACTTCCCTGAAAAAATCCAACTCAAAAGACATTTTTTAAGTACTCAAATTGGAAAGGAAGAAATAAAATTATCATTGTTCATCAATGACAATATCATATATTTAGAAAACCCTAAAGGTCATACATACACACACACACACACACACACACACACACACACACACACACACACCATTAAAAGCTAATAAATGAAGTTGATTAACATTGCAGGATACAAACTCAACATCCCAAAATCAGTGCTTTTCTGTATACTGACAATACACAATCTAAAAAGGAAATTAGAAACATAGTTCCACTTACAATTAATTGCATCATGAAGAATAAAATGCTTAGGAATAATTATACCCAAGGACAGGGATGACCTATATACTGACAACTATAAAACATTGCTGGAAAAAGTTAAAGAAGACTTAAATAAATGGAAAGTAACTTTGTTTATGGATTTTAAGACTTAATAACAGTAAGATAACAGTATTACCCAAAGCAATATGCAGATTCAATGCAATCCCTATTGCAAAATCCCAACAATGATTTTGCAGATATAGGACAAACACATCTTAAATTCATATGGAATCTCAAGATACCTCAAATAGCTGAAACCATCCTGAGGAAGAAGAACAAAGTTGGTGGACTCACATTTCCTAATTTCAAAAATTAGAAACTACAGTGATCAAATCAGTATGGTACTGGCATAAAAGTAGACTTATAGTAGACTTATAGGTCAATGGAACAGAACAGATAGCCCAGAAATAAATCTTTGCATATACAAGCATACTTATTTTATTGTGCTTCACTTTTCGGTGCTTCACAGATACTGTTTTTTGTTGTTGTTGTTGTTTGTTTGTTTGTTTTACATACCAAGGTTTATGGGCACCCTGTATCAAGCAAGTCTATCGACACCATTTTTCCAATAGCATTTGCTCATTTGGTGTCTCTGTGTCACATTTTGGTAACTCTTACAGTATTTCAAATTTTTAATCATTATTATATTTTTTCTGGTGATCTGTGATCAAGAATATTTGATGTTACTATTGTAATTGGTTTTGGGCATTACAAACCACACCCATATAAAACAACAAACTTAGTTGATAAATGTGTATGTTCTGACTGCTACACAGACTGGCCATTCCTCTTAATTCCTCCCTCTTCTCTGGCCTCCCTATTCCCTGAGGTGCAACAATATTTAAGTTAGGCCAGTTGATAACCCAATAATGGCCTCTAAGTGTTCAAGTGAAAGGGAGAGTTTCACATCTCTCACTTTCTATAAAAATGATTAAGCTTATAGGGAAAGGCATATCAAAGCCGAGATAGACCAAAAGCTAGGCCTCTTGTGCCAGACAGTTAGCCACGTTGTGAATGCAAAGGGAAAGTTCTTGAATGAAATTAAAAGTTCTACTCCGAGGAACACATGAATGATAGAAGGTAGAATAGCCTTATTGCTGATAATGGAGAAACACATGAATGATAGAAGGTAGAATAGCCTTATTGCTGATAATGGAGAAAGTTTGAGTGGTCTGGCTAGATCAAACCAGTTACAACATTTCCTTAAGTCAAAGCCTAATCCAGAGCAAGGCCCTAGCTCTCTTCAATGCATGCTGAGAGAGATGAGGAAGCTGCAGAAAAAGTTTTGAAGCTAGCAGAGGTGGCTCATGAAGTTTAAGGAAAGATGTCTCTCACAAAAACGTAAGATGAAACAGCCAGTGTTAATGTCAAGCGGCAGCAGATTATCCTGAAGACTGAGATAAGATGATTTATGAAGGTGATGACACTCAACAAAAGATTCTCGATGTGCACAAAACAAGCTTCTATTGGAAGTAGATGTCATCTATGACTTTCATAGCTAGAGAGGACGAATCAGTGCCTGGCTTCAACGTTTCAAAGAACAGACTGGCTCTCTTGTTAGGGGCTGATGCAGCTGGTGACGTTAAGTTGAAGCCCGTGCTCATTTACTATTCCAAAAATTCTAGGGCCCTTAAGAATTATGCCAAATCTACTCTGCTGGCATTCTATAAATGGAACAACAAAGCCTGGATACAGCATATCTGCTTACAACATGATTTACTGAATATTTTAGCCCCACTGTTGAAACCTACTCCTCAGGAAAAAAAAATATGCCTTTCAAAATATTTCTGCTCATTGACAATGCACCTGGTCACCCAAGAGCTGTGATGAAGATATACAATGAGATTAATGTTTTCATTCCTGCTAACACAACCATTCTGTATCCCATGGATCAAGGAGTAATTTCTACTTTCAAGTATTAAGAATTATGTTTCATAAGATTAGAGCTGCCATAAAGAGTGCTTTCTCTGATGGATCTGGGCAAAGTAAATTGAAAACCTTCTGAAAAAGACTCACCACTTGAGATGCCATTAAGAACATTTGTGATTCATAGATAAGCGGTCAAAATATCAACATTAACAGGAGTTTGGAAGAAGTTGATTGCAGCTCTCATGATGACTTTTAGGGGCCCAAAACTTCAGTGGAGGCAGGTGTTTGACAGTAGGTGTTGGTTGCAGGTGTGATGGAAATAGCATGAGAACTAGAGTTAGAAGTGGAGCATGAAGATGGGACTGAATTGCTGCAATCCCTTGATAAATCTTATAACAAATGAGTTGCTTATTTTTTTCTTTAGTTAACTTAAAACTTTTTTTAAAATTCCAGTATAGTTAATATACACATTATATTAGTTTCAGGTGATAATATAGCGATTCGAAATTCCATACATGTTCATGATAAGTGTGCTCATAATCTCCTTTTCCCATTCATCAATCCTCCCATCCACCTCCCTTCTGGTAATCATCAGTTTGTTCTCTATCGTTAAGATTCTGTTTTTTGTTTTTGTTTTTTTATCTCTCTTTCTTTGTTTTGTTTCTTAAATTCTACATATGAGTGAAATCATACAGTATTTGTCTTTCTCTGACTATTTCACTTAGCATTATACACTCAACCTCTATTCGCTTCATTACAAATGGCAAGATTTCATTCTTTTTCATGGCTCATTAATCTTCTATTGTATATATACACCATATCTTCTTTATCCATGTATCTATCGATGGACACTTGGATTGTTTTCATAATTTGGCTATTGTAAATAATGCTACAGTAAACATAGGGAGTCTTATATATTTTAAAATTAGTGTTTTCATATTCTTTGAGTAAATACTCAGTTGTGGAATTACTGGATCATATGATTCTATTTTTAATTTTTTGAGGAATCTTCATACTGTTTTCCACAGTGGCTGCACCAGTTTTCATATCCATCAACTGTGCATGAGGGTTCCTTTTTCAAATGAGTTTCTTCTTATGGATGACCAGAGAAAGTGGTTTCTTGAGATGGAATGTACTCTTGGTAAAGATTCTTGAAATCTTCTTGGTGAAGATTGTTGAAATGAAAACAAAAGATTTAGAATATTACATAAACTGAGTAGATAAAGGAGCGACAGGGTTTGAGAGGATTGATTCTAATTTTGAAAAACATCCTACTGTGGGTAGGTGCTATCAAACTGTCACATTTTGCAGAGAAATTGTTCATGAAAGGAGGATTGAGGCAACAAACTTCATTTTTTTTAATTTTTTTAACGTTTATTTATTTTTGAGACAGAGAGAGACAGAGCATAAATGGGGGAGGATCAGAGAGAGAGGGAGACACAGAATCTGAAACAGGCTCCAGGCTCTGAGCTGTCAGCACAGAGCCGGACCTGGGGCTCGAACTCACGGACTGCAAGATCATGACCTGAGCTGAAGTCAGATGCTTAGCCGACTGAGCCACCCAGGCGCCCAACAAACTTCATTTTTATCTTATTTTAAGAAATTGGTACAGTCACCCCACCCTTCTGCCACCACCACCCTGATCTGTCATCAGCCATCAACACCAAGTAAGACCCTCCATTAGCAAAAACATTATGACTCACTGAAAGCTCAGATGATGGTTATCATGTTTTAGCAATATTTATAGGTAAGGCATATACATGTTTTTTATGTTTTGTTTTGTTTTTATTTTAAATAAAGCTATTGCACACTTAGTAGACTACAGTTTGCACTGAAAAATCAAAAACAAAAAGTTCATTTGACTTGTTTTGTTGTGGGGGTCAAGAATGGAACTTGCAGTATTTGCAAGGTATACTTATATGGTTAAATGATTTTTGACATGGGTGCCAAGATCTTTCAGTGGATAAAGAGCAGTCTTTTGAACATATGGTACTGGGAAAGCTGGATATCCACATGTTAAAGAATGAAGTTGGACCCTTACCTTGCACCATATACAAAAATTAATTCAAAATGGATCTAAGGCCTCAAAATAATAGCTAAAACTGCAGAATTCAAGAAAACATAGGAAAACAAACTCAGATATTAAATTTGGTAATGATTACTTTCACATGACACCAAAAGCACAGGAAAGTAAAGAAAAAATAGATCAATTAGACTTTATTAAAATGAAAAACTTTTGAGCAACAGAGGACACTACCAGGGGAATGAAAAGACAACCCACAGAATGGGAGAAAACATTTGCAAATCATCTATCTGCTAAGAGATTAATATCCAAAATATATTTTAAAATCCCCAAAACTCAACAACAAAAAACCAAACAGCTTAATTTAAAAATGAGCAAAATTTTTGAATAGATATTTATTCAAATAAGGTATATAAATGGCTAATAAGCCCATGAAATATGCTCAATATCACTAATGATTACGGAAATAAAATCAGAACCACAATGAGATTCTACTTCACACACATGATGCCGGATACTATTTTTAACAAAAGCAGAACATAAGTGTTGGCAAAAATGTGGAGAAAATGGAGCTTTTGTTCATTGTGGAAATGTAGAAAGCTGAAGCCATTGCTGAAAATAGTATGATATTCCCTCAAAATAATTAAGTATAAATAAAATTATC
Organism: Felis catus; assembly: GCF_018350175.1. Lineage (NCBI taxonomy): Eukaryota > Metazoa > Chordata > Mammalia > Carnivora > Felidae > Felis > Felis catus. The sequence continues at coordinate 27,808,699 of NC_058378.1, read as the reverse complement.
ATATGATTCAGAAATTTTATTCCTGGGTGTATACCAAGACTCAACCCCATATTTGTACATCAATGTTCCTAGCAGCATTATTCATAATGACCAAAAGGTGGAAACAACCCTATTTCCATCAACAGATGAATGCAGAAGCAAAATATGGTAGGTACATATAGTGGAATGTTGTTCAGCCTTAAAAAGTAATGAGGTTTTGACACATTCTAACACATGGATGAACCTTGAAGATATTATTATATGTGGAAAACTCAGGCACAAAAGGCCAAATATCATGATTCCATTTCTGTGAGGTATCTAGAATAGACAGATTTGTAGACAGAATAGAATCGTGTGTTTTAGAGGTAGTTTATAAATATAGTAATAACTCTGACTGACATGCTTAGTGCAACAAGAAGTAAAGATGAACAGGACACAGTCCCACCTATGAAAGAGGCTCATGTGAAGCAGACATGTGTATAAACAGTTGTACAATACCACAACTATTTAGTTATATGAACAAAGAGTTTGAATACAAGAATACAGAATACAATTCTGTTACCTGGTTATAGGGAACAGGGCAGGTTTCACAGTATATAGTGACATTTCAACAGTTTTTAGAGGTAAGAAATATTTCCTCAGATGGACCAGAGCAGGGAAAGAAATGGAGCAAGAATGTTAAGGTGTTTTCAGTTGTAAGAGGAGTCATAGAGATGTAAAGATACATGGTATCATCAGGAAATGGAGCTTAGGACAGTATGGCCAGAACATAGGCTAACATGGGGGAACAGGGGATTATCATAGCACAGAGAACTGTAGATAAGGGCCAGCTTGTGGAGGATTTTAGACTGTGAATCAGTGAAAAGGCATTTGGATTTTATTCTTAGTTAACTAGGATTCTGTCAAAGGTTATCAGCAAGGGAGGGATGTGGTCATTTCTGCATTTGAAAAAGAAATGTGGGGCGCCTGGGTGGCTCAGTCAGTTAAGCGTCCGACTTCGGCTCAGGTCATGCTCTCACAGTTCGTAAGTTCCAGCCCCGAGTCAGGCTCTGTGCTGACAGCTCGGAGCCTGGACTCTGCCTCAGACTCTGCTGTGTCTCTGTCTCTCTCTGCCACTCCCCTGCTCACGCTGTCTCTGTCTCTCAAAAATAAATAAATGTAGAAAAAAAAGAAAAAAAAGAAATGGGTTTGTAGTAGGGAGAATGGCTTGGAGTAAAACTGGAATTAGGAAATATTTAGAAGGCTATTAAACTGGTCATGTTAAAATATAATAAGCTCCTGAAGTTAGAGACTCTTTCGAAGGTGAACTGACTAGGTGATTCACAGGGTTAAGGGTGAAGAGCGATTCTGACATGCACACATCTCAACTGTAATCTGAAGAAAAATGCCTCAGAAAGCAGTGTAGTGTATTTCGTACACCTTTACTTTTGGAAGAAGATGACTTCAGAATTGCCTCCCCCCCTCCCCAGATATATAGATAAAATTCTAGGAGTGTGACATTGGGATGAAGATTTTTTCTGCCTTAAAGAGGGCTAGGACATCTTCTGAATTTTGTCTGCTTTTAGATTTAAGCTACATACTAGGATAGTCAAGTAGGATAAAGTTTTCTCATAGTGTGCACTGTTGAATCAGATAAATTGGATCAGAAACAGAACGGAAAATGTCCTTACAAAATATAGCCTGTCTTATGTTCATGACTCCATATTCCCACCGAGGGTTCTGCACCAGTTCTTTAAAAGTGTGCCTTTCTGCAAAGGCATAATTTCAGCACAACCACATATGTACACAGCTGTCCAATTGCAGGGACAATGAAACACCAGAGACCAGAGGCTTTGCAATGTACACAAACATACATTATAAGTTAATAGGTTAATAAAACTCTAAAACTGAAGTCAAAGAATACTGCACGGTAGTTATTGCTAAAAGCAGTATGTGTTTCCCTAAAATTCAATGTGATCCTCTTTCATAAAAATGAAATAAAAGAATATCAACACAATATTTTCAAGCAACTAATTTCTCCCCTCCTCTACCTCCAATAATTCACTGAAAGTCATTTAAGTAAGGTGCAGCCTTTAGGTTACTGAGTAGAAAATGGTTCTTTTTTGTTCTTATTGTCATCATATTTTGGTGAAATCCGAATCCTGTGCCCAATATTCTGCTACACTATTGACTCCTGTTTTCCACATTCAGAAGCTGATTTTAGTCCTCATTATTCTTGACAGAATTTAACCTTTTGAAAAAATTTTCTTCCTCATCTGACTCTCTAATACCTTTCTTTTCTACATCCTTCTTGATGGTTCCTTCTCTCATCTTTGTCATTTACAATTTATTTTTCCCTTCTATATGTTGGAACTTTCCAAAGGTTGTTCTGTTCTTACCATTGTCTTCTTTGATTTTCTTCAAAATCTATTACTACCTCCTTTTTGCTGAATATTCCTTAGGAGGTGAGGTTTGGCTCTGCTTCTAAGCCATTGCACACGTTATTGCCCTTTCCTAAAAAAGGATATCACATTATAGTGATTTATGCTCATTTTTCAGATTTTAGTCCTTTGGGACATCTTTCCTTATGAAGCTGGAAACCTTTCCCACGCATTATAGAGCATCCTGTTCTACCTTTACAATAGCCCCCATGTTATAGCGTTTATCTATCTTTGTATCTATCATCTATCTATCTATCTATCTATCTATCTATCTATCATCTATCTATCATCTACCTACCTATCTACCTACCTATCATCTATCTATTTATCTGTCTATCATCTGTCACCTATCATCTAACTATCTATCTATATCTTGCAGTGATTCTCAGAACCGGAACCCCAAGCCAGTAGCACATCACTGTCATCAGGGAACTAGGAAAGGCAAAATCTGAGGCCCCAATGCACATCATGTGAATCAGAAACTCTAGGGTTTGGCTCAGGAATTTGTATTTTAACAAGCTCTCCAGGTGATTCTGATACAGGCTAATGGCTGAGAATCACTGGTATGTTGCAATTACCTGGCTTTGGGCTGATTTCCCTACTAGATTATGAACTGTTTTAGAACCTGTGGTGGAATCTTTTTGATTGTGAGTTCAGTATCCAGTGTAGAATCTGAATCATTGCTGCTACATAAAACTACTTTCTTTCAATGCATGGACAAATAAATGAGTAAATGAATGACTACTTTTTTTATGAGCTCCAATTCCATAGCTCAGGTATGGAGATTTGTATTGGAGGGCTGGGTCACTTCAGTGTCAATATCTCTAATAGGAAAGTTGACATCTAATACTCCTCATTAACACTGTCCTCCAAAACAACTGCACACATTTGCTTCTATAACCCTGACTGACTTTTTGGCTCTCTGACTTCTCCTTTTCCATCAATACTAAAATCATTTTCCACGCTACTGATAGAAAAACCTTAATTATCATCTTTCTTTGATGAATAACTTCAAAAAAATAAAAAAGAATTCCATTTATTCTGAGTATAAAACTAAAACATATTCACCATTAAAAAATCTGAAAAACTCAGTTACACACACAAATAAAATAAAAAGCACTGGAAATTCCATACCTCTGAAAGAGCCATTATTAATTGATGCATGTATTCATTTAAGTTTTATTTCTATCATGTTTGCATTTCAGTGTTTGCTCTGGAGCATAATATTTTGTAATCTACTGTTATTGTGCTATTTTGGATGTATTTTCCACAGATTTCTTAATGGCTGCATGATATTTTTGGCAATAATTTGATGTATCCTCATCCTTCCTTAATTAATTGGAAGTTTTGTCAAAACCTTTTCATTACTTCCACCCTTGCAGTCCAGGCTCTGTCTTGCTCCTGTAACCTATTGCAGTAGCCAACTATGCCAGATTAATTTCTCTAAAGTTTAGTTCTGAGGCACCTGAGTGGCTCAGTTGGTTAAGCTTCTGGCTCTTGGTTTTGGCTCAAGTAATGATATCATGGGTTGTGGGTTCCAGCCCCACATCCGGCTCCCTGCTGACAGTGTGGAGCCTGTTTGGGATCCTTTCTCTTTCTCTCTCTCTCTCTCTCTCTCTCTCTCTCTCTCTTTCTCTCTCTCTCTCTCAAAATAGATAAATAAATCTTAAAAAAGTGATGAAGTTTATTTCTGAGCAAATTGCTCAAAAGTCAAAGAGACTCTTCAGTGCCTTCCAAATAAGGCCAGGTCCTGAACAGGACTATCAAAGATTCCTGTTGATTTCTTTTGCATACCTAGGCTCTCGGTGAGACTGCTCACCATTTTCTCAGCATTTCCTCCATTTTTCCACCTTTTGAATTTTGCTACTTCTGTGTCCTGTCCCATCATTCTTTTCCAATAGCGATTTTACTCAACTAGCCACTTCAGTGTGAGACCTCGCTAAAATCACAAACTTCCTGCCCTCACAACCAGTCCACTCCTTTTCTCCTTTCTTTGGTCTATTTTTTTTTTCCTCCTTGGTTCTTATAACCATGTAACAGACCATATATTTGACTTACTTAACTTGCTAATTGCCTCTGTGCTTACCTGTAATAAAAGCTCCATGAAGGCAATAATTTTGCTTCTGTCTTATTTATTGCCATATCCCTAAAACCTAGAACAATGCTTAATACATAAAAAACACTCAGAATATATTTGAAATAATGAATGAATGAATGAATGAATGAATAATGAACTAATAAATTACTTAATAATGAATATTTACTGGCAAAATTCTGCAAGACCTCAAGGAAGTCAAAGATCTTATTCCAGTGCTTTGCAAATAGTTGCAAACATTCCCTACTGAGTTGTGCAGTGTGAGTCCAAATGACCAGTTAACATGTCTCTCTTCCCTGAAGACTTTCTTTAGGACTTCTGCTGAAGGTGATCTCTTAGCTTTCTAAAGACTATTGACCATTAGTTGTGGTTATGATATGTATTGCATATTGAATTGAGTTATGCTTATATGTTGCCCTTCCCACTGAGTAATAGAGAAGCTCCTTTAAGGCAGATACCAATTATCTTCGTATCTCTTGCAATTCTTAGTGCATTGACAATAAGTAGTTCTAAAATTAATTAAACTATTGCTGCAAATAAAATTAAAGTATTACCAAAAACAAGGAGGGAGTTATACACGAGGGCATTTTACCATTGTCCTTGCTAAAGATGTATTTGTCTATTTTTCTTTTTTTAAAGAATACCCATTATCTGCACACTGGTTACTATCTCCAAAGAAATTACCATGTGAACATTCTCCATCTTTGCAGATCATTAATGCTGCACTTGCTTTGGCTGCAAGACCCAAAAGTCAAGTGGTCAAAAAAAACATGGAAATGTACAAGCACACATGGGAGAATCATATCCATGTCCTCACCGAAGCTGTAGATGACATCACAAGCATTGATGACTTCCTCGCTGTATCTGGTATGTTTTAAATCTTTTAATTTATACGTTTGCTCTTGTCAGTTTTCTGAAGCAGGGTAATTCTGAATATAATTAATTTTATGCAATATAATGAGACTCTTTTTAATGATCATCTTTCTCAAAGCAAAGTGCTGCTGTGTGGTCTACTCTAAGATAATGAGCCTCATGCCTGGTAATCCTTACAATTCAACAATTTACACTGTGTCTCTAAAACAAACTCTTTTTCATGGACAAAGCATAATTGAAAATAGTAGCTGCAATTCTTAGGCATTTTCTGGCTTTTCGAATAAAAAATCATCTCCCCCCCCCCCGTAGTATATTTACATCTTTTTTTTCTCTTTTATTATATGAAGTTTATTGTCAAATTAGTTTCCATACAACACCCAGTGCTCATCCCAAAAGATGCCCTCTTCAATGCCCATCACCCAACCCCCCCAACCCTCAGTTTGTTCTCAGTTTTTAAGAGTCTCTTATGCTTTGGCTCTCTCTCCCACTCTAACCTCTATGGGGGAGGGGAAGGGAAAAAAAAAAGAAAAAAAGAAAAAAAGAGGTATTTACATCTTTTGATTTCCCTGCACTTCTCTTCCAACAGAGTTTTTCTCCACTCAGAATGGATATATATATATTATATATATATATTATATATATATATATATAATATATATATATATACACACACATATATATAATATATATACAGAGAGAGAGAGAGAGAGAGAGAGAGAGTGGGGGGGGGGAGATGGATAGATAGATACACAGGAAAACTCTTCATTGATTTGAGATACACTATGTACTTCAGCTTCCTGTATATGTATTTGAATAATGGTGATCTAAACAATCAAATAAATAAATCTAAACATCTAACTATGTCACTTACAGATGTGTTTGAGATTTCATGTCAAACCTAAATGATTCTTTTATTACAGAATAGAACAGCATCCCACAGGATTATGAAATTATTCTCATAAAGCCATATTCTCAGAAGCATAACTTGGGTTTTGATTATATTGTTGTAATAGCAAAGAAATACTCTTTAATCTTTTTTATTTGTCTTAAAAATTAAGGCTCTCTGCTGCTTCCGATTCTGTGTCTCCCTCTCTCTCTGCCCCTCTGCCGTTCATGCTCTGTCTCTCTCTGTCTCAAAAATAAATAAACGTTAATATTTTTTTTAAATTAAGGCTCTCCTTAAAATAAATCACATTTTCCTTTTTTTTTGAAAAGAGATTTTCTTGGAATGTGACAGTATTATTTTTTATAAAATGCAAATTCTCATGAATTTCTAACATTATTTCATCTTTTAAAAGTTTCCTGATGTGGTTTGTCTAACCTGTGGAACTCATTTCTTTCATGCATATATATATTCTCATCTTGAACAATAGTGTCAGAACCCTAGTATATTTTCATGATACATTAATGATATGAAAATGTGTGATAATTTTTTTTAATTTTTATTTATTTTTGAGAGATAAAGAGAGAATGTGAGTGGGGGAAGGTAAAGAGAGAGAGGGAGACACAGAATCTGAAGCAGGCTCCAGGCTCTGAGTGGTCTGCACAGAGTCTGATAGAAAATTCATAATAATTGTTTCAAAATTGTCTTATTTCTATAGAGCTAAAAACTTTGAAAATTATAGAAAGTGTATGGGAAAAATATTAACATTCCTTGGTTCCACTATTCAGAAATAACAACACTGATATCTGATTTATTTCCATTTATGTTTTTAAATAAGTGTGTCATTAGGTATATCATAAATATTTAGCTGAATTTTCCCACATCATTATATATTCTTTAAAAAAAATCATTCATTTATCTGTTCTTCTTTGGTTAGCATTTATAAAAATTGAAATTTTAATTGCTATAAATAATGTCTTGTTAAACATTTTTTTGTCCATTTGCTGTCTTCTTAGTATAGATTTTGTGCATATGTGTATCCAATCAACATCTTGAATTGGGGCAATCTTTTGTTTAATTGTTAAGTGTTGAATTCTGGTTTTTAGTTGGTTCTTTAGGTTACAAAACAAAGGAAACTTCTCATAATACTCTATGTAAAGGCAGTTTATTATAGGTATACTAATAGCACAATAGGGAGACTCTCCAGGACACACAAGAACAGGAACCGTAATTGGCCAAGCCTTGCATGATTAGAGCTGTAGAAGGCTTGGCATCTGAGCAGCTCTGTAGGGCCTCTGAGCAGATGCTCATGCTTTTTCCTTTCAGTGCTGGATTAACCCGACCTAGCAACCTTCTGAGTCTGCTACTTTCTGTGAACAGAATGCTGTGTGTACACATAACAGAAAACTCATATGGAAGTTTCCTAAATAAAAAAAATCTGCAATTACTTCATGTAACTAGATGTTTAAGAAAGTTGATTCTAGACTTACCAGCGAAAGCATACCAAAGGACTTGGATAGGAATAGTGAAGATATGTGAGGAATATCACTAACAATGTTTAGAATTTTCAGTACAGGGTAATAATTAAAAAGTGGACTAATATTTAATGTATCTCATTATTGTTTTAAAATTCTTTATAGATAATGCACTCCATTATATTCTATACCCAGGGTGAACTGTTCCTAGTTGGCTGCTCTTTGGATGCCCTCGTTGGTAGTGGTTTATGTTATTAATGACCTATGTAGACATCTCTGTATTCTACTGACTTTCCATTATGGTTGCATCTCAGAGCATTATACGTACCACCTAAGGTAGGAAGGCAAGCTTGTTGGCTTCAAGTTATCAGGAGGAAATCCTTCTTGGGTGATTCCATCAGACTTTGTCTTACTTGTCATAGGTCAAAACTTGTTCCTGAATCTATCTCTGGACAAATTGCTGGCAAAAGGAAATGGGATTTCCATGATGGGCTTGGAGTGGTGATTAATGGTTAATAACTGACCAAGGGCCAGAGGAAATGGTAGTCCTAATTTGTAGCACTTCCTGATTTCTGTGGCATAAATACTCTCATGTTGACTGGTGTCAAGCTACTGATGTGATGTCACTGAACTCTGAGTTGGGAAGAGATTTTATAAAAACAGGTCTTGTGAGCTGGTGTAAACATATCCTAGCAAACTGCTGGGCTTAGAACAGTCATAATTCAACCTTTCTGACTAATGCCTTACCATAAGAACCAGATCCAGGGTTTAATGAACAGAAAAGAAGAAAACATGGCTGTTGACTAGAGACATATGTTTACCCCAAGCACTCAGTGACATCCACTCCTTTCTCAGGTCTCTGTGCTTTCATAAACTTACCTTGTATTAGTTTAGCATGAGCCCCATTGATGACTCTCATTACATCGTAACTTTCAACATCTGTTACCACAGGTAATAGCATCTTTTCTCTGAATATCCCTAGTCGAATAAGTAAGAATCTAGCTGGCTTTATACATCTTTTTTTAGTATGTGGCTAGAAGTCCTAAGTTTAAGATCCCAGGGCAACCAATGGATGGATAATCATGGTTCAAATAGCTGTGATGGTGGCTGTCTCAATCTGGCAGCTTTTGTGTGGAGCTGATTTTCTTAGAAAAAGTTGCAGATGTGATTAGCAGTGAAGTACTTCTCTGCTGGTACTTTATAATCTTTCAGAATATGCTGTTTGTACTAACAGACTTCTGGTTCCTGTTTGCCAGGTAGAACAACTGAGAAGTTGGTTCATATTTGTGAATTATCTAGAGAATATTATATTTTCAAAATTTTTATAAATATTTCATCCTTTTCCTGGGCTTTCTTTCAGTAGTTAACAGCAATACTCAATTATTTTTTTTTTCTTTTCTAAGAATAAATAATAGAGGCCCTGAAAAGATCCCCATTGTCTCCTAGTCAGTTATGAAAATTTGGAGATTCTTAGAACATCAGCTCTCCATATTAAAATATAAACAAAACTTAAAACCTAAAATTGGTGTGAAAGGATTCTTGGAGTTTAAATATCATTTTATTGTCATTAGCAAAGGTAGAGATCACATCACTAAAATGTCTTATATAATGTTTTAGAATAATTAAATAATCCAATATTGACTAATAGCTCTTAAAATAATAGCAAATGTCTTTTAACTATTGCACTTCCAAATATAGAAATATCATTGATGATTTTTAAGTTGTATGTTTATATCATCACCAAATTTCTCTTGATGCACAGAAGTCAAAAGTACCACTTTTTAGAAGCTATTTTTGGATTCTTTTGTTTCCAGCTATACACAGAAAACTCTTAACATAAGTACAATCAGTTCTTTCTTGAAAATCGTAAGGAATATAGCCACCTTGTCAATTTATAATTTATTATATATTTAAAATTTTTGTGTGTAAAATTAAAATGAAACAGTGAACAAAAACCCACCTGTAAAATCAGAAGGGTGTTTGGCAGGCTAAGTTCTCTGACATTCAGTTGTCCAAAAGAGGCCCTTTTTAGTTAATGTTATTTATATAAAAACTTCTAGTGTGTTGCAAGTAATTAGAAAAAGTTCTTAAATGCATAGATTTTCAAACGTTTTGTCCCATCACTTACCATAAGAATTATTTCCACACCATTCACTATGTTTTTTTATCACTCTCTGAAAATACGTGTAACAAAACACTTGTGAGAAAGTTGCTGATCTGAAAGATTCTTTGACCACATCAACGTCTGTCTTTTGTATAGACAGAAGATGTTTCTATGTGAGGAGATATAGGAAGCTCTATCTTTCCAGCCTGCCAGGATGCCTGAAATCCCCAGGATTAGTTATCCATGTGGGAGTATAAAAATGTTTAAGATCTCTGTTTAAGATGCAAATTTGGAAGAGGAAACATATTAACACATGCCTCAGCTTTTAGAATCATTGCATTAATTGACTCATTATGAGTTATAACCTCAAGGAACTAAATTCAGAAGTAAACTTGGATAAAAGAGGAAATGACTTGGACCATAAGAACTATTCAACAATTAGTAAGAGCTGATTACATGTGAGGGTTTGTGAAAATATGACCTTTCTTTCATTTATTCATTCATTCATTAAATATTTATTGCATAATTTTAAGTGCTAAACCCTACGAAAGCTACTGGAGATTGAAAAATGTGTCAAAGTTAGTGGCAGAGCTAACTTGCAAGGAAGCTGTGATAATGGGGATTGTTGGAGGGAGGAGACTATTTGAGGAATGGAGTAAGCCATGGACAATGGTTTGGAATTTTCTGAAAGAGAGATTGACCACTTATTGATTAGAATAAGCACTACCATTCCCTTATTGTAAAAGTTTTTCTCATTTTAAAGATAACATCCTACTGACTCTCAGTGAAGTCAATATTGAATATTGAAGGATGTCTGGAGATCTTTTACTCCATGTCCTAGATTTCTCTCTACTATATCCACTTTTCTCCATATCCATGACTCTCACCCCAGGTTAAACCACTCCCTTTACCTGAATTACCACATAATCTTTCTAGTTGAATCTCCTGCTTCCAGAGTTTTGCTTGAAGGCTGACTTTCAATAGGTATATGCTGAATGAATAAAAGTACTTATTCCCCTTTTTAATTCTATGCAAGATTAATTTGGGGAGGTTTATGCCTTAGGCTTTCAATAAATGTATTCATCTTTAGAATAAATAGTTAAAAAATCTTCAAATTATGAAAAATAATTTTAAGCATTAATCATCACAATGTTCTGTGACCTTGACTTAGTGACACAAAGGTAACTCTGATGCTGCCCTCAAAAATGTACTAACAAAAGCCTCTGTATTCATGACATTGTAGTGAACATGATCTTTGGCTGCTAAAAAGTTGTATCTGAATCATTTGAAAAAGAAAAATGAAAATAAATAGATGTATAGTTTTCTTTCAAAATTAATACCAAATAAACACATAATATTAGCAAGATCAAATGTTGTATCAATTGCACACAAACTAAGCACTCTTAATACTCAGTATAATCTTTATAATGTTTATGAAATAGGCGCTGCGATAAAAGGTGACCAACATAGTATGTTTCTATGCAAAGATAAGTTATATGATATAATTATAACCAATTATCTATTACCATATGCACTTATATATCTCTTCATCTTATACCTATTTGAAATTTTAGTTGGTTAAAGGCATCAAGACATGACACGTTTCAGTAAAAATATATTCCCTTAAAATTGGGATTGAATCAGATTGTGCAAAAATTGATTTTGATAAAAATATATTGAATGTCAACTGCATGCAATGCAGTAAGTATGCTGCAAAGTGGAGAAGGATGTAAAGAAGGAAAAGGCACAATGTTTGCTTTCAGAGAACTCACGATCAAGTATACATAGATCAGATCCCAAGGGATCTGATTAAATGCTGTGTAGTTAATGCTGTTGAAATGTCAGAGTATTGAGGGGACCATTTTTTTTAACATGTATTTACTTTGGGGACAGAGAGAGAGCATTAACAGGGAAGGGTCAAAGAGAGAGGGAGACACAGAATCTGAAACAGGCTCCAGGCTCTGAGCTGTCAGCACAGAGCCCAACATGGGACTCGAACCCACGGACCGTGAGATCATGACCTGAACTGAAGTCGGACGCTTAACCGACTGAGCCACCCAGGCGCCCTGAGGGAACCATTTTTCAGGTGATCCTGTTTGAACTGAATTGTTGAATTGAACCTTGAAGAAATTGGAATAGCATCCCAGAAATAGAGAAAAATGTGCGAAAGCACATGGTGGCTTCATTACAGGAATAGAGGGTACATCTGGTGTGAAAAGTCAACGGGTGGTATTATATAAGACCCTAAATATTTGAGGAAGATATAAATCACCTAAAATATTTAATAGTAGTGTCACAGACTATATCAGTTTTTCAGAGCACTAACTCCAGATGCTGAAAACAACTCTTATCGTACAGAATGAAGTAGATAGAGCTAAAAAATGATTTAATTGTTCTTAGAAGGAAAAATAAAGTAAACCCCATATCAAACAGGTCTTCCCTCACTTTCTTCACCTTGCCTCCAAGAAATTAAACATATGACACATCCAAGATGCGATAGTAGGAGGGTGAGGTGAGAGCCAATTTGATGACTTTAACCTGGCTCAGGCTGAATTAACTCAGGTGCCCATTTCCCAAGGAAAGGATCTCTTCTTCATCTGAATAGTGCGGTGATGATGTATAGCCAGAATCTTCTGTGCCATCAGCTAAAATCAAAAGACAGTGTTATTGTGGTTCTAAGATCTTTTGTTCGTCTTGGTTCTCTGTGATTATATTTTCATGTGATGGTATATGCCTCAGTGATCACTGTGGAGACTTCAGGGAGATTGTACACACAGCTAGCTTTACATAAGTCATGGAAAGACAGGTAGAAAGCGTGCTTTCAAAAATGGTTGAATAGGTTCCCCCAAAGTAATCCATTATTGCTCTGTTGATAATCATGTTTTGAATAACCACCTAAACTTACATGACGAAAGCATAGTTTGGGCATGGGAACTGGAATTTATCACACATCATTCCATGTACTAACAGGCAAGTTCACTCAAGATGCTCTCATTGAATGAACAATAGATTACTGCAGGACTATTGTTTGAATATTAAGAATTTGATTTTTAGAAAAGCTATAATTAGAAGTCATTTTTATTAAATCAGATTTGAGAATTTTTGTCAGAACTTTAAGGTAAACTGGAGGAATCATCAATAATCTTACTGGTGAGGTAACCAGCACTATGGGATTATGTCTTACACTTGTATATAAAGGTAATAAACATTTCCTAAATTCTGAAGATCTAATTGCTATGTACTTATAAAACCTCTGAATGACAAAATAGACTTTACTAAGGGATTTTTTAAAAAATTTCCATAGAAAATGTATGTACAGTATTAATTACCATATTATTTGTGATGGACACATTGACAGAAATTTTCAACAAAAACAGAGAATCAAAGTGAGTCCAAAATTTCATTTGCATTTAGTTATTTCTGAACAGTGTCTCAACTGTAAGCACATACATTTATTTTTTTTAATTAAAAAAAATTTTAATGTTTATTTTTGAGAGAGAGAGAGAGAGAGAGACAGAGCACAAGTGTTGGGGGGGGGTGTCAGAGAGAGATGGAAACCCAGAATCCGAAACAGGCTCCAGGCTCTAAGCTGTCAGCCCAGAGCCCCAAGTGGGGCTCAAACCCATGAACTGTGAGATCATGACCTGAGCTGAAGTCAGAAGCTTAACCAACTGAGCCACCCAGGTGCCCCTAATACATGCATTTAATAAGTGTAATTTGAGTAATTACACTTAATATGGTGACTCCTGTAGGAAAAAAAATCCTTAATATGGTGACTCCTGTGGGAAATTTTATAGACTAGATGACGGATTCAAAGGAAAGTTTCTCCTTCCCATACAATAGTCCACCACCTACTTGTGAGTCTAAGATGTGCTCCTCCTGAGCATTCTGAAAGACCAAAGTCTTCAGTCACAAATAAAGGGGTTTTAGGCAGGAAAAGCAGGATGCTCCCCACCTATATTTTCTCCAAAGATAGGAAAAATGGAAAGAACATGCCTCCTGCTACACTGGTGGCTGCAGATACAAGACCTGAAAGTATGAAGTCATGTATCTGAAATTGAAAATTTGTGTTGGCATACTTTTGGGTCTTTAATAGCATCCTGGAGAATCTTAACAAAACAGTAAAAACCTCTTCTTACAGAATGGCTCCAGAGCTTGTGTTGTGAACAATTTATGTGTATTTGAGAAATACATCTAGGAATTACATTCTCACAAAGCATATATCATTCCTACTAATATTTCACCACTGAAGGAAATCCTATAGATGAGGCATCAAGACAATGGATTGTATCTCTAGAATCCATGGGATGCACAGGAAAAGAAGAATCTGGAGTGGGTTAAGCATGCTTAGGATTGATGATTTTGTCATTTCCTACCAAATCTTTGGAAAATAACCTCAAGTCATTAAATTCCCTTCTCTAAAATATTAATAATTATATTATTTTGCCATGGTATGAATGTTTCGGTCCCACCGAATTCTTATGTTGAAATCCTAGTGTCCTATATGAAAGTATTAGAAGGCAGGGCCTTTGGGTGGTACTTAGGTCAGTAATGTGGAGCCCTCATGAATGGGATTAATCTTCTTATAAAGGAGACCCTACAGAGATCCCTAGCCCCTTCCACTATGTGAGAACATAGTGGGAGGCATTGGATATAAACCAGGAAGAAGGCTCTCATCAGAATACAACCATGCTGGTGCCTTGATCTTGGAACTCCCAGCCTCTAGAACAGTAAGAAATAAATTTCTGTTTATAAACTACCTAGTCTGTGTTATTGTGTTAGAGCAGCCTGCACGAACTAAGACACATTTACTCATTTATTTAACAAATATGTACTGAGCACCTACTAGGTGATAAGACTGTTAAATTCTGAAGATAGAACAGGACTCTCTACCTTCTTAGAACTCACATTCTTTCATGGTTGGGAGAATTAAATAAAATGAGAGACAATAAAACCATGATTTGTGAGCATAACTCATTCCAGAACCATGCTTATAATCCAAAGCACTTGCATACCAAAGCTAATTTTCCCATAAGAAGTAATGCAAACTCAGATGATTTATTCCACAACCCAAAAATATTCATATAAAATGATTATAATACTGTAATATAATATAAAATAATAAAGAAAATAACAAAATATAAAGAAAAACAAACAAATTAACCTGCACTTACCTTTGAAAACCTTCATGGTTGGTGTGAGGGAGACATGAGAGGGTTATTGTGCAGGACGACTTTCATTATCACTAATGGATGTTGACTGTAGTACAGTATTAATAAACTCTTGTCATATACTGTGTTTAATGTAACTAGCAATAAGGCAGCAGGGGAAAGGGTCTATATCTGCAGGCAGCCTGATCTAGAATGAAGCAAAGCATTCCTAAGCTTACTGTTGTATGGAAAAGCAAAGGACTGGCCATAGGTGCTTTTTATTTTTTAATATAATTTATAGTCAAGTTGGTTTCCATATAACACCCAGTGCTCATCCCAACAAGTGCCCTCCTCAATGCCCATCACTCACTTTCCCCTCTCCCACACCCCCCATCAACCCTCATTTTTTTCCTGAGTATCCAAGAGTCTCTTATGGTTTGCCTCCCTCCCTCTCTGTAACTCCCCCCCCTTTCCCCTCCCCCATGGTCTTCTGTTAAGTTTCTCAATGTCCACATATGAAAATATAGACCATAGGTGCTTTGAAGTGACAAAAAATACACTAGTGTCAGTTGTGGGCACCTTCCAATGTTCTGAATAATCACTGATTTCTGCCAGACAGCCTGAGACTGAGCATCTGAGAATGGGAGACAGTCACCCACAATCCTGCAGTGAAAGAGAGAGAGAAAGAGAAAGAGAGAGAACCATTGGCTCAGTTGTGATCATGTGATGTTTGGTGTCACGTACTACTCATATTGCAAGGCATCGCTCATTTACCAAGTTAAAACTTATTAGAAATGTTTACTCACTTGAAGAACATTCACAAAACAAGTTACTCACAATCCAAGATTTTACTGTATTTAAAATGCTTTGAAGAGTGATTAAGACATAGTAAGTGGCCTAGTAAAAGATAGATGTTATTTACTAGTATCTTTGGCAGGCCATTCTTAAAATTTAAAACAGGTATGATAAAGGTAAATCTCTTTAATTTTTTAAAATGTTTACTTATTTATTTTGGGAAAGAGAGCATGCACGGGAGAAGGGTAAAGAGAGAGGGAGGGAGAGAATCCCAAGCAGGCTCCATGCTATCAGCACAGAGTTCATTGCAGGACTTAATCTCATGAACTGTGAGATCATTTTCTAAGCCAAAGTTCAGAGTCAGATGCTTAACCAACTAAGTGACCCAGGAGCCCCAAAGTTAAATCTCTTTAAAGGACTACCTTGTTAAAAAAAAAAAAAAAAGAGGTTAGAGTGGGAGAGAGCCAAAGCATAAGAGACTCTTAAAAACTGAGAACAAACTGAGGGCTGATGGGGGGTGGGAGGGAGGGGAGGGTGGGTGATGGGTATTGAAGAGGGCATCTTTTGGGATGAGCACTGAGTGTTGTATGGAAACGAATTTGACAATAAATTTCATATATTTAAAAAAAAAAGGATTACCTTGTTAAACTATCCCAATACTTAGTACGTTATGATTTAATGTCAGATATTGACAAGATGTAGTAGAATGGGAACTCTTACACACTGCTTCTGGGAAGGTAAATTTTTATAATTTGTTTGAAGAACAAAACAACAGTATGTAGTACCTGGACTATTTTGCCACAAATATCCATATATGCATATAACAAACTTGTACACATATTCATAAAGAAAAATTGTGCAAATATGATCATTATGGATTGTTTTAAATAGTGAAAGCTTAAAATAATATAAAAACCCATCAGTAGGAGAATGAATAAATAGCAGCAAACATAGTTGTTAAAACAAACTTGTTTCATATGTCAACAGATTTTTAAAACCAATATTGAGTAAATTAGCAAGTTTTAGAGCAATGTGAACAGTAGGGTGCCATAAATGCCACACATAACAAATACATAAGAGTGATTAACTCTGGAGAAGAAGAAGTTGGATGGGACTGAGAAAGAGTACATGTGGGACTTAGATTGTAATGCTTTATTGTTTAAAAGTAATACATAACAAAATCTGATGAAAAAATAGCATCCATTGTTATTGAAGTACGTAGATTAGTTTCTATATTTTATTATGATTTCTACTTTCTTAAACTTTTATAATAAAGGAGTTACTGGAGGAGTAAATGTCAAGGTAGAAGGACAGACAGCATGATTGATTCTGTGCCTGGGCTAACACAGAGATCTTCCCAGGTGACCCATATCTGCACCTGAAACTCACCAAATAATGGAGATCACCCAGTATTCTTGAGTTTGATTGTGAATCTCAGTAATACTGAGTAAGAAAATGCTTTGTGAACATGAGCCTAAACCTTTATCACTAAGGGTCAGATTTTGATGGACTGATATTTGGTGAGGTTTTGTCCCATTTTTTATCCTTGTTTTGTGAATGAGGGTATCAGAAGGATGGCTAGACTTAGAAAAACAGTTGTGAAATATTTCAAGCATCCATAAAAGACTAGAGTACATAGAATATTAAACAATGTAACCTTATCAGGAATCTTTATCAAACCTTCACTTTTGTCATACTTGTTATTACATGTAAAATTGAAGACCCTTCTGTAACCTTTCCTAGGTTTTTACAAATTTCCCTTTATTAAGAATTTTGATGAAAGTTCTTGCCTCTTGAGAAGCAGAGCTGCATGACAGACATTTTCCTTCTATGGATTAGATCTAAAGCATCAAAATAATCAGAACCTGTTTTAGGGACTAGAATCTTTTTACATTGGGCATATGAATAATCAAAGCTAAAGCTGAAAATTTTTCCATAAGGGTATGATAACACAATTTGAGTGATATTCTATGCTACCATATTCATGGAAATTGTGATAGTAAGTAACGGAGGAATGAATGTCTTTGAAGCAGGAACCCAACACACATTTTGGTATTGGCAAGTTAATCATTTATTGTGTTAGTCAACAAATATTTATTGAACAATTTGTATTTACCCTAGAAATAACAATGGTGAGTAAGACACATTGGACTTATTTATTACAGATCTGTAGTCTAATTGAGGAAACAGTCTTTCTGATGCCAATTGTAATGTGGTAAAATAGGTTCTGTTTAGGCTGTCTTTCTATCAGCAAAGAAATTGTGTGACAGCCAATCTTTGAAATCTCATCATTTTGTAATTATTACTTGAGTTTGTGATCACTCTCTCATATGTTGGCATTTAGGACCTATAGGATTTAATTCAAAGAAGGTCCAAAGCAAAATCCATATTTACTATAGTATTATTTTATTCATCTCTCTAATAATTATGGATGCACAGCAAATAATTTTCAATCTGGTTCTCCATAGCATTTTTTAAAATGTATAATTAGCAAGAATTTACAAATAAGCTAACCATTTACATCCATTTATAAGTTTTTTTTTAAGTTTTTTTTAAAATTTATTTTGGGAGAGAGAGAGGGAGAGAGCACTCATGTGAGCAGGGGTGGGGCAAGGAGAGAGGAAGAGAGAGAATTCCAAACAGGTTCCGCACCGTCAGCCCAGAGCCTGATGTGGGGCTTGAACACATGAACTGTGAGACCATGACCTGAGCTGAAACCAAGATCCAAATGCTTAATCAACTGAGCCACCCTGGCGCCCTTCCATTTATAATTTTATATGTATTTGTTTTCTTTCTACACCATACATTTCCTTGTAGGAAATCAGCTGCTTTGAAATTTCAATTTTTCATAACATATACCTGTTAATTGATAATTTAGGAATATGACTATTAAAAATCTAAACTAAAAATATATATACTTGAAACTACCAAAAATCGAACACTTAATTGTAATATTTTGATTTTAAAATATCCATTGCCATCTAGACCAGGTAAAGCACAACTCCCCAAGGCCTTTTCAAGTTAGTCTAGGAATGAAAAATGGGCTTTTTGTGTATCTAAATAATTCAATATATAATAACAACATTTAAATTCCCAAAGAGTCATTTAATATCTTCTTGCAAATTTGTATCCACCATTTTGATGGTGATTTATGTGCTTTCTGTTTCCATAATAAATTGCAAATAAATCCTCTTCGCCTAACTACGTGGGAAATTTCATGAAAACAGAGATATTCAATCTTGTGATTTTACTCTTTCTTTCTGAATTGGGTTATAAAATCTAGTTAGCTAAAATTGTATACGTTGTTTATGATCAGTAGATTACATAGGGTAACCTCATATTCAAAGTATAAAAACTGGGGGCGCCTGGGTGGCTTGGTCGGTTAAGCGTCCAGACTTCAGCCAGGTCACGATCTCATGGTCCGTGAGTTCGAGCCCCACGTCAGGCTCTGGGCTGATGGCTCAGAGCTGGAGCCTGTTTCCGATTCTGTGTCTCCCTCTCCCTCTGCTCGTCCCCTGTTCATGCTCTGTCTCTCTCTGTCTTAAAAATAAATAACGTTAAAAAAAAATTAAAAAAAAAACAAAGTATAAAAACTGGCTGAAGAACAATGGAGACTTACTCTAAATTATAAATCAGTTCTGTATATATCTATTCTGTCATATTTAGCAAAAAAAAAAAAAAGTGTGATGGCTGTATTAAAAGTACTTTATTAAAACATGATATATATTTACACTGTCACAATTTAAGTAAATAAGTTTATAAATTTTCTGCATCAATATTTATATGGTTCTAATAGCTGTCTAATTGTGTGTGTGTGTTTGTGTGTGTGTGCGTGTGCATGCACGCGCGCACGTGTGTGGTGTGTTTACTTTGGTTTATGGCTTTTTTAATGTTTTGTTTTTGTTTTTAGAAATGCTGCCATTAACATGTGTGGAAATTTTGATCCCAAGAACTCTAAGAGTTTTATAGATATTTCCTCATTTATTGTTCCACCTAGAAAAAAATTGGCTAGTATAATCATGTTTAATATGTAGAAGGCTGTCACAAATAATTCCTAAATTGCTCAAATTCTCTAAGACAATAAATAATAATGATGTTATTTTTAGCTACTCTAATATAAAGAGCACATAAAAGCACCTATCTTTCACAGCAGCCTATTATTCCCTATTAAAACTTATTTTTCCTCTTAAATTGGTTTTTGCCTATATTTTAAATGTTTATTTATTTATTTTGAGGGGAGGAGGGGCAGAGAGAGGGAGAAAGAGAATCCTAAGCAGACTGCATGCTCAGCATGGGGTCAGACATGGGGCTCGATTTCACAATCACAAGACCATGACCTGAGCCCAAATCAAGAGTTAGTGCTTAACCGACTCAGCACCCCCAGCACCCCTATTTTTTTTAATGTCAAAATATGGAGGCCATGTTTAGACCATAATTCTGGGTTTTTCCATCTGGAACTTTATTGAATCACACGGAAGGATACACCTAACTTTGAAGGCTAACTTTTGATTTGTTACTCATTCTTCCTTTCAGTCTAATAATTAACAAAAGATCAAGTCCCTTCCTCTGTAAGCCATTGGTTGCCGGTGAGGACACAGCAGGACAATTTTGTAGATGGTGATAAAGCAAAAGAAATATCCTTCTGAGCTAAACTAAACAAAGTTTGAGATAAAAAATGAGACTCTTTTTTCTCTCATCGGAAGTTAGTGAGATTCTGGCTGAGAATTTAAATGTGAAAAAAACAAAACAATTTAAAAAAGCACACAAAACATCAGATTAGTGGGGTGCCTGGGTGGCTCAGTTGGTTAAACCTGCGACTTCAACTTATGTCACGATCTCATGGTTTGTGAGTTCAAGCCTCGCATTGTGCTCTCTGCTGTAAGTGCAGAGCCTGCTTCAGATTCTCTGTCTCTCTGTCTCTCTCTACTCTTCCCCTGCTCTCACTCTCTCTCCCTCTCAAAAATAAATAAACATTAAAAAAGTGTAAAACAAACAAAACAAAACAAGCAAACAAACAAACAAAACAAGGGGCACCTGGGTGGCTCAGTGGAATGTCCGACTCCGGCTCAGGTCATGATCTCCTAGTTTGTGAGTTTGAGCCCTGCATTCGGCTCTATGCTGACAGCTCAGAGCCTGGAGTCTGTTTTGTATTCTGTGTCTCCCTCTCTCTCTGACCCTCCCACACTCATACTCTGTCTCTCTCTCTCAAAAATAAACGAAACATTAAAAAACAAACAAAAAACCCACATCAGATTAGTAAAAATGAAGTCAAAGAAAGAGAAGGAACCAAACACAGTGGATGTGTGCTGATTGTTCGGTTTTACTTCATTGCACTGCCTTACACGATGTTTGATATACTGCAGATGCTTACTAAACATTTGTTTAATTAAATCTGTTTTACTTAATAAACTCTCATTTTATTTCTACAGGAGTAACCTTTAAGTAATCTAGGGTAGATTTACTTTTTACATTTGAGAACCTCCCAATACAGACTTTAGGGCAAAGCCAGAATGTGTATGTAGCATAACTATTCTAGGCAACTGCAAAAATTAAGGATCACTATGCAAAGTGATTTTCTTGTTGGTATAATAGCGCTGTTTCCAAATCAAGCTTCGCCTCGCTGTGTAATTGCACAGAATGATCACTATGCACCTTTCACCAACGTAAAAGATTAACCTCATTTCCTACACAGCTAAAGGTTTATGTGCCAAGATCCTTATTTCCTAATGTAAAACCTGATGTGTTTTAATTTTGGCTTTGTAATGCACTAAACTTAACCTTTTTTTCTGCTCAATTAGGCACAAACAAGTGATATGAAATTTTGGATTTATATGTATTTCAAACATTTTATGATACGTACCTAAAGACCTATTGTCTTGACAATAGAGGAGAAAACTTTAAGGTGCCTTTGGAAAAATATCTATGAACAAAATAAAAATCTTGTGTTTTTGCCACATGTATAATGTCATCTGTCTGAATACTATTGAATTGTCAGAATTTTGAGTAGCAAGTAAAAATTCAGTTTATCCACCAGTGACACATGTAAGAAGTTATGAGGAAGCACACATTTATTGTGATTCCACTGAAAGTTCGGTCTTTTTCCCCTCTGAAAATACAAAAGGATATTTCGTGTAGGTTCCTTACTATTGTTTTGTGCTTTTTGAATAAAATCAATTAAAATTGAGAAGATTTTGTTGTTGTTGTCAGAAATATTACTTCTTTAGCAAACAGGACTAAGAATAATGTGTTGAGTAGCTAAGCTTAGGTTGCCCTCACTGGTAATAAAATATCACAAATCTACTTTTTTAGAAAAATTCAGATCATGACAGTTTATTACAGGAAAGAATTAAAATACTGTTGTATCACATAAATTTGGGAACTGACCCTCAGAACAAAAAGCCATAGGCATAGTTTTAGATATATGGGTTTCCTACAAGGATAATCCAATTGCTATTGCATTTTTATTATCCATATCTTCTGGTTTACGATTGGTACCATTCTAATTCTCTATCTATTCTATTTCTTTTAAAAAATGTCCACAAGTGCAAACGATATGTTGGAAGATGATGGAGAATTGTGTAATTTGTCTTGTTCTTGGCCTGTGATGTATTTTATATAGAAAACAACAACAAAAAAATGATTTTGTATTGCAGCTGTGCTATCAACAACCAAATGACCTTTATTATCTTAAATACATAATATGCTGTGTCAATCAGAATAAGGTTTGATTATGAAAAGATAAATCAGCCATACACAGTGCCTGCTCCAATTATGCCTTTTCCTGCCCTTTTCGCCATATTCATTTCAATCTGCTTAAATTCTCTCCTTAGAGAACCACTTTCTCCTTTAAACCTTTCTTTCCCTTTTAAACGTTTCTAGGCTCTCTCATAATTTTGGATTTCTATAACTTCTATCGCTTTCTGCTTTATATTGTAGTTACTTTTATGTATTTTTGTTCTCTTTATTTGGAAGCCCTGGAGGGCTTTTGTTATTGGGAGAACTGTGTACCCCCGAGTTTACATATATATTGAAGCTGTAACTCTGAGTACCTCAAAATGTGACTGCATATGGAGATAGGGTCTTTAAAGAAGTAAGTTAAAATAAGGTCATTAGGATGAGCCTTTATCTAATCTGACTGGTGTCCTTCTAAAAAGGAGAAACTGTGGGGCAGCTGGGTGGCTTAGTCTGGTAAGCGATCAACTCTTGGTTTCAGGTCAGGTCAGGTCATGACCTCACGATTCGTGAGTTCAAGCCCCACATTGGGCTCTGCACTGCTGATGGAAGCTGCTTGGGGTTTTCTCTCTCTCCCTCTTTCTCTGCCCCTCCCCCATTCTCACACACGCACACACTCTCTCAAAATAAGTAAATAAACTTAACTGAACAAAAAAAAAATAGAGGAAACTAGGACACAAGACACACAGAGGGAAAAGAACATATGAAAACAGAGGGAGAAAACACTATCTGCAAGCCAAGGAGAGAGGCTTCAGGAGAAAGAAACCCTGTCAATAGCTTGATCTTAGACTTCCAGACTTCAGAACCGTTATTTAGGCCACACTAGGTCAGGGTATTGTGTTATGGCAGCCCTAACAAACTAATGCAGGTATTACTCCTCTTTGTTTCTGGACCACTTAGCACAGTACCTTGTACCTAATAGTATCTTAACAAAAGCCACTCAGTTGATTTTCTACATAGTTTATTCACTGTTAACTAAAGTTTTATTTCAGTGAAGTAGAGGAGCATGAGACAATTCCCTCTTTAATCCTTAACATTGGAGAAACAAATGGTAACTATACTTTGATGATCAGCCTTCCTTTCCAACATTGTCTCTTTAATGTCTTTCAAGGCTGAATTTTTTTTGACAATTGGAGACCTCTGAAATTCTTACAGAATTTCTGACTCATTCAATGGTTTACTTAATTTAATTCTGGTAGGGATCATATTATAATAGTTATACTTCTGTTTCTTAATCATTATAGTAATAAAATAGTAATTATGACATTAAATCAAAGTGGAAATCACTTCATTGTCATACTTTATGTAGATATGCCATTTTAAAATGTAGCTTTTTTAGTATATTTTTATTTTCTTTTGAACACTGGTTAGTTAAATAATTCCTTATGACATCTACTAATTCATCACATTTTTCCCATGGAATTAAAAAAATCAGCATTCATATTTTTGTATTTGTATGATTTCACGGTAGATATGGTGATACCAAAAACTTTTTTCTTAGGATCTTAGATTTTCATCATGACATATATGGCTTAAGTAAGTGTCTGATTTAACTGAAGGAGAATATGAAAACAATATAGAAAATAAAGGGAAAAATAAAATGTTTTCTTTTTATCACTGTGCTATGTAGTTAGGAAATTTCCTTATATTTCTGCCATTACTGCCTGGTATAAACAATTTTTATACATGAGCTAAACAAAATCACTTCCAGTGTATTTTTCTTTTCTCTACATTGAAGTTTGGTCGAATTTCCCAATTACAAAGGCACTTTCCTATCCTGTCAATGATTAGTGAGATGTAAGGAATCACAGCTATGTCATTAATTACTACATTGGTCTCTGTATCTCCAGATACTAATGAAATATTATGTCAACCATAGCTTGTTTTTATTTTTAGCCATTGTCCCTTTAATGTCCCATTAATCCACCAAACTTAAGTCTGCATCATGACTTTAAAATTTATTTTAATAACAACTTTCCTCATAGTTATTATCTTATTCTTAATAAAGTTTCATTTCTTTTTTATCCTGATGGAAAGTGGTCCTCAAATGCAATCATTAAGGTGGTGAAGTGGATAAAGAACTCTCGAGAGCTTATGGGGATTATTAAAGAATAATTTTGTCCTTCCAAATCATAGTGGTATATGCATATGCTATGTTATTTTGATTAATATGTTAATATACTGAAAACTAGACACATGTTAACTGGAAGTGAATGGGGAATAACATGCCAAATATTTGCTACATATTGGTGGATTGGCAATGCAGTATGGAATGTGGGCACCATTTACACTTTCTCCTCTGCTTTTGCTGTTCAGCACTCAACCAGGGATAGCTCCAGTCCCTCAACCTGCAAAGGAAATTATTGTATCATGTGCGCTCTCTCACTTGAAAGTTTTGTGGATTTGGTAAAATTGCTTAATATCCTTTGTTTCCTTATTCTATAAAATGAGAGTAATACTTTCTACCATACAGGATAATCTTTGAGACTAAATAGACAATCGTGAACTGCATGGCAGAATGACTGTGGCTTAGAGTCCTCAACAATATTGGCTGACTCTAAATCAAAGTTACTTAAAAAGGAATGTTTTCAGGTTTCTTCTTTCTGTTCATAGGAGTTAACACATTTCCTGTTTCTGAACCTTCCAATATCTTAACAATCTCTATATCTGATGGGATCATTTATTTTCTTCCATCTCCTACTTCATTGATTCTACCTATCTTAAAAGGAGTTTGGGAAGATACTACCCTAGGTGGCCTGTTACCCAATGGCATACTTCTTTGTTGATTTAAACATAAATCATAGAAATAAGCCTGTGACTATTTTTAGTACAAATAGAAGAAGAAGGAACCAAACTTTTAAAAGGAGATTTATGGCACTGGAATTTTTAGTGTGTTTCCCACTGTCTCTGGAAGTGTGCAGAATGAATGAATAACCAATGCATAATGTTCTGAATGCTACCTGCTTTGTTGTCTAATTGGCTAATTGAAACTAGTTTTTTTCTTCTGTCATTTTTTTAAATGCTGTTTTTATTTAATATATAGACATGCTATTGGGCAATGAATTGTGTTTCCAGCTCTCTGTGGATGAACTTCTCCCATTAATAATAGTGTAGCATTTGTTACCAAAATCCAAGAAAAAAAAATACAGAAGTACTAGGTAGATTTGAATATTCACCAATATTTGGTGAATAGTTTGTGAAGATACAAACTATTGACTTCCTAACCTTTTTAGTATATTTGTTGGGGAGAGCAGATGGATAAAGATTTAGGAGGATTTTTACAGCTCTTATGGTTTTAGATGGCTATTAATGGCTCTTATTGTCACTGCATTGCCTTATTTGCAAACCATTCATCTCTTTTGGTCTGTCTTTCATTGTGGCTTCACAAAAGAAATGAAACTGACATTATAAAACTATTTTATATAGTACACCACACTGAATTATTATTAATTGAAGGAGAAAGCATGCTTTGGTTAGAACATTAGTTTCCTGTTTTATAATTATGTCGCCATTGATCTTTTAATTGTTCCAGATGAATATTTTGCCTTCTCGCTTTATTTCTGTCTCCTTATGCTTCGTAAATCTGATCTAGCAATTAGTAATATTCTCAGTATATTCCCCTAAGCATTATCAGTGCTTTTCAGTATAATTTGGTATGCTCACAGTAGTTTTCAATTCCTTTTTTCATAAAACCCCATTTTCATAAAACCCCATTTTCGTATCAAAAAAGAACAACTTATAATAGTAGATAGATCATCCAGACAGGAGATCAATAAGTAAGCATCAGCCTTCAATGACATGTTAGAATAGACTTACTATATATTTACAGAACATTCCATCCACAAGCAACCGAATAAGCATTCTTCTCAAGTGGACATGGAACATTTTTCAAGGTAGATAATATGTTAGTCCAAAAGCAAATATTAATAAGTGTAAGAGGGTTAAAATCATATCAAGCATCTTTTCTGACCACCATAGTATGAAACTAGAAATTAATGACACAATGACAACAGGAATTTACAAATATATGGAGATTAAATAACATACTACTAAACAAGAAATTGGTCAAAGAAGAAATAACAGAGAAATCCAAAAAATATTGAGGCAAATGAAATGGAAATATAATGCTACTATACTATATACTACTATACTACTATACTACTATAATACTAGTAGTAGTAGGAAATAAAAGATTAGAACATAAATACATGGAATGAGACCAAAAAGGAAAAATCAATGAAACTAAGAGCTGGTTCTTTGAAAAGATAAAATTAACAAACCTTTAGCTAGACTCACAGAGAGAGAGAGAGAGAGACGGGGGCGGGGGGGGGGGAGAGAAGACTCAAATAAATAAAATTAGAAATAAAAAAGGAGATGTTACAGTTGATACAACAGAATACAAAGGATCATAAGAGACCACTATGAACAATTATACACCAACAAATGGGAAAACCTAGAAATTCTGAAATAGATAAATTCCTACAAACATAAAACATCCCAAGACTAAATAATGATTGCACAGAAAATCTAAACAGACCAATTACTAGAAAGGAGATTGAATCAGCAATCAAAAATTTCCCAAGAAACAAAAGTCCAGAACAGATGGTTTCACTAGTGAATTCTACCAAATACTCAAACAACAAGTAATACTAAATCTTCTCAAATTCTTTAAAAAACCGGAAGAGAGGGAACTCTTCGAAACACATTTTAAAGGCCAGCGTTACACCAATACCAAATCCAGACAAGATGTCATAAAAAAGAAAATCACAGGCGAATACTCCTGGTGAACGTAGATGCAAAAATCACCAACAAAATATTGTCAAACAAAATTTAATAATACATTAAAAGGACCACACACTATGATCAAATGGGATTTTTCCCAGGGATGCGATGATTGTTCATTTTCTGCAGAATGAAAGATTAAAATCATATGATTATGTATGTAGATGCAGAAAAAATATTTGACAAGATTCAGCATATTTCTTTTTTTTTAACTTTTTATGTTTATTTTTGAGAGAGAGAGAGAGAGAGAATGTGAGTGGGGAAGGGGCAGACACACACACACACACACACACACACACACACACACAAATCTGAAGCATGCTCCAGACTCTGAGCTGTCAGCACAGAGTCTGATGCAGGGCTCCAACTCATGGATTGTGAGATCATGAGCTGAGCTGAAGTCGAACACTTAACTGACTGAGCCACCCAGATGTCCCTCAGCATCCATTTCTGATAAAAACTCACCAAAGTGAGTATAGAAGGAATGTAAATCAACATATTAAAGGCTATGTTTGATAAACCCACAGCTAAAATCATGTTCAGTGGTGAGAAACTGAAAGCTTTTCCTCTAAGATCAGGAACAAGACAAGAATGTCCATTCTTGCCATTTTTATTCAACATGGTATTGGCATTCGTAGCCAGAGCAATTGCAAGGAAAATAAATAAAAGTCATCCACATTGGAAAGGATTAAAATCTGATATTAAAACTGTCACTACTTGTAGATAGCACAGTATTATACACAGAAAACCCTAAAGATTACATCTAAAAACTGTTGGAACTAATAAATTCAGTAAAGTTGCAGGATACAAAATCAATACACAAAAATCTGTTGTGTTTCTATATACTAGTAATGAACTATCAGAAAGAAACATTACAAAAACAATCCATTTTAAAATTTCATCAAAAAGAATAAAGTACCTAGGAATAAATTTAATCAAGGAGATGAATGGCCCGTATATTAAAAACTAGAAGACATTAATGAAAAAAAAATGAAGAGGACAGAAATAAGTGGAAAGATACTATGTGCTCATGAATTGGAAGAATCAATATTGTTAAAATGGCATACAACCTAAAGCAATCTACAGATTCAGTGCAATCCCCATTGAAATTTTAATGGTATTTTCATAGAAATAGAACAAACATTCCTAAAATTTGTATGAAACCACAAAAGACCCCAAATAAGCAAAACGGTCTTGAGAAAGAAGAACAAAGCTGGAGGCATCTGGTTTTCTGATTTCAAACTGTATTACAAAGCTATAGTAAATAAAACAGTATGGAATAGACATAAAAACAGACACATAGATCAGTGGAACACAATAGAGGGCCCCCCATAATCTCACACATATATGGCGAATTAATTTATGACAAAGGAATCTAGAATATGCAATGGGGAAAGGGCAGTCTCTTCAATAAATTGGGAATTCTTCAATAAGTTGGGAAGATTGGATAGTCACATGTAAAATTGGACCACTATCTAAAAATCAACTTAAAATGAATTAAAGACTTGAAGGAAATACTTGAAACCATAAAACTTTAGAAGAAAACATAGGTGGTAAGTTCTATGACATAGATCTTGGTGATGATGTTTTGCATCTGACACACCAAAGGCAAAAGCATCAAAAACAAAAACAAACAAATGGGACTACATCAAACCGAGAAGCTTCTACACAGCAAATGAGACCATCAACAAAATTAAAAGTTAGGATGGGAGAAAATAATC
Source organism: Felis catus (assembly GCF_018350175.1). Lineage (NCBI taxonomy): Eukaryota > Metazoa > Chordata > Mammalia > Carnivora > Felidae > Felis > Felis catus. Next base: position 27,779,690 of record NC_058378.1, on the reverse strand, counting down.
ATAAATCATGTGTCTAATGAGGGGATAATATCCAAAATATATAAAAGAGACTCCAACTCAGTAGCAAAAGAACAATTAAATTTTAAAAATGGGATGATCTGAATACATATTTTTCCAAAGATGGGTGACAGGTATATGAAAAGATGTTCAACATCATTAATCATCAGGGAAATGAAAATCAAAACCACAATATCAAGCCACACCCGTTAGAATGATTATTATCAAAAAGACAAGAAATAACAAATTTTTACGAGGATGTGGAGAAAAAGGAAACTTTGAGCACTGCTGGTGGGACTGTAAATTGGTACAACTACTATGGAAAGCAGTATGTAGGTTCCTCAACAAATTAAAATATAACTGTCATATGATCCAGCAATTCCACTTCTGAATATTTATCCAAAGAAATTTGAAACACTAATTTGAAAAGATATATAACCCCCCACCTTCACTGCAGCACCATTGACAATGACCAAGATAAGGAAACAACCTAAGTGCCTAACAATGGATGAATGGATAAAGAAGTTGTGATAAATATGAATATAAAATTACATATATATATACATGTGTATATATATGTATATATATATGTATATATATATATTTATATATATATATATATATATATATATATATATAATTTAGCTATAAAAAGAGAATGAAATCTTGCCATTTGCAACATCATGGATGAACCTTGAGGGAATTATGCTAAGTGAAATAAGATAGAGAAAGAAATACCATACATCCCGTCTTCTATATGGAATCTTCAAAAAAAACTTAAACAAACAACAACAACAACAACAACAAAACAAAGTCATAGATACAGAAAAGATTGGTGGGTGCAAGAGGCAGACAGTTTAACAGTGAGATTTTTTTTTTTTTAATTTTTTTTTTTTTTTTCAACGTTTATTTATTTTTGGGACAGAGAGAGAGACAGAGCATGAATGGGGGAGGGGCAGAGAGAGAGGGAGACACAGAATCGGAAACAGGCTCCAGGCTCCGAGCCATCAGCCCAGAGCCTGACGCGGGGCTCGAACTCACAGACCGTGAGATCGTGACCTGGCTGAAGTCGGACGCTTAACCGACTGCGCCACCCAGGCGCCCCGAGATTTTTTTTTAATAAAAGAAAAAAGTGAGGGAATGCATGTACACTTGAGGAAAAAATGGAAAATGAGTTTGATTTGAATTAAGATCATTGCACCATATTGAGGAGGAATCAAACGATGCAAGTTAGAAATGTATTGCTTTTCAAAAAAATGTTCCTCACAGATGTTACGGCTGAATGTGCAGTCTACTCGTACTTTTCTCTGAACGACCAGACAATAGATGAGGAACAGAGAGAACAGAGCAGAAAATAACTGGGTATGAAAAAGAGAAATCACAGTGGGAGACCTATTATCAGGGTCAATTATTATTCAACTCAATTACTTGATTTACTATCAAGTAATAGCCTTTACAAATTATTTTTTGTGTGTTCCCTATATTCTCTTTGGGGTTTCATACTGGTCACAGTTCTGAGGCAGAGAACAAATTCCACTCTAGACAATTTGAATAAAGGATTTATCACACAGCATGTCAGATGGCTTACAGAAGTTTTAAGATGGTTGAATAAAAATCTGTAGGATGAGATCCCAGGATCTATTCTTAAGTCTACACTGCAGAACCAGACTGCCAAAGGAGCTGCTTCTCCTGCAATGTTTGAGAACCTGCTTGTCAAATCAGGGGACATCCCTTAGTACATATATAAATATAGGACTGCCTCAGTCTGAGATGCTAAATTAGCCACAGTTACTCATTCTGGAGCAGCATCACTATGTTCCAATCAGGAAACCTCATGTGCAAAATCAAGAACCTGCTACTACAGCTTAAAGGTCCTGTGTCGTTCCATCCTTTCTACTATCATGAAGGCTTTTCTTCTAAATCAGGAAATTTTAGAGACAGTTTGGCTCCAGAATCATGCAGATACCCTTTACTGTAATCCATGCTGATTAAATTACCCAATATCCTATTTATCTCAGTTCGCATTTCAAGGCTCATGTGATTATATCTGATGTGGAGCCTGAATGAGACTTGGATCACCAGATGAAAATGAATTATAAAAATTTTGTTTTAGCTTTCTGATCTCCACAGGTGAGAGAAGTCACACTAGAAGAAAATTAGAATAAATATTCTGAGCCAACTTCCATAACTGCGTTAGACTTCACTCTTACTTTTCCACATTCATATTTGAAAATTTCAGACTTTTTTTATTATACAGAGAATTAATTATATGTTTGGTCTATGTTTGAGCATAGTCCCATTCCTATTGTAAATAAACATTCGTATTGTAAATAATTCCTATTGTAAATAGGAATTTACATTCCTATTGTAAATAAATGCTTAGTAAATACATATTCAGTTAAGAAGAAGAAGGAGGAGGATGGGGAGGGAGAGAGGAGAAGGGGGAGGAGACAGGAAGGGAGGGGAAGAGGAGGGAGAAGAGGAAGACCAACAACAAACAACTATGGACCAACAACAGGAAAGGGATAGGCACAACTGCTTAGGCTGGACGGTGAGAAATCAAATGACAGTGAACACAATTGCAGTCATTCAGCTCCTATTTTGCTTTTGTCTTCTCAGTCAATGAGAATTATCTTTAACCTAGATGATGTATAACAAACATGGTTAAGGGGATTGAAGCCCAATGGGTACTATAATAAAAGTACCTGGTTGCTTTAAGTTGCTTTAAGCCTCTAGGCTAGACAAATCACATCCCAGAATTCTGAGGGAACTGTCAGATGTTGATGTAGAACTACTTTCAGTAATTTTACAGAACCACAGGGAATAACAGTAGTGCTAGAGAATTGAGGAAGGGAAAATGCTCTTCACAAACAAGGGAAACATAAATGGTTACTATCACCTAGGTTGAATTTCAACAAACTTCCAAAATAGATGTTTAAACATTTATATTATACACAACAAAGAAGGTAATGCATTCACTAAGAACCCAGCTTCCTACATTAAGGAGACATTCTGTTAGGGTTGCTAGATCAAGGGATATGTGGAGTTATGCAGAAATGGATGGTATACAGGGAGTTTCAAGATGTTTAGAATTGTCATGATTTCCTTGTTGGAAACATTGAGAAAGGTAGAAAATGGCATTATGAGGGTTGGAGGTTTTTTTTTTTTTTAATTTTTTTTTCAACGTTTATTTATTTTTGGGACAGAGAGAGACAGAGCATGAACGGGGGAGGGGCAGAGAGAGAGGGAGACACAGAATCAGAAACAGGCTCCAGGCTCTGAGCCATCAGCCCAGAGCCTGACGCGGGGCTCGAACTCACGGACCGCGAGATCATGACCTGGCTGAAGTCGGATGCTTAACCGACTGCGCCACCCAGGCGCCCCTATGAGGGTTGCAGTTTTATAGTCAGTCCTAATTAAATTAATTTCTATTTGGAGAGAGGAAGCTGATATAGGTGAACTAACTGGTGAAGCACTGTAAGCTAAATATGTTATAGTGAGGACAATATGATCAGAGAGAGGATAAGAGTGGTTCCTGGTGGACTAACTCAGGAAAATTAAAAAAAAGAAGAAGAAAAAAAAGTAGAATCTGTAGTAGGCCTTAATGGCAGGATGCCATTCAAAAGACTAAAATAGGGAAGAAGAAAAAGGACATTCAAAATAAAGAGAATAACATTATGGCCATTATGACAGTTATCACACATGGCCTTACAATCATCTGTGTTCATCTCTTATTTAGAGGGTGGCAAAATTAGGAATCTCTTTTGTTTGAAATCAGACAATACTTTGATTCTTTTAGTTGCAATGTTTCATATACTTTTATTTTCTATGGTTTCTATACCATGCCTGATTCAGCTATTATCCATACTGTATTTAGTCCTTTGCCTGAAAGTTGGAATTTTCAACTGTCTGGTTGTCCCAGAACTGCCCCTGTGGTTGCAAGGGATGGAAGACAGAGGGTTATCTGTATGCCTCTGTAGTTCCTGCAGGTTACCATTCTAAAAAAGGGGAGGATCCCCGGGGTGGCTCAGTTGATTGAGCATCCCACTCCAGGGTTGTGGGATTGAGCCCTGCGTGGGGCTCTGTGCTGAGCATGGAGCCTTCTTGGATTTCTCTCTTTCTTCCTCTTTCAAAAAGAAAAAAAAAACTAAAAAGGAGAACTTTTTCTAACCCTTTTAATATACTCTGCTTGTAACAAAATTAAGATGCCATTTGAAATCCTATTGTAATTCTTTTGTCTCTGTGGAGACACAAAAAGACAAGTTTTGCCCTAAAATCCATTTAAGGATCAAAAGAGCAAGCAAAAAAGATTCCTAAATGAAAAAGATGTTAAGTAGGAGATCAAAGATGGTACTTATTTCCAATGGGAAAATATGTAGTTTTCTTTCAGAGGAGATTAATTAAAAAAATAAATGGTCATTATACTTAATTCCATGTGTTCTCCTGAGAATAAGTAGTATGTTAAAGAGAAGTTAACAGGCTTTTCCAATCCCATTTGGAGAATTTTTTTTTAATTTACATCAACTTTTACAGCCCAGACTATACAGCTCTGGAGAACAAGAAATTCAACCTTTTACTTTTTATACTTCCCATGAAACCCATAACCTATCTTTGTATGCAATAGGTGCTTACCAAATATATGTGGGATGAAACATGAAGCTGTTACAGGGCAAGACTATGATGTGCAATTTAGTATTCTGATGAAAATAGGAAAAGTGGAGTGGCTATGGTTGAAATTTCTAGGTGTCCTAGGTCCCATCCCTTTCCTGTTACTTATAGACCTTTGCTTGAGGCCTTAAGATTTGGAGAAATTTCAAAATATATCTGCATCATAAGTTTTGGGGAGTTGTATCAGGCAGGACAAACTAGGTTATGCATGGGTAGCAAACAATGAAATATGTCTGTAGCTTAAAATGAAAAGGTTTATTTTTCACTACACTGTGTTCACTGTTTGTTGAAAATCATCAAAGGGTTTCTGCTTGTGTTAGTCACCCAGAGACCCACACTAATGAAGACTCTATCTTCATACAAGCTTCCTCATGCAAAAAAGCAAGGAAAAGAGAATGTGGGAACTTCATATATGCTGTTGCTAGAAAATGCTATTTTGCTAGCATTTCATTTCCTATGGTCATACTGCATGAGTTCAAATAGGCTGAGAAATTTAATCTATGCAAGTGAACTGACATTTGAGAATTGCCCTAATGCTACCACAGATATAGTCCAAAAATCCAATTTTCTCAATAATAAATCACTTATCTATAGTTCATGAATTTACATAATATTTTTTGGGTTTACATTTTTACCTATATAAGATCATAGAAGAATAAGCTTGTATATTGATTACCTGTTGAAAAACTTCAGGCTAACAGTAGTCAATCAAGCATTCTGCACTGAGTGAACAAGTTCTTGTTTCCTCTTCACCATATCTACTCTTAAAGATTGCTGTCATATTCTTCCTAAACTTCCATCTTACAAATTTGAAATAGGTATTAAACAAATCTGATATAGCTTCTGTGTGCAAAATGACATGTATAAGCACTATATAACTCATATTCTAGTAGAAGAAATAGCAGACATTAATAAAATATCATCAAAAATATATAATTAAGAAGTTTAATGGTAAAAACTTGAGAGGTTATAAGTATGTCTAAAGTTAGGAAGAGACTCCACAGAGTGAGGCACAAGAAATACACCAGACTTAGAATATGTGTATTTACTCATATAAACACGATAAACAACAAGATTATCCATTTTCTAATTCCCACTTCTTATAAACCATCAAAATAAATGAGTTTTACTCAATACTGACATCTGAATGTTCTCACTAAGATTGTTTACTCAAGAAATGAAAACCGGTATTTTTTATTCCCACAGAATGCTGTGTGTATTCGTCAGTAAATAGAAGGCCTTTTGGCTGAGTTTTCCTTTCCTAGTTAGGCCTGTAGGTGATATGAGAGACTGTGTCTGACTTTCATAATCTCTTACCTCAGCATCCTGTAATTGCTAGTCATTAACAAAGAGTACAGTGGTTCAGAGGCTCTGTCTTCTTCCTAAAGTATCCAATTATATGTGTTAATGAACTGTAGTACAACAGTTCTCTATAACTGCCACAGGATAAGTGTACACAAAGCATTATGAGAGAGAAAAATAGGGCGATGGCTTCACGTAAGAAGTGTCCTTTTAGTTGTATGTATCTCTGTAAAGTTGGGGAGTAGCAAGAGGAAGAATACCATGAGTGATTACTTTTAAGTCTTTATATCTTTATTTTCTCTTCTCTTTATGATTTTTTATAAATTCCTCTAGTTGGAAAGTTCTGGAACTTTTCTTCTTCCAGTACATCTACTTGCATGAGTCACAACCCAGAATCATACAGAATATTTGAGTATTTAGTTGTCCTTTAATCAATTTTGACTATATTTTCATCCACTGAATATTTTAGAAAAGTAACCAAAACCCTGTGGTAAACCATTTATGGGCAAGAGAAGAGTAGAAAATTATCTTTGCTGTTTTCCATTGAATTTTTTATAAAGATAGTTTAATAGCTTCTGAGCAAAACTTTGATAATATGATTTTTTTTCATACTCTTGGGTAGACTTCAGTCAATTCTGATAAGTTTGTATTGTCAATGCAATCTAGAACATCCTACAATGTAGCCCTCTTTGATGCAATACTTATGTCCCATCTGCTTTAAAAATAAAATTAATGTTCTTGTATAAACCAAGATGAATGAAATCTGTCTCCTCTTGTCTTAAGACATTTGCTTCATAATTAGTCCATTAGTCTCTAGCCACTCTCCTTCCCCTGTGCCATGATATTTAAGTCTGTGTGATTTATGCTACACTATACGGACAATCTTTTTTTTTAATCAAGAGTTTCACACTGGTGGGGCACCTGGGTGGCTCAGTTGATTAAGCATTCAACTCTTGATTTCAGCTCAGGTTGCAATCTCATGGTTTGTGAGTTTGAGCCCTGCATCAGGCTCCATGCTGACAGCACAGAGCCTGTTGGGATTCTCTCTCTCCTCTCTCTGCCACCTCTTTGCTCTTGCTATCTATCTATCTATCTATCTATCTATCTATCTATCTATCTCAAAATAAATAAATACAACATAAAAAATGAAAAAAAAATCACACTGGCATTCTAATCAGGAATTTTTTACTTCACAGAAATTACTAAAAGCCTTTATGTTATCATCTGATCAATATCAGAAGCTTTAACAATCAACAAAATGAATGTTAGAAATGAGTTTTCGTTGGTGAAATTAGTGTCCTGTAAATTAGTATTATGGATTTGAGCTATAGGCTCTCATTGGTAAAATAAGTGGCACTCAAAATACGTGGATAAGCTAGAATATGTGAAGATAGCGCTTGCTCATGCATGATACCTTTAACCTGCATGCTTATGGATATCTACCCAGGCTTGATCCCTATGATCATGTGTCCAAGCATATTGGGAGATTTCCTGGGTTTTTGATGCTTACTACATTTGTAGTAGTATATAAATATTCCTTTGGAATATTATTATGGTTATTTCAAGTGATTCATCATGCAAGATGTGGTCTAATTACTTCAAAAGACAGTTGTGTCTTCATCAACTTACAGAAGAGTTTTGTGAATTATTTTGTTCTACTGGCTAATAAATATTTATTTAATAAATATCTGGAAGAGTGGAAGAATTTGGAGAGAGACATTAAGATATTATTATGTGTTGGGGCTGTGGGAGGAGTCACTTAAATTGCACAGACCTTGTGAGTATTGGCCAGGTGTGATCACCCAAAAACTACCATAACCAAAATTGCTTACAGACCCCAGTGACTACACTGGCTGACGTTGGTTTATGCTACTTACCTTACTAACTCCCACTATTTATTTTTATTTATTTATTTTTTTAATGTTTATTTATTTTTGAGAGACAGAGCATAAGTGGGGGAGGGGCAGAGAGAGCGGGAGATACAGAATCTGAAGCAGAATCCAGGCTCTGAGCTGTCAGCACAGAGCCCAACTTGGGCCTCAAACTCCAAAATTGTTAGATCATGACTTGAGCTGAAGTCAAACACTTAATGGGCTGAGCCACCAAGCACCCCATAATGACTTCTTTTTCTTAGTTTCCAATGGTGCCAAGTGTAAGGGAATAACTGATGCACTTGTAGTGACTGCAGAAAAAACTTAGTTCTTGTCAGAACTAATTTTCCTCACTTTCTCGTTGTTAAGTGGAGTGAAATTAAGAAGAGTTGTATTGCTGGATAACAAAGAACTTAAGAGTAGCCTGTAATATTGTAGTGGGATTTTCAAATAGACCCTATCTTACATGTTTTTGTTTACTTTTTTGTTGTTGTTGTCATTGTTGTTCCAATTCTTGGAATTGAAAACCAATGTTCATTAAACCCATCAGGTTTTCTTTTAAAGATTATAAGGGTGAATGGAGGGTGAAAAATAATAATTGATGCTTAGAATGATTTTAAGGGCATATTCCTGATCTACAACAAGTATGAAAAGATTCCATGAACCTCAGAGTTTCTCCAGTATTTAGACCAATGTCTCTAGTATCCTATAGTTTACTCTCTATTTACCTTCCCAAACTGAATAGAGGTGGGGAGGTAAGGACAACAAATAAATAATCTATTTTTGAGTTTGTAATTTATTACTAAAAAGTTAACCCTAACTAACTGGAAGATAGCTGGAAGAGGAATTTTTTTTCTTTTACCATGAATTTATGCACTGAGGAACTATGATTCGTGGCCAAAGATCATGTATATATCATAGATATATATAATAAAAGTAATAGCGGAGTTTTCTTGGGTGCTTCCTCTGTGTTGGGTGTTAATGCTAACTATGTTATCTGTATCATGCTATTTAATATCCCAGAAGCCCAAAGAAGCTTTCTTATTTTCTATATCTTGAGTTGGAGAAATATAGTTTCAGAAATAATAATTAATTTGCTCAGAGATATACAATAATAAATGAAAGAGAAGACTTTGCACTCAAGCTATGTAAATTCAGAATCTGCCCTCTTAACTATCTTAACTCTCTTGAAAAAAAAAAAAGCTAAACACCAAGTGTTCCTCTGGTCACTGCAGTGTTACTACTAATGGTGCTGTCTTACATTTGCTCAGGATATGGTCCTTCTTGTGCTCTAATCTCTCTTGTGCTCTACTCGGATGATGACTTCTTGAAAGTACTGATCCATGGGGCTCTTTGCTTTTGCTGGATCCACAGTGGTCTGTGGGTGAAGCAATCCCATTCTGCTCTTAGCTGAATCACGCCCACCTCCTTAATTGCCACATAGCACAAAAGGGACCGGCACACAAGTTTTTGTGGTCAGATGTCATCAATGATCCCAAATGGGTGTTTTTATACCAAGCCCAACCTTTTGATCTCTTCTGCACTCAACTGAAAATAAGAGATGAAGCCTGCACATATTTGCTGAAGTTTTTAAGATCTCTGTGTCCATTTTCCTGGGAGCAAATGCTCAGACAAGAACAGTACATTACCTTTACAACAAAAACAAAAGCAAAAACAACAGTATACAGGTAAATTAATTGTTACACATACTTAGCAAAACAGGACTATTTTCCTAAGATAACTATTCCCACAATAACCTGTGTTAAGGCATCAGCTTACAGCTCTTCTACATAAAAGCAGTGTGACTATATCATAAAGTGAAGTCTGCTTTCTTCATCTATACAATGCCTAGAAAAATAGTGGAGGGGCAATGTCATGGTTAAATGAGGCACTTTTTTTTTTTTTTTAATTTTTTTTCAACGTTTATTTATTTTGGGGACAGAGAGAGACAGAGCATGAACAGGGAAGGGGCAGAGAGAGAGGGAGACACAGAATCGGAAACAGGCTCCAGGCTCCTAGCCATCAGCCCAGAGCCTGACGTGGGGCTCGAACTCACGGACCGCGAGATCGTGACCTGGCTGAAGTCAGACGCCTAACCGACTGCGCCACCCAGGCGCCCCAAAATGAGGCACTTTTTATCAAGCTTCTTTAAAAAGTTCTACCCTTAGTAAACACGTAAGAAATGTTAGCTACTAATGGTAGTATTAGACATAATCAAATTTTTATATAAAAAGCAGTTAAATTTTCAGTCATAACTGTATGTTTCACTCATTTTAGATTTGGAAACACCAATCTTGGAAGAGCAATGAGTGCTTGTTTTCCATTTATACAATATATGAGGTTAACTGTGTTTGTTTTCCAGCACAAAAGTAAACTTAGAAGTAAACTAAAACTCTCAGTCTTAGACAATAAAAATTGCTGGTAGCTTTCCATTTTGAAGGTCCTTCAAACTATTAACACACATTTCCCTTCCCCCCACCCTACATACAATCACACACACACACACACACACACACACACACACACACACACACTTATGCCTAATCTTGGGTGGGTGCTAACATTTCTTTCCATTGTTACTTCCTCACTTTTTTTTTTTTTTGCTAACATGAACATGTTAGTGTAGTGTTATGAAGATTAAATGAAAATGCATACATAGACCAACAGGTATAGCCTCTGGCATATAGTGATTATTCAACAAAAATTACTTATTATTTTTAGCCATTGATACCTGAATGCAAGCAACAAGGGAATAAAATTTTTGCTTTGTCTGTTTCTACATCCCTATTACCTAAACACTGTATGACTTATAGTGGATACTCAGTAAATATTTGTGGAATGAATGGATGAATAATGAATTAATTTATTCTTAGTTTTTTCAATAATCTGAGTTTTGATAATCAAATTGACAGGAAATTTTTGCATTTGTTTTAATACTAAAGCTATGTTTTATCACATCTAAATGCTTGATCATTGCTACACATTTTTAAGACATTGAGCCAGAATTTGTAGTTACAGACACACATGTACTTATATATACATGCACCTACATATATACACAGATATATACTATTTATATACATATTTATATACACTATGAACTTTGTCAATTGCATTTAAGTTCTTTCTGTCTTCTCTTCTAATTTTAATACTCTTTCTTCTTTATTCATTGTGCATTCTTTGAGAGCAATTTTTATCCTTGACTTTGTTAGAAGTCAGGTTTTTTCCATGAATTAGTATCAGATTAACGGATTATGGTATCCTTCCGACATAATTCTTAACTACATTTAAAAATATTTATTTTTTTCTACAAACATATGAGAATTGCACAGTGTCATTGGTGTGATTGTGAAATCTCTGAGCACAGAAGGCAAATTTATATTTCACACTCACATAGCTCCAGTGCTGATTTATCAGCAAGTGTTGAATGCAAGAATGAATGAAAAATGAAAAGTACTTGAAGATATACACAGACACAAAACATACACATCCGACTGAAGGAGCTAGCAACATGAAAGCTGGCGAGTAAAGACTCCCATTTATTCTCCATAATTCCCAAGACAAGTACAAACCATACAATTTAAATAAGTAAGTCATAGTTAGAAACATGCTGTTTTATCTTACCAGTTCTACAATTCTGCTTTGAAAATGACCACGACTGTGAGACAGAGAGTTATAAGAGTTATTGAAATGGAGAGGAAATTGAATTTCTCTAGTTTATTCACCCAAACAAGGAGTAAATAGCTTTGGAAATGAAAACTGTCTCCAAAGAGAGATCTAGTTTCCATTTGAGATTGTTTAAAAAAAAACAGTCTCCAGTTTTAAAAAGAAAATTCAGCTCCAGTTTTAGACTGTCATTTCCAGATTGATATTAGATTTCAATTCATTGGCCTCACTTAGTCATTTTTGTAATCTCAGCTGAGTTGAAAGTTTTGTTTTGTGTGTTTTGATATTTTTAAAAATTCTTCTGCTAAAGTTTTTCTGTTGATAATCTCTAGATGAGAATGTGCAGAAAGGTTATATTGGCGTAAGGAAAACCAGATAACAAATGCAACTGAAATACACACACACACACACACACACACACACACACACATATATACACACACACGTGTATATGCATGTATATATACACGTGTATATATACATGTATATATATGTATATATACGTATACATATGTATATACATATATGTATAGATATGTATGTACATGTGTTTATATATATATACACGTATATGTATATACTTATTTATTTATTTATTTATTTATTTATTTATTTATTTATTTTGAGAGAGCCGTGTGAGCAGAGGGGCACAGAGGAAGGAAGAGAGAGAATCCCAGCATGGCTCTATCTCCTCAAGAATCATGAGATTATGACCTGATCCGAAATCAAGAGTCGGTGACTAGTAAGCCATCCAGGCTCCCCTCAGCTGAAATATTTAAAAAAGAAACAATAGGCAAAAACTATGCAGAATTAAAGTACATCTAAATAGGAGCACCTGGGTGGCTCAGTTGGTTAAGTGTCTGATTTAGGCTCAGGTCATGATCTCACAGCTCATGAGTTTGAGCCCTGTGTGGGGCTCTGTGCTGACAGCTCAGAGCCTGGAGCCTGCTTCATATTCTGTGTCTCTGTCTCTCTCTTTGCCCCTCCCTGGCTCATGCTCTGTCTCTCTCTCTCTCTCTCTCTCTCAAAAATAAATAAACATTTTGAAAAAGTACATCTAAAAACACCATCTTTTTTTTTCCTTTTCTTTTTTTTTTGGGGGGGGGCGTGCAAATGAGCCAGGGGCAGAATGAGAGAGAGAAAGAAAGAAAGAGAGAGGAGCCCAGGAGAAGGAGAGGCAGAGGGAGAGGCAGAGGGAGAGGGAGAGAGAGAGAGAGAGAGAGAGAGAGAGAGAGAGAGAGAGAGAGATGGAGATGGAGAAGCAGGGGGCAGGGCTCATCTGGGGCAGGGCTTACCTGAAGCAGGGCTTGAGCTCACCTGATGAGGGTCTTGAACTCAGCAGCCATGGGATCATGACCTGAGCCAAAGTCAGATGCTTAATGACTGAGCCACCCAGGCTCCCTAAATAACATCATCTTAATAAACATGTTTTTTTCTTGACTCCATACCCTCCTCTTAGCACAATACCTACAATATGCTATGGGCTCAATATAGGTATTGAATTTTATTTAATTACAAAGTATCATAATTTACCGTTTGGTATGCTTCTGAAAGAAACTATAATTGTTTGTAACTAAAAAATGCTTGTAGAGAGATTAAACAAAACCAAATTAAATGGACTAATATAACATGTTAATTTATTGGAATATTTAATATTGTAAAGATGGAAAATTTCCCAAAATTTATGTGTTGATTTAAAGTATTGCTAATTAGTATTCTAATATAGTTTTTCCCTGATTATGGAAAATGGTGAACATATTCTGAAATTTCATATGAAAGCATAGGGTCAATAATAGTAAAGAAAACTCATGAATTAGAACAAGAAATTGAACAAACTTCCTGTACTAGAAAGCATGAGCTTTAGTATTTAGTATTTAGCAGTATAGTACTGGAACAAGAATTGATATACATACAGAATTAGATATGGACATAATTAATGAAATAGAAAAAAGAATTCAAATGCAGACACAAGTATATAGAGACATTTAATAGATAACAGGTGGTTTAAAACAGATGTTATCAAAGAATAGAATTTATAATAAGTAATTCTGGAAATATAAAAAATATAATTGGATATATATTTTAAAAATTAAAAAATTTAAAAATATATATTTAGATTAAAAATCTAAATAAGGAAATGAATGAATGAATGCATAAATAAATAGATAGATAAATAAATAAATAAATAAATAAATAATGGAATAAAATAGGTGAATATCTTTATGGTTTTGGAGTTAGACAAAATTTCAATTAAACCTGTACAGTAAAACCTTGGATTACAAGTAACTTGTTCTGTGAGTGTTCTGTAAAACAAGCAAACATTTCTAATAAATTTTTACTTGATAAGTGAGTGATGGCTTGCAATACGAATAGTATCTGATACCAAATGTCACATGATCACAACTGAGCCAAGTGAAATTTGCTTTGATATACGAGTGCTTTGGATTACAAGCATGTTTCTGGAATGAATTATCCTCTCAAACCAAGGTTTTACTGTATAGGAATTATTACCTATAAAGCGGAGAAAAGACTAATTCAGCTACATTAAAATGGCAAAATTCTCTTTATCAAGAGATACAGGAAGAGTGAAATGACAGTTCACATAGTGGAAGTTGTTAATGCATACAATCAACAAAGAATTGACTATCCAGTATATGTAAAGAATGCCTACAGATTAATATTGTTCCCCCCCCAAAAGAAAAATACAGAAGGAAAAAAAATTATTTGAAAGGAAGAAATCCAAGTCAGGTAAGCTTTTGAAAATCATCTTATCATCAAAGAACTGCAAATGAACACCATAATAACATACCAGTACACGCTCACCAGATTGTACAAAAGAATTCAAACATTACCTCTTTTTGTTAAGGATGTACAGTAACTAGAATTATCACACACTGTTATGGTAAAATTGTTTGGCAAATCTAAGTTAAATATTCATATACCTTACAAATCAGCAATTCCAAAGCATGATAATTAAAAGAAATCTTATACATATATAGTAGAGTATGCAAGACTGTTGGCAGCAGCAATTTTCATAATGTTTGAACAATCATGATGACTCAAATATATATCAATAATAGAATGGATAAATAACTTGTATACTTGCACAGTGAAGTATAATTAGGTGACAAAAAGAAGTGAATTACAGATGTCAAAAATACCATGGGTGACTCTCACAAAAATAATATTTGGACAAAGAAGCACAACACAAAGAACATATAGTATATTTCCATTTATTTCATCCTTTTCCATTCCATAAAATTCAAACACAAGCAAAGATGGTATTATTAAGGGTTGCCTACGTAGTATGTGAAACTTAAAGGAAGAAAAAAGTAAATAGATATCAGAGAATAGTTATCACAAAAGTCAGCATAATAGCTATCTTTGGAGAAAGGAGGGAGATGTGATTGGAGAGGGGTACACAGAAGAATCTTGGGATCTTTGCAATATTCTATTATTTAACCTGGGTTGGGTTTGAGTATTTGTTTTGTAAGTTGTGTTTTATATATCATGCTTTTCTGAATTTATGATCTATTTCACAATAAAGATTTTCTAAAGTTATAGTTGGCTTCTTAGGCATAAAGCTCCACATTTTTTATTACTCTTGTGTTTGAAATGAAACAAAAATTTAAATTATATTAATTTTAGAAGATTAAATCAATAAATTAGTACTTCCCAGTCCTAAGCCAAGTTATCTGTAAATTAAATTGGAAGATTCACTGAAATTTGGTGCAAATGTAACTTAAAATACTTCTTGATTTTTTTCTCTCATTTATTTTCAGATATCATTTATAGATTTATGAACTTCTTTAGGTATTACTGATAATATATATAGGATTTTCATGCATGCTTTTAAATTTGATCCCAAAGCAAGGCTTTCACATATGTAAACTAAGTAAAAACATTGCATCTACTTTATAGGTGAGAAAACCAACCCTGATTTTCCATGGCTATCATATAATTGTATTGAAGTTATCTATTGATAACAAGATTTTATGTAAAAGCAATATATATGAGGTAAATATTTAATCTTTGTTGTATTGATTATACTTCTATCTTCATAGAAAACAGTAGAAACAAATGTCCATTGCTTGAAAAACTGAATGTGTATAGATCCTAGCAGACAATGAACATATCAAAGCATATTAGTAACTACTGACTTCTATTATTATTAACCACAGAGTCTCTAATTTCCTTTAATAGCCTAAAAATAAAAAGTATTAAATGTTTAAAGAAACATGAATTTTAGGGCTATATACTAAGTAAATCGGTTGTAAAAAATATCAATTTTTCCTTTCTGGCATGACCAAAGAAAACAATTAGTTTCTGAGAGATTTACTTCTTAGAATATATATTTCTTCTAGGATGTTTAACACAAATTCATTTTAAAGAAGTTCATAATTAGTATTTTTTAAAGCAGTCTATTATAAGAAATCTAATATTTTCTTCAGGTTACCCTCAGCCATTTCTTGGAATTTTCAAAATACTCTACTTTTGCACAATGCTGCAAAACCCTTGATTCTGTTACTTCTGGTTCTCTTGGTAGAAAGATTCTCCAGTGTTGTCACCATTGTTTACTTCTGGCCTCAGGAAATGAGGTACACTGCTTTTCTCTCCACCATTGCTTTCTGTCCAAGATACACAAAATTCCCCAATTTCCAATGTCAGAGAGAAAATAGAATGTTTCTCCTCATCCAAGTCTATTGAGTGCCTCTTCAAGAACTCTCTTTTTGTCTCATGATTGTATTTTTACTCCATTGATAATTGACAATAGCTCCAGCCCTATGTGTAAATGTACAGTCTGGGTCAGCAATTCTGAGGACAATCCTAAAATAGCTAGTGACTTTGGCAAAGACTGGAGTCTTTATTTATTTGTAAATAATACCACATGTGAGAGTTCAGTAGTTCACCCCAGATGAGGCTACATCTAGCTTAGTCCTTTTCTTCATGTTCCTTCAGCAAGCATGGAAAAGATCATTGGGTCCAGTCTCCTCCATGCAATCTTGTTATTTTTGTAATGTAATATGACAACATTGATTCTTTGTCTGGTCAGGAAAGAAGATATGTAAACTGGAAAGGTCTGTAAGAAATAATCACTTTAGGATCATTATAAGGGAATGCACGCTAAAACACAATAGATCCTTATTTAGGTATCTGCCTCAAGAAGGTTTTGCTTACCTGGAGGGATATTTCAGGAATCAATATCATTTTTAATTGTAAGAGTTTCATGTTTTTCTTCTTACAATTTTTAAAGTATTCTTTAGTTCAGAACTTACCTTAAAAACTAAAACAAGTATAGATGATTGAAGTCAGTTAAACCAAGGGATACACAGAAGCTTAAAGTAATCTAAACACACACCTCACACACATGCGTATGCATGCATACATGTGCATGCACACACACACACACATACACACATCCTATGCCAGACACTGTAAATATTTGGTAGTTCCTCTGATTACTTAATAAAGAATCTCTTCACTGATAATAATGACTAGCACATTGCAAACATTCAGTAAATAGTTGTTGAATAAATGGATATGACATTGATGGAATCTCAATCCAAGAATGGCTATGATAAATGTTTCTTACCAGTCTTGCTTTAGGTCTGTCTCTTTTATAAACTTTCTGTCATTTGCTAATCTGTGTCCAATGTAGACCTTGGTCCTACATTAAAATGACCAACTAAAGGGGTGCCTGGGTGGCTCTGTCACTTGGTGACCAACTTCGGCTGAGGTCATGATCTCACAGTTTGTGAGTTCGAGCCCCACATCGGGCTGTGCTGACAGCTAAGGGCCTGAAGCCTGCTTCAGATTCTGTGTCTCCCTCTCTCTCTACCCCTCCCCTTCTCACGCTCAGTGTCTCTCTGTCTCTCAATAATGAATAAATGTTAAAAAAAAATTTTAAATGACCAACTAAAAAGCCAATAGCCAATTTGCCTAAAATTTGTAGTCTGTGTACCTACAATTAATTGTTACAAGGGCACCAATGTCATTGACAGTATTCCTGTTGATATAGCTAGTTGTTTTTGTTTCCTTTTCTGTTTTAATACTAACTTTAGCAATTTTAAGAATTTTTAATCTGTAAATATTTTTCCAAACTTCTTTCCTCTTGTGTTTGTTTTTTTGTTTTTCTTCTCCTTTTTCTTTCTCTTTCTTTTCTCTTTTCTTTCTTTGTTGTTGTTGTTTTGTTTTACTTTAGTTAAAAGGAATTTATATATATCGTCTAAGGTGGAAAAAAAAAGCTTATGGTCTAGGGGTAGGTACCTATAATCAGAAGTCTTGTAACATAATGTTAATCCCTTCATCCCTCAAACATCATACCAAATGTCAACAGCTGTTCAGATAATACCTACTTGTGATATTTCTGATTAATTATATTATGCTATTTTACATGCATATTGTAAGATATATTTTAAAAATACCTTACAAATGTGGGCAACTATGACCTTTCACTAGAAAGCTGCAGTTCACTTTTGAAAAATATTGTAAATCAGAATGGAAAAAGGAGGCAAGTTGTTAAACATAAAGAACTTAATTACAGAAGTCAAATTAGCAAATAGGAAGGTTTTTGTTTTACTTTATTTTATTATATCATCTTGAAGTTTTAATGAAAAGAATGCTTATAGTGATAATGATGTTTAGCGGTTGACCCCATTGGTATAGTCTCTCTTGATACAAAAATAATAATCACAAAAATTGTTTTTGAATTATTTTGTGGTTTTCTTATATCTCGTTAAAGATGGAAATTAGTGGTTTAGAAGTATTTGTTTATTTAATGTGAAAGAGTTTAAGACCAGTATTATTAAGAAGTCCTAAAATAAAATTTTGATGATCTGTCTTGTTTTATTTTTCTTTAAATTTTTAATGTGCTTATTTTATTTTTGAGAGACAGAGCACAAATGGGGGAAGGGCAGAGAGAGAGGGAGACACAGAATCTGAAGCAGGCTCCAGGGTCTAAGCTGTCAGCACAGAGCCTGACATGGGGCTTGAACTCATGGAGTGTAAGATCATGACCTAAGCTGAAGTTGGATGCTTAACCGACTGAGTCACCCAGGTGCCCCTTCTCTGTTTTGTTTTAATGAATGACTTTAATTTGCACTCAACTGAAATAGGCTTGAGAAAAATATACCCTCATTCGAGGTATCTGTGTGTGCAATGAGAATTTTGAACAAAAAGTGCATTAGAATTATTTATGTATAAATCTCTCCAGAATTTTAAATGGATTTCAACTATGGAATCCATTGGAAAAGTGTTCTTCAAAGCTTACTGAGTATCAAAACCACCCAGGTGAGTAAGGGACACATGAGCATATTGAAAAACACTGATTGCTGAGACCTACTCCCAGAGTTACTGACTCAATAAATCTGGGCTGGGGCCTGAGAATTTGCATTTCTAACATGCTCCCAGGCTATAATAATGTTTCCAATCTAGGGACCACACTTTGAGAGCTACTGTTTTAGAGTTAAAATAGCTTGGAGTAGCTTATTCACAGCCTTGGACGACCCCTCTAAAATATGCTGATTGTGAACTCTCCTCTTGACCACTGGATATACATTTAAGATTTTTCTTTATGTTTTCTTGATACACTATAAAAATAGAGGTCTCATTACACTGCTCCAAAATGGAATAAAACAACAGAAACAAACCATTTGGCAAAGGTAACATGAAAGTCCTGATGGCATTTTCTTTGGTGGTTCTAAGGATTCTACTCATTTTAGAGGGAATTTAAGATAGAATTTTATGAATATAAAATAGTTTAAATTTTTTAAATGTTTATTTATATTTGAGATAGAGAGACAGAAGTGGGGGAGAGGGGGGAGAGAGGGAGACACAGAATTCAAAGCAGGCTTCAGGCTCTGAGCTGTCAGCACAGACCCAATGCGGGGCTCAAACCAAGTAGAACATTATCTTAAACACTCATGTATCTTTCTAAATAATGTTACAGTATTGTGCTAATGAAACAGGAGCAACAACAGCTGTCTCTAGAAACATATAGAGTACCCTAAGTTTCTGAGAAACTTTGCCTAAATTTGATAAATAAGCACATAATTCATAAAACTGATTCTTCCATCTCAAACTTGAGGAAGGTGTATAAAAAAGACAGTTCCAATTTTTAATATTTAGGGGAATTGGGACCAACACAGATATAATAAAGATTCAATAGAATATGAATCTTTACAGAGTTTACAGAGTACTAACTTTATCCAAATTTTAGATGTGATTTTGACAAAAATATGAAATAATAGGTTAATCAGTACGAGGCATAATTTCACAACTGAAAGCAATTTAGGGATTAGTGCAGATATCACTCACTGTTCACCAAAACCCAATATCCTTCCAGCCATAGAAAGGATTTTATTCAAGAATATGCCAGTCCAACTGTACTACTTTTCTTAGCCCTTTTTGAATTTAGGTGTGGCTATGTGTCTGCATTCTTGCCAATGGAATGTAATTAGAAGGATGGATGCCACTTATGGCCTAGCTAGGCCTGAACACTGAGGGTATGTCTCTTCCAGATTTTCTTTCTTCTTCCCACCAGCTGAAATCCAAATGAACACAACACTGATGATGTAGACCACACTAATGCCTAGGGTTGGAGTTACATTAGAAGAATGAACCTGGGTCCTTCAGTGAACAATGTAGAGTACATCTGCCTGCCAACCTAGAACACTCACCTTGGACTGTTACAAAAGAGAATAATAAATTTCTACTTTTGGGCTACTTAATTATCATTGGATTCTAACTTTTACAGACACCTAGCTTTGAACGCAAGTAGTACACTATGGTTTAGTTTAATCCTCCATTGTAGAATTCAGGGAAAGGAGACTTAAAGAGATTGTTATAGGAAATAATGATAAAAACTGGTAGAGCTTAAACTTGAACTGAACATCTATCTGGGCAGTCCAGCACAGTAAATGTATACTAATGGTGACTTTATGACTAAGTGACCATAGAATAGAAAGGCAGGCATCAAATGATCACCCAATGATATGGGAATAATTGTACCTCATCCCTTTCTATAGGATCAGGGCAGATAAGGGTAAAGTAAGTGAAGTAACTCTTCAGAGTTACTCATGGAATAAATTCATGGAATATGATTGATTCATATAGATAAGTAATGAAATCAATAAAAACTATTTGGATATATACAAGATAATTATAATAAAATATGAAATTAGAGAGAGGCAAACCAAGAAACAGACTCTTAACTATAGAGAACAAACTGATGGCTACCAGAATGGGGGGAGTAAGTTAAATGGGTGATGGGAATTAAGGAGTGTACTTCTGATGAGAATCAGGTGTTGTATAGAAGTGTTGAATCACTATACTATACACCTGAAACTAGTTATGCTGTATGTTAACTAACTGGTATTTAAACAAAAACTTTTAAAAAGTAGTGATTTATTTAGAGAAAGCGCTAAATATTAATAGAAACAAGGAATACATTTTTGGATTAATAACCCAATCAATGACAAAGAACATGACCTGTGAAGACATTAGAAAAAATATTTCTTGCCAATTTGACACAAAACATTAAAATCAATGAAGTAGTATAAAGCAAAATATTCAACTCTAATAAGGCACTTGAGTTTAAACTAGTTAGAAAATCATTAATTCTAAGAGTACTTAAGATTAGTCATTGTAGAAGAAAACTTTAAACGTTCTGATATCTTACAGCTCATTCATGAAGGAACTTACCAGTGGTTTTACATATTACCAGTTATAAGATAGGATGCTGAAATATATTTCTCTAAAGTATACAATACAATAATAAATAATAAAATCAACAAATGTATCCTTATTTAATAAATTCTAATGACTATAAATGATGATAAAAATAAACAATAATGAAAACAAATTCAAACCAACCATGTTAGAGAAAAAAGCTCAAATATATTTTAATTCTTCCAATCAAAAACATTGAGAAATCATTGTTGGAAGAAGAGTCAAGAGTAATACAGCCACAAAATGTGATGAGAATATATTACAGAAATCTGTGTAGAAGCTATGTTCTTGTTTTTAGTGTTGTGATATTTGTGGCTCACAGGCACATAGCCTGTGTTTCCTGGTTTGTTAAGTAGAAATGATGAAAACTAGCTGACATACTTGTAGAGATTTGATGCCCTGATATTTATTTATCACAGATGCTGGCCTTTAATAAGCTGTATGTTGTTCCTTTTTGCCTCCCTGTTGTTGTTGTTGCTCTTGTTTCATTAGCACCATACTGTAACATTCTTTAGGAAGATACATGAGTGTTTAAGCTAATGTTCTACTCGGTTTGTTGTTTTAGTTTTCCTAATTCTTTTTTCAAAAATGTTGATTTATTTTGAAAGAGAGAGAGGAAGGGAAGACAGAAGAGAGAGAGAATCCCAAGCAGGCTCTGTGCTGTCATCACAGAGCCTTACGTGGATCTTGATCTCACAACCATCTCATGAACTGTCTCACAAACTAATTCACGAACCGGGAGATCATGACCTGAGCCATAATTAAGAGTTGGAGGCTTAACTGAGCCTCCCTGGTGCCCCTTAGTTTTCCTTATTCTAAATAAACATTCAGGAGCCTGGGTGGCTCAGTTGGTTAAGCATCTGATTCTTGATTTTGGTTCAGATCATGACCTCATGGTTCATGAAATCACGCCCTGCATCTGCTGTTAGCACAGAGCCTGCTTGCGAATCTCTCTCTCCCTGTCCCTCTGCCCTGCCACTGCTTTCTCTTTCTCAAAAAAAATAAAAAAATAAAGTAAGTATTCATATTATATCTAATGTTCTATTCATAATTTATACTCTTCCTAAAGTTTCCACAAAATTATATCATCTCTAGCCCTGCACAACCTAGGTTTGCCCCTCATTCTTCCATATCAGGAGTCTTTTGACTGCTGCTTAGTAAGAAACAACTTAATGAGAAGGCTTTTTGGGTTAAAGGACAAAGGTTAGCATCTCTGTGTCTCCCAGACATAGTATAGTGCCTGGTTCACAGCAAAAACTAAGGTAATGTTACATTTGTCATCACGTTGTGTTGACTTTATTATGCCGTAGTACTCCAATGAGAGAAGAATTAGAAAGCAGCTTCTGACTCCTACTTCTTAAATATGCCTTAATGTTAACATAGCCATGGCTAGTTTCATCGTCAATTTTATCTTTGTTATTCAATTCAATAAATTAGGAAATTGAATTTTTAAACAAATACACATTGCTAGGAGATATTATACAACTTCTGTGTTAAATGAAAACAAAAAGTTTATATTACGGACTGAAATGTGTTCTCCCTGAATTTATATGTTGAAGCTTTCACCCCTAAAGTGACTATTTAGAGATGGGGCCTTTAGTGAAGTAATTAAGGTTATATGAGGTCGAGAGTGAGGCCCTAATCCAGTGGGATGAAAATTCTTATTAGGAGAGGGAGAGACTGCAAGGGATGTTCATGTGTAGGCCATGTGAAGACAATAAGAGAGTAGTTGTCTATAAGATTAAGAGAAAGGCCTTAGGAGAAATAAAAGCTGCCAGCACCTTTATCTTGGACTCTTAGCCTCCAGAATTGTGAGCACATAAGTCCCTGTTGTTTAGAACACCTTCAACATAAATTTAGGTATTTTGTTATCTAAAATTTTGTACCAGAAATTTGTGGTATTTTGTTATGGCAGCCCTAACAGACTCATACAGTGCATTACATAAATATGTGTTTTGCTGTTCTTGCTCTTGTATTAGAAAGATAGATTTTGTGGTCTGACACACTCGATTTGTAGGAAATGTGTCTTTATCATTTATTACTGATGCAACTGCATTACTGTGGTCACTTTAAATCTAGAGCTCAAAGCCTGTGTTTCCCGGTTTGTTAAGCAGAAATGATGGTAACTACCTGACATACTTGTAGAGATTTGATGCCTTGATATTTATTTATCACAGATGCTGGCCTTTAATAAGTTGTATGTTATTCCTTTTTGCTACTTCTGACTCACAGAAAATATTTCCAGTATTTTGACTGATTGAAAACATGCACATGTGTAACATTGCCAAATATATTTCATTTAATAATAAATTTCATCATTAGAATCCCTCTTTTTTGGGGGAACAGGTTTAACATGTTATTGGTAAAAATAATCTGACACAATTATACACCATTTTACTGTGTACATTTTAAAAACTGTTTTGAAGCAAAGAATAGGAGGTGGGGAATAGGGAAAAATATATATAGATTGAAGATTGGAAGGAGGCATTGAAACAATGGTAGGGAGGAGTTAAAATTCATAAAGCTTTGTTTTGAAGGGCTGGAGGGCAGGACAGGGTTGGGAGTAGTGGTATTTCTAGATATTTGGAGGACAGAACTGGGTGAAAAGTAGAAAAAGTACTCAAAATAAGAAATGCAGATCAAGTTGAACCTCATCCACTTAATTTGCATGCCTTGTGGAGATGCTAAGATTTTAAGTACAAGTTTAAGAAAAGAATGCAAGAGATGGAATGTTTTCCGTATTTCATATGTTATATCATGACCACTCCGTTGTGTTTCACAAAGGATTCTTCCAATGAGGAAGGTAGCTTGGTATGTAAGAGAGAATATTACTTGGACTTTAGGTATGTGTGGAGCTCCAAAAATCAAGTGTCCACTAACAGTTGCTGCAAATGACTGGGCAGTTCTTACCTAAATACGGAATGAAATATACAATTGGTTACATTTGTGTGCTCTGCCAGTGCTTACATTTTCCTAGTGATAGAGACCGCTATTTATAGTGTGTCTTTGAATCTAAGATGTAAAATCAAGGGAGCCAAGGTATGCAGCAGCACTTTGTAAACTGTAATACACCACGCAAATGTTAGTTGCTATTTTTATTTGGAACTGGAGGAAGCAAACATGTTATCTTGACATTTTCTTAGTGTACGTCACTGGCTTCAGTTTCCATAATAATTAAAGCAGAACAATATACAAGTCATTATTTGACCCATGAGCTGTACAAGTCCTCCTGCAAAACTCTTCTGAAATTCTAAGGTTTATGTATGTAATTACACAGGATCTCAAATCTGAT
This sequence comes from Felis catus, assembly GCF_018350175.1. Classification (NCBI taxonomy): domain Eukaryota; kingdom Metazoa; phylum Chordata; class Mammalia; order Carnivora; family Felidae; genus Felis; species Felis catus. Next base: position 27,755,165 of record NC_058378.1, on the reverse strand, counting down.
GTCCTTTCCCATTTTTTTTAACCTATCTTTTAAAGTTAGCACATTTTCTTAAATTAGAAGGGGTTAGGAAGTAACCCTTTCAGTAAACTGAAAGTTTACTGGGAGTGAGAAAATAGTTTGGCTAGAAAAACTTTGGCTTTAACGGTGATTGCATTTTCTACCCACCTAATCTATCATTCATTACATCATTATCTTCTCCCTAGTTGCAATAAGGCTCTGTGTTGTACTCATGAATATTGATAAAGGTCTCTAAATGTATTAGCTCTAGGTCTTTCATACTCAAAGTGATTTTCAGGTTTTGTAATAACTGATAACCAGTAGCTTCTAATACGAGGACTCAATAGTTTCCATTCTTTCTTAATTGAATGTTTGAGAGTATCCTGCCATTTTTATGAGCCAGTGCTTCATCAGAATTCTGAAATTAAGGTATTGATTCTTTATTGTACTAATTAGAAAGGTTAAAAAAAGTCCTTGGAGATACAATGTGACCTTTTCCTTTGTTTATATTAAGAAACCAGTATTCTAAATTGTGTGTTTCTTTCACTGAGGCCAAAGGAGTTTTTTTTTTTTTTTCCCCACTAGTTGAAGTAATTTAGAAAACAAAGAGAAGGAAGCATGTACCTGTTTTCTTGATATCTTCTGTGAGAAAACTTGTGAATTTTTTTTAATGGATATACTTAGTAAATAGATCAGTTATTTTGATAGGTAAAATCATGTTTCATGGATTTTCTACAAAATGTAACTATTCATAAACTTGTTCACCTTATACTTTCTCCCATCTCAGCAAAAGGTAACTCTTTTCTAGTTGCTTCTACAAAAAACCAGGAGTTATCTTAAACTTCTCTTTTTTCGTTTTCCATATGTAATTCATCAGCAAAACCTGAAAATATACTGAAAGTATACCAAATATATCTGTAACCCTTCCAGTTTTTACAACCACCAATATCTTACAGCATCAGTACATTAACCCCTAATGCGCAATGTAGATACTGGCATGTTATTATTTGTTTTCATCCTTACCCCCCTCCCTCCACCAGTCCATTTTCAATTCTGGATCCAGAGTTATTCTATTAAACTCCAACTCAGATAATATCATTCCAATGCTCAAATGTTATACCAGCTTTCTAACTGTCCAGAATAAAAGCTACAGGCCCTACTTGGTCTGTTTCCCACTGCTCCTTTGCTTCTCTATTTCATATTCTCCAAATTGTTCCCTCTTCTTCCACATTGTCCTCCTTGCTTTTTCTGGAAAAGAGCAATTTTCTGTTTCAGAACTTTTTGACATGATTCCTTCAGCCTCAAATGCTTATCTTCTGGGGCTATTCATGGCTCATTCCTTCTTATCCTTCTGGCCTCTTCATGTATGTCACCAACTCAGAGAAACCATTACCTACCCTAATGTTAAGATCTATGCTCTACCCAGTTCTTCCTAAAGCCCTTTTATGTTTTGATTTTCTCCTCTACACTTATCACCATGTAGCATGTTTATTTATTTGCTATTGGATATTTGTCCCAATGCCAAGTGAAGACAGAGAAGATTGTTATCGTTTTTTTCCCTAATGCCTAAAAGTGCATTTGGCACAAAGTAAGTGTCAAAAGTAATGCTTGAGTAAGTGAAGAATTGAAGTTATTATAAGGGAAGCTGAATCTACTTGCTTAATGATGATAGATATTTTCAATTTCAAATCAGCATAGAAGAATATAAAGGCAAAAACTGACTACTAGATGTCCATATGATACCTCACACTACATATAAAAATCAGTTACAGATGAATTCTAGATTTAAAATATAAGATAATGTAAGAAACAATCTTCACGACCATATGTAGGACATAGATCTCTTAAACAGTATAAAAAATAACCATCAATAGTAAAAAAGTGAATAATAATTTAACTATTTAAATTAAAAACTTATATTAAAGGAGAGCAATTATGAATTTTAGTTCAATAAGAATTAAGTGGCATTAACAGAGTGAAAGCAAATATTTGCAGTACATATACATGAAAAAGGACTTAAGTCAAGATTTCATAAATAATTTCTACAGATTATTTTTAAGGTAGAAAAAAACATTAAAATAAGTGAACAAAAGGTTTGAACAGGCACTCACAAAAGGAGATATCCTGATGGCCAATAATTCCATTAAACATGCTTATTAGTTATCACAGTGCAATTCTACAAACTCACCAGAATGGTGAGAGAAAGAAAGAAAGAAGAAGAAAACGAAGAAAGAAAAGAAAAGAAGAAAAAAAAAGAAAAGGAAAGAAGAAAAAAGAAACCCTTGAAAATTCCAAATGTTGTTGAGGATGAGGATCAATCATCAGTACTCTTCTCAACGGTTGTAGTATAAATTGGTACAACCTCTTTAGACTATTTTTGGTGTCATCTACTGAAGCTGAACATACCCATACATGTGAAGCACAAATTCCTTCCCTAGGTATATGCTGGAGGCACAGGATGAATCCTCATGTGACAAAAATTCACTTTGGATATCAAAACTTGTGATGCTGCACACACATACACCAAGAGGATGTAAAGGGATTTGTTACTTACATAATGAAACCTTCCCGGCAAAGAGGGCAGACCCCAAATCGGGTCCAAAAATATCTTGAGAGACAGGAGGAATAACAAGCTTTGAACTTTAATGGTGGTAAGGAGTTTGGAGTTGAAAGGAGGGTACCCTCTCATGGTCTGAGATTTGTGCTGTTTGGATTTACCACCCATACAAAAGAAGGGAGCACCTAGGTTCACTTAACAACTTGCAAAGACGTAAGGGCAGAAGAGGAAAAGGGAGTAGCAGGGTTGAATGTTAGAAACATTAAAAAATGGAGTCAGACTTTTTATTCTAGTGTATACGACCCCCCCAATACATACAATGTAAATGTGCTTCATAAGGTAAGCACAGGAATGTTCATTACAATATTATTTGTTATAATTCAAAGAAATAAGTGCTTCAAGTATTTATTCACTATAGAATGGTTAAATAAATCATGATATATCTATACTATGAAATATTATAAATGAATGGATATAAACAAATTACTGATACTTGCAGTAAAATGAAGCAGACTTATAAACATTGTGTTGTGTGAAAGAGGAGCAACACGAAGAGGGCATAACTAGATTACTTTCATATAAAGTTCAAACACAGTCAAAATGAGTCTGCATTGATGAAATTTAGATTAGTGAGTTAGCCTTTGGGAGGCATGGTAAGAGCTAAAAGGAGACATAAGGGGAATCTGAGATTAATAATAATCTGTATTATTCTTGTTCTGGATGATGGTTAAACAGACATATTCACTTTGTAAAAAAATATGATTCAATAGACATTTTTGATTTGTTCACTTTTTAATATAAATGGTAATCTTGAATAAAATGCTTTTTAAAAAGAACATATTGAAACCTATGCGTTTTTATTATCTATCATCTATGTCTATCTATCTATCTATCTATCTATCTATCATCTGTTTATCCATCTATCCATCTATAAAACATATAAAATTATCATGCAAGTGAAGAAAGAAATATAACTTGTGTGGACTTTATGTAAAGAGATCTTATATTTTAAAAGTATGTATTTTGTGACATAGAATTCTTTAAATACAGCATGAAGTCAAGTCAAATATATTCGAAGATAGTTACTTCCACATTTTATTCTTATTATTTTAAATTTTAAACCAAGGAGATCAGTTTTATAAATAAAATATTGAGTGATGATGGAAATTATGATGAAATCACATATACTTGAAATACTTCATTTTTTTCCATAGCTAAATAGGTAATTATAACACTGTATTTTATTTGTCTGTTGTAGCATTTGTCAATATTTTGACTTTTTCAAGAAAAATGAAAGAATAGTTTGCATAGTGGGAGGCAAATGTCAGATCTCTTTTCTGCTACTTTCATATTATAAATTTTTATTTCTGCAAAGCTATATGAAAGAATAACACATAAATATATTAAATGAGATAGTATTTAAATTGGTTTGACTTTAATCAGCTGAGGTAACATTAAATAAGTTACTGGCATCCTGTACTTTTGTGTCTTGAAATAAGTACTGCCGATTCCTAAAATAGCTTACTAACCTACTACCAGGCAGAATATTGCATCCTGGGAGAATTAGGCTATTTTATATAAATACTTTTAAAATTTTTACAGTATCCCTGGATGAGTAGAGTTTGGAGCAAACATCTGGATTGTATTACATGATAATCAACCCTGAGGCTATATCCCAATTGTGTTATTGTGAAGAGGATTTTAAAAATCTATTTTTTAAAGAAAATTTTGGGGACACCTGGGTGGCTCAGCTGGTTAAACATCAGACTCTTGATATCGACTCAGGTCATGATCTTATGGTTTGTGGGACTGAGCCCCGTGTTTTGCTCTGCACTGGGCATGGAACTTGCTTAAGATTACTTCTCTCCCTCCCCCTCTGCCCCTCCCCTACTTATGTGCACTCTCTCTCTCTCAAAAAAAGAAAATTTTGTATATAAATATGGTTTTTAAAATATATTTGCATTGCTAAGACATGCCATTAAAACAAACCTCTAAATAAAATGTGAAAATCAGTCACAGTCCCTATGTATGTTTTTAACCCTTGTTTTCTTATGCATGCATCTACTGATATAGTAGACTGTTACATTCCTGATTTCCCTCCCCCTTTGCCATATGGTCTGTTATCTGTTATATGATAATACAACATGGTCCAGAGTCTACGGGGGAGATGTCTTTACTGTACAAAATACTGTCCAAATTTCGACAAACCTGGGCTCGATGACTCTTCCTGTGTAAATCACTCTTTGCTCTACTAAAAAAAAAACAAAAAACAAAAAACAAAAAACAAAAAGGTAACTTCATATTATTTTGTTCTGTTCACCAGGATAAAAGCATCATTTCTTCTGCCAAAGTATTTGGCCAAATTCAAGCTTCCATAATGTCTGTATAGGCTGGCATCTTATTCTGTCTTCAGCTTTCTCATGTGACTGAGTGATTAGTTAAAAGCCCACAGAAGATGCTTCTGAAATACTAAACAATCTGCTCTACTGCACATAATGGACTAAATAACAAATTCTTATTATACTTTTACATATGTCAGTGTGAAATTGAGCAAGAAACAAAAACGTAATGTCTAAAGATTTGGAATATATTCAAAATGAGTGTACAAGCCTTTCCAGCAATCAATATATATTTTAAAGGGTTTTTGTTTGTCTGTCTGTTTGTTTATTTGACTTAGGGAGAAAGCAACATTGAGTATAATCAGTATAACAATAATATGGAAAAGTGTTTTATTCATAAACCAAAAAGAATAAATATTCAAACAACAATAATAACCAGAATTAGAAATGTCTTCTGACCATGTCTGAGAATGCTAAGTTGGAGCATTCTCACAGCACACATAGTAGAACAGAAATTTATACTGTGATGTCACTATGTAAATGTTATTATAATTAAATTATTAAAAATATATTTAATATATTCACCCCAGTTTTAAACACAAGTGAGGAACATTCAACAGTGAAAGAAAGAGATATAATGGGCTTATTAACGATGGAAATTATTGATATTAAAAGAAAAAGACTCATATTCCCAAGTACAATTAATGGAAAATTAGCTCAGAAAAGGATTTTGCAGTATTTTAATTTTGGTAAAAAGAAGCCCAAAACTTTAATATGCTGAAGGTCTTTTAAAAAATTAAATCTAAGTACAGTAACAGAGAAATCATAACAGGCTGACAATATTTGAAAGTATGTATATTGTAATATATTCTTTACAGAATAGTAAAAAAATATGAAAGGCAGATATTTAGTAATAATAGAAATGGAGCACCAATGTATTATAAGCATGCTAAATATTTTATTTGCTTTATTATTATAAAAGGACTACTTTCTCAGTGAACATTTTTCAAAAAGTAAAGAAGTATAGACAGTAAACAATGGAAGCTCTTTCATATTTTCCAACTCCATTTCCCTCTGCAGAGGTTACCGTTATTGTTTGATTTAAAAAATAAATAAATAACAACTTTTTTTTCTATTCAGTATCTCTATATACTTAAGAGTTAAAATGGAAGAAAAAAGTAATTCATTCTAAGTAGGTATAAATTAACATGATAGTAAGCATCCCTTGTTCTTTTCTTCCAACGTCAGACTTTTTGAAATTGTCTTACTCAGTCTTTCATTCCTCAGACATTTTTCTTTACAACATGCAATGTATTCTCTTCAAGAGAATTACTAACATTTTAATTACTAAATGCTTAATGCTTATATCTTATTTTAATTCATCTCCCTATTTCATTGACACTACTGATTAACTACCTTTTTGATGCTCTTTTTTACTTCATTCTACATGATTTTAGACTCTCTTGCCTATCTTCCCACTTCTGTGTACTCCTATGTCTCCTTTGCTGGCTTGTCCTACTCTTCTTTCTTAACACTGGTGTTTTTCAGTATTTTCTCCCTTTGCTCTATTAAACTACCCATTCTCCTTGAGGAACATAATTAGTGTCTCAGGTTTCCACCAAAATTCATGTTTATAACTCTCTTGGGACTGCTCCATCAAATAATCCAGTGTTAGATGGTTCTAACTGCCTACTTTTTCCACATCTAGATCTAGGTGGTGGAAAGTTTTGAGAGAAAACACAGTAGGGAAGATTGATATTACTATAAATTACTGATTTTTAAAACTTCTTTTGATATTTGAATCCTTAATATTACCTACAAATCCTACAGAATTGTTCTATTCTGATCTCTCATGCATTGAAATTACAATTTCAAACCTCCTATACTCTCTTCACACTTTCTACTAATGCATTCCCCATTCATGTTTGGCAAATGACCTTGCTTTCTACTATATAGACTAAAAACAATAACATCAAACAGCATATATAATGTACTCATATACATATAATGTATTCTAGATTCTTCCAGTCCCAGTAGAAGAGTTGTTCCTCCTGTACAAAGCCAACATGTCCAACTTACTCTGGGGCTATCCCTTCTTGTCTTTTCAGCAATCTTACTTTAATCATATATTTTTGTCTTTCATGTGTGTTTTGCTGCTTAAAATATATTTCCCCCACATATTTTTTTTAAATTTTTTTTTCAATGTTTATTTATTTTGGGACAGAGAGAGACAGAGCATGAACGGGGGAGGGGCAGAGAGAGAGGGAGACACAGAATCGGAAACAGGCTCCAGGCTCTGAGCTGTCAGTACAGAGCCCGACGCGGGGCTCGAACTCACAGACCGCGAGATCGTGACCTGGCTGAAGTCGGACGCTTAACCGACTGCGCCACCCAGGTGCCCCTCCCCCACATATTTTAAACATATGTAAGTCTCACTCATTTAAACAAAACTTCCTCTAGGTATAAGGTGCTCACTCTCTTTCTCCTTTGTGTATAGTCAAACTTCTCAAAAGAAAAGATATTATCTTAATTTCCTCTCTTCTTGTTTTTTATTTTTTTTATTCAATTTTATTCAAACTTTATTCGATTGAATCAAGTTTCTGCCTCCAATTTTTTTTTCCTATAAACACTTCTTAAAGTTGACCATGATTTAAATATTACTAGAGCCAATGGACATTTTAGTCTGAAACTTATGCAATTTTTAGCTTTCTCAGTGTAGACCAATTTTCTTTTGACACAGTTGGTCCCCTTGGCTTCCATAAACCCACACTCTTTCTGGCTTTCTTTCTGTCTCTCTGGAATTTCCCTTCCATATTCCCTTGCAAAATCACATTCTTCTCAAGCCTTTAGGTGTCCTCCAAGGCCCTTGTCACTCTATATCCTTTCCCTTATCTTTTAGATTAATAAGATAATCTTTTTCACATTTTTTATTTTAGTTACTATGTAAATGCAGGTTATTCAAAAATCTGTATCTCTTTGTGCCTCAGACTTAGCATTCGATTGCTTTGATTTCAAATGTACTTCCAACTTACCATACCCAAATTAAACTCATGATCTTTCATTCCAAATCACCACACTATCCACAGCCTTCCCTCTCTTCATTGCTATTCTGTTTTCAAATCCATTACCAGATTTTATTGATTCCGTCTCCCAAATGTCTCTCTGTTGTGTTCACTTCTCTGAAATGTCTGTAAAAATCCGTGTTAAAGCCCCCATTATTCCTCACTTAAATTATAGGAATAGCCCCAAACCAGTGTGTCTACATTCACTTTTGCCCATTGCTCTTTTATTGTCCATAGTGCAGTTCTTTCCAAAATATAAATATTGATTTCTCATATACGGGCTTCGGTCTTATTCTTCTTTGTACCCTGTACATCTGCTTAATGTCATTTAATAGCTTACTATCGTTCTGGGGTGAAGAAAACAAATTTATAGGGGCACTGGGTGGCTCAGTCAGTTAAGCATCTGACTTTGGCTCAGGTCGGGATCTCATGGTTCGTGGGTTCGGGCCCTGCGTTGGACTCTGTGCTGACAGCTCAGAGCCTGGAGCCTGCTTTGGATTTTGTGTCTCCCTCTCTCTCTGCCCCTACCCCACTCACACTCTGTCTCTGTCTCTGTCTCTCTCTCTCAAAAATGAACATTAAAAAACTTTTTAGAAAGAAAACAAATTTAACATAATTTACATTAACATATCATGATATGTTATGATATCCTACTTATTTTCCAGATTTTTCTTATGCCACTCTCCTTCGTTTTCTGAGTTCAAACTAAAAGAGTCATGTACTTCCTCAAAACTTTATGAATTCTCCTACCTTGAAGACCTTTGTTAATTCTGTTCTCTTTGTCTCAACGACTCCCTCTCCACCTCCTTCTAACGTCTGCTGACCGTTTAGGCCTCAGGTTTCCCAAATCTTCCACATGAATTGAAACTTCCTTGATAATGTTTACATAGTTTCCAATAATTTACCATCATACCTAAACACGTATTTGCATTATTACTTTTTCCCCTCTAATTTGTGAATTCCATAAGGTCAGGGGCAGTTTATGTTTTTGTTTGCCATTGCATTTTCTGCATCCAGCATGTATCTGGCACAAAATATGTTTTTAATAAAAATTTCTCAAAGAGTGAATAAATGCAAGCACCATTTGTGCATTGGATCCGAGTTTTCATTAACTTTTCTTTAAATTTGAAATAGGGGCACCTGCATGGCTCAGTGGTTTGAGTGCCTGACTTCAGCTCGGGACATGATCTTACAGTTTGTGAGTTCAAGTTCTGTGTTGGGCTTTGCACTGACAGTGCGGAGCCTTCTTTGGATTCTCTGTCTCCCTCCCTCTATCTCTGCTCCTCCCTAGCTCTCATTCTCTCTCTCTCTCAAAGATAAATAAACATTTAAAAATAAATAAATAAATGCATTTGAAATTGAATGGAATTACAAACTTTAATAAAAACCTATCTATATAGCATTAATATCTACCTTAGGGAACATTCTTTAAATATTCCCTTTAAAATATTCCATCTTGTTGATATTGTTTCTGCATAGAATCCTCCATCAATTTAGTTAGTTGGACAATCACTTGGTATGATCTTTCTATATAGTTACTTTTTGAAATACATCCCAATTAATACCTATTTCTTTTTGCTATTCTAATACCATAGGTTTTGAATATTTCAACATCTATGCTGATTATATAACTGCCTAAAGAATTTAAAATACCTAGAAATGCTTCTTCAGAGAGCTAAACCAGTAAGAATTTCATGATTTTCATTTAAAAATTAATATTCCCTCAATTACAGTATAATAGCTATGCCATTGATATATGTGAAAATTTTACCACCAACTACAAGTCACAGAAGATTTCTTCTTCCTTTTAAGAACACACAGTGTTCCCCCAAGAAAGAGCTTTCACTGCATATCAGTTATTAGATTTGATGATCAGTCACTATTGCTCTAAACTTTAAAATGAATTGTCATATATTGAATATGTTCTGTATGTGGCTGATTTTTATAATATATCTCTTGGGATATTTTGTTAACTCCCAATAGGCAATTTATTTGTAGCATAGCTATAGCTCTGAAATCTATTTTAATCATTATTCAGTTCTTTCTTTCCTAATTCCCTACTGAAATTCTGCTGTTTGTTCTGTCTGCGCCTGATTTCATTCATTCTTATACAAATTGTTATATGGAATCATGGAGTAAAATCAGCATTACTCTATTGTAAGCTCATATTTGGAGTTTAGTCAGTAGGGAGACTGTATTTGAAAGCAACTTCTAGTTGAAACATTATTTTTATATTCACTTATTGTTAACTTTACATCCAAGTTAGCTAGCATATGGTGCAACAATGATTTCAAGAGTAGATTCCTTAATGCCCTTTACCCGTTTAGACCACTCCCCTCTCCCACAACCCCTCCAGCAACCCTCTGTTTGTTCTCTATATTTTAGAGTCTTTTATGTTTTGTCCCTCTCCCTGTTTTTATATTATTTTTGCTTCCCTTCCCTATGTTCACCTCTTTTGTATCTTAAATTTCACATATGAGTGAAATCATATGATATTTGTCTTTCTCGGACACATTAATTTCGCTTCACATAACACCCCCCAGTTCCATCCACGTCGTTGCAAATGGCAAGTTTCATTCTTTTTGATTGTCGAGTAATACTCCATTGTATATATATACCACATCTTATTTATCCGTTCATCCATTGATGAACATTTGGGCTCTTTCCATACTTTGGCTATTGTCGATAGTGCTGCTATAAACATGGGGTGTATGTGTCCCTTGGAAATAGCACACCTGTATCCTTTGGATAATTACCTAGTAGTGTAATTGCTGGGTTGTAGGGTAGTTTTATTTTTAATCTTTTGAGGAATCTCCATACTGTTTTCCAGAACGGCTGCTCCAGTTTGCATTCCCATCAACAATGCAAAAGGGATCCTCTTTCTCCACATGCTTACCAACATCTGTTGTTACCTGAGTTGTTAATGTTAGCCATTCTAACAGGTGTGAGGTGGTATCTCATTGTGTTTTTGATTTGTATTTCCCTGATGATAAGTGATGTTGAGCATTTTTCCGTCTGTCGGTTGGCCATCTGGATGTCTTCTTTGGAGAAGTGTCCATTCATGTCTTTTGCCCATTTCTTCACTGGATTATTTGTTTTTTGGGTGTTGAGTTTGATAACTTCTTTATAGATTTTGGATACTAATCCTTTATCTGATATGTCATTTGTAAATATCTTCTCCCATTCTGTCAGTTGCCTTTTAGTTCTGCTGATTGTTTCCTTTGCTGTGCAGAAGATTTTAATTTTGATGAGGTCCCAATAGTCATTTTTTGCTTTTGCTTCCCTTGTTTCTAGAGTAAGGAGTTGCTGCAGCCAAGGTCAGAGAGATTTTTTGCTGCTTTCTCCTCGAGGATTTTGATGGCTTCCTGTCTTACATTTAGGTCTTTCATCCATTTTGAGTTTATTTTTGTGTATGGTGTAAGAAAGTACTCCCAGTTCATTTTTCTGCATGTTGCTGTCCAGTTTCCCCAGCATCATTTGCTGAAGAGACTATCTTTATTCCCTTGGATATTCTTGTCTGTTTGTCAAAGATTAGTTGGTCATATGTTTGTGGGTCCATTTCTGGGTTCTTATTTTGCTCCATTGATCTGAGTGTCTATTTTTGTGCCAGTACCATACTGTTTTGATGATTACAGCTTTGTAATACATCTTGAAGTCCAGGAGTGTGATGCCTCCAACTTCGTTTTTTTTTTTTTTTTTTCAAGATTGCTTTGGCTATTCAGGGTCTTTTCTGGTTCTATAAAAATTTTAGGATTGTTTTTTCTGGCTCTGTGAATAATGCTGGTGTTATTTTGATAGGTATGGCATTGAATATGTAGATTGCTTTGGATAGTGTCGACATTTTAACAATGTTTGTTCTTCCAATCCAGGAGCATGGAATTTTTTTTCATTTTTTTTTTTGTGTCTTCAATTTGTTTCATAAGCTTTCCATAGTTTTCAGTGTGTAGATTTTTCACCTCTTTGGTTATGTTTATTCCCAGATATTTTATGGTTTTTGGTGCAATTATAAATGGGATCGATTCCTTGATTTCTCTTTCTGTTGCTTCATTATTGGTGTATAGGAATGCAACCAATTTCTGTGTGTTGATTTTACATTCTGCAACTTTGCTGAATTCATGGATCAGTTCTATCAGTTTTTTTGGTGGAATATTAGGTTTTCCATATAGAGTATCATGTCATCAGTGAAGAGTGAAAATTTGACTTCATCCTGGCCAATTTGAATGACTTTTATTCGTTTGTGTTGTCTGATTGCTGAGGCTAAGACTTCCAGTACTGTGTTGTATAACAGTGTTTAGAGTGGACATCCCTGCCTTTTTCCTGACCTTAGGGGGAAAGCTCCCAGTTTATCCCCATTGAGGATGATATCAGCATTGGGTCTTTCATATATGGCTTTTATGATCTTGATGTATGATCCTTCTATTCCTACTTTCTTGAGGGTTTTTATCAAAAAAGGATGTTCTATTTTGTCAAATGCTTTCTCTGCATCTATTGAGAGGATCATGTGGTTCTGGTCTTTTCTTTTATTGATGTGCTGTATCACATTGATTTTTTCGTGGCTATTGAATCAGCCCTGCATCCCAGATATAAATCCCACTTGCCATGGTGAATAATTCTTTTAATGTATTATTGGATCCTGTTGGCTAGGATCTTGTTGAGGATTTTTGCACCCATGTTCATCAGGGAAATTGGCCTATAGTTCTCCTTTTTAGTGGGGTCTTTGTCTGGTTTTGGAATCAAGGTAATGCTGGCTATATAGAAAGAGTTTGGAAGTTTTCCTTCCATGTCTAATTTTTGGAACAGCTTCAAGAGAATAGGTCTTAACTCTTTAAAAATTTGGTAGAATTCCCCTGGAAAGCCATCTGGCCCTGGATTCTTGTGGCAGATTTTTTATTACTAATTTGATTTCTTTACTGGTTATTTGTTTGTTCTAATTTTCTATTTCTTCCTGTTTCAGTTTTCGTATTTTATATGTTTCTAGGAATTTGTCCATTTCTTCAGATTGCCCATTTTATTGGCGTATAATTGCTCATAATATTTTCTTATTATTTTTTTGTATTTCTGCAGTGTGGTTGTGATCTCTCCTGTTTCATTATTGATTTTATTTTTGGGGGGGCCATTTCTTTTATTTTTCATCAAAATGGCTACAAGTTTATAAATTTTCTTAATTCTTTCAAAGAACCAACTCCTGGTTTCTTTGATATGTTCTACTGTTTTTTGTTGTTATTTTGTTTGGGTTTTTTGTTTTGTTTTGTTTTGTTTTGTTTTGTTTTGTTGTTTCAATAGCATTGATTTCTGCTCTAATCTTTATGATTTCCTGTGTTCTTCTGCTTTTGGATTTCATTTGCTGTTCTTTTTTACAGCTCTTTCAGGTGTAAGTTTAGGTTGTGTATCTGAGACCTCTCTTCCTTCTTTAGGAAGGCTTGGATGGTATATACTTCCCTCTTATGACTGCCTTTGCTGCATCGGAGAGGTTTTGGGCTGTGATGTTATCATTTTCATTGACTTCCATGTAAGTTTTACTTTCCTCTTTAATTTCTTGGATAGCTCATTCATTCTTTGTAGGATGTTCTTTAGTCTCCAAGTATTTGTTATCTTCCCAAATTTTTTCTTGTGGTTGATTTCTAGTTTCATAGTGTTGTGGTCTGAAAATATGCACCGTATGATCTCAATCTTTTTGTACTGGTTGAGTGATGATTTGTGTCCCGGTATGTGATCTGTTCCGGAGAATGTTCCATGTACATTGGAGATGAATGTGTATTCTGCTGCTTTAGGATGAAATGTTCTGAATATATCTGTTAAGTCCATCTGGCCCAGAGTGTCATTCAAAGTCACTGTTTCTTTGTTGATTTTCTGTTTATATGATCTGTCCATTGGTATAAGTGGTGTTGAAGTCCCCTATTATTATGGTATTATTATCAAAGAGTTTATTTATGTTTGTGATTAATTGATTTATATATTTGGGTGCTTCCACCTTTGGAGCATAAATGCTTACAATTGTTAGCTCTTCTTGGTGGATAGTCCCTTAAATATGATATAGTGCCCTTATTTATCTCTTTTACAGTCTTTTAAATTTAAACATTTATAGTTTAAAAAAGTCTTTTTATTTTAAAATCTAGTTTGTCTGATATAAATATGGCAACTCTGGCTTTCTTTTTGGAATCATTAGCATGATAGATGTTTCTCCATCCCCTTATTTTCAATTTCAAGGTGTCTTTAGGTATAAAATGGGTCTCTTGTAAATAGCATATAGATGGATCTTGTTTTCTTATCCATTCTGTTACCATATGTCTTTTGATTGGAGTGTTTAGACCAATGATGTTTAGAGTGAGTACTGAAAGATATGAATTTATTGCCATTATGTTGCTTGCAGTTGAGTTAATGGTGGTCTTCTCTGATCCTTTCTAGTCTTTGTTGCTTTTGGTCTTTTTTTTTTTTTTTTTTTTTGTCTTTTCTCCCCTCAGAGAGTCCTCCTTGAAATTTCTTGCAGGGCTGGTCACAAACTCCTTTAATTTTTGTTTTTCTGGAAAACTTTTTATCTCTCCTTCAATTTTGAATGACAGCCTTGCAGGATAAAGAATTCTTGGCTGCATGTTTTTACAATTCAGCACATTGAATATACCCTGCCACTCCTTTGTGGCCTGCCAAGTTTCTGTGGATAGGTCTACCACAAAACTGATCTGTCTTCCTTTGCAGGTTAAGGACTTTTTTCCCTTGCTTTTTTCATGATTCTTTCCTTTCCTGACTGTTTTGTGAATTTGACTATGATATGCCTTGTTGATGGGCGTTTTTTGTTAAATCCAATGGGAGTCCTCTGGTTCCTGGATTTTTTTGTCTGTGTCTTTCCCCAGGTTAGGAAAGTTGTCTGCTATGATTTGCTCACATAAATTTTCTACCCCTTTTTCTCTCTCTTCATCTTCTGGGACCCCTATTATTCTGATGCTATTCCTTTTTAATGAGTCACTGAGTTCTCTAATTTTTATTTTGTGCTCTTTTGCTGTAGTCTCCTCTTTTTTTCTGCTTCATTATACTCCATAAGTTTGTCCTCTATATCACTGATTCGCTGCTCTGCCTCATCCATTCTTGCTGCTATTGTGGCCATTAGATATTACAGCTCAGTGATAGCATTTTTTATTTCATCCTAACTAGCTTTTACTTCTTTTATCTTTGCAGAAAGGGATTCTAATCTATTTTCAACCCCAGCTAGTATTCTTCTTATCCTGATTCTAAATTTGGTTCAGACATCTTGCTTGTATCTGTGTTGATTAAGTCACTGTCTGTCATTTCTTTCTGTTCTTTCTTTTGGGGTGAATTCCTTCATTTTATCAGCATGGAGGAAGAAAAGGAACCAATAAAGTAAAAAAAAAAATTAAGTACACAAAAAAATAAAATAAAGAATACTTGATCCTAGGTGTGTTTGGTCTGGTTGTTGAAAGAAGCTTGATAGATTAGAAAAAAAAAAAAGGAAAACATAAGAAAAGTAAAGAAAAGAAAGGAGGAAAAAAAGGAAAACGTTTGAAAATTTGAAAAAATGAATACAATAAAATGAATTGATGAAAGTAAAATAGAGTTTAAAAATTTACAAAAAAAGTAATAAATATAGTAGAAAAAATAAAGAAAAATCTTTTTAATAAAAATGGAAAATAAAAATAGATTTTTTTCTCTTTCTGTATTCAAGAATAAGAAAAGAAAAAAAAAAGAAATTGAACAAAAGGACCAGTGAACGGAATGAAGTACAATGGAAATTACTTCTGGTTTCTCACAGAAGTCAAGCTATGAAGCACTTTATAGTCTGTAAACTAAGCAGGTGGAGAGACTTGTATTTGGCAAGAGTGCTGTTGGCCCCATTGAGTGGGGTTGAGTGTAACGGCTCGATTCTCCACTAGATGGCGCTGCTCAGCTTACCTGGGTGAGTTCCTGTGGCACATGTAGGCATGTATGCACATGTGTGGGAGAGGTGAAAATGGCCTCACCCAGCTACCCAGTGTCTAGTATCGGAACTCTGTGCTCTCCACAACTGGCAATCAAATACCCCTCCTTTGTCTCTGGCTTCTGTCCACTCCCCGCTTCTACACTGTCTGTGACAAAGTCATCGGGCTTCCAGGCAGCGCCTCCCTCCTGAGTTTTATCTCAAATGAGGCTGTGTTCGACCCCTCACTTCTGAGGGACCACAGTTTTGACCCACTCAGGCCTTCTGGGGGAGGGTCCTGCTAAGCAATGGCTGGGTGCCGGCCCTCCCCCAGGAACAGTCACAAGACTATACTGCTGCCAATGCCCAGGGACTGCATCTGGGTGCCAGCCCACCTTAGAAAAAGTTCATGAGATCATGTAGCAGCAGCATGTCAGGGTATATGGAAAATCACAACAGACATCTGGTTCCAGGCTTCATCCTTAGTGTCCTTATTCTAGCAGCAGCAAATGAGGTTGTTCTCCAGCGTCTGCTGGGACCTTTGCGTGTGGGGTGGCTGCACAGTCTCTACCAAATGTCTTCCCACTAGCGGAACCACTTCTCCCCGTGTGGCCTGAGGACCCTGAGAACCCTGAAGACCTTCGTCTCTGCTCCTGGGGAATCGCCCTTCCCAGCAGAGCACTGCCAGCTATCTAGCTGCGGAGTTTCAGATTCTGTGCTCCCCCTGTTTATAGAGTCTTAATGGAATTTAAACCCTCTCCTTCCTCCTTTCTCCCTTTTTTGCTCAGTTCCTGCGGCTGTTTCCACTTTTCAACTTTCTCTCCAGATGCTTTTGTTTTGAAGTGAGGGGTGCTTTTTCCATACCCTGCCCCCCTGTCTCCATCCTCTCTCTGCAAGCAAAAACAGCTCCCTGCCCTCTGTGGCTTCTTTCTCCCCCAGTTCACCTTTCCACACTGTGTACCTGCTGAATTCTGTGGTTCATGTTGTGAAGATTATTGTGTTAGTCCTCAAATCAGTTTTCTAGGTGTTTGAGTGTTTAGTGTTGATCTGGTTGCATTTCAGGGATGAGAGACATTAAAAAAAACTTCCATACTGTTCCACCATCTTAGCTTCTTCTTTTTTTTTTTTTTAATATGGATGGCTACCTTCGGAAAAATTTGTCATTCCAATTCACCTGTAGGAGGTGAATTCCTTGTTTATTGCTAATTCCAGTTTAACAAACTTATTTTCTAAGTTTAAGAGAAAATGTTTGATTCTAACTCCCTATGATATACTTGCTTCCTGGGGGAGAAATAACAAGCATGCCGAGGCAATAATCGTTCACAGAGAAGCAAATGTAGCTAAGAACATTGTGGAATTTAAGAAACATAACAAAGAAGAAAAGGGAACATACAGAGAGAGAGAAAAAAAGAGAGAGAACAAGAAACAGACTCTTAACTATAGAGGAAAATCTGATGTTTACCAGAGCGAAGGGTGATGGGCATATTTGTTTAACAGGTGTTTTGGGGATTTGGGGATTAAGGAGTGCACTTGTTGTGATGAGCACTGGATGATGTATGGAATTGGTGAATCACTATATTATACACCTGAAACTAATATAACACTCTATGTAACTATGTAAATTAAAACAAAATGAAGTGATCCAATAGTATTACATCCTATAGGTGGAAGAGTAGTTGCTGAATCAGAAATGACATTTAGATCCTTTAGGGGGAAATTTAGACCTCTTATCATGAACTTCTTGAAAATATTTTTAATTGAATTTTTCTCTATTTTAAAGTAATACCTGTTCATTGGAAACCTGAAACATAAATCAAAATTCTCCAGAGAATTGAGAATTCATGGAATTTTGCCTTATCACATACTTTCCATCTCTCTCAACTTCTGAGACTATCTAAACTGGATACATTAATAAAGTCCTTTAGTAAAAAGTACTAAATAATTTCTACCAAATGTTAAGTATATAATTGCACATGGAACTGAGAGACCTGTCACCCCAATTATTAAATATGTGTTCTCTTTACCTACTATCTTTGAAACTTGTCCCCTTCTTATGCCAATTTGTGAAAAATTGAGAGGTGGCTGCGCCTCTATTCAGACTTCATAGCTTTTGTTTGTTTGCTTGTTTGTTTTGCTTCTCCAAGAAACCACTCCCATTTCTGAGTTTAAACATTTCTATAACCTAAATTGGACTTATTTTTTCCCCTGGCTGCAGCAAGGAGGGAACGACTTTTCAGTATAGAGGATTATTGATTTCTTCTCAGATTATGGAGTATACATGATTCTCATAACTTTCATATTTTGCTAATGGTTTTCTGATCATTTTTTATGGGCTTATGGCAGTAAATTTTTCTGCATGTTTTTCTACCTACATCTTAGCCCAAAGTCCCATATTTGGAATATTTTTCAATTAGGAAGATATCAAACTATATTACTTAGAAGTAACATAAATACCGAAGAGAAGACATATAAACACAGAAGCTAGGAAAACTGCACTAGGAAATAAGTTTAATAATAGGAAATAACAATTTAATAAAAGGAACTGCCTTCTGTTAATTCACCCTTCAAGAATGCAAATGTGTTATTTTATTTTGAACTTTAATTTCAGAAATCATCCTTAAAGAACATTTTGGTATTAAAATAAAAAAAAGTTTTATGGTCAAGAAATGTTGCTTTTACATACAAAGGAGACTTTTCATTTCTAATGACATTAACTCTGTACTCAGGCAGACCTTAATTCATATCCTGACTCTTCCATTTGAAGCTACTTAGGTCCTTAGTGAAATTTTTCAACTATTTAGCCGCAATTTCCTTATAAACAGAGATGGTATTAGTACTTGTATTATAGGATTATTGTGAAAATGAATGAAATAATTTATATAAGATTATAAGTTGCATAACATAAGTATTAGCAATTTTATAAGCCTTCAGTTAATGTTGGCTTTCATTATCTTTAGTATCAGTGTCAGGTAAATGTTGACTTGATATTGAATTGGGTGTCTGTGACAAAATAGGAAAGAAACAGAGGAAAGAATGGTAGTAATAAATAGAATAGGAAGATGATAAATAGGAATAAATAGAATAAGTAGCATATAGGCAAACGCTAATACGTTTATAATTACAATGATATTACACATGGGAGGGAAAATGGCAGGCAATTTTATATACCAAGAATAAAAAAAAGAGATAATAATGATTAATATATAAAGTTAAAAGATTTCCAATTAATCTGTGCTACCAAGAAAGAACAAATTGAACCTTATAGAGAATTGTTATACAAGGTATTAAATCCTACACCCACAGGTGTAGGGCCTTTCCTGTTATCAAATGGCATGTGAAATGGGTTTACCCCATTCCTGCTCTTTTAAATATAAATATTTTGAAAAATAGAAAGGTTAACCATATGTAGACAATGGCAATGAAATACCCCCCCCCCCCCAGAAATAATAATTGGAGACATACAAGAATGTTACCTCAGTAATAGAAGGAAAAACAGCACACCTTTTGAGATGAGGAAATGTTTAAATTACTCTGGAAATAGTACAAATGATTGTAAGAGGTAAGATCCAAGTAGAAAGGAAGCTGTATATGTGAAATATTGAGACATAATACCTGTCCTGGTAGAATCTCAATACATGGAGCACTGCCCAAGAGGCAAGGTCACACCTTGAACTACTTTAGTCCTCTGTTCATCAATTTTATGCAAAATCAATTTCATAGAAAATCAGTTTTCCTAGAAAATGTATGACCTATTCACTATCCTTTTTAGAATTTCTTTTGATTATGCAATTTATAATAGCCATAAATAAATGGGCTGCTGTTAAAATATGTACTACATATAAAGTTCTACTGTACATATGGAATCTGAATATCTGTATCTCCCTTAACTGTGAGGCAAGCTTCTTCTTAAGACACACCTTGTATGGTCTGACTGCCCATGACTCATCTTCCCTGAGTGTATAATGTTCAGTCTTTGTGATATACCCTTCACAAATTTTTCACAGATTCCTAGGAAAATATACATGTCCCACAAGTATGTCCTATTTGTGTTTGTATTTTCTCACTCTTTACCCCAACTTCAGCTCTTTTGCTGGTCAATTTTTGCCAGATTCTGTTTCTCCATGCTACTATTTTTCCATTTTTATCACTTCAACCAAAAGTGCAGGTCACACCAGCCTCTAACATTTAACATTTTTTCCCTTAAAGGGCTGAGAATAACTAAGGAATTTAAAACACACAAAGAGACATGTTTTAAGCCAACAGACTGAAACAGTAGTCTAGACACCAAGGCTTTATTATAAGAAGGGAGATTTCCTGAAAGAAAAAAAAAGGATTTACGAGTTCCAGGGATCCAGAGTTTATACTATAAGTAACAAAGCAGAAAAGAAGACACAATTTGATGTCAGAGCAGTTTATCCCAACTCTTAGGAAGAAGGTGAGCATTCAACCATTTGGTAGGTAAAATAAGATATAGAGACTTTACCTGGGACTACATGCTACCTAAACTCTTGAGAAGGTCCTGGTTCTCTGTCTGTCTCTGGACCTCAGCCTGAGAAGACTGGGGAAGTGAACAGAAACACTGGAGAGAAAATGCAAGAATGACAGAGACTTGTGCCCTATAGAAAGATGGTAGGAAACCTCTAGATCAAACATTGTGCCCTGGCTTTAGATTATCCATGATCAAAAATGTCTAAACCAATGTCACTACGCTGTGGTCCACCAATCTGCAGCTTATATGAACTGTTTTCATTTAATCCACATTCATTATTAGAATGTGTCAGAATATAAATCCATGCACTGTTTTGTTTATGGAAAAGCTTTACTATGAAAACTGTCAGATAAAGTAAGCAGTGTACTAAGTGTTATAATATTTAATTTACATTGTGGTGCAAGCTTAGTATCTCTTTGAAGAGCATTTGTCCAAACATATGGAACTGAGGAAAACATTAAATTATTTAAGAAAATGTGACAACAGACCATGAGGGAAGGCTTCCTGTATCAGATACTAAATGATGTATAAAAACCATTATAATTAAAAGAATATAGTACTGGCTGGCATAGGAATAAACAAATGGATCTATGGCAAATAGTAGAGAAACCATAATCAGAGCCACATGAATTAGGAATTTAGTCTAAGACATTTTGGATCATTTGAGAAAATATCTGATACAATTTGTTTTGACATTTGGCTATCTATTTTGGGAGAAAAAAAATTAGGTTCATTATTCACCTCATAACAGAAAAGTAAATTCCATATTGTATTAGTCTGCTAGAGAAGTATAACAAAATACCACATACTAGGTGTTTTAAACTACAAAAATTTATTTTCTCACAGTTGTGGAGCCTAGAAGTCCAAGATCAAGATACTAACAGGGTTGGTTTCTGATGCGACCCTTTTACCGGGCTTACTGATAGCCACCTTTTCTCTGTGTTCGTATTGTCTTCCCTTTGTGTGTGACTGGGGTGGGGGGGGGGGGAGAGAGAGTGCTTCTGTTTTTGTTTTTGTTTTGTTTTTGTTTTTATTTTTTTTCATCTTCTTATAAGGACACTAGTCCTATTGAATTAGGACCCCCACCCTTATGACCACATTTAACCTTAATTATTTCCTTAACATCCTGTCTCCAAATACAGTCATACTGAGGGTTAATGATTCAACATATGAATTTTTAAGGACAGATTGTGGTCTGTAACATACATGAAATAAAGAAATAAACATTTTGTTTTCATGAAAATATAAGGCTAAAAAATTTTTTAATGAAGAAATTGTATGAGATAAAACACAAATGTAGAATCAGTAACACAGTGCTTTTATGTAAGTTATTAAGTATATCAATAATTCTTTCTTTTTGATAGCTGAGTAGTATGCCATTGAATGTATGTATCACAATTTGTTCATCTACTTGTTGAAGGATATTTGGATTGTTTTCAGTGCATATGATTATGACTAGAACTGCAAGAAGTATTCATGTACAGATTTTTGTGTGAATGTAATTTTTTATTCTCTGAGGCAAATACCCAGGAGGGGAATTTCTGAGGTACATCTCCACAAAAGTCATGAGGGAAAGACTTAACTATAGCACATCTAAATCTTGGTAGAATTCCCTGGGATCTTCCTGGACCATGAGAGCATGAGATCTTGTGAAGAATAGCTACTGGGCCTTCTTCCAACCACCTACCTATATTCCCAGGGTGCTGTCATGAGACAGTTTCTCATCACTTCCTGGGTTGTGATGAGGCATGAGACTTTTTGCCTTGGTGCCCTTAGGGTACAACACAGACTAAGGCTATAAAAGTCTTTATCAACATAAAATTGGCTTTTCAGCAATGTGTTACCCTGCCAATCATGTTACATCAAAATTATTTGGTCCCTTTTGTTTCAGTGTCATCCTGTGGGACAAGGGAGCTGGCACTTTTGCTCTTCTTTCTTTTGCTGTGTATATGAATAATACATTTTCTGGATCTAATAGGAGCTTATTATTTCTTTACAGCCAAATCAACCCTCTGACTTCCAGGACTCTGGATTATTTCTACTTTTTAGCAATTATGAATAGAGCTGTTATAAATATTTATATACAGATTTTTGTGTGAATATAAATTTTCATTTATCTAATGTAAATTCCCAAGAGTAGCATTGTTGAGACATATGATAAGTATAAACAAGAAGCTTCCCATTAATCATCCACTTGGTCTGCATTCTCATCACTATTTGGCATTGTCAGGAATTAAATTTTTTTTTTATTATTGAGTATTGAGAACTCTTTACATATTCTGAATACGAATCCATTATCATGTGTATGATTTGCCAATGTTTTCTCTAATTATGCAGCTAGATTTTTTTATTCTCTTAAAAGCATCTTTTGAAGACCACACATTTTCAATTTTGATGAAATTGTGATTTTTTACATCATGTCTAAGGACTCTTTGCCTAACCCCAGGTCATAAAGATTTTCTCCCATATTTTCTTCTAAACTTTATGAGTTTATGTATTTCATATTTAGATCATGATCCATTTTGAGTTAAATTTTGGATAAACTGTGAGGTTTAAATCAAAGTTGTCCAATTTGTCAACATTATTTATTGAAAAGATTATCTATTCTCCATTGGATTATTTTGCATGTTGTGAAAAGTTAAACATGTATTCTGTTTCATTGATCTATGTGTCTATCCCTTCACCAATATCATGTTGTCTTGACTACTGTAGCTTTACAGTAAATCTTAAGTTTAGGTGGAATGACTTCTCCAACTTTATTTTTTTTCTTTCCAAAATTGTTTTAGCATTCTAGTTCTTTGAATTTCCATGTACATTTAAAAATAGGCTTTCTAGGGGCACCTGGGTGGCTCAGTTGATTAATCATACAACTTGGGCTCAGGTCATGATCTCAAGGTTTGAGTTCAAGCCCTGTGTTGGGCTCTGTGCTGACAGCTCAGATCCTGGGGCCTGCTTTGAATTCTCTGTCTCCCTCTCTCTCTGCCTCTCCCCTGTTTGCATGCTCTTTCTCTAAAAATATATATAAACAAACATTTTTTAAAAATAAATGTATAATAGGTTTTCTATACATACAAAATCCTTTTGAGATTTTGATGTAATTGCAATAAATCTAAAGATTGGGGGGAACCATCAACAGTTTTACTATATTGAGTCTTTCAATCTATGAACATGGTATATCATCCTAATTTCTTTAGGTCTTCTTTGGTATCTTTTATCAGCATTTTGTTGTTTTCAGCATGCAAATCTTGTATGTTTTGCTAGATTTATACCAAAAAATATTTTTGCAGTAACATAAATGGTAGCACTTTTTTTTAAATTTTTTTTTCAACGTTTTATTTATTTTTGGGACAGAGAGAGACAGAGCATGAACGGGGGAGGGGCAGAGAGAGAGGGAGACACAGAATCAGAAGCAGGCTCCAGGCTCCAGGCTCTGAGCCATCAGCCCAGAGCCTGTCGCGGGGCTCGAACTCCCGGACCGCGAGATCGTGACCTGGCTGATGTCGGACGCTTAACCGACTGCGCCACCCAGGCGCCCCTAAATGGTAGCACTTTTTAAAATTTAGTCTTCTGTTGTACATTAATATCAAGTAGAGTTAAAATGTGTGTGTGTGTGTGTGTGTGTGTGTGCTGCCTCTCTTTGGTTTTGGTATCACAGTAATGCTGGTCTCATAAAATGAATTAGAAAGAGTTAGGTCTTTATTTTCTGGGGGAAATTACATGTAATTAGTATTATATCTATTTTTTTAAGTTTATATATTTACTTTAAAAGAAAGAGACAGTGTGCTGGGTGGGGAGGAATATAAAGTGGGAGAGGGAGAGAATCCCAAAAAGGCTCCACACTATCAGCATGGAGCCCGACATGGGGCTCAAACTCACAAACTGTGAAATCATGGACTGAGCTGAAATCCAGAGTCAGATGCTTAACCAACTGAGCCACCCAGGTGCCCCGATTATATGTAAATGTTTGATAGAAATTACTAATGAGATCATTTAGGCCTGGAGATGACTGTTTTTGGAAGGATTTAAACTGTGGATTCAAATTTTTAATTCTTATAAAACCATTCAAGTAATATACTTATTCTTTGTGTTTTGGTAATTTTTATCTTTGAAGAAACTAGTCCCTTTCATTTAAGATGTAAAATTTATGGCCACAGAGTTGTGCTAGTTTTTCCTCCCTATTCTTTTAATGGTTATGTGGTGATAATCCCCCAATTCATTCCAGATATTGTAATTTACGTTTATCTCTTTTTCTTTGACAATCTTGCTAGAGTTTTATCAATTTTATTGTTATTTAAATGAAACAACTTTTGGGTTTATTTTTATAGTAATAAATTATTACAGACTGAGTGGTTTAAAATCATACACATTTATTATCTTCCAGCTCTGTAGTCTGTAAGTCTGACACTGATAACACTGAACTAAAATTCAGGTGTCAGTAGGGCTGCATTCCCTTCTGGAGACTCTAAAAGAGAATCTGTGTACTTGCCTTTCTGCCTTGTAGAGCTCATCTGAATTCCTTTGCTCCTGTCCCCCTCCCTCCATTGTCAAAGCTAAACATGGTGGGTTCAGTTCTTTCATTGCATCACTCTGACCTTCTCTTCTGTCTCCCTTTTCCACTTTTGAGTACCCATGTATTTACTATGGACCTACCCAGATAAGCCAGAATCCTCTTTCTATCTCAACACCTGAAACTTAATCACATCTGTAAATCCTCTCTTGTCACAGAAGGTAACAAATTTACAGTGGACCTCTTTGGAGGCCATTGGTCTTGCATCACAGTATTCTACAGCTTTTGCATATTATGTTAAGAGGTTTTTGTTTTGTTTTTTAATTATAGCTCAATGCCATTTATGGAAACTTAAAACACGTGAATATACAAAACAATGCTTTTAGTTTTTCAAGGACACAAGCATATTCTATAGATCAAAACATTAGAATTTTATGGTTACCAATGTGCAAAAGGGAAATGGGCAAGGGACTGGGAATGAAGGACAACAAATAGAAAGAGAAAACATTTGTATAGACTGATAATGATTATGTGCCACACTCTGAGGTTTATGATGAACTCACTTCGCTATACCTAAATCTTAAACACAAAAACAAAACCCTCCAAGTAAACAAGAAACTCTAGCTGAGTGGGGTGAGGATGGGAGCAGTCTCAGGAAAACCTGGAAAGGAGGAGCAGAAGAAAAAGCACTGGACCTGGAAGTCAGAAGCTGGAGTTGAATCTGAGATCTGCGGTTCACTGGCTCTTTGGCCTTGAGTGCATCCCTAACTTCCCTCCTTTATGTCAAACAGGGGTACAAGATGTACACACAAGCAGATAGCAGAATCGCTCCTGACACACAGAGTGTGAGATAACATTGGACAAATGTAGAACTACAGAGCAGGAATCCACCTTCAAGATCATCTAGTTCAATGTTTTTCAAACTGCAAGTGTTTACCTATTAATGGGTCATGTAAAAAGCTTAATGGGTCCCAAGGAGCATTAAAAAAAAAGAAAACAATATATCAGTGTGTATTTCACTGAAGGTATCATTTTATAAAACTCCTACTTAAGTTTTAAGTTATATATATGTGAGTATAAAGTGCACTTTTTTTCTATGAGATACAATTTGAAAAACATGGATATTGCCCAAGAAATTCTATACTTTTGGATTTTAAGAACCAATAAGTATTCACCAACACAACAGAAAATTGTTTTCATAGTTGCCACTTTTTAATATAAACAGGGCATCAAAAAAGAAACTCATAATCTCTTTTTAATACTCTATCATAAAGGATATTTTAGCATTGTAAAAATAGAACAGAATGAAAGCCCTTATATAAAACACACTACACTGTACATATTTGTCTTGTTTCCCTATCTTTTGGAACTTGAAGACAGAATGCCAGAGGTAGGAATTGACTCGATCAAGGTCACTCAGCCAGCTGTGATAGAGGTGACACCCCAGGGTCCTGGCTGTGTTTTCTAAGCTCTTCTCAGAACCCTAATTGATCCATAGAAGAGAAGCTCAGCAGATGGGGCTCTGGAACCCCAAGTTGTTTTCTGGGAGCAGCTCTGCCTCTAGGATTCTACTGCTGCAGCGCCAGCTGGCAGTCCTCAGTCAGGGCCTGTACCAGGTAGTAGCTTGCTTCGCCGGGTAGCTGCCCAGTTCTCTGGTACTCTCAGGCGGTGGCACGCACCTGCTCCGCAGGTAGCTGAAGATTGTTCCAAAGCGGCG
This sequence comes from Felis catus, assembly GCF_018350175.1. Taxonomy (NCBI): domain Eukaryota; kingdom Metazoa; phylum Chordata; class Mammalia; order Carnivora; family Felidae; genus Felis; species Felis catus. Next base: position 27,728,591 of record NC_058378.1, on the reverse strand, counting down.
GCCTCTGGAGTCAATCAGCATCCAACCTCCCGCGTCCTTAAGCACCTCTGCAGCGGGGGAAACATGACCTTGAGCGTGGTATCCTGCTGTGAGGGTGTGCATCATGGTGTGGTGCAGCCAGCCGCTCCCTCTCAGCTTCGCGCACTTGCTGTTCCAGGTCAGTGGCTTGATACAGCAGGTGGCAGAGCCATGTTCCAGACCCCAGGGCTTAGAGGCATCCGGGGACAGAGCTTTGACTGCGCCGCCGGTCCTGAGGCCTCCTCTGACAATCCCGGGACTGGCGTTGGGAGACGATCCTAAGCGCTCTCTGGAGCCCTCCCTGGGCTCCCAAAGCCCCAAGCCCTTTGGCCAGACCGTAGGCCCGCACGCCCGCACACCTGAGTGGTTCGCATGGGGACAAGGATGTATATACATACAAAGATAATTCTACTCTGTGTAATAGCAATCAATCAATCAATGGAAATGAAATATCCATACAAAAGGATATATAAATAATTATGAATGATTCAGCTGCAGTTTCGATTGTAGACATTAAAAAGACGGAAAGTAGACCTACTGGTATTGATGTCTCTCATAGGTAATTGGTAAGTGAAAGCAAAGCATGTTAAAGAATAAAATATGTAACATTTAATTTTTCGTTTGTTTTAGAAGAACACTTATAGAGAAGGAACTGGACGGATATGTGATAAACTCAAGCATAGTTAATGGAAGAAGTTGAGACTTGGAATTTTATATTATATGTCTGTATTATGGGGCTTTTTGTTATTAAAGGTACAGGAGAGGGGCACGTGGGTGGTTCAGTGAGTTAAGGGAAGGATTTCAGCTCAGTTCATGATCTCAGAGTCCTGAGATTCAGCCCTGAGTCTGTCTCTACAATGACAATGCGGAGCCTGCTTGGCATTCTCACTCTCTCCCTCTCTCTCTGCCCCCTTCCCGCTTGTGTGCGTGCATTCTCTCTCTCTCTTTCAAAATAAATAAATTAATTAACATTAAACAAAAGAAGTACAGGAGACATTTTACAAATGACAGAATACATAATTTTATTTTTTAGATCTTTGTAAGTCAAGAAGCCTATGAAATTGGAATTCGAATGAGAAATTTTGAAATACCCTGGTAATGTGCTGGAAAGCATGAAGGTTTTGGCTTTGGCAAGATCCTTAAGAGACATCAGGAGTTAGTGTTTATATTGTGATAGAAGGATTAAAACATTTTAGATTTGCCAGCAGCCAGTATTTGTTTTCCAGTTTTATTGAGAAATAATTGACACACATTACTGTATAAGTTTAAGGCATACAGCATGTTGGTTTGATTTACTTATATTGTGAAATGATTACCACAGTAGATGCAGCTAACATCCATTTTCTCATATGCATACAATAAAAAAAGAAAGAAGAAAAGAATAAAGGAAAACCAATTTTCTCCTTGTGATGAGAACTCTTAGGATTTATTCTCTCAACAACTTTCCAATATATCATACAACAGTGCTATAGTCATCATATTATACATTACATCCCTAGTACTTATTTATGTTATGTTGGAAGTTTTTACCTTTTGATCACCTTCCCCCTGTTCCCATTTTGCCTATGCCCTGCCTCTGGTAATCACAAAAATAACGTACTTTTCCATTTGTTTGTTTTTTCTCTCCAGTTTCTCCATAATGAGACCATACTTTTATTTTTTTCTTTGACTTATTTCACTTAAATGCCCTTCACTTAAAGGTCCATTCATGTTGTTGCAAATGATAGATTTACTTGTTTGTCTTGTCTGTTTGTTTATGGCGAATAATATTCCTGTGTGTGTGTGTGTGTGTGTGTGTGTGTGTGTGTACACATACATGCATATATACCACAACTTATTTATCCATCCATCCATCAGTGGACACATGGGTTGTTTTTATGTCTTTGCTATTGTAAAGCTATTGTGAATGTGGGGGATGCAGATATCTTTTTAAGTCAGTGTTTCCGCTACCTTTGGTTGTATTCCAGAAGTGGAACTGTTGGATCATATAGTAGTTCTGTTTTCAATTTTTTTTGAGAATTCTACTGTTTTCCACTGTGTCTGCACTAATTTATAATCCCACCAGCAGTGCACAAGAGTTCCCCATTCTTCACATCCACACCAGCATTTGTTATCCTGTCTTTTTCATAATGCTCATTCTGACAGGCATGAAATGATATCTTATGGTGGTTTTAATTTACATTTACCTAATGGCTAGTAATGTTGAACATCTTTTCAGTGTGTTGGCCTTTTGTATATTTTCTTTGGAGAAATGTCTGTTTAGGTCATTTGCCCATTTTTTTTTAAATTGAATTTGTTTGTTTTTACTTTTATTTATTTATTTTTGCTATTGAGTTGTATGAGTTCTTTTCATGTTTTGATTATTACCCCCTTATCAAATATATACCTTGCAAATATCTTTCCTCGTTACGTTAGCTGTCTTCTCACTTTGTTAATGATTTATTTGGTTGTACAGACCTTTTCAGTTTGATGTTTCCTGCTTTAATTTTTTTCTCATTTTGTAGTTTATCCTTTAGATGTCATATCCAAAATATCATTACCAGCACCCATGTAAGGAACTTTGTTCTCATATTGCCTTCAACAGGTTTTATGGTTTCAGGTCATACAGTTAAGTGTTTTATCCATTTTAAGTTAATTTTATGAGTGGTATACGATGTGGTTCTAGTTTCATTCTTTTACATGTGAATGTCCAATTATCCTATCACCATTTATTGAAGAGACTACATTTTCTCCATTTTGTATTCTTGGTTCCCTTGTCAAATATTAGTTGTATTTTCATGTTAAATATATGATTAAGTATTAGCATATATGCATGGGCTTATTTCTGGGCCCTTGATGTCATTCCATTGGTCTGTTGATCTGTTTATGTGACAGTACCAAACTGTTTTGATGACTGTAGTTTTATACTGTAGCTTGAAATCAGGAAGTTTAATACTTCATGTTCTGTTCTTTCTCAGGATTTCTTTGACTATTTGGTGTCTTCTGTGGTTCCATGTAAATTTTAGGAGTGGTTTTTCTACTTCTGTAAAAAATGTCATTGGAATCTTGAAAGGGATTACATTGAATCTATAGATGACTTTTGGTAGTATTAACATTTTAACAATATTACTTTTTCCAATTCAAACACATGGGATAATTTTCCATTTATCTATGTCTTCTTCAATTTATTTCATCAATATTTTATAGTTTTAGCTTAGAGATCTTTCACCTCCTTAGTTGAATTTATTCCTAATAACTTTATTGTTTTTGATCTTATTGTAAACAAGATCAATTTATTTCTTTTTCAGAAGTTTTTTGGTGGTGTATATAGAAACACTATGGAGTTTCATATGTTAATTAAAAATCCTGCAATTGTACTGAATTCATTGATTAGAGTTAAGAGCTTTTAGGCTGAGTCTTTAGGATTTTCTCTATATAAAAAATGTTGTCTGCAAATAGAACCAACTTTACAACTGGGGCACCTGGTAACTCAGCTGGTTGAGTGTCTGACTCTTGGTTTCATCTTAGGGCATTATTCCTGGGTTATGGGATTGAGCCTAGCATCAGGCCTCATACTGAGCATTGAACCTGCTTGGGATTTTCCTTCTCCTTCTCCTTCTCCTTCTCCTTCTCCTTCTCCTTCTCCTTCTCCTTCTTCTCCTTCTCTTCTCCTTCTCCCTCTCTCTCTCTCTCTCCCTCCCTCCCTCCCTCTCCTTCTTCTCCTTCCCCCACTCTCTCTCTCAAAATAAAAAAAAAAAAGTAAAGAAAAAGAAACTTTACTTCTTCCTTTCCAATTATGATATCTTTTATTTATTTTTCTTGCCTTATTGCTCTAGTTAGGATGCCCCATACTATGTTAAATAGGAATAGTGAGAGTAGGCACCCTTGTCTTGTTCCTGATATTAGAATAAGTGTTTTTATCCTTTCACCACTGAGTATGATGATAGCTGTGGGCTGTTCATACATGACCTTTATTATGTTAAGATATGTTCTTTCTATGTCTAATTTGTTAAGATTTTTTTAAAATCATGAATAGATGTTAAGTTTTGTTGAATGTTTTTTTCTGCATCTATAGAGAAGTTCATAGTATTCTTTCCTTTCATTCTATTAATGTGATGTAACAGAATGATCTATTTGCATAAGTTGAACTATCATTGCACCCAGAGATAAATCCCACCTGATCATAGTGGATTATTCTTTTAATGAGCTGCAGAATTTAGTTTGCTAGTATTTTATGGAGAATTTGGCATCTGTATTCATCAGTGGTTTGGCCTGTAATTTTCTTTTCTATAATGTTCTTTTCTGGCTTTGATATCAGGATAATGCTGTCCTTGTAAAGTGAGTTTGGGATGTTTCCTCCTTTTTGATTTTTTGGAGCAGTTTGAGAAGGATTGGTGTAAATTGTTTTAATTGTTTAATAAAATTCACTAGTGAGGCCATCTGGTCTTCAGCTTTTCTTCATTGGGGGATTTTTGATTACTGAATCAATATTCCTCCTTAATTGGTATTTTCTATTCCTTCCTGATTCAGTCTTGGTAAGTTATATGTTCTCAGAATGTTTGTGTGTGTGTGTGTGTGTGTGTGTGTGTGTGTGTGTGTGTGTGTGTTTTCCTATTCTGGGTTATTTATAATGTTGTTCACAATAGTCTTTTATCCTTCAGTTTCTGTGGTATCATTTGTAATGTCTCCATTTTCATTTATAATTTTGTTTGTAGGGGTCTTTTTCTTTTTTTCTTGGTTAGTCTAGCTAAGGTTTTGTCAATGTTGCTTATCTTTAAAAAAAACAACTCTCACTTTGGTTTATATTTTCCATTGGTTTTCTGTTTCTCAGTTTTTATTTTTTCTGCTCTTGAGTATTTCCATTGTTCTGCTAGCTTTGGGCACAGGTCCTCCTTTCTCTAGCTCCTTAAGGCATAGACTTAGGTTATTTATATAGGATCTTGCTTAATATAGTTGTTTATTGCAGTAAACTTCCCTCTTAAAACTACTTTTGCTGCATTGCACAAATTCTGGTATGTTGTGTTTCCATTTTTGTTTCTTTTTTTTTTTAATTTTTTTTTCAACGTTTATTTATTTTTTTTTGGGACAGAGAGAGACAGAGCATGAACGGGGGAGGGGCAGAGAGAGAGGGAGACACAGAATCGGAAACAGGCTCCAGGCTCCAAGCCATCAGCCCAGAGCCTGACGCGGGGCTCGAACTCACGGACCGCGAGATCGTGACCTGGCTGAAGTCGGACGCTTAACCAACTGCGCCACCCAGGCGCCCCTCCATTTTTGTTTCAAGCAACTTTTTTTATTTATTTTTTAATCTCTTCTTTTATCCATTGGTTGTTCAAGACAGCATTGTTTAATTCATGTGTACATGAATTTCCCAGTTTTCCTCTTATCAATTTCTAGTTTTGGGCCATTGTAGTCAAAGAAGATACTTGGCATGATTTCAGTCTTCTTGAATTTGTTAAGATTTATTTTGTGGCCTAACATGTGGTCTATCATAGAAAATGTCCCACATGCATTTGAGAAGAATGTATGTTCTGCTGTATATGTCTGTTTGGTACATTTGGTCTCTAGCATTGTTCGCATTTACTATTTCCTTATTAATTCTTTGCCTGTTCTATCCCTTGTGGAGAGTGGGCTTTAAACTTTCTAATTTCTACTGTTTATTTCTCTTTTTAATTCAGTTTGTTTTTCTCTCTATATTTAGGTGTTCTGATGTTGGGCAAATAATTGTTATACAATTTACAATTGTTATATCTTCTTAATGTATTAACCCCTATTCATTATGTAATGACCTTCTTTGTCTCTTTTTACTATTTTCAGTTTAAAATCTATGTTTTCTGATATTAGTATAGCTATCCCTGTTTTTCTGTGGGGGGTGTTTAAACTTGTTTATTTTTTGGTTGCCATTTGCTTGAAATGTCTTTATCGATCTGTTTACTCTCAGTCTATGTGTGCTTGAATTTTGTTTTTTATTGTTGTTGCTTTTGTTTCCATCCATTCAGCCATTTTATGTCTTTTTATTAGAGAATTTAATCTGTTTACAGTGAAAGTAATTATTGATAAGTGAGGACCTACTATTGCCATTGTGTTAATTATGTTCTACTTGTTTTGTAGATCCATTGTTCTTTGTCTTCTTGCTGTGTGTGTGTGTGTGTGTGTGTGTGTGTGTGTGTGTGCCTGTGTGTGTTCTGATGTGTTTTGGTATCAGTATGCTTTAACTTCTTTTATTGTGATTTTTTGTACGATTACAAAATTTCCCATTATGGGTTACCATGAGGCTGACATAAAATATCTTAAATTTGTAATATCCTATTTTAAACTGACAACAAGGGGCGCCTGGGTAGCTCAGTCGGTTAAGCGGCCGACTTCGGCCCGGGTCATGATCTCGCGGGTCCGTGAGTTCGAGCCCCGCGTCAGGCTCTGTGCTGACAGCTCAGAGCCTGGAGCCTGTTTCAGATTCTGTGTCTCCCTCTCTCTGACCCTCCCCTGTTCATGCTTTGTCTCTCTCTGTCTCAAAAATAAATAAACGTTAAAAAAAAATTTAAACTGACAACAAATTACCTTCAATAGAATTTTTATAGTTTACACTTTTATTTCTTCTCCTCACATTTTAGGTTATTGCTGTTACAATTTACATAGGGTTTTGTTTGTTTATTTGTGTGAAAATAATAACAGATTATTGTAGTTATGGTTATTTTTGCTACATAGTATGTTTTTTTAAACTTTTAAACTAGAGTTGTGACTTACGTCTACTATTATCATATTGTAGAAACTAACTAGGATTATATATTTACCTTTACCAGTGAGATTTATGCTACTTTTTGTGTTTTTATGATGTTAATTAGAATTCTTTTACTTCCATTCAATGAACTCCCTTTATCATTTCTTGTAAGATACATCTGGTGGTAATGAACTCCCTTGGCTTTTATTTATTTGAGAAAATTTTTATCCCTCCTTCCTTCCTGAGGAACAGCTTCTCCATGTATAATTCTTCACTGACAGTTATTTTCTTTCAATATTCAAAATATTCAATATTCGAAAATATGTCATTCTATTGTCTCCTGGCAGGAAAGTTTCTGTTGAAAAACCTGCCAATATTTCTATGGGGGTTCCTTTGTAAGTTAGAAGTGTTTGAAAACCTATGCGGGGAACCATAAGGAAAGTGCCACATACTCGACTCTGTGAAACAACACTGTGGAGAAACAATCTTCCAAGTAACATCATGTTTCACTAAGTTAGAAGTGTTGGATGACCTAGGCTTGGAAGTGTAACAAAAGTGCTGTCAGCACAGAGCCTGACATGAAGCTGAACCCACGAACCGTGAGATCATGACCTGAGCTGAAGTCAAACACTTAACTGACTAAGCCACCCAGGCACCTCACTAGTCATTTTTTTCATTTTACTTTGTTTTTATTTCAACATAACAAGCATTAAAAAAAGAAAAAGAAAAAAAGAAAAAATTAACAAATTTTCCAATGCTTACAAAGAAAAAGGACTCTAAAAGCAATTTAGTTTAGATTTAAGAAATTGCTCTAGTTGAGCATTTAAACAATAAATCTATTTCCAAATGTTCAGTTTGGATCAAAATTTAAAATCACATTTGATAGATATTTATGTATGCTGTCTACTTGTTGTATTTTTTATGAAAACTCTCATTCCTGGGATATCCAGCCCCTATTTTCCTAACATAGCAGAGAAGACATATACATGTAGCCAAAAGAAGAAATGGAGAGCCTAGGCTGCAAAAAAAAAAAAAAAAAAAAAAAAAAAAAAATATATATATATATATATATATATATATATATATATATATACACACAGGGGCACCTGGGTGGCTCAGTCGGTTAAGCATCTGTCTTTGGCTCAAGTCATGATCTCATGAGTTCAAGCTGTGCTGACAGCTTGGAGCCTGGAGCCTCCTTCAGATTCAATCTTCAGTCTCTCTCTGCCTCTTCCCACTCGTGCCCTGTCTCTCTTAAAATATGAATAAACATTAAAAATAATTTAAAATCTACACTTAATAAAATAATATATACAAGCATTAACCTTTTCCAGAACTAAAAGTTTCTTCTAAAAATATTAAAATATTAAATAGCCAACCTCTATATTGCTAGGGCCAGGATACTTCAAATATAACTATTCTGTATTTTAAAAATAAAGGCAAAAAGCCTTTTGGTTCATATTTATACACAGTCATGTTTTACTTTTTCTTCAAAAAAGCTAGGTTTGTGACTTGTGAAGGGAGCTGTGGTTGTAGAGATTGGGTTAATCAGAAATCTTTACAAATGCATTTCAGAAAAATGCTTAAAAATAAGGAACAGTTAATTTTGAGCAAAGTAACTCCTCTGGCTTGTGAGAAAATGAGACCACATTTTAAATACTACTGCAACTGAGTCTTAAGCTTGGTACATTTTTCTTCCATTGCTGTTTCTTTTTTAGAGGTGATATCAGCAGAACAAGATTTTCTCTTTTAAGTGTAAATATTTTAAGGAATGTTTTCTTAGCTGCTGAAAATGAAATTGCTTGCTATATTCTATGATGTTCCCTGATATCCCTTTCTACTCATTCACAATGAAATAAGCATCTACCACTTTATTTCTGAAAAAAAAAAAACCAAACTGAAATGTGAAACACTCCGCGTTGTGCTGTATGGTGGTCCTTTAACATTAATGGAATAAAATGAGGTCTAATGCCTTACTATATTATACAAGGGACAATGGACAACAAACAGCTGTTTTTATAGATTAGATTCACTTTCAATTTGCATGTTGTTTATCCAACTTATACTTACAGTAGCTCTCCAAACAAAGTGTTTTGTTTTGTTTATCTCCTGGGAAAAAAATAGCAAACTTTCTAGCATATACATTAAGTATCACTGCAAAACAGTATAATGAGAAAATGAATTTAAATTGCATGAGTGTCTAAAAATAGCTCTACCATGGCTGGCATGGCATATACAATGATTTGGGGGTAAATTAGCTTTTTGTTATTCTCTAGGCTATAAAATGGAACCCAGAGTGGTAGAAGGTTTTACTTTTTGATGTTTGTTTGTTTGTTTTTTAATTACTTACTATAACAATTGCCTCAAATAATAAAAATGAATGTGAACTTAGACTAAGACTTAAGATAGAGAATATGATCATTGATGTCCAGTAGGAAACCTGATCATCAAAACCAATGCTATCTCCTATTCACAAATGAAACCTGTTATGAAGTTAGGAGATTTTAGTGTTTTAGTATCATTTGTCAACTTTAGTTATCCACTTTCATGTAGAAGAAGATCAAAAGAAATTCATGCATTCTTGTTACAAAAATAGCAGGTTAATACTCATTTAGATATGTTATTATTTTAAAAGATCTATTGCTGGACTCTGAGTCATTAAATGATTTTCCTAAGATGGTGTTCTCTGGAATCTAGATTTCCTGGATGAATGCCCTTTGGTAATGCAGTAGTTACTGCCTTTTGCTAAAGGTTATAATTTATGTGGGCCAAAAAGCACAGCCTTTCCTGGAACTGAAGAAGCTTTCTATAGGCATTCATTTGTAATCTTTTACTTAACACCATTTGTTAAGCGAAAACTGTAACTATACAAAATTCATTTTAATTTCAGTTTTTGAAATGTCAAAATCAAACAATTGAAAAACAAAATGCCAATGTTCTTCATATAATTTTTACCACATTATGGTGCCTGTAGATAAGGACCTAGCACAGGGCCTGCGGTCTTTCATATGTTGATTCCTTCATTCCTCGCCCTTCTTGTTTCTCTATTGGTTGGTATTAATATACATTGCAGATTCCCAATCAGCACTAATAAAGACAAAAAATACACAATGCAATTTTCGCTGTGTTTTCCAATAGCTGCGGATACAACCACTCCATGTTGATGCATGCAACCTCAGCACCTTTAATTTCCTCTAATTTATTTTTTGTCTCTCATTTTATTAGCCATTTTAAGAGATATATTTTCTAGAGTTTTGAATTTGTTATTACATAATTATCCAATTAGTGCAGTTACTTTAGATACTGAGATTTTTTCCTATGCTTATAGCATCATTATTTCTCCATTACTTTCTAGTAACTAAACATCTAATTCTAAAAATTAAAAAAAAATCTTGTGAAATAGTAAATCTTCCATAAAAGCAAAAGAAACACGTGTGCATCTACTCTCTTAGCCAGGTGCATTTGATTATTGTGGGTTTTGCCAAATCTGAGGAATATAAAAACAGATTAAATGACAACAGATCAAAAGAACATCAATCAATGTGTAATTTTAGTTGCCTCTCATTCATAGCATGTTGAGATTATGGAGATGAGGCTAGATTTTCTATTCATCAGTTTGACTTTTTTGGGGGGAGGGGTGCAAACAAACAGTATGAGGAAAAACTTGTTTACTTCGCATAAGCAAATCTGTTTTACCTAATAACTTATTGCATAGAATTCAGCCCTTGGATCTATGAAGAAAAAATGTCCTTCTTTGAATTGCTACAGAATACTTTCATGGTTATTTAAATTTAGAAGATTTCATATAAGCTTTATTTAGAATGTTTGAGAAGAAGAACTTAGGAAGAACTTGAGAAAAAATAAAAAGCAAACCCAATTCAGGCAATATAGTTTTTTAAACACTGTACTTCAAATACTTAGTCTTTTAATAGTTTCAGTGTAAATAATTATAGAAAAGATGGATGAAGTAAATTTTATGTTTTCTGCCAAGCGTTTCTATTTTGGATGTCAGTGAACAAAACTAAACCCCTATGATTAATTGTAGGAGTTTTCTGTTTTGTTTTCCTTTACAAAAGTTCTCCAGATATCAGAAGACTAACCTAATATAATTTGTCAAATACAGAGGCTACAGATCAGTCCTTCATATAAATTAGATTGTCATCCACATGAATGTTATTTAATCACAACTATGTGTATATTGAAACTTTGTACAAAGTGCTTTTATATTCTAGAAAAATACCCAAAACTTTCTAAAGTATACAGTGGATATGTCTACAAGAGAGTGGATTAAAAAAAGTAAATTCAAGACCAGAGTTTCTAAAAGCAATCAATCCTTTTACAAATAATGATTGCATTGTATAATTCACAAAAATAACTGGAGTTGAAGGAGTTCTTAATCATTTACTCTTTGAATTGCAAAGTAATATTAACAGTTCTTGTTTCTAAAATACTGCTCATTTGTGAGATTAAAGTGAATTAAAAATATGACTTTATTAATTTACCTGGCTAAATTTGTATGAAATGGTCTTCCTGTCCTTTTTTCTCAGAATAATTTCTGCTTATCATTTAGACTTCAATTTAAGCATCACTTCCTTAGAGAAGTAACTTCCCAAATCTGAATTGGTCAAATCCATCATAATATTTTTATCTCTCTTATTAATTGTCTTGATGCAATTTTATTCTCTCCCATATGAGACAGTAAGCTCAATGAAGAAATGAATGATTTATACCTATTATTATTATTTTAGTGCCTGGCTTGGTACTAGTAAGGCAGAAAGGTACATAGAAGCACCAACTTATAGTTATCAAGTGAGTGAAACTAATTGAATAAACTCTTAATATACAAATTGCATTGTTGGAGCTTATACAGAGGAGTTTGTAAGGGTAACAAATATATTTGGAGTGAAAAATTATTAGGAACCATTTATATAGCACTTATTATGTACCAGGCCCTATTCTATTTACATACATTTACTCAATATGTAGATGAGAAAACTATATGCAGAAAAGGGGAGTAACTCATTTAATGTCACAGAGGTAGTTAGGTGAAGGTGGCCCAGGATTTAAACCCAGAGAATCTGATTCTAGATTACATACCCTTAAGCACTAAACCCTTTTTGTCTCAAAATTGGCATGGGTACTGCATAGTTACCAAGACCACCTAAACATTAACCTTTTTAATTATTGTATAATAACCAAAACCCTAGGGAAAATTTGACAGATTTTATCAGTATTTAAACTTTTATATAAGCAAGATAATATAAACACAGAATAAAAAGATAACCTACATACTCAGAGAAAATACTTACCATGTGCATAACAGGTACAGTTGTTAAAGATTTTGACTCTTTTTTTATAAAGATTTTGACTCTGGGTGCCTGGGTGGCTCAGTCAGTTAAGCATCAGAATCTTGGTTTGAACTCAGGTTGTGATTTCACAGTTCATGATTTCACAGTTCAATCAGGTTGTGATTTGAGCCCCACATCGATTTCCATGCTAACAGCACAGAGCCTGCTTGGGATTCTCTCTCTCCCTCTCTCTATCCCTCCCCTGTGCACAAGCACTCTCTCTCTCTCTCTAAAATAAATAAATAACCTTTAATAAAAAAACAGATTTGAAAACTCAAATGCATATGAATAAAAATAAATATCCTCAACTTTATTAATAACCAAAGGAAAACAGTTTACATTACAATAGGCTATCATTTTCCTGATAGTCACATTAAGCTTCCTGTACTATCACATCACTTTCACCTTCAGATACCTGTGGTAAAGATCTAATAATTGTAAAAGATATGTGTGCCATGATGTTTATTGGATGTTATTTTAATAACCCAAACTTGTAATAATCTAAATGCTATCAATATGAGAAACTGATAACAAAGTATGGTTTTGAAAGATTGAGAAGCTTGCCTAAGTTTATATGAATTACAATATTTATACTTTCATTTGACTTTATAGGAATAAAATAAGGAGGCTTCATGATTTAGTGGGAAGAATATTAATTCTTATTCTAATTCTAGTATGGATTTTCTTTGAGGCATTGGTCAGTATCTGTTTTATATGAAACTGTGATAATATAATTCCCATATTATTTATAGATATTTATAAACAGGCTTTGTGTATGTTCTTACTAATATCCCCTCAGTGCAACATAATAGCTTGATAGTTGGCTTTTTTATTGTTAAGGTGAAAATTAATCTTCCGTTTTGTGTTCATATCTTATCCTCTAGTGACGTACTTTAAGCCTTTATGTACTGAGTACTTTGGTTTATTAACCAGATAATCTTTTATTATAGACCATTATGCTAGATCTAATGTTAAACAAATGTGCTGTACAAAAAGTTACATTATTATTTTTATTTTCTGCATTTTAATTTGTTTAATTATTTTCCTTATTATAAGGAATCTTTAAGATTCTAAGTCACAGAATCTGAAAACCAAAATCTATAGAAATATACTTAGTAGCTAGTACTATCCTATACTGCATTGTACTGTACTATATATCACACTTCTTGGGAAATAGCTACACTCAAAAAAATTAGTCATTAGAATTTCAAATCCTTTCCTTTTTATCATGGTAGTCTTTAATTCTTTTTGTTGTTGTTGTTCTTCATGAAATCATTACTTTAAGGATAGAAATAATATTTTTTAATAAAAAGGCGATCAGAAAATTTTCATCTGTAATCTCAGTATCCAAATACAAAACATACTATTTTGTTATATTTCTTATTGGATTTTTCCTATAACTATATTTCACAAAGTTATAGAGTACATACCTTATATTTAAAAATACATACAATTCTTTTACTGATATAGCACTTGTATACTAAAAGCATTCTTTTATGTGGCAGTATAGTTTTATAACCACATTTCAAAGGTTTTATACTGTACCAATAACAGGATAAATATTTTTCTTGGGGTCCCTGGATGGCTCAGTTGGTTAAGCGATCAACTCTTGATTTAGGCTCAGGTCTTGATCTCTTGGTTGGTGAGATCAAGTCCCCACATCAAACTACATGCTGACAGTATGGAGCCTACTTGGGACTCTCTCCCTCCCCTCTCTCTCTATGCCCCTACCCCCATTCACACTCTATCTCAAAAACATACTTAAAAATATATATTTTTCTTAACCTTTTCCTATTATTCAAAATTTGGTTATTTGCAATTATTTTATATAATGCTTCACTAATTCTTGATTATTTAGAATTATATCATGAATTTGGAGAAATGCATTTACTAGATCAAAAAGTATAAACTTCCGGGGTGCTTGGATGGCTCAGTTGGTCAAGCATCCAACTTCAACTCAGGTCATGATCTTGCTGTTCGTGAGTTAGAGCCCCACATTGGGCTCTTTGTGGACAGCTTGGAGCCTGGAGTCTGCTTCATATTCTGTGTCTCCCTCTCTCTCTGCCCCTCCCCTGCTCACACTCTGTCTTTCTCAAAAAGAAATAAAAAAATATTAATTTTTTAAAAATGTATGAACTATTGCTGCCTTTGATAAAGTTTCAGTAATCTAAAGTTGCACTGATTTTCCACATCCTTGCCCTAACTGGATATTACCAGTTTGAGCATTGTTTTCCAAAAAATTCATGGATTAAAAAAGTGATCTTTGTTATTAAATAGAATTTTTAAATGGCGTTCTTGTTTAATATTTATATTATCTCTTTTGAGGCATTTTTGCTTTTTATAATTTCCTTATTTACCTATAAGATCTTTTAAAAATAATTTATTTTAATTTTATCTTTTATATTTGCTATAGTATTTCCTATTTTCAGCTGTTATCTTTTGATTTCACTTGTTTTAACATTCAGGTATTCTAAGTGTTTTTAATGTGTGAGTTCTTTATTCAGATTTAAACTTAGAAAATCCTTCTATTTAGAAACTTGAAATATTTTCTAACTTTCCCTAAATCTTTTTTAAAAAACATTTAATTCATTTTGCTGGTATTTGTGTTGGTATCCTATGATGTATGTAGGTAAATTGTTTTTCTAAAAATGTTTTTTCATTTTTATTTATTTTGGTGGGGGAAGAGGCAGAGAGAGAAGGAGAAAGAGAATCTGACAGTGCAGAGCCCGATGAGGTTGTCAGTCCTACAAAGTGTGAAATCATAACCTGAGCTGAAATCAAGAGTCAGATGCTTAACTGACTGAGCCACCCAGGTGCCCCTAAGTGGTTTTTTTAATTGACAATTTTTCAAAAGTCATTTTTGGAAAAAAGAATCTTGATCTATTGACTAGCTATATGTTTTTCATAATGTTTATTTTTTCAGATATTTGGCTATCCTCACCTTTTCTTTCTTTTCTTTCTTTCTTTCTTTCTTTCTTTCTTTCTTTCTTTCTTTCTTTCTTTTTCTTTCTTTCCCTCTCTCTCTCTCTTTCTTTTTTTTTTTATTCCAGATGAAAAATAAGACATGATAAAATGAGTATAGGCTTGGAAATTAGAAAGATTAGGGGTTCTGAATCCAGATCTGCTGCTTCAAACCATGATGAGCTTGACTTATTGATTTGAGGGTCGGAGTAATCTTTAATACCCTCTATTACTTTTGTAATACTCAGTTTATATCATCACAACTTCATGGTCTAGGAGGGGAGGCTGAGAAATAAATAGACATTACAATAAGATGTAGAGTGTTCACAGAATAAGTGTATATTAGACACTAGTTCCCTATGAATTCAAGTTATATCTTAAATCCCTTATCACAGTTTGGTTCATTTGTTTCAGGTTCATTAATTAGGAATATCCAATATTGCATTAGGGTTTAGAAAGGTTTCTGTGTTCCTAACAAATTAAATATAAGTTTTTAATTTATAAAACACTTTTCTGATATATTATCTCATGTAATTTCAAAACAACAAATTAGAGTAGGAATATTATTCCTACCTATGAGGGAATTCGGACTCAGAAAGGTGAAGGGACTTGTATTTCCTCAAGTTTTAACTGACAGAGTTTTGACTGGTTTTAGGCTTTCCACTTATATTATGTAGGACTTTGTTATCCAAATGCAACTAGAGGATCTCTGTCTTTAGACTTTGAGAAGCCATATATTTCATGTGACTTCTGAGTTGATAAATAATTGAAATACTGTATCATACTTGTCATTTTCAAGCCCTTGTATTTGAATTGGTCTTCATAGAACAAAGACATTAAAGGTAAACAGCAGTCCAGAAGGTTCTGGTGTATGACCACTTGTGTCTCTGATATAAGACCACCTTTCTTGGAATCCTGGTTCTACCACTGTTATCTGTGTAAACTGCCTGTGTTTCAGTTTCCTCATTTACAAAATGAGAACAATAATAGTGCCTACATTATTTAACTACATCCATTAGTTAAATGGATTAACTAAGTGCTTAAAATAGTTCAGGGAAGAGGGTAAGGCCTATATGTAAATGCTATTATCATTATTATTTTCCCTTTGAATTAAATATCCAGTCATTATTATTAATTTTTATATTATTATCAACATAAGTAGCGCTTTGATTTCTTTATAAAAATGCCTGTGAAGTTGAAAAGCAAAATACAATATTGATGGCCCTCAAAGCAGAAAGAAATTCATAGAACCCATGGAAAACACGTGTCTGTACTCCTAGAAACTACATTTGAATGTGGCACAGTATTTACATTAAAAATGTACATAATAGCTGTAGTATTTTACACAAATATTACTCATCTAACATGATGCTGTGTCTTAAATGAAATTGTTAGGACATATTCTGAGACATCCATTATCTATTGTGCTTTCCTAAGTCATATAGCTGAGAATTTATGCAGTACTTAGAAAATAAAATCCATAGATGAGAATGATTATGTGATCTCTGAAATTGGTCTCATGTTATTTCCTAACTCCAGAGATATGATCTTACAGGTAATGAATTTTTAATCTCAAGGGGGGAAAATCCTCTTTTTTGAAATAACAATTTACATTTAAATAAACTATACTTATTCATGACATTCACTGTTTACCTAAGAATATTTTAAAAGAGAAATTCAATCAGCTAAAGAGGATTTAGAGGATTTTCCTTCTGTGAAACTCCTTTGGAAAGTTTAGGACTTCCTTTTCTTAACCTTGCAATATCACTATAGGTTAATTTATGTTAAGATTTACAGCACAAGAGTTTTAGTACACTAAAATTATTTAAGAATAAGTTTTCATCAACACACGTTTCTTGTCATTAAATTCTAGTGTGTGGCCAGACATATTTAAAATTAGTCAAAGCAGACTTAAGTAATAAAAACAAATTCAGAGTAATCAAAATATCATAAAAACACATTGAAGTGAAGATATCACAGTGAAGATATTTGCTGAACACTTTATTGTTATTTTGCCTTTATTTATAGTATTAAAAATATAGCAATTCCCTTCAGACTTCCATATCACCAATAGAAAAGTTGGTAGGTTTCCTCTAGTTGGACAAACACATTATATATATTACTAAAAATTCATTGATCAATCAGCAAACCATTACTAATTGCCTACTATATAAGTTTGTAGTATTCAGATACTGGCAATACAAAGATTAGTAATGAGTATCAGTCCTACAGTAACTCAAGGGAAGGCCAGTACAAAACACAAATACAATGAAAGGAACATAAGCCAAAATAGCACTGCAAGTTCATATTGAAAATACAATAAAGGAGTAAGGAGAAAAGATACATAGTAAGGATATAAAAATCAAACTAAATATGAAATCTTTGTACATCAGAACTAAATATACATTGGTGGGAAGGAACTAGAGCCAAGGTCAGAATAGACTCCAGGATTTATTTATCTATTTTTACCTGCAGTTTTTACTTATTTTCATTTACTTTAGTTTACACACTGATGATTCAAAGTTTTCTCAGTTATGGAGGGAAATTGGAGCAAATTACATTGCATGAATCCAAGGGCCAGAGCTATAGCTTTTAAATCCCACTGGGCTGAATGAGAAAAAGGGGTGGAGGAAAGAAAAAAAAAAACTAGGTGGGCAAGGGGGTTCTGAGAGAATAAAAATAAAAATGTTAAAAGAAGATAATGTAAAGTGAATTTAAATCAAACATTATCATAGAGAGTACTTGTCACTTGTTGGAACTGAGGAATTCACAAAAGAAATGCAACACAAAGAGATAACATAAATATAAAATGTAGGAAAGAAAAAACAGATTGTTAATGTGGAAAAAAGAAGATGGACAGTAGACAATACACTAAAAGGAATAATGACTTAAAAGTTTTATGTGAAATTAACTATTTGCCTAGAATTTTATATGTAGCTAAACTATCCCTAAAGCGTGAAAGCAAATAAGAGTAGCTGGACGGCTCAGTCGGTTAGGCATCTGACCCTTGATATCAGCACAGGTCATGATCTCACAGTCCTGGAATCGGGCCAATTCTTTCCAAGTGGCTTTCAGAATTGTCTCCCACTGTTAACTTATTTGGTTTTTCTATGATGTGACCAATTAAGGAATGTGTTTATTTATCTTGTCTGGCCTTTAGTATGCACTTATAAATTAAAAAAAAATCATTCCACTTCTCAGTTCTACAAAATTTAATTATCATGTCTTGTTTTACATATCTTTTCTTTGTGGGACTCATTTGAGATGTCTGGAATTTCTTAGTCTCTTCTCCACATCTTTTATTTTTCTTTTCAAGCAAATTCTACCAAACATTCAAGGAAGAGACTACAGTTTACTGTTGAACCACATGAATTTGAACTGTGTGGGTCCACATATAAATGAATTTTTCCCCATAAATACAGTACAATACTGTAAATGTATTTTCTCTTTCTTCTGATTTTCTTAACATTTTATTTTCTCTAGCTTACTTTATTGTAATAATACAATATATAATACATAAAACATACAAAATATGTTTTAATTTACTGTTTATGTTATCGACAAGGCTTCCAGTTAGTAGTTAAGTTTTGAGGAATCAAAAGTTATATGTAGCTTTTGATTGCATAAGGGTTCAGCACACCTAACCCTCACATTGTTCAAGGGCCAACTAATTGTTTTTTACTAATTATTTCAAGACCAAATAGGATGTAAAGTCACATAATTACATTTATTAGTGTAATTTTAACATCCACAGCAGGCAGGAATAGAGAAAAAAATACAGACCAAATTCACATATAGACCTATGTACATAATGAAATCCTTAAAAATTAAAGCAAATTTAAAATGGCAGTACATTTTTAAAAACATATTATAACCAAGTAGGGTTATTATTCCTAAAAATGGTTATATTCATTGAAAATCTGGTAGCTCTAGAATTTCCATTTAGAAGAGGTTGGACAGAGGGCTGTAAAACCACCATTAAGGGTAGAT
Source organism: Felis catus (assembly GCF_018350175.1). Taxonomy (NCBI): domain Eukaryota; kingdom Metazoa; phylum Chordata; class Mammalia; order Carnivora; family Felidae; genus Felis; species Felis catus. The sequence goes on along the minus strand of NC_058378.1, from coordinate 27,709,577 downwards.
GTAGTTGATGAAACTACTGAAGGCATTAAAGCTTCCCTAATCCACTGTTGGAATAGGAAACTTTCCTTCTTTCTTCCTTCCTTTCTTTCTTTATTCCTCCCTCTCTCCTTCTCTGTCTCTCCCCCCACCTTTCTTTTTTCCCTCCCTCTTTCTTCCTTCCTTCCTCCCTCCCTCTCTCTCTCATCTTCTATCCCTTTCTTCTTTCTTTCTTTCTTTCTTTCTTTCTTTCTTTCTTTCTTTCTTTCTTTCTTTCTTTCTTTCTTTTCCCTCCTTCCTTCCTTTCCTTTCCTTTCCTTTCCTTTCCTTTCCTTTCCTTTCCTTTCCTTTCCTTTCTTTCTTTCCTTTTCCTTTTTTCTTTTCCCCTTTCCTTTCCTTTCCTTTCCTTTCCTTTCCTTTCCTTTCCTCTTCCTTCCTTTTTTCCTTCTTTTTCGTCCTTCCTTCCTTCCTTCCTTCCTTCCTTCCTTCCTTCCTTCATTCCTTTTTTCTTTCTTTGAACATATTTATCTTTCTGAGACTACAACAGAAGTTCTGTGGCTAGATTAAGTGACTTGAAAAACAGCCAAGATAAGTACAAGGGTGAAATAATAAACAGCATTTCTCTAGAACCAATCCACCCTACAGATATGTATCAGGAAAAAGTAGTAGACATCATTCACTGTAAAATGCCCTATGAACAAATGAGGAACAGCTTCCTGTTTTTTGAAAAATATATTAAAAAATGACTATCAATATTGTACATGAAACAGGCCTACATGAAACAGAGAGTATTAATATTTTTCTTTAGGAACTGATCAGGTTGTGATTTAAGAATCATGTATATTCTTCTATTGTAAGAGACAAAGAGAAATTAGAGTGGTCTTAGAAAAAAAAAACTATTAAATGATAGTAGATTCAATGAGTTATCTGTAAGAAATTAGGCCTTTGTAAAAATTATCAAGCGTTAATGGGGGACTATTAATAAACATTTTCAAGTGTTCTTACAGTTTGACTTTGAATAATTTGTGCCCAGCATCAAAAGAAAAAAGAAAACTTGCAAAAAGTCGTTGGTTATAACTAAAGCAGTAACTATAAAATAAAGAATGTATTTCTATAATGGTCACCTCTAAAGATCAGTTGAGAAGTATCAACACTCAATAGTTCATTTATGGACTGCAAGAAGTCAGGGCCCCAGAAATGGCAATCTCTAGAAATTCCAGTTTGAAAAAATAGAATTTATGCCCCACTTACTTCTACAAAGAATTAGAATCAGCAGGGTTCATTTCAGCTTTACATTTCTGAACTTATTTTTTCTTATATCCATATCATATTTACCATGAAATTGTTATGAATTTTAAAATCTACTTTTGAACTAAATTGCTTGACCAGAGCAGTATGTGTTTTGAACATTCTTGTATATTTAGATGTATATTTAGATGTTTTAATAGGATTTAGATCCTTCCTATTTCACAAATGAACAACAACAAAAAAAATTTAGGAAAAAATTACTAGTTTTTCTCCTAAAATCTATACTTGAAGGAAAGATTGGATAGACTGATTATATCAAACAGTAGGACTTAGCTATGATAATTTAATGTGTGGGAACATCTTTTTTATATCTTTCTTTTTTTTATATCTTCCCTTTCATATTTTAAAATTCTACTTTTGCATATACAGTGGCACCTATTGCTGATTGTGGGTATCTGGACATGGAAAATTGCAATCAGACATAAATCTCTTAAGGAAAGACCTTGTATTCTATTATTATGAGTCAGCACTGTCCATTATGGGACACCCAGGCACTGACATTTCTGTCTAACCTTCTAGATAATGGATTTACATGGCTGTTTAATCTTTTAAGGAAATATAAAGACTCCTGAGATTACAAGTCTATGCCTTTGTAAATCATGCATTAGTGGCATTAAGATACAAGAGGATGCCTTTTCAAGTTCTATAGCTTGCACTGCCAAATAACTAATGGGTAACATCATTTTATGTTATTTGTTTTGTAAAAGTGATGAAATATTAAAATAGCTAATTCCCAGCCATGGTTAAGGCTGATTTGAGTCAGTGTAAAATTTAGGGAAAATTCAGAAGGATGTTTAAAACTATTGGAATTATCTAGAAATATAATAGTTCTTTTTATTGAGTGATGAAATTAACCATATGACCTTCTTCTAGAACAAAACTTTTCAAAATTAAATGTAATACCTATCAACAGGGAATTGTCTTAAAAATGCAGATTCTGATTCAGTAAGTCTGCGATGAGGCCTAACATTCTATCTAATACACTCAAATGATGTTCATGGTGTCGCTGGTCAATGGCAGACATCAGTAGCAATGATGGAGGATGGAGGCTTGTAACCTAGGCTCCATGGAGAAGCCTCAAGTTTTGTGTAACAATATGAAATTATTCACTCAATGTGTCTGTGTGTGCGTGCATGTGCACATTTTCAAGGAAGAATACCCCTAAATTTTTATCACATTCTTAAGACTTATGTGACCTCCTGCTCTGAAGTATTAATAAATACTTCCTTGTATATTTAATATGTTCCTTATAATCCTAGTCCCATGAGATAATGACTGAAAAGGTAATTATAGAAGTTTCAGAAACTATATATTTTCTCTCTTTTGTATGTTTGAATTTAATTTTAATATTTTCAACACTTCAAGAAATCCTAGAGTTATTACACCTGCTTAAATGTTCCTTAGCCTCAGTGTTTCTTAAACCATTCCATAATGGAATTCTTTTTCTCAAGTTTTACCAGATAATGTTCCATGAACAATAAAAGAAGATATTATACCCTTGCCCCAATTTGGGAGACGTTTTATGGTGTCTAGAGCTTTGCAGAGTATCTTTTGAGAACTCAGTGAGTCAGCTTCTCCTTTTGCAGAGTTCTGCCTTCCTCATTTCCTTCTAAGTGTATCTTCTGGGAAAATTCCTCAAAAAAATCTACATGTAGTTCTTCATGTAAGGATCTGTTTCCAAAGAATAAGTCTAAGATATGCTCTGTCTAAAATTACACCTCCACCATATTTTTCTCTATTTATTTACCTTCTTTTATTTTATTTACAGTATTTATCATTATCTGAAAGTATTGTACTTATTTATTTCCTGTGTTTTATTGTTGTTGTTGTTGTAGGCTTTCTTGAGTTAGGAGTTCTGTCTTTCCTCTTAAGTCCTGTGTCTCAAATACCAAAATTATCCTTACCTAATGATAAGTCTTGTAAGGTTTTGTTAAATGAAGTTGTGAATTCTATATTCATGTAAAAATCATTGCATAATAATAATATTATTCATATTTACCATGAATGAAATCATTTTTAAAAATACTTATGTAAGTAATGATACAAATTTAATTTACTGGTAAATATTAGAGTTTTCATATACCAAAGGGAAAAACATAATGAAAGGAAAATGTTTATCACAATAAGCATTTAGAAAACATGTTTTATATTATTTTACTTAATATTTTGGTCTATAATTTAAGAACCAATACTTTTATTCAAGATGTGGGGAAGGCTTGGGGCACCTGGGTTGTTCAGTCAGTTAAGTGTCCAACTTGGACTCAGGTCATGATCTCACTGTTCAGGGGCTTGAGCCCTGTGTCAGGCTCTGTGTTGACAGCTCAGAGCCTGGAACATGCTTCAGATTCTGTGTCTCCTTTTCCCTCTGCTTCTCCCCGACTTGTGCTCTGTCTCTCAAAAATGAATAAATGTTAAAAAATAATTTAAAAAAAAAGATGTAGGAAAGGCTTACTGAAGGCCTACTTTATGCCAAACAAAAAATTTCAGGCATATCAACAAATCTTTTTAGATTTTCAAACATAATTTACAAATATGACATTATTTGCAAATCGACAGGAGGTAAATAGAAGCTGAGGGAAGCTAAATATTTGCTTAGGGTTATGTATCCTATAAGTTAGGAAAACTAAATCAGTACTTCTTTTCACTCCAAAATCAGAGAAGTCAACATGTTGTTTCTTTTCACCGCCTTGCATGATCTTAATTGAAGATGGTCTGGCATCTGGCTGTCTTTAATCAGCCTAAATTGAGTAGTGAAAGGAGCCCAAATTTTAGGAGTCATGGGACTGGGATTCTAATAGCTCTGCCAGTTACAAGCCATACCATCTCAGGTTATTCACCTTACCTGTTAGACCTCTATATTCTTACTTATATAAGAATAAGAAGGCTCAGTTGTCTTTAGGAGTCCAGCTACTCTTAAAATTTTACTGGCAGAGTAAGCTTTGGGAAACAGACATTTTAAGGCTGACACCAAATGAGAAGGGATCTTAGAAACAGTGCATTTTCCAGGGGCAAGTGCATTTTCCACTCTGGCAGATGCAGCCTAGAATCAGCTGATGACAGAGATAGGCACAACATGTAAATATGGGCAGATGATCTGTGACAGGAATGTCCTGACAGTGATTATAAGTGATTATTCTAGAAGGTAGGGGAAACCTAGTGACAGAGTACCAAGGCACAAGTATGAAGTAGAGGCAAACTAGCAATACTTAGGATGGTCTCAGCGCAGGGACTAAAGATCAGAGGTAGAGAATCCCATTCTGGTGGAGCAACTATATAAGATAAAGGCATGGGGCCAAGATGCAGAAATCTTGATTTGCCAGTACTTGGGTCTAGCATCAGAGAGGAACTAGCATACTCTTGATTTCGTACTGGCTTGCAAAGTTAACTGAATAAAGGCTTCTTAAGTTTTTCTGGAGCTAGGTGTAGGTAGTCCCCTAAGGTGTATTGTAAGTGCTCAATAGAGCAGCGTAGTTCTATCTGCAGAATAAAAATATTCTGTGAAGAACAGGCAAATATGGGATCTTGCCTCTGCCATTATTTTCACCAAGGTTTTTCCCAAGATCAAAGCTGATATTTTTTATTTCTTTTGATCTGATTCTTTAGGGAGAGTCATTTTAAACATAGTTACTTGCTATAAACCTTTCTTTAACAGTCTTACTGCTACAGGGAATAGACATTCCCTTTAGAAAGTCTTCTTAAAAATACAAATGTATTTATCTGTATGCTCATTGCCTGTTTTTAGCACAGATTACTTAGTCACAATAGCAGAAAGCAATTCAGGCCACTAAAGGTGTGGAAAATATGGGTGATAGGAGGGAAAAGTGGGAAAGACCTGGGGTACTCAGTGCTTCATGAGTATTGAAGTTTCCAAGGGCAGAACTGACATTATCAGAGGCACTCTAAAAGGGCTTACTTGGAAGAGGATAAAGAAAAGAGAAGGTTTCTGATTAAAATTTTGTATAAGCTGATTATCAGACTCTTAGTTTTAAATGTTGAATTTTAAAATTTTAGAGTATGATGCTATTATAGTGTTAATTTTAATTAAAAAAAACTATCAATCTTCACTCCTGTTTTGCTGGTTTTTACATAAGCCAAATGTCTCTTTAGTGGATCCTGCTGGAAGACTATCTATTATATGATTATGGTCTCAGTGCTATCAAGTTGTTTTTTGAGTTCTGGATTTCCCAAAGTGTTCTCAAGTCAAGTATCACAAAATGAAACTTGATAATGTATTTTATGTCTATCACGCTGCACTAGTGTGTTTAGTTATACTATTTTTATATACTATTTATATAAACTGCTATAAATGCCAGTATGTCTTCCGTGTTCCCAACAGGAGCTACAGAATCTAGAAGAAACCCAAGTTCATTCGTGGCCCTTTTGTAAATTCCTTGTGGTATGTAGGAAATTCTGTGCAGAATTTAGATTGAAGTCAGGTGAGATGAGAGTTCAGGGAGCATATTAGGTGAGCCAGTAACACAAAGAAAAATTCAGGCTACATGAATTCTCAAATCCAGAAAACTTCCCTTGGCCTTTTCTCATTATTTGAACTTTCCTAGGGATTTCCCATTTCCTAGGGATTTGCCCATGTTAACCATGTTTCTGAAACAAGTTAACTATTCGGTACATAAGAGACACGTAGAACACCCAGAAAAAAATGTCAATTGAAGTAGATTTGATACCATCATTACTTAGGTTGATGCGATAACTCCAGAAATCCTGTAATTTTGTTTTGGAATAATGTGCCCATTTGCAAAAGAGACATGCTATTACAGGTTGAGGTTATGTTGTACATTCTATTTCCACTTTGGGTCAAGAGTCCATTGGCAGTGCTTATTCTTCTGATGTGTTGAGTGTGTGAGATACATGTACTTGTGATCTGTTCATATAGATAAAGAGTAGCAAGGAGAACTCTGATTGAAAAATATCTCCCTGCTCCATCCAACCTGTGAATTATACATTCATTTTCAGCTAGGTCACTACACTGTTCTTTTAAAATGTTTAATGTACTCATTAGACATTGAATTACAGTCATTGACATTTTAGTTTGAATTTCTTCAATCCAAACGTTGATTGCCAAGGCTATTTTTACTAAAGAGTAAGTGCATTATTGAAAGAATAAATGTGGGGTGGGAGGGATAAATCAAAAAGATCTTTATGGCAAGTCTAGGTAGTATACTTTGGCTAGCTTAAGAACAATGAAAATTTGGAGTTTGGAAGAAGAGATATTAGGAAGTGAATTTTTATAAAGAACACTGAAGAGAATCTTTGCCCCTGCCCCATTTATAGTTTTTCCCTGATCCTTTGTGCCAGTGAGAATGATGTAGGTCCCTTCTCTGCTGTGCATGGAAGAGCTTCTATTTTATGATCGTAAGATGACATATGCTTTATTAAGAGAAAGAAGTGTTTGAATGAACTATAATTTTATATTTGAGGGAGAAAAAAAAGGTTACCATTCGTAAAATGAGAAATATGTACCAAATGGAGATTTGAAGAGTAATTTGAAAGTGTTGGAATGGAACTGCAAATAATGAATGAAAATATTTCTGAATAAGTGAAAGTTGTCAGAGTGGTCCTTTAGCTTCAAGTACACGTGTGCCTCATATCAAAGCCACAGCTAATTAAAAAATTAAAAGCGAAAAGGAATATTCAAATGTTAGGAGTGATCTAAAAAGCATTATTCAAAGATTTTCTTTAATTATTCTTCTTATTATCAATGCTAAGTATTCTGCCTACAGCACGTGATATTGTACATAAGTCTGTCCATTTGATATGTGCATAGGCAGCTTTAAAAGTGAGTGGTGAAGTAATAAATGCCACTGAAAAACATTTTTTAGATGTGGTCTGGGTAGAATTGAGAGTACGTAATAAAAATGATGAATTGACTTAAATCTTCCTTTCCTGTTTTCTTTCTTTTAAGCACAGTTGTTTAAATTCCCTATATGATTAGCATACAGTGTGCTTTTAAGAGAGCATTCTACTGAAAGTACTTGGGTATTTTCCAACTATCATATAAATCTGTTAGCTGGTGTTTGATATTTTTGGAAAGTCAGATGATATGCATTTACTACTATCGCAGGGGCCCTCCAAAGAGTAAATTCATAGTTGTTTAATAAAACAGAGCAATTTAATGATTTCAAGATAAATAAAATCTTCTGAAAGAAAATTTTGTACAGAAAGCTTCTAAACCTTAAGAAATTGAAACATACCAACACAATCTATTTTTGCTGTGAGAAAGATGTATGATTATTTCACCAAATAATCATAGAAAACTTATGTATATCATTATTCATTATGACATAATTATACTAGAGTAGCAGCATGAAGAGGCTTAGAGCAAAAGTTCTATTTTTAAATTGAGGTATAATTGAAATAAAACATTATATAAGTTTCAGGTGTACAACATAATGATTTGATATTTGTATAGACTGTAAAATAATCACCACAATAAATGTAGTTTCACCCATTACAATATGAAGTTATGTAATATGAAATACAATATTGACAAAAGTCAACATGCTATAAGTTAATCGCAAGACTTATTTTATAACTGGAAGTTTGCACCTCTTGACCCCTTTCACACATTTTGGTTACTGCACAACCTCTCTCGCTTCTGGCAACACCAATCTGTTCTCGGAATCTATTCTGTTGTGTTTTGTTTTGTTTGTTTATTGTTTTCCTTTTTAGATTTCACATATGAGTGACAACACCTGGTGTTTTTCTTTCTGACTTATTGCACTTAGTATAATATCCTTAAGTCCATTCTTGTTATTGCAAATGGCAAGATGTCATTATTTTTTCTTTTGGCTGAGTAGTATTTTAGTGTGTGTGTGTGTGTGTGTGCGTGTGCAAAAATATTTCTCACATCTTCTTTATATGTTCATCTACTGATGGATACTTAGGTTGTTTCCATATCTTGCCTGTTATGAATAATGCTGCACTTGAATTGGGTGCATAATAATTTTCAAATTAATGTTTTCATTTTCTTTCAAAGAACACCCAGAAGTAGAATTGCTGGATCATATGGTAGTTCTATTTTTAGTGTTTTTGGCAGACCTCCATTCTGCTTTCCATGGTGCTTGCACCAGTTTATATCCCCACCAACAGTGCACAAGTGTTCCCTTTCCTCCACATATTGGTCAATACTTGTTATTTCTTGTCTTTTTGATAATAGCCATTCTGACAGGTGTGAGATAATTATCTCCATGTGGTTATGATTTGCATATCCCAGATAATTAGTGATGTTGAGCACCTTTTCATATGCCTATTGTCCATCTGTATGTTTTCTTTGGAAAACTGTCCATTCAGATTGTCTTCCTATTTTTTAATTGGATTGTTCATTTGTTATTGAGTTGTATGAATTCTTTACATACTTTGAATATTAACCCCTTATTGGATAGATGATATGCAAATATCTTCTATTCACTGTGCTGTCTTTTTATTTGTAAATGGCTTTCTTCACTGTGCAGAGGCTTTTTAGTTTGATATAATCTCATTTGTTTATCTTTGCTTTTGTTGCCATTACCTTTGGAGTCAGAAACAGAAAGTGTTGCCAACAGCTATGTCAAGGAGCTTAACACCTGTTTTATTCTCAGATTTTTGGTCCTCAATCCATTTTGCATTAATTTTTTGTATGGTGAGATAGTAGTCCCATTTCATTCTCTTGCTCTCCAGTTTTCTCACCACCATTTATTGAAGAGATTGCCTATTCTTGATTGTTTATTTTTGGCTCCTTTGTCATAAATTAATTGACCATAGGGGCACCTGGGTGGCTCAGTGAGTTAAATGTTTGAATATTGATTTCAGCTCAGTTCATGATCTCTTGGTTCATGGGTTTGAACCCCACATTGGGCTCTATAGTACAGACAGCATGAGCCTGCTTGGGATTTTCTCTCTCTCTCTCTCTCTCTCTCTCTCTCTCTCTCTCTCTCTCTGTAATTCCATGACTTACACACACACTCTCAATATAAATAAACATTTAGAAACAATTAACCAGATATGCATGAGTTTCTTTTTTTCATATTTAATATTTATTTATTTAATATGAAATTTATTGTCAAATTGGTTTTCATACAACACCCAGTGCTCATCCTAACAGGTGCCCTCCTCAATACCCATCACCCACCCTCCCCTGCTTCCACCCCACATCAACCCTCAGTTTGTTCTAGGTTTTAAGAGTCCCTTATGTTTTGGCTCCCTCCCACTCTAACCTTTTTTTTTTCCTTCCCCTCCCCATGGTCTTCTGTTAAGTTTCTCAGGATCCATGAAAACATATGGTATCTCTCTTTCTCTGTATGACTTATTTCACTTAGCATAACACTCTCCAGTTCCATCCACGTTGCTACAAAAGGCCATATTTCATTCTTTCTGATTGCCACGAGTTTATTTCTGAGTTCTCTATTCTGTTCTATTATCTGTCCATATCTATTTTTTGCAAATCCTATTCTGTTTTGATTACTGTAGGTTTGTAATATAGCTTGCAATCAGGGGGAACGATGCCTCCGGTTTTGTTCTTTTGTAAGATTTGTTTTGGCTATTTGGGATCTTCTGAGGTTCTGTACAAATTTTAGGATTATTTGTTCTACTTCCATGGAGAATATCATTGGTGTTTTGATAGGGACTGCGTTGAATCTGTAGATTGCTTTGTGTCATATGAACATCTTAACAATATTAATTTTTCCATCCCATGAGCACAGGATGGATATCTTTCCATTTATTTGTGTCATCTTCAGTTTCTTTCATCATATCTCATAGTTTTCAGTGTACAGGTCTTTCACCTCCTTGGTTAAGGCTATTCCGAGTTACTTTATTATTTTTTGATGCAATAAATTACAATGGGATTTTTTAATTCCTCTTTCTGATAGTTTGTTGTTAATATATAAAAATGCAACATATTTTTGCATATTGATTTTTTATCTTGCAATATTATTCATTTGTTAATTCTGACAGTTTTGTGGTTCAATTTTTAGGGATTTCTTTTTTTTTAAGTTTGTTTATTTTGAGAGAGTGCTCAACAGTGGGAGAGGGGAGGAGGGAGAGGGAGAGAGAGAGGATCCCAAGCAGTCTTCACACTGTCAGTGCAGAGTCTGCCTGGGGCTCAAACTCACAAACTATAAAATCATGACCTGAGTCGAGTCAAGAGTCAGACGCTTAACCAACTGAGCTACCCAGGCACCTCTTTTTAGGAATTTCTATATACAAAATCATGTTCACAAATAGTGACAGCTTTACTTCCCCATTTCCTACTTAGGTTTCTTTTATTTATTTTCTTGCCTAGTTGCTCCAGTGAGGACTCCCAATACTATGTTAAATGAAAATGTCAAGAATGGGTATCCTTGTCTTGTTCCTGATCTTAGAGGAAAAGCTTTTGGCTTTTCATCATTGAGTATGATGTTAGCTATGGGCTTGTCGTGTATAGCCTTTATTATGTTGTTTCATTTTCTTTAAACTTTCATTGCTGAGAGTTTTTATCATAAATGGATGCTTAATTTTGTCAAATCCTTTTTTGCATCTTTTGAGATGATCATATGATTTTTATCATTCATTTTGTTAATGTTTTATACATATATATAACATAAATAGTGGACAGAAAGAAAAGACTTTGATGGAAATAAAAGTCCGACAGTATTTTGTGTTCCATTCCCATTCTTGGTGGTGGTGAAGTAGAGTGTCTAAAAGTAAAAAAAAGTAAAAAAGTAAAGGGTCTCAATCATTACCTTTCCATCATATCAATGGATTATGACTTCTGCCTATTCTAAATGGCAATCCTCAGAAAGGAAGACAGTCCTCTTTTGGGAGTCAAGAGGATGCATGTAGTTGGAAAACATTCCTTAAAATGATTCCCATATGTTCTCAACCTCTTTCCTATTCAGATCATCTGCAATTAATAGTATTTTCTTCCTGTTCATCATGGAGGGATGATATTGCTGATGGCAGAGAAATCTATTTTTTTTCTTTTGCCTTCACAAACAATAATGTTGGATAAATATCTCATTCCACTGTGCAGAAAAAAAAACTAAAGGGTTAAAATATCTAATTAAGCAGACAAGTCAGTCTGACAAGACTTTTAGATACTTCTAATATGTGACCAACACAGCCATGGTGGTTAGTATGGCTTGGAGCAAGAGGTATAAAAATCCAGTCACTGATAATCTGATCAAGAGAGTAGAATTGGAGCAAATTAGAAAGACAAAAGGTTTAATCTGAAGTCTGTTTTAAGAGACATCTTGCTATGAAAGCACAACCATGTACAGAAACACAGGACATCTGAGTCCAGGACATTACAATGTACTGCTCAAATGTGAAGTGCAGTAAAATAATAGCAAATGCAGATAATAGTGCTATACAGAAAAAGGTAGTGGCTCCAGAGAAAATGCTGCAGAGTATTTATGTGGTTTGGGGCTGGGAAAATGTATAGTCATTACTGTGTCACTCTATACATAGACAAAAGAACTTTAGAAATAAACTGTTGTAAAAAGCAATAGTGAGTGTCAATATAACTAGTTCAGAGACATTCCTCACAGCTGGAGACACATCATCACCTCCTATAGGAGAGGAAAAGAAAAGTAGTAAACACTTGAAATTAGACAAACTATTTAAAATTAATTAAAAATCACTTAGAGCTTATCCCCTTAGATGTTTCCTCTTAAATAATTTCTTTTTTGAAATAACGCTATAATTTATTGAGTTTATATTATGTACCAAACACCAAGTGAATCATTTAATGCAAATAACCTAATATAACACCACAACCCTAGGTTTTCATGTTGAATACTCTATTAGAGTTTGATAGGTCTAAGCGAGAGCTATGTGGCAGAGTGAAATCAACATTATTTCACCTCAAAATGTTTTTCATTCTCATGAATTCATTGAAATTTGTATAAACAGCCTCATTGCCTACTATAATAATATTAAACCCAGATTGGTCATGCCATTGAAACAGGGTCCTGTAGGCAGTTGCTTCTGCGTGTCATTAGATGATGAAAAGGCAGGAGATGTTTATATCATCATACTTGCTTCCTCTTTTCACTATCCATTCCCCTTTTTGAGATATTTTAGCTATTGTTTGGGATATTAAGTGTCTTCTCTAACTACTTTATGTAAATGTATTCTTAATATTTGACAATAGACTGTTACTTTTATGTTATTTAATTTAGTATCTTTTAATTTAAATCTTTTTCTCTCAAAACAGCCAAGACTTTTACAAATATTATTACTGTTTACCTTAAAATTAACACAGCATCCAGCACGTAATAGAAACCGAACACATAATGGTCTGAGGATGCAAATGAAAAAGATTATACAGTACCCATCTTATAAGTAATATTTCAGGTCTCTGTCAATTGTTGATACATTAACAGTGAATGATCTTAGTATATTTTATAAATAGTTAATGTAAGAATAAATAAAATGTAAGAAAAAAAGCAAATGTACAGTGTTTTTTTCAATTTAACAACTTTTATTGAGTGCTTATTATATTCTTGACACTGTCCTTTGTCTGAAGATTCAATAAATGAGAAATACTTTTCCCTCAAGGAGCTTATAGTCTAGTAGGGAAATAAACAGGTAAAGAGAGATATGAAAAGTCAGAGCATTGATAAACTTTATGCATCTAACCAATAGTTTTGATTATCCAGAAGGCAAAAAATTAAATTTGGTATAGTCTCTTTAATATTATACATTTGTTGGATTGGTGATTATATTTTTATGTTCCCTGAATTATCAGTAACATTAAATACATAGAATGAAATAATAAAAGCCATTATATTTACCAGATGAATTTCATTTGAGCTACTTCTCACTTGTGTGAGATGAAATCAATACTCTTTTATTTAGAAGTGTTTTAAATTACCTCTTTAAATATACTTACAAACTGAGTAAACTAATACGTTGTACATGGATAATTGCCTCTTTTATGTGTTTTATTCTCACTACTTGAATCAATAAACAAGTAGCTTATGATAAGGAAAAAGGCTTTTTGACATTGGTCTGGGCAATAATTTTTGGATATGACCCCCAAATCACAGGCAGTAAAAGCAAAAATAGACATGGGATTTCATTAAACTAAAAATCTTCACAGCAAAGGAAGCAATTGACAGAGTGAAAAGACAACATATGGAATGGTAAAAATATTTGAAAACCTACATTTGATAAAAGAAAGGATTAACATTCAAAATATTTAAAGAATACAAACAACTGAACAGCAAAAACAAAACAAAACAAAAAAACCCAAAAAATAAAACCCAGATTTTTTAAATGGCAAAGGACCTGAGTAGACATTTTTCAAAAGAAGACATACAAATGGCCAACATGTCTATGAAAAGGCAGTCAACATCACTAATCATCAGAGAAATGCAAATCAAAACCACAGTGAAATATTACCTCACATCTGTTAGAATGACTGTCATCAAAAAGACAAAAGATAACTAGTGTGGGCAAGGATGTGGAGAAAAATGGAATCCTACTACACTGTTGACCAGAATATAAATTGGTACAACCATTATAGAAAACAGTGTGGGGATTCCTTAAAAAATTAGAAATAGAACTGCCACATGATCCAACAGTCTCACTTCTGGATATATTTCCAAAGGAGATGAAATCAAGATTTTAAAGAGATAACTGCACTCCCTTGTTCACTGCAGTATTATTCACTCACAATAGCCAAGATATGGAGACAACACAACTTGTCAATAGATGAATGGATAAAGAAAATGTGATATACATATATAATAAACATATATAATAATAATATACATTATATATAGATATAGATATAGATATATAATTATTATTTAGCCATGAGAAAGAAGGAAATCCTGTCATTTGTAACAACATGGATGAATCTGGAGGATATAATACAAAGTGAAATAAGCCAGAAAGGGAACAGCAAATGCTGCATTGTATCACTTATATGTGGAATCTAAAAAAACAAAAACAAAAACAAAAACAAAAAAAGGTTGAACTAAGAAGCAAAGAGGAGAACAACAGTGGTTACCAAGGGTTGGTGAGATGGGCATGGGGAGATGTTGTCAAAGGGTACAAAGTTGCAGTTATGTTGAATAAATAAATCTAGACATCTAATTTGCAAGCATGTACTGAATTGTACTCCACTGAACATTGGAAAGATGCTAAGAGAATAGATTTGGGGTGCTCTCATCTCACACAAATAAGGGCAACTATTTCACTGCAAATACACATATCAAATTGTCATGTCGTATACCTTAAATGTATGCAAGTTTTATTAAAAACATAAATTTAAAAAGATAATATTAAAACAAGTTTTGCTGGCAATAAAAAGATAGGTAAGTGAAAATAGGTAGGTTGAGCTATTCTATTTACCACTAGAAAAAAAGAAAGGAAAAATAATTTAGGAATGGGACAGACTTGCAAAAGTAGAATAAAAATACAAACAATAAAGATATTTGCTGCTTACTAGATGCCAGATATTGTGCTTTTTATTTATATTTTTATATAATCCTTACTACAGTCTCAGAGACTGTTAATATTATTACTCCATTTTATCAATGATGAAATTAAGGCTTAGGGATATTTACCTTTTCCAAGTTTACAGAACTAGTAAGTAACAGAGCCAAAATTATAATCTAGGACTCTGACAATCAGGCTGCATAAATTTTCTGTGCTTTCATGCCTCTCTGTGTCCTCTTGCTGCTTGATTGCTGACATAGCTTTGGTCTCTTCAGAATAAGGGTAGTCCCTGATTTCTGATGTAGTACACTCCCGGAAGTTCTCAGACATTTGGTGGCAGTTTTGTTTCCATGTCTGGCACACCCAATTTCCATATGGCACTGCCAATTACTTTAGTGAGAAATGTTCATCCTCAGGGAAGTCAACAATGTGCTGACTTTATACAAAGATATTAGAAGAGGAAATAAGCATGGTAAATCAGCAATAAAATAAATATCAAAAGATTTGGATCAGTGAAATGAGTCAACTCAAAAGGCAGAGAGAATGAGATTTATTTATTTTTTTAAGTTTATTTATTTTTGGGGGGGGAGGAGCAGAGAGAGAGAGATAGAGAATCCCAAACAGGCTCCGTGCTCAGCATGGAGCCCAGTGTGGAGCTCAATCTCATGAACTGTGAAACCTGAGCCAAAATCAAGCTTTGGTTGCTTAACCAACTGAACCACCCAGATGCCCTGAGAATGAGATTCCTTAATGAAAGTAGTTAAGTCCTTAAGTCCTTAATTTTGTACCCAGATTCCTGAAGAGTCAATGGCATATAGTTACAAGAGTGAACATGGGACAGAGTTGGAAGTAGACTTCACAATGCACACACACACACACACACACACACACGTCCCCCCCCCCCCCCCCCCCCCACACACACACACAGGCACAACCTGCAAGATTGAGGCACTGAGACAAAAAAAGTTTGGTAAGCGGAGTATGTAAGTTACATGAAGAAGAAATAATAAAAATCGCTAACAGATTTTATTTTTTCTTTTCTTTGAGTTTGCAGAAAACAAACACAGACAAATCTGTAGGATAGTAATAATAATTCTGTTGAAACTTGTTTATTTGTATTATCCTTTTCTATTTCTCATATTTTCCTTGTGAAGATATTTTACCCTTATTATTAAACCTAATAAGCTTTAAACCTAATAAGCCATATATATATATATATGGTTTTATTTAAGTTTTATTTATTTTTGAGAGAGAGAGAGACATAGCATGAATGAGGGAGGAGCAGAGAGACAGGGAGACACAGAATACAAAGCAGGCTCCAGGCTTGAGCTGTCAGCACAGAGCCCAATGTGGGGCTCAAATTCATGAACTGCAAGATCATGACCTGAGCAGTAGTTGGACGCTTAGCTGACCGAGCCACACAGATGCCCTAGGATCTCAATTGTTTTTAGAGCTGTTGTAAATTATTGTCATATTTGGGCATTCATTAAAGTTTGCTGTTTTAATAAAGAGATAATTTTGACATAAACAATTTATAAATTTTTTTAATGTTTTATTTTGAGAGAGAGATAGAAACACAGAATGTGAGCAGGGGAGGGGCAGAGAGAAAGGGAGACACAGGATTGGAAGCAGGATCCCTGCAGTCAGACACTTAACTGACTGAGCCACCCAGGCATCCCTTGACAAACAATTTATAAATAAATGGTATAAACCTAGGTTGGCTGAGGCAGAGAAGTGACATTATCAATATCAGGAAAAATGTGGTCTTTCTTACTACTGAGCAGCAAATTATATAAATAAGATCTTATGGAAATTAACTCTTGCAGGACTAAAAGTATCAATCATTAAGTCAATTATGAATAAAGCAGCATCATTAAAGCACAGAGTAAATTCAACACATATAACTTAATTCATTGAAAGTGTGATAATACTAGGGCTCATACAATACTTTTCTTCAGATGATGGCATAGGTCGGTGGTATACAGACCTATAATGAACAAAGAAATTCTACATTTTGTCTTGATATTCCTGGATAACAGATGACATTTTGAGAATTTTATGTCTAAGTTTTGATGTGAAGATTACATATTAGAAAAATCATCCAGTTCTTATTTAATTCCTTAACGTCATTTTATAATGTTATGTGACAACCCCACTTTTTCACACATGTACCCCATGCCAAAATTATATTGGAATGTAAGGTGCTGTATGTTTGGAAGGTGCTTACTGTTGATTGTCAAATTAAGCTTTGTGTTTATCATTTGAGTTATAGTATTTTATACCTCCTGTGGTTTTTTGCATTAAAATAATATCATTATAAATGATCAATTTCTTTTTTCAAAATGTTGAAAACTCACAAAAGCAGATGATACAAAAGTCAACCAGATGCAAGAAAGAAAAATAAGTCAGAACCTGTGGATACATAGCACTGAGAAAATATTCACGGCCAGTTTTAACTCAGGTGTTTTATTGGTGTGTATAATGCTGTAAGAAGATAAAGCTTATGCTAACTTTTCAAAATTGTATGAAGAGAGCAAAGGTAATTATAGTCCCTCAAATTATTATTTTATGGCTAACCTGAAGCAACAAGGAAAACCACTAACCCTAAAAAAGACAATGAACTGAAGATCACAGATATGAGTGAAAATTACTATTTGCAGCTCAACAAACATGATTGGAAAAGGAAATAAAATGGAAAAGGCAACAAAATGAAAATTAAAGGAAAACGAAATCAGACCAGATGTTGTGAATCTGTTTTTCATGCAGAGACGCTTAAATGCAAGGAATGGCCTTCCAGGCAAGGTTACTGAGATAATAACACTGAGTTTGTTCAAGATGGTTTGATTGGATGGTCTGACAATGGAGGTTTGGAACTAAAAGCAGAATAACTCTGTAGGCCAAACAGGGTCTTTGCATTTGGGGAAAAAAAAAACATATATATATATATATATATATATATATATATATATATATATATATATATATAATACCTTATATATAAAATAAAATATAAATATAAATATATATAAAAAATATATATTTTATACCTTTAAGATCTTGAACAAAGATTATATTTTTCTCCTTTTTATTTAGCCTTAGTATAAAGAAGTACACCATGTTTTGTTTCACATTTTTATCAATCTTTTTAACAGCCTACCTCTTATTACTATCAGCAGTTTTTGCTGTCATGTTACCTTTCTTCCTGATTTTATTATCATCGGCCTCATTGTAGTACCTCCACAGCTTCCCCTACTGTGATCCTTATTATATGGATGTTCTATGTGCTACCGTCTTTCATTATGTTTGAATCTTGGCAAACATTTAACTACAATACCTTGTAGATAGATTTCATTGGTCCCATGCAATCATTGTAATTGCTGAACATATGATTGCTATTTGTGCCAATTTTCACCTTGGAAGTTTCTGTATGGGATTTTAAAAAAAGTGTTCTTGAGCACAGAATTAAGAAAATAAAAGAACTAATTTTGTAAAAAAATTTAAATAGGAAGTTTTAAAATTTTCATGCCTCTCTTTTCCTAAATTGAATCTAGGATGAATTGAGATGTCCATACAAAAAAGACATGAACTATATTTTGTAAGTCATGAAAGATGCAACTAAAAACAAATAAAATGTACAAAGAAAACAAAAGGTGTAAACCATAAATAAGCCACCTAATAAAATAACACTTATAAGTTGATTATGTGACATAAGAAATTTTGAAAAGTCCTTCATTTATTATGCAGTTATCACTCCAGTAATGACTCCCACAATTTGTCAATTACTTGTCTACAAACTCTCATAATTGGAGACATTAGAGAATGCTGAATGTACCCTTGTCTTTTTGATAGGAAAATTATTCTACCCCTACTTTCACAATTACCAAGAAACTTGTAAATACACTGTGAACTTTGAAAAAGTATTTCCACAAGAACTCAGACATACTCACTATGATTAATCTGATCTCAACAGAACAATCCATGGTGTATAATGCAATGATGTACAGACATAGAAAGAGGAAGTGCATTGTAGGAAAAGGGAATAGTCTAGTCATTCTTACATGTAATTACATGTAATTCTTACATGTAATTACATGTAATTCTTACATGTAATTATGACATTCTTACATGTAATTATGACACTCATCCTATATTCCTTATAGTTATTTATTTACTTGCTTATTTCTGTCATTAGTCTGTGCATTCTTTTAAAGCAAAGAAAATGACTTATTTATCTTGTCACCTCTACCTTGGCAAAATACTGGTAGAACTCAAATACTCAACTAAGCCACCCAGATGCCCCAATAAATATATATTTTTTAAATATCAGTTTACAGTTACTACCAGTTTGCAAACAGAAAGAGAAAGAAGAGGGACACCTGGGTGGTTCTGTTGGTTAAGTGTCCAGCTCTTGTTTTCTGCTCAGGTCATGATCTCATGGTTCCTGAGATGGAGCCCCACGTCGGACTCTGCGCTGACAGCATGGAGCCTACTTGAAATTCTCTCTCTCCTCTCTCTCTGCCCCTCTCCATTCTCTCTCCCCTTCTCTCTAGATAAATAAACATTAGAAATTTTTTAAAAAAGAAAGATAAGAAAAATAATCCCGGAATAATTAAGAACGTTAATATTTATCTGGGGGTATCAGATTTATATTTACTTCAGCAACATATAGTTGCCAACAAATGATGTGCTTAGTTTTCCAAGTTTTACGTATTAAGTTTTATTCTTTAATAACATTGTTAATTAAGAGTAGAATATAATTTGAAATAAATGCTTTGGGAAAAAATTAAACTTATCCATAATTCCACAATCTATAAACACATACCGTTAGAAGTTTGAAAATTTTTTCCCAGACTTTCTAGAAAGCAATAGAACCATATAGTACATACAAAGAAATGTAAACATACAAATACATAGAGATGGTTTTTAAACAAAGATTCTTTTATAATAGATATATATCCTGATGTTTTCCCTTAAAATCATCTCACAAGCATCCTTTTATGCAATTTAAATATTTTATAAGCTTTTAAATTGTTTTATAACATTCCATTAAATAAAGTTATTATTTATGTTCACCAATGGTTAGTTTGCATTATATAATAGACTTATTGGTGGTTATTATTTTAATCAGTAGCTGAAATTTAAATTTTATTATGACATAAATCCATAAGCGTACATATGTGTAGAAGGGCATGTTGGTTTACTAGAAAAACAATTTGAAAGTGATAATTTTGTGACTCTCATTTCTTGATAGAACTCTACCAATCCACTGCATAGATTGAAGAGTGACTTCATTTCTCTAAAATGCTTAATAACTGTTTTAGTGATTTGTTGCTTGGCATTACTGAATCACTCATAAACATTTCTATACCTGTCATAGAAAAAAAAAAAGGAGAAGTTTGTTTTACCTTTAATTAGGTACCTTTATGACAGCCTTCCCATAAACTTGGTTTATTTACAAGGTATTAATACATGTCATTAACTTTAGATTTCACTTTCATGTGAATACCCAACTTATAACCATGGTGAAAGCCTTTATAATCATTCTCTTGAAATGTGTAGTTCATGACTATTTTACTTAGCAATTTCAATACCTTTTAAATAGAGCTTAGTAAACTGTATTATTATCTCTGCCTAATTTCATCCTAATTAGGAGAAAAAACATTTAAATATAACAAGATATTTTTAATGTCCCTCTTTCAATATCTGAATAAATCCATGTTTATTCAGTAAGATTTTGGATCCAGTGTATATTTTCAGAGTTAAATTAGAAAATCAAATAACAATATATAAATACACAGAACATTAAAAAGACAGCACTTAAAGAGAAAAATTACTGATGCTGGTGAAATTGGGATATAGTTCAAAGGTTATAAGATGGCTATGAGTAGGATACATTTGAGAATCTCCTAGAGAGCTTTGTAGGAACTTCATGGAGAAACCTCATGGAAAGGCAAATATATGATATTAGCACAGACTCTAGAAATCTGAGTTAAGATGAAGGAAGTATACTGAGTTTCCTGGTAGGATGGTACCTATATATTTTAAACAGCATCTTTGACACTTCACCTTTTATTAGTTCTTATAATTTGCTATCCAAGTACATGTAGTTTTGTAGGATTTTATGTATTTCTAAAAAACAATCATGGTGATTCAGATCATTTTGTGAAAACACTGATTTGTGGATCAGAAACTATATCCTGAATTTACTTCTAACCCATGGGCTTCTTTGTCATATGCATCGCAAATTCCACATTGTAATAGGTTCCTTGAAACAATTACAAATGAGACTGAGAAAGAATTTATCTCACAGAGAAGGATGTACTCTGTAAATTTTTGTGCATTTGAGAGCAACATATGAAAGAAATATAAATTTCAACAAAAGGACATTGTGATTAAGTTTCAATAAATTCATTGACTATGGAAGTAAACTTTGCTATGGCATATATGCAATAATAATCTTGTACTTTTTAATCGTTAGCCTTTCTTTTTCAACGTTTATTTATTTTTGGGACAGAGAGAGACAGAGCATGAACGGGGGAGGGGCAGAGAGAGAGGGAGACACAGAATCGGAAACAGGCTCCAGGCCCTGAGCCATCAGCCCAGAGCCCGACGCGGGGCTCGAACTCCCGGACCGCGAGATCGTGACCTGGCTGAAGTCGGACGCTTAACCGACTGCGCCACCCAGGCGCCCCTCGTTAGCCTTTCTTAATGTGGAGAAATATTGTAATTTAGAAGGTAATTGAAACAATTGAACTTTATACTTAATGTATACTTAATGTAGAAAGAAAGAAAGAAAGAAAGAAAGAAAGAAAGAAAGAAAGAAAGAAAGAAAGAAAGAAAGAAAGAAAGAAAGAAAGAAAGAAAGAAAGGGAGAGAGAGATAAAGGGAGAAAGGGACAAAGGAGAGAGGTAGGGAGGAAGGGAGGGAAGAGAAGGAAGGAAGGAAGGAAATTTGCCAGCTTATACACAATTCATTTGTTCCTAATTTTATCTTTATATTTGTTATTTACATTATGTCCTTCATTCTTTGGAGCGTATGTTCTACTACATGCATTATACACTCAAGGAAATAATTTAAAAATAGTGCCAGGATTTTCCTATCTCTGTGTCACAAAGTATAGATTTCATAATTGGACACCAAGTTGTTCTGTATTTTGAACTATAAAGGAGTAGCACCCAAATGAATACTGACTGTTTTTTACAAGAGTGTTCAGCAAGAGGCATCCAGTGTGCAGGAATTGAATGGTTTTATTGCATAATATGGGAGAATTGCTCACTACTGTCTGCTCCTGCTGACAATCCTGATGTTCAATCTGGTAATATTCTCAAAGCTATTTTGCCTTTTTTTTTTTAAGCCCAATGCTTTGATATTAGATGTTAATAGTTCTTGGTCTATGGGAGAGGAAGAAGGGGACAATTAACATGAAAAAACTCAGTCTGAGAGGAGTCATGCAAGAAAGTCTGCATTGAATAAGAATGTCTAAGGTTTGGTTTATTTTTTCCATTTGTTTTTTGTCAAATAGGGTAGCATAAAATGCAATAACCTAAACTTTTGCCCCTACATCAGAATAACTAAATAGCTGTGGAATTGCACTTCATTTGTTAATTGATTCTCCTGTGGATATCTTTTCTGGTGATGTCTCTAGAATATTTTAGGTTTCGTCTAGCTATGATGGCTCTATACAGATCCAGAATATTAACATGACTAGAGCTCTGCCCAAGTGAGATTTGCAGAATTAAAACTATCTCTCTAAATATACATAGATGGTATCCCATGCTCAATTAAGTTAATGTGAAAACTTATAACACATTCAACTATATAATATTATAAACAACCTTTGCATTATTTCTGTAAAATTTAGACAATATTTTAAACCTATAATATCCCCTTCCCATTGTACATTTAAGATAGCTGAATAATATAATTATAGAATCACTATATCTTAAAGCCAGATGAGACTTTAGCATTTATAGGACCTTAGCAGGTGGGACAAATTTGATTTTGAGTTATGGCTCAATTACTGTAACTATGAATTTTGGAAAGATACTTATCTGTTAAAAGTCTCTATTTCTTCGTGTTTAATGCTGAAATGTAACATACATGTTTTTTAGGATTATTATAAGAATTTAATGAAATAATACATGTATATTTAGCACAATGTTTGCAGATCAACAGACATTCTCAAATTATTTTTCTTTTTAAACTCAAACAAATTAATAGAGTTATTACTCTGTGAAAGCTAGGAGAAATAA
Organism: Felis catus; assembly: GCF_018350175.1. NCBI lineage: Eukaryota > Metazoa > Chordata > Mammalia > Carnivora > Felidae > Felis > Felis catus. The sequence continues at coordinate 27,686,616 of NC_058378.1, read as the reverse complement.
AGAAAGAACCAAACCCTTTCTTAGTTATATTCTGGGAAAAAATGAAGCATGTTCAAAATCATTACCTCATTAATTGTAGACATCTGTAGATAATGTTGTTGAGTATGTGGGATTAAACATTATTAGCTGTCACAATTTAGAAGCTAAACAGTGCTTATTAAAGGTGTAAAGTGGGGTTTCACAATAAATAACAAATATTTGAAGAATTTCCTTTGTTGGTACAGTTGATGAACCAATATTCATTCATTAACTATGTTCTATAGTTTACATTAGGGTTCATTATTTGTTGTAAATTCTATGGATTTTGGCAAATGTATAATGACATTTATGCATCATGAAAGTGTCATACAGAATAGTTTTACTACACTGAAAATCTCCTTTGCTCCATCTATTCCTCCCTCCTTAGCCCAGAGTCTCTGCAAACCATGAGCTTTTTATTTTTATAGTGTCCAAAGTTTTGCCTTTTCCGGTAGTCATATAGTTGGAATTATACAGTGTGTAGCTTTTTCACATTTGTTTCTTTCATTAGAAATATGCATTTAAATTTCCTCCTTTCCCATGAGCACGTGTGTGTGTGTGTGTCTTTGATGCAGGCAGGCTGGGTCTGAGGACCCAGGGGAAGGTTCCACAAGGCCAGCCAAGAGAGTCCTTGGCTTCAGGCAGGATAGAAATTAAACACGAGCCAGAGAAAATGGAAACAGAATTTACTGGATAGCATAAGTGACAGAGCAGTGTCAGGAAGACTCAGAAAGGAAAGGAGAAGCATTCTTGTTGTTCCTTGGTGCTGGGGGTTTATATTGGCTAGAGTACATGTTCCTCCAGGAATCCAGGGTAGGGTCCAGTCAAAGGCAAGTGTCAAGTGAACAATATGTATTATTCCATAAATTCCTGAAGGTGGGGGTTTTGATGCCAGCATCAGCTGAGGTTTGTTTGAAGCTAATGTCCTGGAACATGTTTGGGATCTGGCTCTTATTAGGTGTTAACAGGTGTTCGGGGCCTGGGACAAAACTCATAATATTAAAGTTTCTTGCTTCCTCCTTGAAGTGGGAACATAGCTTTTTTGGCTTATTCAGAAACAAACTATGGAACATGAGTAAATGGCGCCTAGCAGAAAAACAGCAGAGATGGAACCTTTCTCAGTGGAGTCCCTTCAGCTTTCCTACTTTAGCTTGATAGCTCATTTCATTTTTTGCTAAATAATATTCCATTGTCTGCCTGCATCAATTTGTTTTTCCACTCATCTATTGAAGGACATTTTGTTTGCTTCCAATTTTTTTTTGGCCGCTTCCAAGTTTATGTAATGATAAGTAAAATTGCTATAAACACTCATGAGAAAGTTTTGTGGGAATATAAGTTTTAACTCTTTGGGATAAATATTAAGGAGGGCAATTGCTAGATAGTATGGTACTAGTATGTTTAGTGTTGTAAGAAGCGACCAAACTGTCTTCCAAAGTTAATATATCAGTCTTCATTCCCAGAAGCAATGAATGAGAATTTCTGTTGCCCCACAATCATCATGTGGTACTCTCAGTCTTCTGGAATTTGGCCATACTAATAGGTGTATTGTGGTATCTCACTGGCTTTAATTTGTAGTTCCCCAATGATGTGTATTGTTGGGTATCTTTTCATATGCTTATCGTCTTTTTGTGATGTTCACTGAGATTTTTTGCTCATTTTAATTGAGGTTTTTTATTGTTGAGTTTTAAGAATTCTTTATAAACTTTGGATACTAGAGCTTAATTAGGATATATGTTTTGCAAATATTTCCCCCCATCTGTGACTTGTCTTTCATACTCTTAACAGTGTCTTTTGCAGACTGAAGTTTTTATTTTTTATGAATTGTAACTTAATCAGTTTTCCTTTCATCATTTATACTTTCAGCATTGCATTTAAAAAGTCATTGCCAAATCCAAGATTACCTAGATTTTCTCCTATGAGCTTTATAGTTTTGCATTAAAATACAGATTTATTATTCAACATGTAACTTTTGCTTTACATATTTTTCCCCCTGAATAGGAAAAAAAAATACGTGACAAATCGGTACATTCCAAGACAAACCACACAAAGAATAATTTCCAAAGTTGAATGCAAGATTTTTACAAATAAAAAGTGAGCTTATGTCAAAAATTAATTATTGAGAGCCATCATGATGATAAGTCTCGTTTAAGGAGAATTGAATGAAGAAAAAACGATTAAATGAAATTGATAATTTAGAAACAAAACTTGCGATTGCACTACAGAGCAATAAGAATGTAATCCTTAGGATTATTTTTGCTACAAAAATTATTTCTCTCTGTTCCAGATAAAAGTTAAGTTGTATTCTTATGTGACAAGAATCATTCGTATGGCTATCATTTCATTTTAGGTGTGCAGATATCAGGGGAGGAAATAGTTGATGGTATATTATTCCCCACTCAATGGATTATAACATAAACCCTCTACTTCTTCCGGCTTTGTCATTGATATATTCAAAGTCCGGCTTTGGGATTTAAAAGAAAACAGACTTTTACCTCCCAAACAGTCTGGTTCTTGCAAATAAAATGTGCTTGTACTTCCAGTATTTTCTTTGGGCTATGGATTTAAACTTCTGCTTTGGAAGTCAAAAGCCAATAAATTAACTTTTTGGTCTCACTGGGTTTTTTTGTTTGTTTGTTTGTTTGTTTGTTTGTTTTCTACTTTCTCTAAGGCAAAGTCTAGCTTTAATTTTGGAAAACTGAAGAATTGTGAAAAAATCATAGAAAAAGTTTAAATGCATTTGAAAATCTTGTAGTGTGATGCTCTCTGCAGTGACTGAAGATGGAGTTACCCAGAGAAGTTTGCAACAGATGAATTATCTTTTGTCTAAAATCCGTTTCTTTACCACTTTGTTTGTTACTGTTTTCCAACCTAACAGAAATCACCCTTTGCATCTCTGGAAGGCTATAAAATGATTAATAGGAATTGCTAGTACTTCAGCAATTCTCTGCTCTGCAAATAATGCACTTCTGGATTTGCAGTAACACCAGGACATTCCATTCCTCACCCCAAATCAAATGTTAAATGGGCACTCTGAAACGAAGACAAATCTTCAGTCAATTCTACAAAAATATCATATTCCGAATGTACTGTTCTATAATAACGCATTTTCTTTCTCTTAAACCTCATTTTAAAAATGATGTGAATGTTGAGTCCAAGTGCCTCTACAGTTGGAAAAAAACCAAATGGAGGTAGAGTTCCTAATGATCTTTGCCATGTCTAACAAGTAAACCTATTTCATTAGCAAAGACTTCAGAGTATGCATCAGTAGGAAGTTTTATACAAGGTATTTGGTGTTTAATTTCTTTCCTAGAGTTTTAAGGTTATATAGCTAGACATAAAAACTCCAGCTATCCTGAAGGTCTTTCCAGCTACTTAAATTCACTTGAAATATGAATAGCAAAGAAATAATTGTTTTTAAGAAATTAGTTTAATGTTTAATTACTGTACATATGTGGGAGGTGCCCAGCATTTTTATTTTCTTTTTCTGGCACTCTATGTTTAGAATTTCATGCAAATCACTTCGAGCATCTTGTGAAACATTCAGGGTAATGGGAAAGTGTCACAATAATGGAAATGTTGCAAACCTTTCCTAATGCTTTTGTGCTATATTTAATCTCATAAATTCAAAAGATCATTTAATCATCATCTCCAACATTCTCAATATAACTGCTTCAGGTTAAGTCTGGTTATATGTTTCTCGTCACTTATTTCACTTATTTTGAACATATTGTATACATTCATGTAGGACTTTTCTTTCCATATCTGACCTCCCCTCTCTAATTCTTCAATGTGATTCGTACTATGGCTTCTGATTGTATTGCTCAAAGCAATAACCACACAAATTTTAATAAGGCCAGCAAAAAAGAACCAGAAAAGCCTTTGCTATGTTTTTATTCTCTGCTTTGAATAATAAAATAAATTGGTGACTGTATATCATTGTTCTATAGCAGAGGTGAACATTCGATTCACTCTTAGTGAATATTCTTTGTATGTTTTTTTCCTCTGCAAAATTTACTAGGAAAAAAATAATTTGTGGCGGCTATGATTTTGCCTTTAATTAAACAGAAATTACAGTTTATTAGATAATTAATCTTCCAAAAATAACCACTGTTTTTCCCTAAATATTTTTTTCACTATTTTAGGGCTGAACAAAAACAGTTCTACAATCTAAAATTAACCAACTTTAGTGAATACAGATAAAACATTCATTATATATACATGTGTGTTTGTAAACTAGTAGTATTAATTTATTTACAATTTTTAAGTTGATTTATTTATTTTGAGAGAGAGAGAGAGAGTGCGTAGGAGGGGCAGAGAGAGAGGGAGAGAATCCCAAGTGTTGGGGAGCCCAATGTAGGGCCTCGCAAACTATGAGGTCATGACCTGAGCTGAAATCAAAAGTCAATTGCTTAACCAACTGAGCCACCCAGGCACCCCAGTAGTATTAGTTTAAAAACAACTTACCAACATATTTGAAAAATAATAGCTTCTTAATGTGTCATTAAAGTTCACATTTATGGACTTAAAAAAAAAAGTTGATGATTATATACCTTCCACATTGAAACTTGTACTTTCAGTTCCAGGGGAAATATACAATATCTATTGAGATAGGACCATGCTTGGATTTATTATAGGCCTTAATGGCACATTCATGACTGAACGCTACAAATTAGGTGAAAACTCTAGTGAGTTTATAATGAAGGTTTTCAGTGTTTAGTTTTTTTCATGCGAACGAACAGACTGTCCTTTATATGAGTTAATTTGTCTAAATTTAAGTGCACAAGTATTTGTCTACCTAGGTTCCTAAACCATGATTTAGGATTTAGACAAAACAATTTACTGGTCCTAGGTGTGTTATAAGAGGACTTTATTCATTCACCCAACAAACATTCCTATTGGTCTAACAGGTGCCATGTATTATACTAGGGACTAGATATGATACCTCAAGCAATAAAATTGAGAGATAGATTGATTAGTACATCATTAAAACATGGGAAGAACCTGTAATGAAAACATATAAGCCATTTGATGGGAATCCCAAATAACATAGAACCAAATTTGTCTTACTATAAGTCAGCATGGATTTCCTAAGGAATGAACATTTGACTAGTGCTTTGAAACAATGGTAGAAGTTGATCAGGCAGACTAAAGGAGACTGGCAGATGAAATACTATGATTTATAGTAAGAAATATATATGTGGGGCATCTGGGTGGCTCAGTCATGATTTCACAATTTTTGGTTTCTAGCCTATATTGGGCTCTGTGCTGACATCTCAGAGCCTGGAGCCTGCTTCAGATTCTGTTGTCTCTCTCTTTGCTCCTCCCCTGCTCACACTGTCTCTCTCTCTCTCTCAAAAATAAACAGGTACATATACATACATATACATGTATACATATATACATATGTATATACATGTATATGTATACATATATACATATGTGTATACATGTATATGTATACATGTATATGTATATTATATACATGTATATGTATATACATGTATGTATGCCTGCTTCAGATTCTGTTGTCTCTCTCTTTGCTCCTCCCCTGCTCACACTCTTTCTCTCTCAAAAATAAACAGGTATATATACATACATATATATGTATATGTATATACATATACATGTATACGTATACATGTATATATATGTATATGTATATACATGTATATGTATATATATACATATATATCTATATGTATGTATATATATACACATATAAACATATATGTATATATATAGTTTTTGTCCCATTTCTGGCATGGAACCTTAAAACTTTTGGAATTTCCCAAATGATGAGAGCAATAAAAGTGTTTTTGTTATGTTAATGAGGTGACATTTGTATCCCACCCCCCATCCCACTGTGGGGTGATTGCCAGGGTAATTAATCAACCTTGTGATTAGAAGGTTGCAATTATGGAATTTCAGTCCCATCCTGTGGCCTCTGGGGTGGAAGAGGGACTGGAGGTTGAATCAAGTGCCAAAGGCCAGTGATTCAGTGATTTAATTAATCATGCCTGTGTAATGAAGCCCCTATAAAACCCCAAAAGGACAGGTTTTGGAGAGAGGCCAAGTTGGGAATACTTGGGGATGTGTGGAAAATGGCACACCTGGAGAAGGCGCGGAAATTCCTTGCCCTTCCCACATATTTTGCTTTATGGAATTTTCATCTGGTTGTTTTGAGTTATAAAAGCTGAATCTAGAAAGTAAAATGGTTCTCTGAGTTCTGTGAGATGCTCTAGAAACTTAAACAAACCCAAGGAGGAGGTCGTGGGACCTGATTTGTGGCCAGCCAGTGGGGTCAGAAGTACACATAACAACCTGGGCCTACAATGGGCTCTGAGGTCGGGCAGGGGGCCAGTTTCATAGGACTGAACCCTTAACCTGTGGAATGTGATGCTATCACTGGGTGGTGAGTGTTGGAATTGAATCGTAGAACACTAATTTGTTGTCCAGAGAATTGCTTGTTGGTGTGGGGAAGTGAACATCAGTTGAATGGAACTCCATGGTTTTCTTTTTCTATATATTTGGGATACCTGATATTTTTAAGTGTTTTATAACCTGTATAGTGTTGCTTTTAATCAGAATTAAGCATTCCATCATTCCACTATTTTAATCTAGAAATTTTCCTCAATTCATACTGATCAGTCACTCAAATCTAAAATTGAGTCAGTTGGAACTGAAATCTAAAATAATATGTAATTTCTGGGGCATCTAGGTGGCTCAGGTGGTTAAGCATCTGATCTTGATTTCAGCCTAGGTCATGACTTCATGGTTCGTGGAATTGAGCCCCGCATCCAGCTCTGTACTGACAATGTGGAGCCTGCTTGGGATTCTCTCACTCTTTCCTCTCCCCTGGTGTGTGCTCTCTCTCTCTGTCTCTCAAAATAAATAAAATACACATTTATTTAAAATATAATAATAAAATACACATTTATTTAAAAAATAAAATAATGTCGTTTCTAAAAGTACAGATAAAAATATAAAATTTTACATTTCACAAATTTTGCTATTAAAGAGATAAAAGCAAAATCATGCCTTTTTTTCTTTCATAATTGTCAATGTCCTTTATTCCCATTGGGTACCACCTCTGAGGTCAGAAGTTAATATGGACTGTAATATGCAACGCTAATTTGATCTGTTTACTTGCAGAGAGCCATATCCTAGAAGATGTCAACAAATGTATCATAGCCTTGAGAGACCAGGATGCTGATAACTTAGACCGTGCTGCAGGTGCCATCAGAGGACGGGCAGCAAGACTTGCTCATATTGTCACAGGTGAAATGGACAGTTATGAGCCAGGAGCTTACACTGAAGGTGTGATGAGAAATGTTAACTTCCTTACAAGTACTGGTAAGTCTCAGTCCCCAGTAACAGTAACTATTCCTGATATTTGAATCTCTGTGGCTACCAAATATTCATACACGTGGAAAGAAGATCTCTGCTTGTGTTGTTTGTTAAGCAATAGGTTGCTCCACCATCTGATAGGTGCTTGCCTCTTGTGGTTAGATGATTTGAAATTTATTTCTAGCAGTAAATATATTTATTGGGAAAGGTAAGTGTTTTATAAATATGTGTTACATAAATTAGCTACAGGCCTTAGCCACTTATGAATGTTTATTAATGCCAGAACTGTTAGGATATATAATTGGGCCAGATGTTAATAAGTACGTAATAGTTTCCAAATCCTCTTTCAGCTGTATCATTGGTCCCCAGGTTTTTGCTTATGTTGCTTAAATAGGAAACTGGTCCTATGGTTCCAGAGAAATGCTCTGTACTGTCTTTCACAGTCTGTTTGCAAACATTTTGCTCTTCAAAATCGTCAGAATCTTCTGTGATTACTTGACAAATATGGAATGAGGGGCACCTGGATGGCTCAGTTGGTTAAGCGTCCGACTTTGGCTCAGGTCATAATCTTGCTGTTTGAGAGTTTGAGCCCCATATCAGCTCTCTGCTGTCAGGGCAAGGCCTGCACTGGATCCTCTGTCCCCCTCTCTCTCTGCCTCTTCCCCACCAGCAACCGCACTTTCTTTCTTTCTCTCTCTCTCAAAATTAAATAAAAATAAATAAATAAATAAATAAATAAATAAATAAATAAATAATAAAAAGAAATATGGAATGAGGATTGTGTTTTCGTTGAAGCACCCAGTTTAGTATTTTTTTAAAATTTCTTAAATGTTTATTATTATTGAGAGACAGAGAGAGAGAGAGCATGAGCATGGGAGGGGCAGAGAGGAGAAGACACAGAATCTGAAACAGGCACCAGGCTCTGAGCTGTCAGCACAGAGCCCGAAGCAGGGCTCGAACTCACAAACTGTGAGATCATGACCTGAAGTCGGATGCTTCACTGACTGAGCCACCCAGGCGCCCCTAATAATTAAAAAAAATTTTTTTAACATTTTATTTATTTTTGAAACAGAGAGAGACAGAGCATGAACAGGGGAGGGTCATAGAGAGAGGGAGACACAGAATCTGAAACAGGCTCCAGGCTCTGAGCTGTCAGCACAGAGCCCGACGCGGGGCTCGAACTTACAGACCACGAGATCATGACCTGAGCCAAGATCGGATACTTAACCCACTGAGCCACCCAGGCGCCCCTATTTTTAAACAGGGAAGTAAATGCTTATTTTGAATCACTCAGTAAAATGGCATTCTTATATTAAACACTATTAACATTTCTCCAACAAACTTACAGAAGCATTTGATTTCATACAGATTTAGAAAAAAATGGATATAATTTGAATAAGGGCAATCAATTATTTTTATAAATCATCAGGGCAGAACTTTCTCCTGTGAAAACCCTTTGCATTCTGTGAAATCCTCAGTTTGAATTTTTCTTACTAATTAACTCAACACTAGGGTGATGGTGCACCCATGATTACTAAAATATTTGAAATTCCATATTTAAGGCATTGATTCTACCTAGAGAATTAGTTTATGTTATGGAGAGGGCATATCAAATTCGGATGATACGTACAATGTTTTGTTAAAATGGTAGAAGGAATAAGGATGGGTGATTTTGCAGGGACAGGAGAGGGAGCTGCTTCTTAAATTTAAATGACTAAGGGAAACCCACCAATGGTGGAATCAACCTTCAGTGGGGAGTAGTTCTGAAGAGGCATACCACACAGTTGGTACAGAATTGATGATTAATGTCACTGTTTTCCTAACAGCTTGATCTAGAAAATCATTGGTGAATCTTGGCACAAGGTTTTCTCATAATCTCTTTAAAAACATTTCTAAAATAGTGGAACATTGAAGATAGGCTAAGGAAAGATGGAGAGGGTCCGTTGGTACTGTTGATGATAGTATATTTCTATATTATACCTATAACTGTTAATATTATATTTCTGTAACAACTCAAAAGCCACTGGTGTTCCAAATACGGCCCTGGTAGTTGTCATATGATATGTACCACACACCACATAATGACGTATGGTGATATATTTAGTTAAGGAAATAAATATATTGATTAATTGTGTTAATGGTAGTTCTGCATCTTTTCCATGAACTAAATATGACTGGTCTTCTTGTTGGTCAAAATCAAGTACAGAGATATCTGATATTTTTTTTCTACTTTCCGAGAATAGAATTATAAGTAAAAGAAGAATGCACTAGGGGTTCTCTTTTTAGCCAAATGAAAATTTCCTTCAGGGAGTTGAATAGGTCAGGTCTACCAGGATCTTACATATATCTTGCCTCTGTCTCAATTTTCTATTCATATTAGTAATGTCCTTTGGACACACTGTTATGGTCAGAATGTCTGTATGAGGTACCAAGCTTACAGTTTCATTTTCCATAGGATAGAGTTTATGTGAGCTGTAAGCAAAGAAATAGAAATGAAATTCTAAACTGTCCAGGATGTGAAGTGTATTGTAGGAACCTTGTTCACAATCAATTCTTATAATCTGAAATAAGAAAATAAAAATAAAGCAAAGTTATTTATGCCTTTAATTACAAGTTTGTCAATACCTCTATGATTTATAATGGCCCATGAGATAACTAACCAATATTGGGTACAAAATTCATTCATTCAGAAGATGGAGAAGTCTTTTTCCTCTAATTAGTTGTATATAACTTTAATTAAAATTCTCCAGGTAAGTCATATCCTGTGCCCCAAATATAATAAGTATAGAATAATTCTGGGCTGTTCTATAAGTCTCATTATTAATGTAACTATAATTTATGACTTTCCAATTTTGTCATTTTAGTTTTTCAAATAATTTTTTGACTTATCTTCGGAGAAATATTCTCCTTTTTGTTATATGTCTAATTCCAGACTTTTCTCCAGTTTTTCTTGAAATTTATCAAAAGCATGCCCTACTAAAGGGAATTCTGAACAATAAATTAGATGAAAATGCTAATTAGATCAACTTGATCTTAACCAAAGCTGAAATATGTGAGCATTTTCCCTCCCGTAGAGATACTATGAAAAATACTTTCAACTATTCTATCCTCCATAATTAAATAACAGAAGATGTTCATCTTTGTTCACATCTGCTCATCACTTGGACTTATTATTTATAAATAATCATCAAATTAAGTAATTGGAAATGTCATGTTTTGTGTCATGAAGGCTTAATAGTTAACATTTTAGCAAGTGAATGGTCTGTACATAGGTGGCCTTTCTTTTTCCTTTTCCCTTATACAGTTCTCAGGTCTTGACCCTGCTTCCTGAAAATCACTTAATAAGGAGCTTTTGTGAATTGTTTTTATGACCGAGACTTCCTTAACACTGCAAAATTTGCCTTAAAGTACTGTAATCAATGATAAAACCTAAGCCCTGCTTATCTAAATCACAGAGTGTTTTTGGAACATTGCACCTTTGATTTTAATCAGACTTTGTGGCTCATTAGCACATTTTCAAGATTTGATGATCTTCTAAGTATTTCCTCAGCATTAGGAAGCAGGGCTGCCCTGTTACATTGCAGGAATTTGCACTGTTCATAAGCCCTAGCAGTCGGCTTTGTGTGAAATGTAGGCAACATCTGGAACACTGCATTTCATTCCGACAGAGGCATAATTTTGTCATCTCCATGTGGTATTTTTTATTCTGCCCAATTTTTCCGTTATGAAGCTTATTCATTTGTCAGGATTTCCTGATAGGAGAGAGGAAATATATTGACTTTTTCTGGTTAAATAACAAACCTTATCAATTTTAACGTGAAGGCTTAGAAGTTACATTCCTACACCAACTTTAGTTCTTTCACGCTAGGTTTGGGGAAAAACCTAAACCAAGGGGGGACTGAAAACAGTATTTTTCAGATGTGATTTATGGACTCTTATCAAATTCAGAAATTAGCATTCCCCAAAGCATCTGTTGCAAACCACCAAACTCCACCTGGTTTCAATGTCAGCCAGCCTCATGGACCAAAACAGAGCAGGCACATAAATAAACCTGACCAAGATATCCGGGTGGCATCCACTGCTGGCAACTTGCAGTGAAGACAAGCAAAGGGTTATTCATCAAGTACTCCATCAAACCCAAACTGGAAAATCTGTACCCAGAATCCTTCCCCTAATAGAATGGAGAAGAACCATATGGTTGCAATTTTTCTTCTTACAGACACATTAGACAGTTGAAAAGAATCTAGAACCAACAAATACTTCCAAAATGTTCTTATACATTTTTCTTACAGCCAGCTTGAACCATAGACTTTTAAAATGAATTTTATCTAAAAATAATTTTTAAAATGTTAATAGCAATAAATCCTGTCAAGTCCCTTTCATTTAATATTCTTCACGTAAAAATATCCTACATTTTGTAGCCAGATTAAAACATGTTTATTTACTATCCTTATGTTGTATCTCTGGTCTATAACCTTAAATAATTATAAGATAAAATGCAAAGACTTTAGTTTTTAGCAGTTTTTGCCCTCCACAATCCAGCAGAGTCTCATAATTAGTCATCCATATACTAGGTATGACTCAATAGGACTCAAAATAATTTTTATGTGTTCAGTAGTATTGAACAGTACAATTTTGTTTTGTCTTAAGAATTAGTGTCTAGGGGTGCCTGGGTGGCGCAGTCGGTTAAGCGTCCGACTTCAGCCAGGTCACGATCTCGCGGTCTGTGAGTTCGAGCCCCGCATCAGGCTCTGGGCTGATGGCTCAGAGCCTGGAGCCCATTTCCGATTCTGTGTCTCCCTCTCTCTCTGCCCCTCCCCCATTCATGCTCTGTCTCTCTCTGTCCCAAAAATAAATAAACGTTGAAAAAAAAATTTAAAAAAAAAGAATTAGTGTCTAATTATATATATAAAATGACCTATATAAATAACATATATATTAAATACACATATAAATAATATACATAACATATACTTATAAATTACATTCATTATATATATGGAAAAACTCAGATGAATGGCTTATTCTAATAAATGGGAAAGTCTGGCAACTCTAGGACAGAGTTTGCTATGAAATTGGCTGGAGCTTAGTGATGTTTCCTTTTCATTGAGCCTCAGCGATAGTCTCCACCATGCCATAGTCTCCTCCACTCCCTGTCATTATATACCTAGCTGCTTAACTCACTTAATTTATCTGTCTAAACTCTATTGGCATTTGAGTTCACCTGAACATGCATTTCTAAGTTGTTGTTTTTTGGAGGTTTTTTCTTTCTTTTTTGGGCCAAAGGCACTTTCTACTCCATCTAAGTTGGTAGTTTCACATTTTATTTTCACATTTTATCTGTCTTTCAAGAAACAGCTCATATCCCATGTCCTCTGGGAAACTTTCTTTACTTCCTCTGGTAGTAGGGAATTCTTTCTGGTTTCATGTACTATAGATTTTAAAGGACTTGCCACTCAGTCCTATCATTCTAGATAACCATATGCTGTTGATGAACTCTTAAGATATAGTTACACAGAAATGACTTTTTCCTTCAACATAGAATATAAGCTATAGAAGAAAATGTTGTGTGTCTTGCATTTTTTAAATTTCTCTTTGCTTCTTTTCCAGACCTACCATTGTGTCTTCCATGGTGTTAGATTAAAACAAAACAATGCAGCAAAACAACCCTTTAATTGTGTCTATATGTGTGTACTAATTCTAACAGTGAAAAGTCTTTTCTTCTCTAGTGTCCCTCTAAAATTATAACTATTGTCCAACACTTTCTCAAATGCCACCACCTTCACATAGTAGCTTCTGATACTGTTTCAGTTAGAATTAATTGCTCTGTTATATATGTTACCATTGGATGAGCTTGTTCTCTAGTTAATGGCTATTTCATTTTGCCTTGTATCATAATCAGTCCTTTACATACAAGTTTCTCCAAGTAGATAGTAATGTCCTTAAAGGCAATCACCATACTTTATTATTTTTATGTTTCACAGTAGCATTTTACACATAATAGAGGTGCCTAAGTCATTTTCCTAAGTTTAAATTTAAAATTCACTCTAATACTGTACTGTGATACATTCTAATACAGATATGCAAATGAACCAGTTATCATCCCAGTTCAGGGAAAGACAAAAACAAAACTCGAAAACAGTAGACTGTGTCAAAGGCTTGAGCAAAGAAAAGGTCAGGGAAGTAATTAATTACTGTCCAGAGTTAGATATTAGCTACTTCCAGAAAACTTAGGGTCAGATGTCTGAAAGGTCTTTAGCAAGCCTTTGAACTAGAGATCACGACTTCTGTGTATTCTATTACTTACAAGAACCATCCTTGAAGTGCATCTGGTGAAAGATCCCATTGAACCTAATTTCATTAATGGTTCTAGCAAAGCCCTGTACGGGGATAGCAACCATGCCTTGTTTTGGGAAGCTGTTTTTGGTGAACTTCCTTCCTCTGGTAGCAGTTTGAGACAGGCCTCCTAATTATATGCTTTCTTACTTTTGGCTTCAGCTAGAATCTACACCGTTTAACACAGAGAGCATTAACAAGAAGCTTCTGTCTGTAGATCATTTGGTTAACCTGGATAGCAGGGTGTCTTCATGTTGGTGATGCTAAAATCAGAAGCTAAATGACAACCCAGCCTGGGGCGCCTGGGTGGCTCAGTCCATTGAGCATCCGACTTCAGCTCAGGTCATGATCTCATAGCTCGTGAGTTTAAGCCCTGTATTGAGCTCTGTGCTGACAGCTCAGAGCCTGGAGCCTGCTTCAGATTCTGTGTCTCCCTCTCTCTCTGCCCCTAACCCACTCGCATTCTGTCTCTGTCTCTCTCAAAAATAAATAAACATTAATTTTTTTTTTAAATGACAACCCAGCCTCTGTAAAACAAAGGGAGATCCCATGGCATTGGAAGTACTTCCATTGCTGTAGGATTTGGGGATCCTGCACCACCACTGTGAGTTGAAGAAAGCAGCTACTAGAACTTCTGAGCAGAAACCTGCTTTCTGCCTAAAGAGAACTGGATTTGAATAGGATCCATATTTAGTTAGCGGGCTAAGGATACTTTTTTACCTTGCCATTTTAAGTAGTTAGAAATATAAACTTGTCAGGGAAAAAAGTGCTATAAAAGCTGAAATCTCTATGTACTGGGGATGCAAAGGCTTTTTGGACCTTTTTGATAAGGGTAGATCCTGAGAGAACTACGTGGAATAACCCAAAAAACCACTGTGGACAGTCACTTTACTCACAAAAAGAATACATTCTGACATGGTAGAAATTTTATCATCAAAAGAGGAAATAATATGGAGTGCTTAAAAGTGAATTCATAAAATCATAAAGAGGGCCTGAAATATTCCTATGTCTGGAGAATATAAAATATCTAACGGTGAGGCTGATGCTAAGTGAGGTATGGGTAGGGAAGATGAGTTGAGATGGCCTGAAAGGAAGGGAACATTGACAAAAGAACTGGGGAGTATGGACCTGCTGGGTGGATATTCATCAGTGCAAAGATGTTCTAGAGGTCTTGTACCTTCTTTAAGTCTAAAACTCCTATGACCAGGCTTAGAAGCATGTTATCCAGCCAAAAAAGACATTATCTGGAAAGAGAAATAGGGCGCGTTGTTCTTTCTGATCCTATTTTCACAAATTTTCAATAAAAAAGACTAATTCAGGGTTATTTCATGATCCTTCATGTGGTAGGGCACATAGAAACAGAGCATATATAAAAGGATTAAGCATGAAGCTCCAGTTTCAGATCTGGATTTCAAGCAATGGACTCTAGCTATGGGTAAATTAAGCAGAAAAAGAGACAAACTAACAAACACAGAAGATAAGTGGAAAAAACAGACCGCAAGGGATGTTGCATGTAGGAATCTGGTTAGTCATCCTAAAGAAAGAGGTACCATTCCTGCCCTCTCTGAACACTTAATACTATTATTAGCATCATAATGTTGTAACACTGGACCCCACAGATAATGCATTGCCATCACATTCCAGATACTTCCACCAACGAATAAAATCCTAAGGAAATTCCTGCTTTTGTCTCACTTGCTCTGAATTCAACTTCCTCAGCGGAAACATATTTTTGGAGTTTAAATCATGTGCCCACACCTCGACTGCTGGTATGGGGCAAGGGGAGTTTGCAAGTACTGCCTTTGAGCCCCTATGGAGAATAGTGCTTGGCCTCATACTGAGACCCTCATACAAGCAGATTCCCTGGTATAAGAACAGGCTTTGTGGTCTTGCACAAAGGGAGATGGTGTGTTAAAGAGCAGGAGAGGAGGAACATCAACAAGGGAGGGAAAGGGCCCAAAGAAGGGAAATTGAGGACTGATTTTACCAACTTAGGCTGGTCACCATCAATGTCAGGACAACAGAAATGCTTCCAGAATCACCCAGTTAGGAGCACTGCATTAAAGCATCTTGCCGTCAAACCCATTTTTTTTTTCTGATGGTTTATAAAATCTAAAAACAAGTATAAAAGCATGCTTTCTTCCTGGCAGATGTATTAAATGAGGTATTATGATAACACTTTAAACCTAAGTATGTCCAGAGTGGATGTGCCTTAACAGAATGTATGATGTGAATGTGATTCTGTTGCCAAGAGAGTGGCAAAGATGGACGTATATGAATCTGTGAAGTCTTGTAAAAAAGTGAAAAAAGAGGCACCTGGGTGGCTCAGTTGGTTAAGTGTCTGACTTTGGCTCAGGTCATCATCTCCTGGTTAGTCAGTTCAAGCCCTGCGTCAGGCTCTGTGCTGACAGCTCAGAGCCCTGAGCCTGCTTCAGAGTCTGTCTCCCTCTCTCTCTGCCCCTCCCCAACTCACACACACACACTCTGTCTCTCTCTCTCTCTCTCTCTCTCTCTCTCTCTCAAATATAAATAAAAAACATTAAAAATTTAAAAGAAAGTGAAAAAATTACTCTTCAATGGTTTCTTCTTTTATTCTTTAATAACAATGACCAAAAATTAATAGGATTATATCCTATTATTGTTCAAATGTACAGTGATACTGTATCAAAATGTATGATTTTGTTCTAAATCCAAAGGGATGGGGATTTTGACTTCATTTATTTTAAGATTTACTAAGGGAAACATAGTAAACATATTTTGTAACAGCATAAACTAGTTCCTTCTAAATCACAGTGTGCCCATAACCACTGGGAAAAAGAAGTGGCTGTTTATTTAAGGCAGAGGGGATCAGAAGCTCTGGGGTCTTAAGCAGTGTTAGGTCCTTCCCAGCAATCCTGAGAGCTACAGGGATCAATACCTCTAAATAATAATAACCTTCTAAAACACACCCATATGACAACATAGTCAGGAAGCTCTGGACTAGGCTATTATCTACTGGGTAGTCCAACAGTTAAGTCTCTTTATAGTAGAATTACTGTAAAATGTTTTGTGAATGGGGTGCCTGGGTGGCTCACTCGGTTGGGTGTCAGACTTCGGCCCAGGTCATAATCTCGTGGTTTGTGGGTTCGAGCCCCACGTCAGGCTCTGTGCTGACAGCTCAGAGCCTCGAGCCTGCTTTGAATTCTGTGTCTCCCTCTCTCTCTGCCCCTTCCCTATTCACACTCTGTCTCTCTGTCTCTCAAAAATAAACAAACATTGAAAAAATTTAAAAAAAATTGTTTTGTGAACTGTAACATAGTATATGTTTTTAAAAATGGAGACAAGTATCTGGCAGGAGGCTCCTTCCTTCTACTTCATCTTGAAAGTCAGATTTATGAAACTAATGAAATAACTCCCTTCAGTTGTTATAAATATCTGTTTCATGTATTAATAGCCCTCAGTTATAAAGACAGTTAATTTTACTTTTTTAGAGATGTTTATATATAGCCTGGAAAGTCTGGTTATATATTTATTGATGTGAGCTGGTAAAACTTTTATATACTCATCTGTAAAACTAAATTTGAGGCTCAAGGTCACTGACTCTAGAAAATGAACTGAGGTGGTATGGCTGTCAGATTTTGTTTCCTCTGGCTTTGAAGTGAACATTAACCATGTGAATGTATAAATCATATTGCATATCCTTTGGTGTCAAGTAATTGGTGTGGACTTCAGAGCTTGATTGACAATAGTTTTAGCCATTTCCTCTCCAACCTCTTTTTTCCAACATTCTTCAAGTCATTTTTTTTTTTCTGGGATTCTTTAAATGTAGTTCTCGTTGTACGGGCATGGTCACAATTGACATGATGATATTGCCACATTTCTGAGATGAGAGTATGTGTAGTAAGTGAAGACTTAAGCGTTTCTAAAGTAAACAGTATCTATAGCTATTGCCAGAATAAGGCAGTATTGCATTTGTACTCTTAGACTTTGTGGATATGAAAACAAATGCTGAAAAATCATACCATTGTAAAGAGAAAAACAAATTAGCAGGCCTACATTTTCAAATGACAGTGCTATCCACAAGCTTTATTAATAAATGTGAATATTTTCTTCAGTAAGTCAACAACTTATTATGACTGGGTAAGTTAAGGATTATTTCACCTCTTGGTGAAAACTATAACCTTGGGAAAAACTATGAACATAGTGTATATCTCAAGATTTTCAATGAAGGAAGAGATGACCTGACTGAAGGAAGAAAGGATATTTTCAACACAGCCACAGTTGGGAGAATAATGCTGGGAACAGATCAAGTGGAGTAAAGAGTATCTAGAAACATTGGTCAGTTGTCCATTAACCGACTAAGTGAGGATAGAGATAGTTCAAGAAAAATAAAACAATGAAATATTAGGCAACTAGAAATTATTTTGCACCATGTGCCCACGCTGATTGCTGCTGCCAAGTATTTTCATTTCCCAAGTTAAATTTTCAAGCTCATGGTAATTTTCAACTTCCTCTTTTGTCAGTTACAAAAGAAAGTGTTACTGCTTAACAATCCCATACAGCAGGCTAAGGACCTTGGAACAAGTTTCTTCTGAAATGTATTAGTAACCCAATGGTATCTTAGAAAATGTAATATATTCTGGTGATCATCCACCATTTACTTTTACTGTCTGCCAAAATCTGGAGCAGTTAAAGTTAAGTGAACAATTTATATTATAAAATTTCTCTGCTGATGTAGGGACTTTTAAAGGTATCATTTATTATAAACACTACTAGCAATATTTCTTTTAAGATTCCAGATATTTTAAAATCCATGTTGATTGTAGGTTACAGTGATCTAAAAAAAGTTATGAGCATTCCTTTACTATTGCCACAAAACTCCTGTGTAACTAGAAAAAGGAATTAGAGTCTTGATTAAAAAAATGAGGGAAGTAACAAGTTAAAATGTTATAGTTCTCTTATGGTGTCTTCACTTTCTTCTTTCTACCAAATACTTCCATATGCAAATTGTTTTTTATTTATTATTTGTTTTCATTAATGTATTCATTCTATCTTTGCAATTACAGTCAAATAATTTTGAGTCCAGGAACTAACAATGTGGGTTTTCCCCATTTTTAATCTATTTAAAGAGGTAGCAAGAACACAGACTGACAAGATATATCTATCAAACCTTAGTTTAACATCCCTTTAACTAACAGTAAAGAGACACAAAAGGAAATAAACCCATAGTAACAAATGCATGGTTATGCGCTTATCAAGAGAAAACAAATCCAGAAGATAGAAAGTATCTCGAAACATGCAGATGGAAGAAAGATAACAGCAAACGCCTCAATCTAGAATATGCACAAGCAGAAGCCATCAAGATTAACTTTCCGCCTTGTCTGATGTTGACTTAATCAGCAACACTGGATTCTGGAAAACAATGAAGCAATGGCTTCACATTCAGTGAGAATATTAATTTGAACTTAGAGTACTTCATTCATGCAAAATGTGTGGCAAAATAAAAAGTGTTTTGTATGCACAAGAACCCAGACTAAATTGCAGAAACACTTTTTGAGAACTTGAAAAGTTATTCAAACAAAATAAGAGGAAAGAGCAGAAAGAGTAAGATATGGAAAACTGAAATTGTGAATCTAATTCAACAATGTAATGGATAAAGTGACAAGATGGCAGATCCCTAGTAGGTCTAGAAAGTGACTGATCCAAGGTAGAACAGAAAGTCAGTAGAGTGCAAGGAAAAAAAAAAAATTCTGAAAGGAGCCTGGAGGCCATTCAGACAAACCAAATCATTCAGTTAGTCACATGATAAAGGAAGTAATTCACTGTCCTCTCCAAAAGATAGTACTACAGAATCCCACCCAGGAGGCTTAGACTATCATGAACCTAACTACAGAATCCTAAAATTTGTCTGATTATATTGTTATCAGCTTATATTTAACTATTTATATTTGTTTATTGTGTATATTTTTCATGTCTTTTATCATTGTCAAGAAACCAGATTTCTTTTTTATTGAAGTTTATTTATTTATTTTAAGAGACAGAGAGAGAGAGAGAGCAGAGCATAAGCAGGGGAGGGGCAGAGAGAGAAAGAGAGAGAGTATCCCAAGCAGGCTCCATGTTGCCAGTGCAAAGTCCTATGCAGGGCTTGAACTCATGAACTGTGAGTTTATGACCTGAGCTGAAACCAAGAATAGGATGCTTAACGGACTGAACCACCCAAGCACCGCAAGAAATCAGATTTCTTACATGGTAAACATTATCTTTTATGTCTGTTGTGAATATATATGTGTGTATGTATGCACATACATATATACACACATGTATGTCTATATCCATTTATAATTATAGTATATGTAGATATATTATTTTATCATATCTACTATATTTAATATTATTATAATTATATATGTGCAGTACATTTGCTATATTATATGTAAAATAATTATTTTGTGTTTAAAGTCATAGCATAAAACAGAATTATCTTACATCATGACTGGGGCATCTCTATGCTTATCTTCTGAGGTGTGCGGAAGTCCAGTATTGACTGTCAGCTATGATAAAGATGATGGACTAGCTAGTAACTTAGAATGTGTTGTTGTGTACATTGGTGGTTTACACTTGTTTAGCTAGTTACATTGCTCAAATTGACTATACGACCAGTGGGACATGAAAGACTGCTGGTATCTTTTCCCTGAACTCTCCCAAACCCACAATTCCTTGTATATATCTTGGCGTTTCATAACCCAGAAATAAAGTGCACGATGTGTGACTAGGAAAGGACTCTGTGTAGATGTGCCTGCAAGGCTCCGGGTCCTGATCCTGCAGGCACGTTCAGTCTCCTGCTTTGTTGTATTCTTGATCTTGAATAAGTTTTATGTGAATACATTCTATAGAAATTGGCAAAGTCTTGTAATTATACCACTTGTGTAACTGTTGCTTCATAACTCATTTATTTTCCCCCCAAAATGTATTTCAAGATTCCAAGAAAAAGACACAATAGCATACATAATAACACACACACTCTCTCTCTCTCTCTCTCTCTCTCTCTCTCTCTCTCTCTCTTACACACACACACACACACACACACACACACACACACACACAATCTACTTTAATCATACAGAATAAGACAATCAGTTTTTGTCATTAATTGCTTTTTTTCTTTTTGGAAAGTCCTCAGTAAGCTTTCATAATTGGCCATTTTGTACCCCAAATTGATGGATCATCCTTTTTTTTCTCCTTAAGTCTTTTCAAGCTCTGAAAACTTAGTGGCTAAACTTTCATCTTATTTAGAATAACTCACACAATATATCTCAATAGTGAATGGGCAAGCCTTTGACTCAGCCTTTTATGGCTTGTTTCCTCCAGTACTATGATTTGTCCACCAAATTACCATTTCATTACCCTACCTCCTCAAAAACTTAGAACGACAGCAGAACTTATCCTCTCTATATTAGTTATCTATTGCTGCACAAAACCCCTAAAATTTAGCAAATTAAGACAACAAACATTTACCATTTCATTGTTTCTGAGAGTCAGGAATATGGAAGCAGCTTAACTGCATGGTTCTGGCTCAGGGTCTCTCATGAGGTTGTAGCTTAGCTGTTGGCCAGGGTTGCCTTCATCCAAACCTCAACCAGGGCTGAAGCATGTGCTTCCAACCATTCACATGTTTTTTTGCATAGGACTTCAGTGGGCCTCTTCATGTGCTGCCTGAGTGTTCTCACAATATGGCACCTGGCTTCCCTCCGAGCAAGCAATCCAAACAAGGGAGACAGTAAGGGAAAGAGAGAGCCTAGACTAGAAGCCAACCTTTCAGTATAACCTAATTTCTGAAGTGGTATATCATCATTTTTGCCATATTCAATTTGTTAGAGAGGAGTTACTAAGTTCAATGGCTTACTAAGCTACTTAAAGACAGGGTATGAATATCAGGAGGCAAGGTCATTGGGCAATTTTACATACTGCTTACCATAACTTCTAAATGTTTTATTTTCTGGATATGCTCAATTTTTCTGCATGTACCTAAATAGACTATATATTTTTGAATGCCTGTGTTTCTCATCTCCCCCTTACTCTGCTTTAACATCTAATTTTGAAAACATAGCAAAGGACCTGGCATCGATAAATATATATTAAATGGATGAAAAATAATGCAATACACAGCTCAGTAAGGACCCATAATAAACCTGATTGATTGACAGCAGAACAATACAGAAAAAGGAATCCTCTCCATAACTCATTCATGCAGATGATTTTATAGTCTTAGAGACAATGGGGACAAGTTCACAAATGTTACTTTAAATGTTACTTTATGTGCCTTGGTCAGATGAAGAAAGTATTACATAGAGAATTTGAAAATCCAAAGTTCTTGACTTAGGTTTGCCAAAATATAATTGTGAGAATCCTTTAAACTATATGGACCCCGTCTCTTCAACTGCTAAAAGAGGGTTGAACTGGAAGATCTCCAGTGTTTATGCACATCACTTATTATTTTTAAATCTGAGTCATTTGTCTACATTCTAGACTTGGTATGCACTAGTAGATTTACTAGTTAGCCGATTTCAATTTCTCAAAATCCTACATAAATCATAATTCTGATAGCTTTATCTTCAAAATTGCTTTCACTTCCAGAATTATTTTTTTGTTATGATACAGGTTTATCAGTGTGTCTTCAAATTAAGATCATTTTGAAGAGAAAAACATTTTAAAAATTCAAATTATAAGTAGCATAAGAAAGAGTAAAGGATATTGTTTGCCTGATCATTAACAGCTCAGCCTAACTCTATTTTTGAAACATTCTGCTATTACATATGCTTGAAGAATACAATGATACAAGACAAATAGTGCATTTTATGCCAAAAGAAAAGCAGTGAAAGTCTAAATCATTTGATCCATCTGAGATTGTAGTGAAGGCATTTATTTAATGATTTTTTTTCAGAAATAGTAACTCTTTTAGAGAATCAAAAAGGGATCCAGAATACCTAATTAATATGCAGTCAATTTAATGACAGTTTAATATTTTTAAATGTGAAAAGCAAGTTTGAGAGAATCTCTGTATATCAAATTGTTTCATTTTTTTTTAATTTTTAAAATATTTATTTATTTTTGAGACAGAGAGAGAGTGCAAGCAGGGGAGGGGCAAAGAGAGAGGGAGACACAGAATCTGAAGTAGGCTCCAGCCTCAGAGCTGTTCCCACAGAGCCTGACGAGGGGCTTGTACTCACAAACCTTAAGATCATGACCTGAGCCGAAGTCAGTCACTCAACTGGTTGAGTCACCCAAGCTCACCTATTCAGTTTTTTTTTAATACGTATTTTACACATCTGTCAGAGCAAAGATATTTGGAGAGACCCTTTAAAGCTTACAAATTATCAAATTAGCTTTCAATAACTTTATGTGTTTCTGAGATGCTTCATGTTAATTGCTGATTTGAACAAACCGGCGGTTTCTAATTTTTTGGGAAAGGTGCATGTTATCACACATAACTCTTCTGATCTATCAAGGGCTAATAAACTCTTATTCAAAAGTGTGTACCTGACACAATGATAAGATGAAATTTAAAGCTTTTTTAAAGGAGGAACAGGAGGATAGAAGATTATAAAGCTAAATGATACTAAGGAGGACCATTGTGTTAAGAAGAATGATTTCTTTAAAATGTAAATTAGAATCAAATCTCAGAAGCTTTTCTTTGTCCTTCTAAGAAAGTTCATAGCAGATTAAAAATTTTAACATAATCCAATTTTGGGTTATTCCATATTTTTTAAATTAGACCCTATGATAATGTTGTTATTTGGATGTCATATTCAAATACTCTGCTGAATATTTGTTATCTGCAACATCCATTTCACATGGAAAAATGGGGTAGAGGGCACTTCAAACTGTTGTCCTTCCTGTAACAAAGATACAAGGGAAGAGAAAAGAAAAAAACCTTTTACCTGGAGCTTCCCTCTTATACAGGCAGGAGAAGGAAACCTATTTTCAGCGTGCAGATAATGAAGAATACAAACTTATTTAATAAAAGGAATGAAAAACTGACCGAGAATTTTAAAAAATTATAAAAAGCATTTTCACATGTCAGTATAGTGTTTTAAAAGTCTTTAAAAATGCTGAATATAAAATAAGATGTTAATCCTTATGTGCATTGAAAGGATAGCACGATGGCATATAATGATATCACAATTAGGAAATCTCTTTAACCAATCCATATGGTGCCACAGTGATGCACAAACACTAGACCTACCAAGTGCTAATGGAAGAAAAAAAATAAATAAGACAAAATTCCTTCTCTCTAGAAGCGTAAATGTGTTGGGGGATAATTAAGAGAAAATATAATGCAAAATGAAACAGATGTACAATATTTTGTTCCTGAGGCTGTATATATCATGATACTCAAATTGTATGTGAAAACTACCCTGGAGCTAAATATTTAAACACAACTTATTTATGAGCTCTATCACATAGTTATAGGAAACTATTAATCCCTGATATTCTCAGATAGTTATGATGCCTAATTTGGATACTACCAGCTTTTTCTTGCGCATCGCTATGAAAAGAGTTTCATCAATTCAAAATTTTCATCTTTAACCAAATCCCTTCCACTTATCCCATCTCCATCCATAATAAAAAAAGAAAAGAAAAGAAAAACATTATACTTCAATCCATGAAAGTAAGTACAACTCCTCCTCTTTTGTTCTTTTTTTTTTAACCTTCTATTTATCAGCATTTATCTGTAAAGAGCCTTTAAACCTGTGTCCAAGTTTTCAGCATATAAGTACATAGATGTAATATCTTCCCTGCCATTTTTAGGCTTAGAATATAATAAAGGATTAAGCTTCTTTTACTTGTATTTTTCAGTCAAAACTTATTTGGTATTTACTTACTATGAATATAGCATTAAGCTAAGTGCAGAGAAGTAGAACATGATCCAAATCTTCCAGGTGTTTAACTATGGGTGAATTAAATAGCAGGATTATTTTATGAAACAAATCAAGAATACATTAAAGGGCCAAACATATAATATTAAAAAAATAGGGTAGAAAATAATGAAAGTAGTGTAAGTTTTGTATGTCAGAGAAGACCACATGGAAGAAATAGGTACAAAAATATGAGCCTCAATGTTATTTAAATTAAAGGGGTAACTACACTCTTGCTGGAAAGAATGTCAAAATAATTGTCTTACATTACAATGTAATTAGAGACAGAATTATACTGAACATAATTTAATTATCTTTTGATTGAGAAGATACTTCAGCTTCTTGTAATGTTTCAAAATCATCCTTAGAATATTGTGCCCTAAGGGAAAAGTGAGTAGAAAAATGAATATGTTTCCATGATAACACAGTTTACGCTGACAATGTTACAGGTAAGACTGGGTAGTTTGTGACACAATTCCCAGTTAAAATGAAGTAAGTACACCTATATCTCCCACTGATGACAACTACAATTTTGGAAATAATACATGAAACAAATCTTGGGTAAACTTTCAAAGTAATAGCAGACTTAGGAGGAAATCACAACTTAAAGAATGACGTCATACAATTCCCTGAATTCTCTTTTCTTCTTCCATATTTCCTGGTTTAGACTCTTGGACAACTTGTATCTGAGGAGTTTGCCCCAGGCACAGACAAGCTCCAAGTCCCTTTTCTCAGGCCAGAGGATAGATACATGGGGGTGAGGGTATGGGATGAAACTCTGTTAATTCTTTCTCCTAAGGTGATGGTGGCAGTGGCCCTGGAAATTGAACAAGAGAACAAAACAAAACAAAACACATATTACTAATATCAGGAATAGAAGGGAATACAAACTACAGCCATTAAAAGGATAACAATATAAAACTATAAACAACTCTGTGCACATAAATTTGATGAACTAGGTGAAATGGACCAGTTTCTTGAAGGATGCAAACATTTAAATGCCGTTGAGCAGGGGTACCTGGGTGCCTCAGTCAGTTAAGCCTCTGACTCTTGGATTTGGCTCAGGTCATGATCTCACAGTTAGTGAGTTCAAGCCCCACACTGGGCTCTATGCTGCCCTTGTGGAACCTGCTAGAGATTGTCTCTCTCTCCCTTTCTCTACCTCCTCCACTTTCTCTCTCTCTCTCAATCTGTCTCTTTCTAAATAAGTAAATAAATAAACTTAAAAAAATAAATGTCATTTAGCAGATAATAACAAGTGCTGAGAAGGATGTGAAGAAATTGGAATCCTCATTAACTACAGGAATGGAAAATGGTGAAGCAACTTTGGAAAACAGTTAAACACATTATTTATCATATGATCCAGCAATTCCATTCCTAAGTATATACCCAGGAGAAATGAAAATATATGTCTACACAAAAACGTGTACATGATTACTCATATCAGCATTAATCATAGTATCTCAAAAGTGGAAACAACCCAAATGTTCACAAATTGAAGAAATGATAAATATATGCATACAATGGAATATAATTCAGTAAAGAAAATGAAGTACTATTACATGCTACAGCATGGATGAACCTTGAAGACATTCTGCTAAGTGAAAGAAGCCAAACACTCCATGTTGTATGATTCCCTTGGCATTCAGTGTTATTTCATATTAGACAATAGGCAAATATACAGGCACAGAAAGTAGATAAGGGGTTAGTAAGTAGGGGGAATGGTAGGGATTTGGTAGTGATAGATAAAAGGAGCAGGATTTCTTTTTGGGGGGTAATAAAAATGTTTTCAAATTAATCATGGTGATGGATGCACAACTCTGTGAAATTACCCCAAGCCATTAATTGTACCCTTTCCATGGGTGAATTATATGACATGTGGATTGTATCTTAATAAAGCTGCTGGAAAAAATGTCACTGAAGAAGAAAGAGATGTTCTGAGTACTCTGTATCCATTAAAGAAATTGAATTTGTAGTTTAAAACTTACAGCAAATAAACTCCAGGCCTGGTGAAGTCTACCGAATATTTAATTAAGAAATAACATTAATTATATTTCTAGAAAAATAAAAAAGATGGAGCACTTCTCGATTTGTTTTATTCAGGCCAACAGTACCCCAATGAAGAAATTAAATAAGAAAACACAAAACAAAATTACAGATCAATATCTCTCATGGATATAGATGCAAATATCCACAAAAAATTAAGAAATCTAATTAACCAATATATAAAAAGAATAATAACTATAGAGTTACCAAGTAGAGTTTATTGAAGGAATGCAAGACTAGTTCAACACTTGAAAATCAAATACTGCAATCTACACTATTAACAGATTAAAAAAGGAAAAATCATGGGATCATATTAAAGATGAAGAAAGGGTATTCAACAAAGTTCAAATTTCATTCCTGATAAAAATTCTCTATAGTGGAAATATGAGGGGACTCCCCTACCTTGGTAAGGGGCATCTGCCAAAAAACCTACAGCTAACATCATAACAGTAGAAGAATGAATGTTTGTTTGTTTGTTTTTCTCCCTAACATCAGAAACAAGACTAGGGTATTTTCTTCACTATTTTTCTTAAAGATTGTGTTGAAAGTCTTAGTGCAACATAGAAAGAAAAAGAAATACAGGCTATGTAGATTAGAAAGGAGAAAAGCAAAACTGTTCCTATTTGCAGATTAGCACACACACTAAGAGACCGTAGAACTAAAGTTTACTACTAATAAGTCAATACATGCAAGGTCAATACACACACCCAAGGCAAATGTACAAAGATCAATGGTATTTTTATAGACTAGCAAAGAACATTTGGAAACCAAACTTATAAAAGAATGCCAATTATCATAGCTCTAAAAATTAAATACCTTGTTATAAATCTAAAGAAAGATGTCCTGTATCTGTATGCTGCTGCAAACTACAGAATGCTGATCAAAGAAATCAAAGAGGATCTAAATGAAGGGAGGAACACATCATGTTCAATTATTAGAAGACTCAGTATAGTTAAAATAGCAATTTTTCTGAAATTAATTTGTACATTTATTACAATACTAGTCTAAAACCCAGCAGACTTTTTTCAAGCTATAGACAAGCTGATTATAAAATGTATATTGGAAAGCAAAGAAATAAGATTAGCCAAAATTATGTGAAAAAGAAGAACAAAGTTGGAGGATCCATCTTACTGGATTTTGAGACTACAGTGGTTAAGAGAGGTATCTGTAAGACAGTAAGCACAGTGGTTAAGAGAGGTATCTGCAAGACAGTAAGCACAGAGCTCAGTGGGACAGATAAGAGAATCCAGAAATCAAACAGTTCTTGACAGAAGTGCAAAGACAATTCACTGAAGGGATTCAGCAAATAATAGTGTTGAAACAATTGGATACCCATATACCAAAAAAAAAAGAACCTTGATTTATGCCTTATATCATTTACAAAAATTAACTCAAATTGGATGATAGACTAAAAGTAAAATATAAAAAATATAAAAAGTAAAACTCTTCAAATATAGGAGAAAAATTTTGTGACATTGGTTAGGCAGTAGTAGGTCCTTAGAGGCAACATCAAAACGTGATATAGAAAAAAAAATGGCTAATTTGGATTTCTTCAGAAGTGAAGAAATAAGCATGATATTATTTGCATTTTTGAAGACCAAAAATCTAAGACTTGGATTTAACAATTTTGTCATTTAAATGGTGGATCCATGACATAGTGGCTTCCCACTATAAAACAGGCATGGCACCCAAATTGGCCCAAAAAAACCAAAACCAAAAACAGTGACCAAAGAGTACCCTAAAATGAGTTTCTTACATATTCGGTGTTCAATAATGGACTTATAATTGTTACATTCATTTTTTTTAATGTACGTGCTACTCAACTGAATTTGCTTTATCATGGTTTTCAGGTCTGTTTGATGATAAACTCCAAATCAGAATTAAATATGTGCACTGGCATGGCTGAATATTTGATCATTCATTAAAAAGAGTATTAGCTGTAAATATCTGAGGATGACTGTCTGGTATTTCCATTTTGGGAATGATTGTTGCTGCTGCTGCTTGGAATTACACCTCACAGGCACTGACAATGTTGGCAACATGTTTTCAGTTGCAATACTTTTTCATTCAGCAAACATTTACTGAGTACCTATTGTGTCTACCACTATGCTGAGTGCTGAGATGCCATTATGAAAAAGCTCATGTCCTTAAAGATCACACAGTTAATTTAGAGAAGAGAGATAATCAACCTGCAATGACTACACATATTGATGGATATCTAAATCTTAAAGGAATAAGGTGCAGAATGTCTTCTCAGAGCACATAAAGTATAAAGCTAAATCCAAGAGGCTGAGGCTGCGAAAGTGACCAAAGTGAGGAGGATGCAAACAGAGGAGAGAATTTTCAATGGTGGAGTTACACTGAAATCTCCCAAATCAATTACCTCTAACTATATTGTTGCAAATCTTTAAAATTCAGCTGACCTATCCTTGAACTCAAATTCAAAGAATTATTGTGATTTAGATTTTCAAAAACCTTTGGACACATTTTTGATATTTCACAGTATTTTCAAGCAGTGTGTTTTATACAACAGAAGAGAGCAGGGCTGGATGATATCTCTTTAGTATTGTGTCGGAGGCCAGTGCCACAGTTTCCTTTTGGAAAATGACCACCAGGGGAATTTTTCTTTTTTTAATGTCCACAAAATTTTTACTAATGTCATAGAGACTCTCATATAGATGACTCGAGGAATCGTTTTCCTTACTATTCACATTTATTAGGCCTTTTACTTTTATTTTTATTCCCTCTTTTCTCTCTTCTCAATCGTATAGCAAAATAAAATAAAAGCTTCCTGAAATATTCCTTTAAAACCAATTTTCATCTCCTGAGATTTATCTTCAGTGATCCTTTTCCCTTGTTACAGAAACTATCCCTGGGTTGACTCATCTACCCCGCTTGACTCCTTTTTTTTTTTTTTTTCTGTGTCAGTCTCTCATCCAGAGGAAAACAAAGGGAAACAAATAATAGGATATCTTACTTTTGCTTGGTTGCTCCTCTAGCAGGATGAGTGGGAAGACTGACCCGCTGTCTGTCCTAATTTATGTGGATAACTTTCCTCCATGTTCATTTCTGCTTGGTAGAAAAACACATCACTCTAGCTCATTTTTCTGCACTTCTCCCTCAGGCAAAAGCTACAACTTGATTCTCTCGGTATGAAAAAGATAAAAACAAGACAACAATATTTTATTTTCGTGCATATCAACAGATGTCTGCTTCAACATAGTGAGTTGTGCAACCAACAGGCTAAAGAAGACCTGTGAATATAGTATTTTAAAAATATGTACTTGAACTTATGAATTTGCAATTGTACCCATTTTTGTGAGCCATAAGACAGTCACTGTTTATATAATAGAAATGAATCTGATACCGTAGCGAAGACAATTAGGAAAATACCAAACAATATCTGTCCTTTTTCCAAACATCTGTAATGATACTGAGAATCTTCAGAGAATATTCCTGAGGGATATAAAGCAAGATACAAAAAGAGAAGCATATACAATAATTTTGAAGGGTACAAACTGACTTCTTTTAAAGTCAATATTTATTCATAATGAAATCTCCATTGAAATGATTATATAGTAATAATAATTAATTATAAGTACCTATTTACTTATAGCTCAGTTTAAGAAATAAAACTTTCTTCATACTGTAGAAGCCCCTATGCTTCTGGACCACATCGTCTTCCTACTTCACCACCCCCTCTCTCAAGCAACCACTAACTGGGTTTTTTGTTACTGTTTCTTTGCTTTAAAAGGTTTTTCAAGATATCAATATAGCCCATAACAATATATTGTTTAACTAATATATTTTTGACATTTATAAAATATGATCGTACTGTACATATCTTTATGTGACTGGCTTTTGTTTATAAATTCATCCTCACCTTCACAGTTGTAAAACTCAATGGAAACTTGAGAGGGAGACTCTCTTATGGCTCAGTGAGGGGAATTTCATGACAGGCCGCTTGGCCACATTGTACAATACGATATGTTTCCTTACACAGCTCTTTTCATTACAAAGTACACTGTTGTCAGGCAAATGGGTTTGGGTGAGTTGGTGAGTTGGTGTCCCTATTGCAATGCAATGCTGAAAACTGTTTACCTCCATGTTTCACACTCTATTTGTTGTGTCTATTTCCTGGTGTTAGTCTTCTTCCTCCATCATGAGTTTTCTTGCTTGAGTACCTCTATCTTCCTTTCAGATTTGGTTCAGTCAGATGTTTACCAATTTGTTATAAATATTTTGTCTATGCTTTGACCACAATTGTTCATTGTATAAGTTATCTCCCCACATATAGGGGCCCCGTCATATACATCAGTCTATGAAATTAGGTACAATTAGAGGTTAGACCTTAAGATCTCAAGCTATGTATATCTGAATCTTCATTATGGTCCAGTTAGAACCTTGTTGCCTACTAAGTATAATGGAATATCTCTTACTCTTATTTGACACTTCTTCTCTTGCATCTTTAAATTTATGTTCATGTTTAAAAACACAATGAAGTGGCATCTGCTCTAGGAATCTTAAGTCAGGATAAAATCCTCCATATCTTTAGAACTCTTATTTCCTATTATGGTGTTCAGTACTTCCTTCATGGTGCTTATATGACATGATGATGGCAATGGTAGTATCTATTATTACCTCTTACATAGTAAACTTAACATTTGATTCCATCTTAAACTTATATATTGACTGGCATATAATAGGACACCACTAAATATTTGCTAAATTAAATGAAATGTGTACTATTTGCGCAATAGAATAATTTAGCTTTTCAGACCTTTTTTTTTTCTTGGTACAAAACTATGTATGACAGATATTTAGTATATTTAAGAACATAGAACATAGCTTTCCTGAAAGGAAATAAAACGTGATGAAAATGAAAGGATTTTACACACATATTTAGGAAATATTGCCTTATACATCTTACCTGGCCACAAAATTGTCTTGGTATCCCCACACCAGGGCAAACGTGTTACTAAATATGGAAGCATGCAGGTTTTTGCTTGCTTTTGGTAATTATCTGCAATGTATTCATATTTTCAACCATCTACTTGCATATCATAAATCTAACTTAGGATTTTGAGTTTTATAGCATTTGATTGCAAAGAAGGTATGAATCACATTAAGAAACCATCTTCTTAAATATTCCTGGATGAATTTAAGATAAGGTTTCTGTGTTTTCAACATTGACCCATAGATACTTTCTGAAAAAATAGTTATTTACCAGTAAGGACTGAGGAATCAGATTGCCTGAATTCAAATCTCAACTCCATTTCTTGCTGTTCTGCCACCTTGGGCAAGTTACTTAACTTCTCCCAGCCTCACTCTCCTCGACAGAAAACTTAGGGAAAATAAGAGTACCAACCTCATGGATTGTTGTGACTTACACATATTAAATGAGATAGCAGGACACTTGGAACATAGTAAATTCTCACTAAACTGGAATTGATATTGGAGTGGTCATGAATATCACATCCTCCAAGAGATTAATTTTCAGATGTGTGTCCTAATTTGTAGAAGCAAGATCCATTGAATTCTGCTATAATTTGGAAATGAGATTGTTGGGCCTTTGTACAAAATCATAAATGACTTCTTTTTTTGTTTTTGTTTTATTTTCAGAGAAAATAAATGATTGTTACAAAGAATCTGGCACAGTATGTTTATTCATGTTTACCTGAGTAATCACTAAAGAATGGCTGTTTACTATTGAGTTATCAAAGGGTTGTTATCTAAAGACGGTTTTGTCTTTAATGAAACTCCTGAATCTTTCCCACAGGGTCTTGGAAGAGTCCTTCTGTGGATAGATGGGCTTTGTTTTCTCCTAGAGTACACTGAGTAAATCTCAAAAGAGGAGATATGTAAATAGTGTAAAATTTAGGATTCTCAAAGACCAAACACAATCCTCCAGCTTATGTTTAATATGTAAATAAGCCATCCAGCTACTGAAATCTCTTGAGATGGCATTGATTCTTTCATTTGTTGCTCTGAAATGAGGGAAAAACAAATATTTTCCAATTGATCCCTCAGCAATGTCTCTACCAGGCATTTTATTTTGTCAGTAGTTTCTTTCCCTTTCCCATCCTTTTTCAGTAAGAGTGAGGATCTCTTCCTTCCTTCATTCCTTCTTTTCATCCTTCCTACTTTCCTGTCTTCCTGCCTTCTTTATCTATTTTTTCCTGGAGCTGCTTTTTTAGTCATTTTCTATGCATTTACAAAGAAGCAAGAAATATTTCTCTTGTCCTCACTCAGATAAATTTGTTCAACACTCAGTTCCTTGATGGGGAAGAGAGCACATTTTTAAGCTTTGTATTTTTGTGGGCAAAAGCTAAAAAGTATAATCAAAGTTTCTCTCTTTCTCAGAGCAGATCGAATGCTTCTGTTATTTATTTGAGCAATGACAGCAGAAAGACAATGAACTCCTTTCTGTCTCTCTGCCCTGAATCTTTCCTCCATGGTTGTTGCCTCCATGTGTAGCCCAATGGATCTTTCAAGGGAGCAACTAAGAATAATCACAGCAGAGCCAATTAAGTCACTTTGAACTGTTTCATACACACACACACACACACACACACACACACACAAAAGGGATTTTGCAGTTACCGGACAGCACATCCTCAACAAAATACCCAATTTATGTCTGCTAGCTGGGGCAATTTACACTAAAAACATAGAATAATCCTATACACCGAATCTTACAATTCCAAACCACCAACATTATACATTGTTGTGGTAGAGGAAACATGGCTTCCTGGGGAGTTGAAGAATATGAATAATTGTCCACTCAGGGCCTCCTCATTTGACCATTGCCAATGTAGAAATGATTTCTATGGAAAAGATTGCTTTTAAAGATCATTTTGACAATACAATTTTCTTAAGATTGCAACTATTGTATAACAGAAGTTAGTACAGTAGTGGAATTTCTGTATGGTTCTGGAAAGAACAACTTGCCTTTTCACTGTTTGATTTTCTCCCTCTCTCTTTCTCTCTCTCTATCTCTTGATGTATTAATTATCTATTGCTGAGTAACAGTATAACAACAGAGTTATTAGCTTAAAATAATATACATTTAATATTCCTTAGTTTTTGTGGGTCAGAAATCCAGGCACAGTTTAGCTGAATCCTTTTCTTAGAGTCTTACAAAGCAGAAATCAAGGGGTCAGACAGAGTTGTGGCCTCATCTGAGATGTGACGGGGGAAAGATTCTCTTTCAAGCTCACTCAGTCCCTTGGCCGAATTCAGTTTCTCACTATTGTAGGACTGAGAGCTTCAGCTTCTTCTTCTGGACCATCGGCTAGAGGCTGCTCTCAACTCCTAGAGCCTGCCCACAGTTCTTGCTATATGGAATTCTCCAAGATAGTTGCCTGTCTTCTCAAAGCCAGCAAGAAAGACTCAGCAAGGCTATAATCTTATGTAATATAATTGGATAATCATATCTATTTCATCAACTGTGCCATATTTTGTTAGAAACAAGTCACAATTGGGTTCGTGTCTACTTTATTTGTCTCTCATTTTCCTTGGACTAGTGTTCCCCAGGGAGCACTTTCTTATGGTGAAGGGCAGGAATATAAAAAGGCACATCTAGCGATGCAAGAGCATTTCAATCCCCTGCCTGTCTGCCTGCTTATCTCCCATTGCAAAGCAACTCATATGGCCAAGGTCATGATGAAACTCAGGTGGCTCAACTGCTTCTTAACCATCTCCATAAGGCCTGATGTAGACACTGGGTGAGGTCTATATCAGGGCGGGGGGAGGGGCGGCGGCAGGGACAAAGGTGCTGCCTTTACCGGTTTGTATTTTCAAGCTTGAGAAACACAACAGTGGCTCTTTCTTTGAAAGCATCCTAGAGCAGACTTGAGCAAAATAAGTTGCTTTTCTAGATGACTATAACTCTTATTGCATTTGAAAAATAAATGTGCACTAAAAGTAATTAACTCATGTTGCTTCATGAATAATACACTATTTTACAACTATTTGCTGAGCACAATGAGTCAAGCTACGAAATTGACAATGAACTCTCTATTATGTGATTGCCAACTGTTTTATAAGATATTGAACATACTCATTACTTCTGCCATCATGCACATTTTCCAGCTATTGCTTTTTAATAAATTAATTTTTCAGAAAAAAATTAAAAAAAAGAAGTCACAATTCCTGCTCAAATTCAAGATAACAGTATCATGGTGGTCACCTTAATACTTTATTGATTTCAAAGAAATGGATGCCTAAACCTTATGAAATCTGTAGAGTAGTAGCCAGTGTTTTTGTTGTTTGAACAGTCTATACATGACCTGATCTTAAAAATAGTTAAGTGCATATATTCTAATAAAATCTGATTCTAGTCAGTTTTATCATATTATTAATAAGTGGACATGCATAATACATAGAGTAACTCCTACAGACTTTAATAGGGTAGAAGGCAAAATGAATTGTAAACTAGGCTTATTTATTTATTTTTAAAGAGTTTTTGTCAGGGAGCCTGGCAGACTTAGTAGATCTCGGGGTCATAAATTCAAGTCCCACAATGGCATAGAGCTTACCCAAAAAATATAAAATAAAATAAAATAAAATAAAATAAAATAAAATAAAATAAAATAAAATAATAAAAATAGTTTGTCTCTTTGTATATCAACTTAAAAGTAAACTTGATTCTTGAATCAAAAGCAGATTCACCATTTTAATATTAAGTTGACCTAAATAAAATAACTGATATTCAACTATTTTGACTCATAAAATAAATTAATATGGGTCAACCTGATACTTCCCAGTACTTTGTTTTTTATATCCAGGGAAAATTTCCACAAAAATACAATTGTTGAATAATATACATTGTATACCTGAATAAATTGAAGTTCACTGGGATAAAGTGATTTGCCTAAATTTGTGCTAATAAACAGTTAAGAGACAGGATCAATGTTGAAATATAAGTCTAATGTTCAAAGTCTGTTCTTTAACTGTGATTCTAGGGAATAATACATATGGAAAAAAAAAACATAGATTGATGATTGATTGATTGGTTTTACCTAAGATGGAGTTGTTATGTCTTCATTTTAGCAGTTAAACACTGAGGAAAGAGTAGGCATAGGGGGCAAGGACTTAATACTCAATATTCCTTTCTGAGTTTGCTCCCAGTCTAGTTGTTGTTCATTTTTAGGTGCTCTTGGTGCTTTTAAGATTTTTGTTTGTTTGTTTGTTTTTGTTTTTTGTCTTTGGCATTCTGCAGTTTCACTATGATATTCTTATGTTTTTATTTAAACTACTTGGTATACATTTTGCCTATCTGTGAAATCACATCTTTCAACGTTTTTTTGTTTTTTTTTGTTTTTTTTTTTTTTTAATTTTTGGGACAGAGAGAGACAGAGCATGAACAGGGGAGGGGCAGAGAGAGAGGGAGACACAGAATCGGAAACAGGCTCCAGGCTCCGAGCCATCAGCCCCGAGCCCGATGCAGGGCTCGAACTCACGGACCGCGAGATCGTGACCTGGCTGAAGTCGGACGCTTAACCGACTGCGCCACCCAGGCGCCCCATGTGAAATCACATCTTTAGCAAGTTTCAGAAAATTCCTAGCTGTTCTCTATTCAAATATTTTTTTTTAATTCTTTGTATTCTTTTATCCTGAGAATCTGATAGGATACATGATATTGTTCTCGTGTTATCCACCATATTATTAACCTCAAGTTTCCATTTTATTTCACTTTTTTTTTCTGCACTGTAAACCAAGTAATTTCTTCATATCATTTTCCCAATTCACTGATTTGTTGATGTTGTTGCTGTTCAAGAGCAGTTTTAGTTTCACAGCAAATCTGAGATGATGGTGCAGAGATTTCCAATTACTCTCTGCCCTGACACATGCATAACTTCCTCCATTATCAATATCCCTCACCAGAGAAGTACATTTACTGCAATTGATAAATCTACATTAGCCATCATTGTCACCCAAAGACTACAGTTTGCTTTGGGATTCACTTTTGGTGTTGTACATTTCATGGATTT
The DNA here is from genome assembly GCF_018350175.1 of Felis catus. Lineage (NCBI taxonomy): Eukaryota > Metazoa > Chordata > Mammalia > Carnivora > Felidae > Felis > Felis catus. The sequence continues at coordinate 27,649,979 of NC_058378.1, read as the reverse complement.
GGACAAATACATAATGATATGAACCCACCATTACACTATACAGAGTAGTTTCACTGCCCTAAAAATTTTTTGTGCTCTGCCTATTTGTTTGTCCCTTTCCTCTAACCCTGAGCAGCCACTGATATTTTACTGTCCCCATAGTTTTACCCTTTCCAGAATGTCATATATGTATATAATATTCCATTGCCTGGATGTATCATAGTTTATTAATCAATTCACCTACTGCATATTGTTTACTTCCAAGTTTTGGCAGTCATTACCTCTGCTTCTGTGGATCTCTGACCACATTAGCTCCATTCCATAGTCCCAAGTACACATAATTAAGATTTTAGTTTTAACATCTTCATTTTTCTATTACCTAACTCTAGATGTCCAGTTGTAGTGCTAATATGGACTTGTACCCAGAAAGGCAACCTTGCCTTTCATAGTTAGCTGCAACTCTTCCTTTATTTTTCCTTTCAGTAAATCTCCTTTCTTATTTAGATCTGAGAATTGTGATAAAAATAATGTTTTATGTAAGTTGCTATGTAGAAATCAAGTAATTCAAATTGTCTACCATAATGCTGCAAGCAAAGATCTCTAATTCAATCATTAACAGTCTTACAAAACTTCTATCATTAAAGAAGCTACCCAGCAAGAGTTTTTACAAATATAGTTAATATGACATTTAATTTGCTGCACTGCAACAAATTGGAGGATATTTTCTAGTATGAGGAGAGAAGGGTATAGTTACAAAGGTAGCATCACTTAACATTTTAGTTTAGATGTTGGATATTTTAGTATGATTCAGAAGCTTTATTCTGTTTTACTTTTTTTCTTTGTACATAGCTTGTCATTATATAAAGGACTTACAAATATTAATCTTACTATTTCATGAAAAACTCATCCAAAGGATACTTAACAAAGTGAAATCACACCTTTGTTCTTTAAGGCCATATCAAATTCCCAAGATTCCAGCTTTTTTATGTACATTTCTTCTTAAAAATAGGTATTTCTCATGTTTACTTAAAGGAAAAAGAAACTTTTTCCCAGTAGCTTGGAAGTGGTTTGAAACTGCCAAGTAAATAATCATTCCTCTCAGAATGAAATGGTAGGAATAATAACATAGAGAAGTAGAGACTATCAGCCTTTCATACGACCTGATTTAACCCCAATCAGCAGTCAATATATAAATAAGCATTTTTATCTTTGGTAGTTTTAGTTAATATTTTTCAGAGGAAATGTGGCTTTGGAGTTTTTATGGTAGTATAGATTTTGTAGAAGGCATTCACAAATTCTGCTGCGGCAGGCCAAATTGCCTCTAAACAATAGTAGAGCCTTTATTGTGTCTTCTGGCACTTTGCTTTTGTTCCCATCACATATTGTTGTTTAGTGACAGTATTATCTCAACGGCAGCACTTGTGGTTGAGAATTCCAGCAAAATGTCTATGTCTGAAAATATAAAAAGACTATACTATATATGTGTATATATATATATATATATATATATATATATATATATATATATATATTTAAAGTTACTAAAAAATATTAACTCTTTGTCCTGCTCTTCTCCTTCAACTGTATCATTCTCCTCTATTTGAAATTTACCTGTGGCTCACCATTAATATACTTTCTAAAACATCTCTTAATAAATTAAATACACTTTGTGTAGGACTAGAATTTATTCACTGTTTCAAGTTTCCACACAAGAAACATATTATGCTCTATACTTTGGGTAAAAAAAAAAAAAAAAGCATTCATGTTTATATATGGATAATGCTAGAATTCCAGAACCAGGAGGGGTGGAATATGAGAAGCCTGTGGTTATACCAACTGGCTTTCAAACCAGATGCCTTCTGTCCATTGCCAGCATCATTGATCAATTTGTCTGAAGGATATTTCCTTCTACAGAAACTGCACACTTTTAAAAGAGAGACTGTTTGCTTTGGAACCACAAAAGACTTTAAAGACTTTAGGGTAGGATAGGGGTGTCTGAACTTAGATTTATGGAAGTAATTAAATAATGGAAGGAATTTTATTTTTTATTTTTAAATTTTGAAACATACAAAAATATACACAAGATAAATTATATGGAACTATAGCAGAAGGAAAATTACTGACTTTGAAAATTACAAGAACTTGTCTTGGGTTAGAACTCTGTTACTGCCTAGTTTTGTGCCTTTAGACAAAGCAGTTAAACATTCTGGAATTTAATATTCACATGTGTAAATAGGTTACTTCATGGGAGATTTGTTGGGAGAATTCAGTAATACTATGACAAGCTTTTCCATGTACTTTGCACACAGTTTTCAATCAACAGATAATCCAAATAATTCTTTGGAATTCAATCATCACTAAACAAATAATTCGGCAAAAAAAATATCCTTTAAGTGTTATTGAATATTGAAGACTAAATTCAGAATATTGAAGAAGAAGGTTCCTATGATGTAGCTTGTGTCATAATAGTACCTCAAATAGTTCATTTTTCTTGATGAATAAATCTCAAAGAATTAATAAATTATATGACCAATATTTATAATATAGATTTCATTTATTTTCTTGCATATAAATGTTTTAAAATAAATTGTTAATTAGGAGAAGCTCTCCTTTATCGACAATCATAGTAACTGATATTTCATACATTAAAAAAATTTTGTAATGTTTATTCTGAAAGAGAGAAAGAGAGAGAGACGGGACAGAGCATGGGCGGAGGAGTGGCAGAGAGAGGAAGACATAGAATCTGAAGCAAGCTCTAGGCTTTGAGCTTTCAGCACAGAGCTGGACATGGGGCTCAAACACATGAATTCTGAGATCATGACCTGAGCCAAAGTTGGGTACTTAAATAACAGAGCCACCCAGGTGCCCCTATTTCATACATTTTATACAACAGTGTTCTCTAAAATTCACTTGGATCTGTAGAAGATAGCAATATTTTTTACATAGACAATTTTCCCATATTGTCTCTCATTTCTACATTAATTATGGATTTGAAACATCTATAGATTTCATAAGTTTAAAAATGTTTGATTTAGAATACCAGCGTTTATAAATATGAACATTTGTAAATGAATACATTTTTCATTTGCTCAATTATCAAGTTCATTTACTGTTATTAAGTGGTTAATCTGTGGCAGCCATTTTCCTGAGTTCTGGGGAAGCATTAGTGAAGACATGATCCCAGCCTTCAAAGACAGTACATTTCATTGATTTAGTCTAGCAACTTTGCTGAACACTATTTACTGTAAGCACAGTTTAGATTATTAATATTCATTGCAAGAATGAAATGTAACCTAGGACCTAGATGAGAACTACTACGTGTGCCTAAGAATCAGATAGAGATGAATTAGAATCTTGGTTCTGCTTTCAAAGGCTGTGTAATCTTTGGGTGGGTATAAACCCTCTTCATACCTCAAGCTCATTATTTTAAAATTATATGATACACTCACACACATACACATATACATAATGGTGGATATGCCATAAAGGTGGTAGAAGTATTAATCATCCTGCTATGGTTTCTAAAGACTTATTTAATTTCCATGTATTTTTTTCCCCTTTGAGCATAATACCATTAATGAGAAACAACCCCCTGAACAGCGCTCAGACTCAGCAGCCGTCCTCAAATTTCCTTCAACTTGTCTTTAAGAGTTTGTATATTATTGTTTGTTGTTGTTGTTGTTGTTGTTGTTTTTTCAATGAGTTCACCCAATTCCATATGCTTAAATAGGCTATGGAGAATGTTTATTTTCTATTGGAATTTTAATTTACAAGACTCATTATTCATGCATCATTGCAAAAACAAGTATGAAAAAGTAACAGAAATGTAATGATGCATTTTAATGTCTGTGTATTTACATCTGTTTTCTTAGAGTTAGTTTATCCTGTGACTCAGATAGGAAGATGACCTCAAACACTTTGCATAAAGAGAAATCTAGAAATGCAATTTGCTATGACCATTATTTCTGCCAACTTTAGTAATAAGTACTGATAAGCCACACATTTAAGATATACAGCCTAGGAGGCATATGAGTATCCAATTAGTCCTATTTCTTCTTAGAACTAACAAGACTCTTCTATTTGTAGTTCTAATAGCTTACGTTTGCTGATGTTATAATTTGAAATGAGCTTAGTCAAAATAGCCTCTGACACCCAAAGATAACAGATTTTGTTTTCATTGAATTTATTCGTAAGTCCTTTATTATCTCAAGTTATAGTATGACAGATAGATGATTTTATTTGCATTTCGTAAACTTTCAGAATGTGTGCAGTTTTGATAGCTTATACTTTACTAGAATGAGAGCATAAGGAATTTGATGGTTGCTAAGGTGTTCATAGTTTCCTAAAAGGAAACTTGTCTCATCATTTTTTCATCTACTTTTAACTCATCAGTGAGCATATTTGTCTTAGAAAACTGTCCCTGACAATAACTATGAGAATAGGTAGAACTCATACTCAATAGCATTTAATCTTTTTTCAACTTGCCCCTTCTAAAAACATCTAGATTCCATTTTTATGACAAAATTATATTTCCTAAGGTGATTCCAGTTGCCGTTAGTTCCAATATTCTATTAAAATACACTATAGAAAAAGTTGCACAATTTGGTGGAAATATTAGAGTATAGATTTAAAAATTCTTTAGGTATACTCACCTGAGGAACTTGTATCCCGTTGACCTCTCTGAATCTCAGTTTCATCTCTGGAAGTGAACAGACATGGAATTGTTATCTGCAATGGAAAAAATCCCCTAGTGAAGTTAAAACTTTATATATTGGGAATGAGAGCGGAAGATGGCGGTGTAGGAGGACGCTGGGCTCACCACATCCTGCTGATTACTTAGATTCCACCCACACCTGCCTAAAAAACCCAGAAAACCACCAGAAGACTAGCAGAATTTGATTCCCCAGAGTCAAGTGTAGACAAGAGGCCCACGGAAGAGGGTAGGAAGGGCGGAGAGGCAGTGCTGCACGGATTGGCAGGAGGGAGCCGGGGTGGAGGGGCAGCCCGCTGGCAAAGCAGAGTCCCCAAGTCTGGCTTGCAAAAGCAGAGGGGCCGAAGGTTATAAGTTAACAGCTCTGCTCGGAGAGCGGGAGGGCTGGAAGACAACGGGAGGGAGAGTTGTTGAGCCCCGGCAAAGCCTCTACAGAGCTCAGCTTGGCAGGGACCAAAGGCGCTCGCTAGCGCCATCTCCCTCGCCCTTCCCCAGCCAAAATCCCAAAGGGAACCAGTTCCTGTCAGGGAACTTGCTTGCACCACCCAAACACCCAACGCTGTGCTTCTGTGGATCGATCCCTCCATGGCAGGTCTGACTCCCTCCCTCTGTGGCAGGACCCCTCCCAAAGCGGATCTCCGAAGGAAAGCAAGCTGAGTCTGCCCCTCCCTCCCCTGTGCACCTTGCCAACCCACTCCAGCTAATATGCCAGATCCCCAGCACCAGAAACCTGGCAATGTGCAAGTAGCCCAGACGGGCCACGCCACCCCACAGTGAATCCCGCCCCTAGGAGAGGGGAAGAGAAGGTACACACCAGACTGACTGTGGCCCCAGCGGTGGGCTTGGGGCAGACATCAGGTCTGACTGTGGCCCCGCCCACCAACGCAAGTTATTCAAGACAGCACAGGGGAAGGGCCCTGCAGTCCCACACCACTCCAGGGACTATCCAAAATGAGGAAACAGAAGAATTCCTCTCAAAAAAACCTCCAGGAAATAACGACAGCTAACGAACTGATCAAAAACGATTTAAACAATATAACAGAAAGCGAATTTAGGATAATAGTCACAAAATTAATCGCTGGGCTTGAAAACAGTATGAAGGACAGCAGAGAATCTATTGCTACAGAGATCGAGGGACTAAGGAACAGCCAGGAGCTAAAAAATGCTATTAATGAGCTGCAAAATAAAATGGAGACGACCACGGCTCAGATTGAAGCAGCAGAGGAGAGAATAGGTGAACTAGAAGATAAAATTATGGAAAAAGAAGAAGCTGAGAAAAAGAGAAATAAAAAAATCCAGGAGTATGAGGGGAAAGTTAGAGAACTAAGTGATGCACTAAAGACAAATATTCTATGCATAATTGGTATTCCAGAGGAGTAAGAGAGAGGGAAAGGTGCTGAAGATGAGCACTGAGAACTTCCCTGATCTGAGAAATAATAGCTGAGAACTTCCCTGATCTGGGGAAGGAAAAAGGCATTGAATCCAAGAGGCACAGAGAACTCTCTTCGGATGTAACTTGAATCTTCTTCTGCATGACATATCATAATGAAACTGGCAAAATACAAGGATAAAGAGAAAATTCTGAAGGCAGCTTGGGATAAACGTACTCTAACATATAAAGGGAGACCGATAAAACTCGTGACGGATCTCTCTACTGAAACTTGGCAGGCCAGAAAGGAATGGCAGGAAATCTTCAAAGTGATGAACAGAAAAAATATGCAGCCGAGAATCCTCTATCCAGAAAATCTGTCATTTAGATAGAAGGAGAGATAAAGGTCTTCCCAAACAAACAAAAACTGAAGGAATTCATCACCACGAAACCAGCCCTACAAGAGATCCTAAGGGGGATCCTGTGAGATAAAGTACCAGAGACATTACTAAAAGCATGAAACCTATAGACATCACAATGACTCTAAACCCGTATCTTTATATAATAACACTGAATGTAAATGGACTAAATGCAGCAACCAAAAGACATAGAGTATCAGAATGGATAAAAAAACAAGACTCATCTATTTGCTGTCTACAAGAGACTCATTTTAGATCTGAGGACACTTTCAGATTGAAAGTGAGGGGATGGAGAACTATTTATCGTGTACTGGAAGTCAAAAGAAAGCTGGAGTAGCCATACTTATATCAGACAAACTAGACTTTAAATTAAAGGCTGTAACAAGAGATGAAGAAGGGCATTATATAATTACAGGGTCTATCCATCAAGAAGAACTAACAATTATAAATGTCTATGTGCCGAATACGGGAGCCCCCAAATATGTAAAACAATTACTCGCAAACATAAGCAACCTTATTGACAAGAATGTGGTAATTGCAGGGGACTTTAATACCCCACTTACAACAATGGATAGATTATCCAGACACATGGTCAATAAAGAAACAAGGGCCCTGAATAATACATTAGATCAGATGGACTTGACAGGTATATTTAGAACTCTGCATCCCAAAGCAACAGAATATACTTTCTTCTCGAGTGCACATGGAACATTCTCCAAGATAGATCACATACTGGGTCACAAAACAGCCCTTCATAAGTATACAAGACTTGAGATCATACCATGCATACTTTCAGACCACAATGCTATGAAGCTTGAAATCAACCATGGGAAAATTCTGGGAAACCTCCAAAAGCATGGAGGTTAAAGAATGAATGGGTCAACCAGGCAATTAGAGAAGAAATTAAAAAATATATGGAAATAAATGAAAATAAAAATACAACACTCCAAATGCTTTGGGAAGGCAGTCCTAAGAGGAAAATACATTGCAATCCAGGCTTATCTCAAAAAACAAGAAAAATCCCAAATACAAAATCTAACAGCACATCTAAAGGAAATAGAAGCAGAGCAGCAAAGACACCCCAAAGCCAGCAGAAGAAGAGAAATAATAAAGATCAGAGCAGAAATAAACAATATAGAATCAAAAAATCTGCAGAGAAGATCAATGAAACCAAGAGTTGGTTTTTTGAAAAAATAAACAAAATTGATAAACCTCTAGCCAGGCTTCTCAAAAAGAAAGGGAGATGACCCAAATAGATAAAATCATGAATGAGAATGGAATTATTACAACCAATCCCTCAGAGATAGAAGCAATTATCAGGGAATACTATTAAAAATTATATGCCAACAAACTGGACAGTCTGGAAGAAATGGACGAATTCCTAAACACCCACACACTTCCAAAACTCAAACTGGAGGAAATAGAGAGCTTGAACAGACCCATAACCAGCAAAGAAATTTAATCAGTTATCAAAATCTCCCAACAAATAAGAGTCCAGGACCAGATGGCTTCCCTGGGAAATTCTGCCAGACATTTAAGGCAGAGATAATACCTATCCTTCTCAAGCTATTCCAAAAAATAGAAAGGGAAGGAAAACTTCCAGACTCATTCTATGAAGCGAATATTACTTTGATTCCTAAACCAGACAAAGACCCAGTAAAAAAAGAGAACTACAATGATGAATGTGATGCAAACATTCTCAATAAGATACTAGCAAATCGAATTCAACAGCATATAAAAAGAATTATTCACCATGATCAATTAGGATTCATTCCTGGGATGCAGGGCTGGTTCAACATTCACAAATCAATCAACGTGATACATCACATTAGTAAAAGAAAAGATAAGAACCATATGATCCTGTCAATCGATGCAGAAAAAGCATTTGACAAAATTCAGCATCCTTTCTTAATAAAAACCCTCGAGAAAGTCGGGATAGAAGGAACATACTTAAACATCATAAAAGCCATTTATGAAAAGCCCACAGCTAACATCATCCTCAATGGGGAAACACTGAGAGCTTTCCCCCTGAGATCAGGAACACGACAGAGATGTCCACTCTCATCGCTATTGTTAACATAGTGTTGGAAGTGCTAGCATCAGCAATCAGACAACAAAAGGAAATCAAAGGCATAAAAATTGGCAAAGATGAAGTCAAACTTTCACTTTTTGCAGATGACATGATATCATACATGGAAAATCCGATAGACTCCACCAAAAGTCTGCTAGAACTGATACATGAATTTGGCAAAGTTGCAGGATACAAAATCAATGTACAGAAATCAGTTGCATTCCTATACACTAATAATGAAGCAACAGAAAGACAAAGAAACTGACCCATTCACAATTGCACCAAGAAGCATAAAATACCTAGGATTAAATCTAACCAAAGATTTAAAAGATCTGTGTGCTGAAAACTATAGAAAACTTATGAAGGAAATTGAAGAAGATATAAAGAGATGGAAAAACATTCCGTGCTCATAGGTTGGAAGAATAAATGTTGTTAAAATGTCAATACTACCCAAAGCTATCTACACATTCAATGCAATCCCAATCAAAATTGCACCAGCATTCTTCTCGAAGCTAGAACAAGCAATTCTAAAATTCACATGGAACCACAAAAGTCCCCGAATAGCCAAAGTAATTTTGAAGAAGACCAAAGCAGGAGGCATCACAATCCCAGACGTTAGCCTCTACTACAAAGCTGTAATCATCAAGACAGCATGGTATTGGCACAAAAACAGACACATAGACCAATGGAATAGAATAGAAAACCCAGAACTAGACCCACAGAAGTATGGCCAACTCATCTTTGACAAAGCAGGAAAGAATATCCAATGGAAAAAAGACAGTCTCTTTTGAAACTGGGAGAACTGGACAGCAACATGCAGAAGGATGAAACTAGACCACTTTCTTACACCATTCACAAAAATAAACTCAAAATGGATAAAGGACCTGAATGTGAGACAGGAAACCATCAAAACCCTAGAGGAGAAAGCAGGAAAAGACCTCTCTGACCTCAGCTGCAGCAATTTCTTACTTGACACATCCCCAAAGGAAAGGGAATTAAAAGCAAAAATGAACTATTGGGACCTCATGAAGGTAAAAAGCTTCTGCACAGCAAAGAAAACAACCAACAAAACTAAAAGGCAGCTAGCGGAATGGGAAAAGATATTTGCAAATGACATATCGGACAAAGGGCTAGTATCCAAAATCTATAAAGAACTCACCAAACTCCACACCCGAAAAACAAATAATCCAGTGAAGAAATGGGCAGAAAACATGAATAGACACTTCTCTAAAGAAGACATCCAGATGGCCAACAGGCACATGAAAAGATGCTCAATGTCACTCCTCATCAGGGAAATACAAATCAAAACCACACTGAGATATCACCTCATGCCAGTCAGAGTGGCTAAAATGAACAATTCAGGAGTCTATAGATGCTGGAGAGCATGTGGAGAAATGGGAACCCTCTTGCACTGTTGGTGGGAATGCAAACTGGTGCAGCCATTCTGGAGAGCAGTGTGGAGGTTGCTCAAAAAATTAAAAATAGACCTACTCTATGACCCAGCAGTAGCACTGCTAGGAATTTACCCAAGGGATACAGGAGTACTGATGCATAGGGGCCCTTGTACCCCAATGTTTATAGCAGCACTCTCAACAATAGCCAAATTATGGAAAGAGCCTAAATGTCCATCAACTGATGAATGGATAAAGAAATTGTGGTTTATATACACAATGGAGTACTATGTGGCAATGAGAAAGAATGAAATATGGCTCTTTGTAGCAACGTGGATGGAACTGGAGAGTGTGATGCTAAGTGAAATAAGCCATACAGAGAAAGACAGATACCATATGGTTTCACTCTTATGTGGATCCTGAGAAACTTAACAGAAACCCATGGGGGAGGGGAAAGAAAAAAAAAAAAAGAGGTTAGAGTGGGAGAGAGCCAAAGCATAAGAGACTCTTAAAAAACTGAGAACAAACTGAGGGTTGATGGGGGGTGGGTGGGAGGCAAGGCTGGGTGATGGGTATTGAGGAGGGCATCTTTTTTTTTTTAATTTTTTTTCAATGTTTTTTATTTATTTTTGGGACAGAGAGAGACAGAGCATGAACGGGGGAGGGGCAGAGATAGAGGGAGACACAGAATCGGAAACAGGCTCCAGGCTCCGAGCCATCAGCCCAGAGCCTGATGCGGGGTTCGAACTCACAGACCGTGAGATCGTGACCTGGCTGAAGTCAGACACTTAACCGACTGCGCCACCCAGGCGCCCCGAGGAGGGCATCTTTTGGGATGAGCACTGGGTGTTGTATGGAAACCAATTTGACAACAAATTTCATATATTAAAAAAAAGATGTGAACTATATATGACAAAAAAAACTTTATATATTGGCTATGACTTTTTAGATGCTATAAGAATTTGTGTTTGGAGAAACGTTATAACAACCAATATTATAAATCAAGGCAGCCAATCATGCAAGGGAAGTTGACTTTTTGAACATCTTTGTGGTGACATATAATAGGTAGCAATTTATGCAAGGAGATAGTATCAACCAAGACCCCAAAATATACCTGTATTATGTTATGAATATGTAACAGGTATATGCACAAATATTGGCATTATTGGGACATGTAATATTGACTATGAAGTCAAACTGGCAATAGAAAGAGGGAAGTCTGCAAGGCTCTGCCCATTGGGCTGTATGTCACGCATGAGGTCAGAATACTAAGACAGATCCAGCAAAAGACCAGTGTAATGAGAAGGAGATCCACTGAAGAACTCTTGCAGTAAGAATCCAAGTTACTGAAATAAAGTAGAAAGTGATGCATTATTCTCATGGGTAAACCAGAAGTCTAGTTAGTTGAATTAGCCCAAGGCTAGAGGTGGATTTTCCATAAGCAGGAAGGTATCCAATGTACCATCCATGCAGATTAAAGGAATTTGGGGGATAAGAAGTCATGCAAGTCATGATAATCTATCCTAGCTGAACTTAATAATCTTTCCTTTACTGTTCATCTATCTCTTTCTTTCTTTCTTTCTTTCTTTCTTTCTTTCTTTCTTTCTTTCTTTCTTTCTTCTTTCTTTCTTTCTTTCTTTTTCTCTTTCCCATTTTTTAAAAACTTGTCAAAGGAGGAAATAAAAATTGGTGAACTCAAGACTCCTACTGGCTCTATAAAAGATTTCTAAAATGTAACAGTTTTTGTGTTTATATCATAGAAATTAATATTTGATTTAAATATTAATAACACTAGTACCCTTTTTTCTATTGTTTGTTTTGAAATAAATGTGATTTTTAAAAATATTGTATTTTAATACTTAACTAAATTAAGTTTCTTTTTTAATTCTTATTTCTCATGGAGTCTCCTGTGAGTGAGTCAGTTGCTCTTGGTTATAACAGAGGTTAATTTTAAATAACCACTTAAATGTGTGACTCACTGTGTTTAGGAATGTATGTGTTTCATATGTTAGTTCATTTAATTATCTCAACAGAAATCATAACTTTTTTGGTAGAGATAGATGTTAATAATATCAGATAAAGAAACTGAACATTAGTAAAGTTAAGTAAAAAACCTTAGAATGCATAGCCTGGTCATTTGATTCCAAAGACTCACTACTTAAATTACTATGCCTCACTGACCCCTTTATGTAAAGTCCCTCTCTCCTTAACTTGAAAACAAAAGAAGTTATTGGCTAACTGAAACAGTCTTTAAGAAACCTTTATGAATAGTGATTTATTTAACTCCTTTAGTGTCTCTTCCAAATTATAATCAACTTTTGATGAAGTAATTCAGTCCTTATCTAAAGTGTCACTCCCTCTTAACCTTGTTTCCATGTATCTTATCATAATTGAGGTCTGGCATTGCTTTGTTTTGGGTTTCCATCTATACATGCTTGCAGGAAGTGAAATATCACCTTGTACTTATCTGTCTAAATTAAATGATCCTGAACCTTAGGTCTCCACAAATAAGTCCCTTCTCTTACATATCTATGATTTCTGCTCTTTCTCCTTCCCCCTTCTCCCTCCTCCCTCTCTCCTCCTCCTCTTACCCTGCCACCTCTTTTTTCTTCTTTTATTTATTTTTCTTTTTGTGCTTGAATCACTCCTATTTTTCCAGACCTACCTTAAAAGCAGAAACCTAAACTAAGATTGTTATTCTGTTAAGGCTCAAGGCTGAATTCAATGGATAATAAATTAACAGTATATCTTTAAAACTATTCAAGTAAACAATTTTCATCATAAATTTAACACATGCTAATTTTAGAAATTCTAGCATTCCCACAAAAAAATTTTAAAAAGAAAAAAATAACTAATCATGTACGTTTCCAGAACTTGGAAAAAGTGACTATTTTATTTTTATATTATGAAAGGTGATATATTTGTATTTTGACATATTAACTTTCAGTCCTTTTTCTATGTTGCTCTATTTAAAGTCATCCTGTGTATAATTCTGTATTTTGCTTTTGACATTAAACATTTTGGTATAAGTTTTTTTCCTTTTTCACAATTGCATTGATAATATCAATTTAATTGTTCATATGTGGATATAGTAATTTACTTAAATTATTCTTCTTAAAAATGTAGGTAATTTTCATTTTTCCATTATGGCAAATAACGGTGAGGATTTACATCTTAATTATTTTGTGCAAAACATCTTTAAAATTTTTCTGTAACTAAGATAATTTCTTTAGGATAAATTCCCATAGCAGGAATCCCTGGGTCAAAGGAAATGAAAATTTTGGAGTCTTGATATCTGTTTTCATGTTGCTTTGGACAAAGTTTGTTCTAATCTGACCAATACCAAATTGCCTTTAGAATTTTAAAGCAACAATATCAAGTTGGCTGTCTGGTCTTTGCCTCATCATTGTCACACTCTTTTCTATTTAAGTTTTCATTCCCATCTTTGTTCTGTGTTGACTATATTCTTGTGTTTTCTCCCTAATCTCTATTAGGATTTCAATCACTAAATTTGCTTCTTTTTCTTTACCATCACTCACCTAATATAACTACTATATATATATTTTTTCAATAAATGGTAATAGGAGACCTTTCCAAACAGATGTAATAGGAGACCTTTCCAAACCCATGGAACATTAAAAAAAAAGTGTTAATGAGGCATATTGTATATATCATAAAATTCACCATTCAAAGTATACAATCTAGTGATGTTTAGTATATTTACTGAGTAGTGCAACTATCACCATGAATCAATCTAAAGGTATTTTCATCACTACGGTAAGATTCTTCATACCTATTTACTTTTGTTTCTCCTTGCTTTCACCCCTAGCCCCAGGCAATCACCTATCTACGTTTTCTTTTCAGTCTCTTTAAATTTACCTTTCAGGACATTTCATGTAAATGGAATTATATTGTATGTGGTCCTTTGTGGCTAGCAACTTTCATTTAGCATAATGTTATTGAGGCTCTCAGTGTTGTAGCATCTATCAAAACTCCATTCCTTTATAAGGATGAATAGTATTTGATTGTGTGGATATACCACATTTATTAACTGTTTATAAGTTGATGAACATTTGTGGTTGTTGGGTTCTATGTTGGGGATATTATAAATAATGCTCTAATCAACATTTGTTTACAAGTTTTTCATAGACATATGCTTTATATGTCTTGGATATATACCTAGGAATGGAATAAATGGATTGTATGGTAACTCCTATGTATAACTACTTGAGGAAATACCAGACTGTTTTACAAAGTGTTTAACATGCCCACCAGCAATATATAAGGGTTCTTCATTTCTTTACAGTCTTACCAATATTTGTTATTCCCTGGCCATTATAGTAGATATGAAATGGGATCTCCTCGAGATTTTAATTTGCATATTCCTAGTGACTTATGATGTTTATCTTTTCATGTGCTTATGTAACAAGTTTTTGAGTCTTTCTTGGAGCTGAGTAGTATAACAGTTAGCATTTGAAATTCAGATTTATATCAGACATGTTTCAAAGTCCAGTGGTTCCTCTTATCACCTCTGGGTGAACATCCTGGCCACCCTGAGCTGCAGATTTCTTTACCATCAAAAAGAAAAGCAATACCTGCCTTATAAGTGTTTTGGAAGACTAAATTATGTAATGTATATAAATTGGATAACTGGACAAACTCAATAAATGATAGTTGCTGTTCTCATTAATAACTTTATTAGGATTTATCCTTTTTTTTAGAGAGAAAAAGAGCAAGAGGGAGGGAGGGACAGAAGAGAGAGAGGGAGAGAGAGAGAGATAGAGAGAGTCTAAAGTAGCCTCTACGACCAGCATGCAGCCCAAGGTGAGGCTTCCTCTCATGACCAGAAGATCATGACCTGAGCTGAAATCAAGAGTTGGACACTTTACTGACTGAGCATATATATCCTTTTGATAGATTCTTAAAAGTAGCAATTCTCAAAGTTTTTGGTCTTGGGACTCTTTTGTATTCTTAAAAATTATTGAAGACTCCAGGGGTGTCTGGGTTACTCAGTCAGTCACTGGGTGACTCAGTCTTGATTTTGGCTCAGGTCAGGATCTCATGGTTCATGAGATTGAGCCCTTCATTGGGCTCCATGCTGTGAGCATGGATCCTGCTTGGGGTTCTGTCTTCTTTCTCTGCCTCAACCCTGCTCTCTCTCTCTCTCTCTCTCTCTCAAAAGAAAAATAATAATTTTGAAGACTCCAAAGAAATTTTGTTATGTGTATTATATTTATTGATAGTTATTTTATTAGAAATTAAAACTGAGGAACTTTAAAATGTTTATTGGGAAAGGGCCAAGATGGTGGAGCAGGATGGAAGTTTTTTTCTTCTCTCTCCCTGAATGCAGCTAGATCAACACCAAACCATCTTGCACACCTAGAAAACTGATCTGAGGATTGACACAACAGTCTGCAAAACTTTCACCATAGAACTTAGCAGGTACACAGCATGGAGAAGTGAACTGGAGGAGAGAGAAGCCATGGAGGGTAGGGAGCTGTTTTTTCTTGCAGAGAGAGGACGGAGGTAGGGGGAAGAGTACAGGAAAAGCACTTACCCCTGAAAGCAGCTGGGAGAAAGAGAAAGAGTAGAAACACCCATAAATGACCTAACAAGAAAGGGACAAAGGATAAAGGAGATAGGGTTTAAATACCATTAGGACTCTATAAACAGGGAAGTGCAGAGTCTGAAACTCTGCAGCTTGATACCTGCTGGAGCTCTGGTGGGAAGGGCAATTCCCCAGAAGCAGACAGCGAGGTCCAAGGGGTCCTTACGCCACCAGGGAAGAGGCAGTTCCCCTGCTGAGAGGACATGTGGTAGAGGCTGTGCAGCCTCCACAAAGACAAAGTTTCCAGCAGACCCTGGAGAACAGCTACATTTGCTGGTGTTGGAACAGGACATTAAGGGGCAGTGAAGCCTGGCACAAGATGTGTATTGTGATTTACCATAATCACTGAAACGCTGCTGCTACATGATTACATGAACGTTTTCTGGGGCAGACTGACACCTGGCCACAGTCTCTGGGCATCTGCAACAGCACAGTCACACGACTGTACCAGGGGCCAGGCCAGCACCTGGACATTGCTCAGGGAGACGCTTCTCCAGAGGATCTGAGTGGGTCAAAGCTTCAGAGCCGTCAGAAGTGAGGGGCTTGGAAACACAGCCCCATCTGAAATAAAACTCTGGAGGGAGGTGCTGCCTGGCAGGCTGATGGCTTGGTTACAGGCAGTGTAGAAGCAAGGAACAGACAGAAGCCAGAGACAAAGGAGGGTGCTTGCTAATAGGCAAGGGCGCAGAGTTCTGATACTAGAAACTGGGTTGCTGGGTGATGCCATTTTCACCACTTCTGCACATACACATACACATACACACATCCACGCCCCCAACTATCCACCCCAGTAAGTGAAGCAGGGCCATCTAGTGGAGAATGGAGCCATTACACCAAGCCCCTTCCAACTGCACCAACAGTGCTTTAGAGGAAAACCACAAGTCTCTCCACCTGCATAGTTTACAGACTATAAACTGCTTCATAGTTTGATTTCTAGGGGACATTGGATACAATTTCAATAATATTTCATTCTGTTCACTGATCCATCCATTCAATTTTTTTTTCTTTTTCTTATTCTTGAATACAGAAAGAGAAAAAAATCATGTTTATTTTCCGTTTTTATAAAAAATATATTTCTTTAATTTTTTCTACTGTAGTTTTTACTTTTTAAAAAAATTTTAATTCTATTTTATTTTCCTCATTTCATTTCATTCTATTTTATTGTATTCATTTTTTTATTTTCAAATGATTTCCTTTTTTCAAATTCTCTTTTCTTTCCCTTTTTTCTCTATTCTATAAACCTCTTTCAACAACAAGACAAAAACACACCTAGGATCTAGAATCCTGCATTTGTTATTTTTCTGTGTTGTTTTTAATTTTTTAATTTTATTTATTTTTAAGTTTATTCTTTTTCTTCCTCCAAAATGATGAAATGAGGGAATTCACCCCAAAAGACAGATCAGGAAGAAATTATGGCCAGGGACTTAACACAGATACAAACAAGATGTCTGAACCAGAATTTAGAATCACAATAATAAGAATACTATCTGGGGTGGAAAAATGCCAAGATTCCTTCTGTGAAGATAAAAGAGGTAAAAACTAGTCAGGATGAAATTAAAAATGCTATAAACGTGATGCAGTCTCTAATGGATGCCATGGCAGCAAGGATGGATGAAGCAGCACAGCAAATTAGCAATATAGAGGACAAACTTATGGAGAATAATAAAGCAGAAAAAAAGAGGGAAACAAAGGCAAAAGAGCATGATATAAGAATTAGAGAACTCAGTGACTCATTAAAAAGGAATAACATCCAAATCATAGGGGTCCCAGAAGATGAAGATAGAGAAAAGGGGGTCGAAGGTTTATGTGAGCAAATCATAATGAAAAAATTTCCTAATTTGGGCAAAGACACAGACATCCAAATCTAGGAAACACAGAGAACTCCCATTAGATTTAACAAAAACTGACCATTAATAAGGCATATCATAGTCAAATTCACAAAATACACAGACAAGGGAAGAATCATGAAAGCACCAAGGGAAAAAAAAGTCCTTAACGTACAAGGGAAGACAGGTCAGTTTTGCAGCAGACCTATCCACAGAAACTAGACAGGCCAAAAAGAGTGTCAGGATATATTCAATGTGCTGAATCAGAAAAATATGCAGACAAGAATTCTTTATCCAGCAAGGCTGTCACTCAAAATAGAAGGAGAGATAAAAGTTTCTCAGACAAACAAAACCTAAATGAGTTTGTGACCACTAAACCATCCCTACAAGAAATTTTAAGGGAACTCTCTGAGGGGAGAAAAGACTAAACAAAACCAAAAAGACCAAAAGCAGCAAAGACTAGAAAGGACCAGAAAACACCACCAGAAACTCCAACTCTGCAAGTAACACACTGGCAATAAATTCAGATCTTTCAGTACTCACTCTAAATGTCAATGGACTAAACACTTCAACCAAAAGATTTAGGGTAACAGAATGCATAAGAAAACAGGATCCATCTATATGCTGTTTACAAGAGACCCATTTTAGACCTAATGACACCTTCAGATTGAAAGTAAGGAGATGGAGAACTATCTATCATGCTAATGGTTGCCAAAAGAAAGCTGCAGTAGCCACACTTATATCAGAGCATCTAGATTTTAAAATAAAGACTGTCACAAGAGATGGAGAAAGGCATTATATCATAATTAGGGGTCTATCCACTAAGAAGAGATAATAATTGTAAACAGTTATGCCCCCAATGTGATGCACCCAAATACATAACTCAATTAATCACAAACACAGAAACTCATTGATAATAATACTATAATAGTAAGGGACTTAAACACCCCACTTACAGCAATGGGCAGACCATCTAAACAGAAAATCAACAAGGAAACAATGGCTATGGATGACCCACTGACCAGTTGGACTTAACATTTCAGAACATTTCATCCTAAAGCAGAATACACATTCTTTTTGAGTGCACATGGAATATCACACATGGGGACAAAAATCAGCGCTCAACAAGTACAAAAAGATTGAGATCATACCATGCATATTTTCAGACCCCACTGTATGAAACTGGAAATAAACCACAAGAAAAATTTGGAAAGACAATAAATACTTGGAGACTAAAGAACATCCTACTAAAGAATGAATGGGCTAACCAAGAAGTTAAAGAAGAAATTAAAAAGTACATGGAAGCCAATGAAAATGATAACATCACAGCCCAAAACCTCCGGGATGTAGCAAAGGTGGTCATAAGAGGGAATTATATAGCAAACCAGACCTTCCCAAAGAAGGAAAAAATGTCTCAGATACACAACCTAACCTTACACCTTAAAGAGCTGAAAAAAACAGCAAAGAAAACTCAAATCCAGCAGAAGAAGGGAAATAATGAATAGTAGAGCAGATATCAATGTTATCAAAAACAAAAACAACAACAACAACAAAAAACAAAAAACAAAAAACCCCACAGTAGAGCAGACCAATGAAACCAAGAGCTGGTTCTCTGAAAGAATTAACAAAATTGATAACCCTCTAGAAAGTTTGATGAAAAATAAAAAGGAAAAGACTCAAATAAAATTAAGAATGAAAGAGGAGAGATCACGACCAACACTGCAGAAATACAAACAATACTATGAGAATATTACGAGCAATTATATGCCAATAAATTGGGAAATCTGGAAGAAATGGACAAATTCCTGGAAACATATATACTACAAAAACTGAAACAAGAAGAAATAGAAAATTGGAACATACCAACCAGTAAGGAAATCAAATTAGTAATCAAAAATCTTCCAAAAAACAAGAGTCCAGGGCCTGATGGCTTTCCAGGGGAATTCTACCAAACATTTAAAGGAGAGTTAACACCTATTCTTTTGAAGCTGTTCCAAAAATAGAAATGGAAGAAAAACTTCCAAACTTATTCTATGAAGCCAGCTTTACCTTAATTCCAAAACCAGACAAAGACCCCACTAAAAAGGAGATCTATAGACCAATTTCCCTGATGAACATGGAAGCAAAAGTCCTCAACAAGATACTAGCCATCCAGAACCAACAATACATTAAAAGAATTGTTCACCACGACCAAGTGGGATTTATACCTGGGATGCAGGGCTGGTTCGATCCAGAAAATAATCAATGTGATACATCACATTGATAAAAGAAAGGACAAGAATCAATAATCCTCTCAATAGATGCAGGGAAAGCATCTGACAAAATACAGCATCCTTTCTTGATAAAAACCCTCAGGAAAGTTGGGATAGAAGGATCATACCTCAAGATCTTAAAGCCATATATGAAAGATCCACTGCTAATATCATGCTCAATGGGGAGAAACTGAGCCCTTTCCCCCTAAGGTCAGGAACACAACAAGGATGTGCACTCTTGTCACTGTTATTCAACTTGGTATAACAGAATAACAGTCATCAAAATCAGCAAGGAGGAAGTCAAACTTTCACTCTTTGAAGATAACATGATACTCTATATGTAAATCCCCAAAGATTCTACCAAAAAACTGCTAGAAGTGATCCAGGAATTCAGCAAAGTGGCAGGATATAAAATCAATGCACAAAAATCAGTTGCATTCCTATATGCAAATAATGAAGCAACAGAAAGAGAAATCAAGGAATCGATCCCATTTACAATTGCACCAAAAACCATAAAATACCTAGGAATAAACCTAACCAAAGAAGTGAAAAATCTATACATGGAAAACTATAGAAAGCTTATGAAAGAATTGAAGAACACCGAAAAATTGGAAAAATATTTCATGCTCCTGATTGGAAGAATGAGTATTGTTAAAACATCAATACTACCCAAGCAATTTACATATTCAATGCAATGCCTATCAAAATGACACCAGTATTCTTCACAGAGCTAAAACAAATAATCCTAAAAGACCCCGGATAGCCAAAGCAATCCTGGATAGCCAAAGACCCCAGATAGCCAAAGCAATCCTGGAAAAAAAAAACAAAGCTGGAGACATTACGTTCCCAGACTTCAAGATGTATCACAAAGCTATAATCATCAAAACAGTATGGTATAGCACAAAAATAGACACTTAGATCAATGAAACAGAAGAGAACCTAGAAATGGACTCACAAACGTATTATCAACTAATCTTTGACAAAGCAGGAATCTTTATTCCAATGGAATAAAGACAGTCTCTTCAGCAAATGGTGTTGGGAAAAACGGACAGCAACATGCAGAAAAATGAACCTGGACCACTTTCTTACATCAAAGAAAAAAATAAACTCAAATGGATGAAAGACCTAAATGTACGACAGGAAGCCATCAAAATCCTAGAAAAGAAAGCAGGAAAAAAACCTCTGACCTTGGCTGCAACAACTTCTTACTTAACATGTCTCCAGAGGCAAGGGAAACAAAAGCAAAAATGAACTATTGGGACCTCCTCAAAATAAAAGCTTCTGCACAGCAAAGGAAACAATTAGCAAAACTAAAAGGCAACCAATGGAATGGGAGAAGATATTTGTAAATGACTTATCAGATAAAGGGTTAGTACCCAAAATCTATAAAGAACTTATCAAACTCAACACCCCAAAAACCCAAATAATCTAATAAAGAAATGGGCAAAAGACATGGATAGACACTTCTCCAAAGAAGACATCCAGATGGCTAAACAAACATATGAAAAAATGCTCAACGTCAGTCTTCATCAGGGAAATACAAATTAAAACCACAATGATATACCACCTCACACCAGTCAGATAGCTAAAATTAACAACTCAGGCATAAACAGATGTTGTTGAGGATGCAGAGAGCAGGATCTCATTTGCACTGCTGGTGGGAATGCAAACTAGTGCAGCCACTCTGGAAAATAGTATGGAGGTTTCTCAAAAAGTTAAAAATAGAACTACCCTACGACCCAACAATTGCATGACTAGGTATTTTTCCAAGGGATACAGGTGTGCTGTTTCAAAAGGGCACATGAACCCCAATGTTTACAGTAGCACTATTGACAATAGCCAAAGTATGGAAAGAGCCCAAATGTCCATCGATGGATGAATGGATAAAGAAGATTTGGTATATATACACAATGGAGTATTACTTGGCAATGAAAAAGAATGAAATCTTGCCATTTGCAACTATGTGGATGGAACTGGAGGGTATTATGCGAAGCGAAATTAATCTGTCAGAGAAAGACAAATATCATATGACTTCACTCATATGTGAAATTTAAGATACAAAACAGATGAACGTAAGGAAAGGCAAGCAAAAATAATACAAAAACAAAGAGGGGGACAAAACATAAGGGACTCTTAAATACAGAGAATAAACTGAGGGTTGCTGGAGGAGTTGTGGTTGGGGAAAAGGGCTAAATGGGCAAGGGGCATTAAGGAGGACACTTGTTGGGATGAGCACCGTGTGTTACATGTAGGGGATAAATCACTGGATTCTACTCCTGAAATCATTGCACTATATGCTAATTAACTTTCACTATATGCTAATTAAATTACAGATAGATGATAGATAAGATAGATAAATTAAAAAAAATAATATTTATTTTTGAAATAGCTCTAATAAACTCATTATAAGTCCAATAAATACTATTTTATGGAAAATAAATACATTTTCAGGATAAGTAATCTAGTGAAAAGAATGGCATTGTTTTACATTTTGTGAATCTATTTAATGTTGTGCTCCATAGATGACAGCTGGATATCTGCCTCTGCGTTTTATCTGTTGTATTATCACTTCATGTAGCCTCTGGAAAAAATCCAAGTAGACTCATGAAAGAATAAAAGCAAAACAAAAAAAAGAAAAAAGAAAGCCTTAGTATAATTATGAACATAGTTGGACTTTGCAGATGCCTTAATGGGTTCTCAGGGACCACATCTGTCCCTGAAGCCTTGGACCATACTTTGAGCACCATTACTGTAATGATATAGTGGAGTTTTCCAACTCAGTTAACTAGACCTTTTTATGCTCAGTACTATGTGCAGTGTGAATGCTTTGGGACTCATTTTGAAGAAAATCTATCTTTGAAGGAGAGGATTGAGGGGTAGGCAATATTTAAAAGAAATATTGTGTGAAGGAAGACTATTTTTGGCAACTGGGAAATGACTGTGGGGTATTGATGAGGATTGTCTTAAGCTCTATGACAATTCCTGGAAGATAGAGATGGTTTCATAGATTTTTAACTTCTTGCCATTTTTTTTACATAAATAAGACTTCTGAAGTTATTATTAAGTGCCTAGACAAATAAAGGGTGGCTACATTTAAGGTAGTTAGAAATGGGATAAGAATAAATTAAGTACATATTCATCTTCCACTTTTTGCAAACAATCAAGATGAAGTGTTTGTTCTATATTTTATTTTTTTTGTTCTTGATATCATGCCCCATTTAACCAGCCATGCAATATCTATTTGATGATTACTGCTAAATTCCAAAATATCATGAAGTTTTTGATGAAAACTGACATGAGGAATAACTAGTATATTATGAGTCCAAGTAATCCAGTAGTTTAATATACAATTAAGTTATTTGGGCTTAATGACTCACAGGATGTTAGATAAAGTGAATAATATTTCTTAAAAATTAAGTTTTGATTTGAAAACACTAGAAACTTTCCAAGTTTATTTGATATAACTCTCTCCTTTTCAGAAAAATTAAATTGTTCTCATCCGGCGGGGTGTGTGGCATTTTCACTCATTTATTCATTTACATCCTGACATATGATAGTGCTTTTATAGGTTTTTTATTTATTTTTTTATTTCCTGAAATATGAACAATCTTTAGGTTGTTCACAGGGAGAGGTAAAGCCTAGAGGAATACACATAGCACTATCCCATATTATATTCTATTACATATTTAACAAAATACCCATGACTTTCCAAAAAAGAAGAATACTCTATGAAGAATAAATCTGAACTGCAATGATTATAAAGAAAAATTAGGTGTTTTTTGTTTGTTTTTTGTTTTTTTGTGAATAAAGAGTTTGGATTGACATGAATTCAGAATGCTTAAGGATGGCAGGAAGGTATCATAACAGTGCGTCTAGGTCCCCTTCCCCACGCTCAGGTCTCTTGTCTTAGTGGTCACTTGACACCACTTTATCTAGGAATAACTAAAGACAAGGGATCCTTTGGTTGGAATATTACTTCTACCACTTATTAGTTGGAGAAATGATCTAAGCCTTTGTTTGTCATTTATAAAATGGTAATAATAATGCTTACCTTGCAACTTTCTTATAAGGAGTAAATACAATGCCTGGAAAGCTCTCAGCACACTGCCTGACCACTAATAGGCCCACAAACAAATGATTGATATCATTATTGATCCCCATCCCCCAGGTACTTGGTTTCTGACAGAGATCACACTTGAAATGTTATTGACATGGTAAAGTGCCAGAATTGGAGAATGGCTGACTGAGAAGGAGGTCTTAAATTCTTATTATTTAATTCTCTTATTGGAAATAATCTTCTTTTCCATATTTTCAAATCTTTCTTGAGCAAATAACTGTGGCAGCTTTCATAAAATTATTGATAATAACAAACAAAAAGGGATAACATATCAAAATTATGAAACATTGATATGCTCAGAAGTGCTTCCAGACAGAAAATTTTATAGTGCAAGATAGCAAAATAAAATGAAAGAAAACCATTGATTTTATAATTTGGTGCACAAAAATGTAAAATATAGAAAATGATTCTTGATCAAGTTTTCAGCTAATTTGGGTTTAAAAGCTAATCTTATTTCTCTTTACCTTTTCTTTCTGAATATCAGTATGTACAAAGGAATTTTTTTTAAATTAACGTAGGATTCTAAGAGATACACTTGAGAATTTTTAAAGTCTTGCATAAGATTAGAGAGGATATTTTTGAGGGAAAATGGATTAGATAATTGATTCTAGAATGCAAAATTTGAACTAGAATGGTAAAGAAATGATATGCCACATGTGTAGAGAAATCTCAGGATTTTTTTTTATCCCTGAAGAACATTTTTAAATTCTTTAGATTCTTCACATTTTAATATTTCTACTTCAGCGTGCATATTAGATAAACTATTGCAATCTCATGGGTCCTTTTAAATATGCCAAATATTTTTTTTGACAAATAATGAGAACAGAAAGCAAATGTTCCTCTCAAGTTAAAGATTTGCAATAAATGACAATGTTCCTACTGTGAAGAACATCAGCTCCATATGTGATATAATTATTCACTGTATACATAGACACTTGATTGCAGGAGCATTCCTATTTGTCACGTTCACAGTTCCCAGCTTTTAAACTTTTACTTTCCTATCATTACTTTGCAATCAAATTTAGTTTTGTGGCTTTGAGATAAATGCTAGGTCACATTTAGTTAGTTGGATTTCAACATTGTTTTCTGAATCAAGAGGTGGCTGAAGTTCCTGAGGGCTTAAAATAGTTCTGAAACAGAAGTGTACACCCTAGGGGCATGATTATCATTGTGAGCATGCAATTGTATTTTCAACACAATTAGCTGCCTAACTGTGTGACTAAACTTTTCTATGTATTTGCACATATAAGTAATTACGATGAAGTTAAAATCTAAAGAGCTCTATGCCTACATTGTTTTCTCCTCTGAATCAAAGTAAAAGCATATATTGAAAATAAATCTATTTTATAAAGTTAATCATTGAATGAACCAACATTTAAAGATACATTTTTTTCATTTTTTAGGAAAAAGAAAATAGGGACTATGAATAAATATGAAAAAATTTGTAACAAGGGGGTAGCATCCCCCCATATGAATTTAGAGTACATACACAAATATGAATTTATAAATCTGTATTAATTTAAGATACATATCAATGAATGACTTATTTATTTATAGTGATAATTATAGTTTCTCTCCTTCAATGTACTGTGTTCCTATAACTAAAGCAGCATTTGATTTACTTACATTAACTTTGTAACTTGTATGACTCATGCTTTATATCCCTGTATTTTCTGTGAATTTAACTCTGAAAGGAACACTTAATACATTACTTAGTATACTCTTTCCTTATGAATTTGCCCTTTATACCAATCCCATAGATGGAGGCTGAGCCGTAAGGCATTTGTAAGTATCACCTGTGCCAAATGTCAAGCTAGCACATTTGCCTTATGAGAAACTTCTGTTGGTTATCTAGATGAAGAATGTGCATAACGAATGAGGGGCACGTTGTAAAAATACAGTGAAGTATAGCAGGTAGATTAAGTGTCAATTTCCTTCATTTTACTCATTTCTGCTATTTGAAACATTCTCTTCTAAATGTCAAAAGGATCTTTTAAATCATTATATATTGCATGCTAACACATTGTGAATTGCAAGGTAGTCACTCACATTCTAGTACTACTTTTTAATACAATTATAAAGACCACTCTATATTTGGATTCTTTGGATTGAGGTTGTTCATTTTGCGAAATTCTGAGTTAGTTTTCCAAAGTTTGAATCAATTAGTTTAAACAATGCAGGCATTTAAAATGAAGTAATCGGCATTTTCAGCCATTTTTTTTTAAAGGGTGGCTCATTTCATGAATAGTTGAGTGTGATTTCGGCTGGTAAATCCCTCTGCTCCACTGAAACAAGCACTTTAATTCAGCATTCTGAAAATCTTCAATAGTAGACGTTGTCTTGCCTTTGAGCACTTCAACTATTCAGTTTTCTCTTTAAAAAAAAATGGGCATATTAAGTGTCTCAAACAGATGGTCCTCATTCCTAGGTTTAATGATCTCTGGTAACAGGACTCCTTTTGGACCCCCTTTAGTAGTTCCTGTGGCTAAACATGTCAGAGTCGAGAAGTCATTCCTTATGACTTAATCTTAACTACCTTAATGAATTTGGATTTGCTTTCAGGTAGATGCTGAGCAGGTGAGAGTCTTCCTCAGAACAATCATTCATTGTCTTCATTAAAGACAGTTATTTAAAAAAAATTGCTCTTTTCAGCAAAGCATTAAAAACTCACCTTTATTTTTTTTTCTATTTTTTATTCTTTGAAATGACAAAATCATTTCTGTCATTCAAGTTTTGCACATGGAAAGTGCTCGGTTCATTTTTAATGTTTCTTTTTCTTTGATCCATTAAAATACAGAAAGCAAAACTGTCAATACAAAGAAAAAAAACCCACAAGATACATGTAACAGAGGGACTTACAGTCATTCCTGATCATTATAAGTGTATCCCTACTCTTGACTTTTGTATGACTATTCCTATTTTTCGGTTTGTTTATTTTTTGTCCCCCAAAGACTCAAAGGGACTTCTATGGAGATTCCTGGAACTCTTCCCCTGTATAGTTTCCTCCTTTCTGATTCAATGTCCTACAATTCAGCTATCACACATCCTCCAAATCTGACCTCTCTACATAGCTAAGTAAGACTTCCATGTTGTTTGGGTTTACCCTCTCTGTGACTAGGTACAGAAAGTACCTCCAATTTTTGGTTTGTAGAATTCTGGTAGCTCTGTATTTCTTAGAAAATATTTTCTAAAATATAACTATTCCCATGCCTCCAATATTTGATTAGGTCAGGTAGGGGTTTTGCTCAATTCTACCTTAGTTCCTTTTAAATCTCCAAACCTGGTTTAAGAATGGTGATACACTAATTGAAGCAAACTGGTGACCAATAGCATGCATCAGCTTAAATGTAAAATGTCATATCATGTCCATGCAACAGACATGCAGACACCAAATTGAAAAGATTTTCTATGCAACACCTGATGATTAAATGCATGTTATTTGAATTTATTTATTTTTAATGTTTATTTATTTTGAGACAGACAGAGAGAGAGAGAGAGAGAGAGAGAGAGAGAATGTGTGTGTGAGCAAAGGAGGGGCAGAGAAAGAGAGAGAGAGAGAGAGGAAGAAAGAGAGAGAGAGAGAAAGGATCCTAAGCAGGTTCTATGCTGTCGGCACAGAGCCTGACACAGGGCTAGATTTTACACACTTTGAGATGATGACCTGAGCTGAAATCAAGAGTCAGATGGTTAACCGACTGAGCCACCCAGGTGCCCTGTGATTTGAAATTAGACAAAAGACACTAAATGTGGCAATTTAATTTGTTGAGACATTAGTTTACATTTTGTTCTTATTGCTGTTGGAATTTTTACCTATCATTAAAATACACTTTGAAAATTAAAAGGAAGCTAGTCATGAGGTATCTTACCTCAGAGGCTTCTGTGCTACAGATTTGAAAGGAATGACCAGGTACCTACCTATAAACCAATTAACTTCTGGCTTTTGTTTGTTCACATCAGGGCTCAGGGGAATTATGACGGGTTGTTTTGGAAGGACAGTGTGAGTGCTTGGATTTTAGGATATGGAAGTGATCAGATAGGAGAGAGGCTTTTGAGAATTCATGCCGGATTGGTACTAGGGCTATGAGAGACTTGAGTTCTACAAAGCAGCTTCCTGGTCTCTCACACTACCCTTGTGTCTGGTGCATCCAGAGCTGTGAACCATTAAATACAACCAAGACAACCTTAACATTCCCCTCAGCTCAACTAAACTTAAAACAAGTTTCTTCCTGTCCTTGACCTCCCTTTTCTTAGAGCATTTACTTTAGAAAACTTGCCAGTGTAAAATGTTTCTCTGTCCTTTGAGATGTAAATTTTCTCCCAGACTCCAGCCAGTTTTGCAACTTAGGAATGCCTTTTTCAAAGACCTAAGAACCATCCCTTTGAAATGTAGTCATCAAAAAAGCTAGCACCCCTTTCTCCCTCTGAGGGAACGTAAGGACTGCTTTAATTGGCACTAATAAACACAGATGGCTTAATCATACCAACTAATACCCTCTGGTGCTTTTCCAATATCTCAGTCCAGCTCTTAAAGACTCTCCTGCCTTTTGTTTCAGTGAAGTTGTGTGCAGTTCTATACTGAAGTCTCTGTCCTTTACTGCAGTAGCTCAAACAAAATCTGTCCTGCCATTTTTGACAAGTGTCCAGTATAATTTCACTTTAACTCAGGTCTTCATGTTTTGGCAAAAAGTCTACTTTCCTCAGGTTGACACTAAAGTGGAGGTGGCAATATACCCTTAGCAATATTCAAAGGTCAGAGGGTCCTTTCCAAGGTCCTTTCCAGAGGATTCAAAACTGAGGTTCTCCTTCCTTGATCTTGCATAATTCCCTCTTAGATGTTCTTTTCTCCAGGATTTGTTATTTCCCTGAGAATTGTTCTTGGCAAAGTCTTGTGATGTTTCTTTTCTTCATTTAAAGATCAGTATTCAGTGAAAGACTCAAGGAGGTCCATGTGACAATTTCTGAAATTCTTTTTCTGCATAGCTCCCTCTTCTCTGCTATAGTGTCTCACAAATTCCAGCTACCTTCCTTCCTCAAACTGAACTTTGATCCCGGACTATCTTTTCAAGGAAATTTGTTCAACCAGACTAGAAAGACATTTTATCTCTCCTTAACAAAAGTCAGATTTTTTTCACTGTTTAGTATAATAAAGATAATTTTTCCCTCTAAAGGATAGGATATGCTGATTACATTGGCCAATTACATTGGCTTTTTTTGAGTGGGGTAGAGAGAAAGATAAAAAGTTCCCTACTATTATATGTGTTATTGAAGGATAGTTAAGTTGCAAACAATCGAAAACAGAAAATAAATATATATTAAATAAAAATTAAAAAAAATATAAGGACAGTTCAGAGATATGCATAATTTAAAAAAGTGAATAACTAGGAATTTGTGAGCCTTCTTTTTTGTGCAATTCAATCAAAAATATCCACTTCTTCATGGACATTTATTATGCTTCTATTTCAAATATAAATCCTTGAGAGGGATAATCTAAGGATCAGGTGTCTACTCCTAAATTATTCAATTTTGTACAAGAGTGCAAGGTCATATATCACAGCTTAGGCACTAGGGAACTCTTATAGCTATGCACATTATCATTGATTCAATGTAATCAAATCATAAGGGTATTATTTGGGGCTTTTTGGTAGCAGTGGGCAAATGTAAAAATATAAATTTTTAGAAGTTTGTTGTGTGCACATAAAGTACTTTAATAAAGTAAAAAAATACATTGACAATGTAAAAATTGTGTTATATTTTTGATCATGGAAAAAAAGTATTTTGAAATTCAAATCATGATATTTAAGTAGTCGTATAAAAGAGTATTCAATACAAGTTGTAAAAAAACACTATATTCAAGAAACTATATATTGGTAGTAAAAGAAAACCTTAAGACTAAATAATAAATAGAATTATTGATAATAAATTAAAAGTCTCCAGAACAGGCTGAGTTTTATATTAGTTTTCACTTTCTGATTTGACCAATATTTTGCTTTACACTATAAGAAGTTACTTTTTTAGGATTATCAGCAAATCCAGTCTTCTTCCACCACTAACCTTTAAACATTAGCAATCTACTAAGGCATACATCTATCTCTAATTATTATTTTATTGTCTAGTTACTGAATAGGATGGACAAAATCCTGACCCCACAAAAGGATTTTTCCTAACTTACCTTTTGCAGAAAAATCTTCCAACATGTAATTGATATTTTTTTTTTGTTTTCAAAATCTAATTTTTTTGTATCTTCAAAAAAACTCACCCAAAATAATTAAAAATCATTGATGCAGAATTTGGAGTTTGGCCACTGTTATGCCCAGAATTCGTGATCCCCAAATACTGCCAGGGAGCTGAGTCCGATGTAAAAGCAAAAGAGCCTTTATTCGAGGTAGCTCGAGCTCAATCCCCTACCTGCACCGACTCAGCGGTGAGATACCGGAGAGAGAGGGAGTTTCAAAAGGACAAAGGTTTTATTGGGGCTTAGGGGCAGGTGGTGAGGTAATGGCTGTGGCCTCAGCCGATTGGCTGGGGAAGGGTCCGAGTCCTGTTAGGCAGGTGAGCGGGAGGTTCCTCAAGGGGAGGAGGCGTGGTCAAGGTGAAGGACACAGAACAAGATGGAGTTGGCAGGCATAGGCCCACCCTTTCACCACCATGTAAAATAAGTCCAAGGGGAACTATTCACATCTTAGTGAATAAGATGAAGTGTGAATCTGTGAAGAGTCTAGCCAGCTCTTTGTGAGGGCCTTGGTCTGGAAGGCAAAACCTTTGCGTTTGGAAATGGAGGTATTTAATTACATTCTTGATACTATAACAATAAATGATGTAAATATGGTCTTAAGAAGCCAAAAGTTTGGAAGATGGTTATCTTATCACATTTTTTGCACAAGAGGTTTTGTTTTCAGTCACTTTATCTAAACATACAAGTATACATGAGAAACTCCACTTTATATTATTGTCCCTTATTTCTGTTCATTCCTCCTTTGTCCATATTAACAATATTATACCATTTCTATGGTGTTAGAAGTATCTGTTAAATCATAAGTTCAAAGATTTTTACAGGGATATTAGAAGACATGGAATATTATATATAAAAGAGAAATGTGTGTGTGTTTATTTGTTTATGTCAGGAACAGAAAGTCTCAGGCTAGGAGATGGAAGAAGGGATCAAGACTACACCAAAGTCTTGGTGATACGCAGAGACCCAACCTGTGAATGTCTCCTGTTCTGTGGGCAACTGGTGGCCAGGGGCTGTGGAGATAGCCCAAGGGACCAGGAACTAACAAAGGCAAGGATTTGTAAGATTCACATTTAATTTACATTGGTTGAATGCCTATTTTGTTACAGGAGGTATCTAGTCACTTTAACATATGTTACTTCAACATCATGTAAAGCCAAAATATATATCAAATCAAAAGTTGCAGTGTACCAACAGGCTAGATGCAGGAAGAATAAGAATCAAGTAGTTAAGAAAAAGTAATGCATAAATGGTAGAGGGTAAAGCAAAGCCAAAGATCACAACTGGAGAGAGAATTGGGGGAATTAAAGTGACAGCCTAAAGCCAGGACACCTGTGACTCACCAGTAAAAACAAAGGTCTCCATAATGACTATGATGATAAGAATGATCATGATTATGATAGTTAATACCTATGCATTGGGTGCTAGACAAGGCATTTTATATTCAGTGCTGCATCAAAGCTCACAACAATCCCACAATGGAGGTAAAATGTAGGTTTGATGACGGGTCACAATGCCAGCTTTATTATCGATAGCGGGATTGGAGAATGCAATGAATCCTATGAATCAACTTGACTCCTAATGGCCTTCTTAATAGGTTTCTCTCAGATGTAAATTCACCCACCCAGCTGCAGTCACAGGCTGAACATCTATCTACTCCCACCAAAGAGAGATGACAAATTAGGTAATTTGTGTATTTGCCACTTTCTCATCCTTACAAATAGATACGTACTCTCTTCCATGAAGAATAGGAGTAAGGAATGGAAAAAAAAGTTGTTTCAGTTAGAAATTACATTTGAGTGCTAGTAACTGGCATTGCCCAAAAGTGACTTAAACAATCGTAGTGCTTTGTTTTTCTTTCATGACAAAAAAATTGGAGGTAGATGGTTGCTGGTATTAGAATATCAGGGTAAGAATGCTGTGATAGTTTCCCACTTTGACATTTTTCTAAAGACATAGATGGCCAAAATACACATGAAAAGATGCTCAACATCATTAATTATCAGGGAAGTACAAACTGAAATCATAATAAGATATCAAACCTGTCAAAATGGCTAAAATAAAAAACACAAGATACAAGTGTTGGCAAGGATGTGGAGAAAAAGGTCCTCATGCACTGTTGGTGGGAATGCAAATTGGTGCAGCCACTGTGGAAAAGAGTGTGGAAGTTCCTCAAAAAATTGAAAATAGAGCTACCATATGACCCAGTAATTCCATTACTGGATATTTACCCAAAGAAGACAAAAACATTAATTGGAAAAGATATATGTACCCCTATGTTTATTGCAGCATTATTTATGATAGCCAAGAATAGAAGCAACCCAAGGTATCCATCCATAAATGGATGAATAAAGAGTATGTGGTGTACACACACACACACACACACACACACACACACACTGGAATATTACTCATCTATAAAAAAAAGAATGAAATCTTGCCATTTGCAACAACGTGGGTAAACCTAGGGGGTATAATGTTATACGAAATAAGTCAGAGGAAGATAAATACCATATGATTTCATTCATATGTGGAACTTAAGAAACAAAACAAATGAACAAACAAAGAAGAACTCAATTTCTTAAACATTTGCTAACTCTTTTTATTAGGAGTAACTTAAGGACTTGGAGATCACAAGCTAATGGGGAAAGGATATTGAATTAAGTAAAACAGTTCTTCCTTCAAGGTGCAATTGTGTGAAGTCAAAATGCTGTTGAGGCTCAGAGGCATTATAAACTAGTGATTTTTTTTCAAAATAAATTATTGGATTGCATGCATCAGAAACATTTCACGAAACACCTCAGTATGGAGCCTGGTAACTGCATTATAAAGTGCTCCAAAGAGCATTCACATATGCATGCTGAACTTTGGAATCTCTCTGAGAGGATAGCATTATTACTTTCATCTAAGTGTGGGAATGTTCTGGGAGGAACATGTATTTAAGCTAGTTTTAGAGAATAGGGAAGACCAAGAAACAGGAAATAACAATTCACATGGAGGGAGTAGGTTAAGCAATGACATAGATGAGAAAAAGTATGTGGCATATTGAGATCAGAGAGGAAGATCAGAAGGTACAAGAGAGCTGGGAAGCTATCAAATTGAAATGAGAGGAGCTGACCAGAGTAGTTGGTCTTAAATGATCACAAATGCAGACTATAAAGAAAGATAGGAGCACTGGACTTAAAGGCACACACATATGCATAGAGATCATTATTGACCTTCAGGAATATAGGATATGCATTATTTTTAAAAGAAAATATCACTTCTCCAAATTGGCATACATATGTTCCTATTTCTATTTATTTATATTATTTTCTTAACTCAGCAACTGCATCTGCAAATGACCTTAGCTGCTTCTAGTAACTATTTTGGTTCCAGGGACAAAAGGCAAGGTAAAGCCCCATATCCCACTGGGTCAGCTGCAAAAGATGCTTCATGCGGGGAAAAAAAAAAACAGGGCCTCCATACAGAGAGGGGTCTGAGGTGAGTTTAAAACTTTCCAAGGAGTATTTCCAACTATATTTCACAAGGCTTTCGACCTATGTTACATTTTTCTTAGTGTGTGGTCCATACAGTTCCTAGAATCTACTTATTTAGTGAGTGTCAGCCTTTCTGAAATAAAAGAACCTGTTAGTGAGTGTGGTAGATACTACTCTATATTGCATTATATGATGAACATTGTTGGGAGTTTTGGAGATTATTTTTATATCCTTAGCAGATGGAAAATTCAAATGTCCTTTCCTACAAACCACATTGGAAATAAATCACTGTACATTCATAGACTGTTCATGTCATTGACATTAAGCCAAACTAATTTGAAAAATTTAAAGGGAATTTAACCTTGCTTACAAATATTTCTATAAAAATTTTATGATGAGCAACTTCAAATGAACTGGGCATTAAGTAGAAATGGCACAACTTGACTAACCAAAGATTTATTTTGAGAAAAATATTAAGTCATTTAAAGGCATGCATTGGGCATCAGATATTAAACTACTGAATATTCTTTAAAGGCATCATCATTTTTTATTTGTTTCTAATGTATTTAACATAGTCTTTCCATACCAGAAATTTGGTTTGTGAATTTTATTTTGTTGTCAAACTGATCCCTAGGCTATATTGATAAAATTTTTTCTATTACTTAACATAAGTAATTAAAATTACTTTTAACACTTAATGTAAGTGTTAAAATCTGAAAGACACAAAATTCTATTTTGAGAGTAATGCAAAAGCAAGTTGTTCTGCTTTTGATAATATGTGTATTTGGTATCTATATCATCACTACTTTTAAGATCACTAATCATTTTACTATTTAATTCAGCTTAAGTAAAGGTTATACATAATTAGGTGTATTCTGTAGTAACCAGTTCATGAGAATAGATAGATTTTGCCAACCCAGGCAACAAAGTAAATTTGCATGCAATCTTTTAAAAATACTTATCTGTTGACTGAATAATTGAAATCTGAAGTGAGTATTTGAAGATAAATAGGTTGTGATGTTAAGATGAGGGGAACAAAAGGGTGACTGACTTTCAAATCCTTTCAAAGAATGGCTTAAGGATATCATTTATTTGCTTTTATGTTTTAGATTTTTATCAGGTTGTTGGGAACGTGGGCTTTAGCTTTCCCAGTGCTTAGAAGAATAAAATTGTAACCTTTGTTTTGAGGGCAACCTATTACAGAATAATTTTCTCTGTAGGTCAGAATGTAAGTTAACAAGAAATTCTTTACAGGTTGTCCTTTATCAGCCTCACCTTTTCTATAACATCAGGCCTGAGGATTAATCAGGTTGGTAGTAAGCTTTGTGAGATACATCTGAAATACCAGAAATAATTAACACATTCTACATAAACATGAATTGGATTATTATCAGTTTTCAAGTCACCACACTTAACTACATACACACACATGCACACGCGTCCACACACATACACACCCGCTGGAGGGAAATGATATTTGGAGCCACTGAGCTCTATCTTGGTTCAAACACAGGTGTCTTTGAGGCTGTGTGGCTCAGGCCATGATCCCATGGTTTGTGACTTCAAGCCCCGTGTCAGGCTCTGTGCTGACAGCTCAGAGCCTGGAGCCTGCTTTGGATCCTGTGTCTCCCTCTCCTCTCTGCCCCTCCCCTGCTTGTGCTCTCTCTCTCTGAAAAATAAAATAAACACTAAAAAATTATTTTTAATTAAAAAAACACAGATGCCTTTAATATTTATCATTTAATTCCTTGAAATTTTGTCCATTAAATGAGAATAAGACCTACCATGCTTAGATGTTGTAGAAATAGGACATAAGATAGACAAAACCCCTTGTGCAGCTCTTACCCCTGTTTTGCACTATCAGGTAATTGTTATTAATAATGAAATGGGAACAGTATAGAGGATGCACTTTTTAAATAGTTATCAGAAGTTGTGATGGTAGAACTGAGATTCCTAAAACTTTCATACATTCGGCATTTACTTAAAAATTATTTGTAGTGAAGAGAAAAATGACCTCTTTCAGATGAAAACAAAATGGAGCAGTATGTTGTCAGTAACGTCAATCAATAAATCATCATAGTGTGCTGGTAATTACCTTTGAAAATTTTGGCCTTTCCCTCTTCAATTCTTTCCATATCTTCCTGCATTAAGAGTACAGCCCAAAAAAGTGAAAAAGCAACACAATACTGACTGTTTCTCCTTAAGAAGTGTTACTTTTCTTCTCTTCTTTTGTGAGGATTTAATTTTGCATAGACATATATAATAGATGGCAAGAGCAGATGCTTGATTATATCTTTTTAGTTGAACTTTTATAGCTTTTTATTGTTGTTGTTTAACGTTTATTTATTATTAAGAGACAGAGAGAGACAGAGCATGAGCATGGGGCAGAGAGAGGAGGAGACACAGAATCTGAAGCAGGTTCCAGGCTCTGAGCTGTCAACACAGAGCCCCACGTGGGGCTTGACCTCACAAACTGCGAGATCATGACCTGAGCCGAAGTTGGACATTCAATCAGCTGAGCCACCCAGGTGCCCCTTTTATTGTGTTTTTTTTTTTTAATCCAAGAACTGCCAAAATTGGCTTGGGATTTATGTATAAATACTGTTTTCTTCATTCTTTCACTCTTGAAAAAGACAGTTTGAATACTAAATTAATTGCCTTTTTCTATATAATAAATTATTATTGAGATTTTATTCCCAATGATAAATATTCTATTTAATCAATAATATCTAATTTTACAAGAAATTGAAACTCACAAAAGCTAAAAAATTCATTGATGATGCTGTATTTGGGGTGCCTGGGTGGCTCTGTTAAGTCTCCAACTTTTGATTTCAGCTCAGGTCATGATCCCAGAGTCATGAGATCGAGCTCCACGTCGGGCTCCCCACTGGACATGGAGCTTGCTTATGATTCTCTCTCTGCCCCTCCCCTGCTCATGTTCTCTCCCTGTCTCAAAAACTAAAACAAACAAACAAAAACAGAAAAAAAAACAATATATAAATCAGTTAATCACAAACATAAGCAAATGTTTGGATAATTATATCCGCATGATGATTGTAAGAGACTTTAATATTCCACTTACAGTAATGGACATCCAGGCAGAAAATCAATAAGAAAACAATGGCTTTGAATGACACATTTGACTAGATGGATTTAACAGATATATTCAGAACATTTTATCCTAAAGCAGCAGAATATACATTC
This sequence comes from Felis catus, assembly GCF_018350175.1. Classification (NCBI taxonomy): domain Eukaryota; kingdom Metazoa; phylum Chordata; class Mammalia; order Carnivora; family Felidae; genus Felis; species Felis catus. Next base: position 27,613,324 of record NC_058378.1, on the reverse strand, counting down.
TTCTCAGGTGCATGTGGAACATTCTCCAAAATAGATAACATTTTGGGTCACAAAACAGCCCTCAAAAGGTACAAAAAGGCTGAGATCATGCCATGCGTATTTTCAGATCACAACTCTATGAAACTTGAAATCAACCACAAGAAAAAATTTGGAAAGCTCTAAAATACATGAATGTTAAAGAACATCCTACTAAAGAATGAATGGGTTAACCAGGAAATTAAAGAAGAAATATAAAACACACACACACACACACACACACACACACACACACACACACATGGAAGCCACTGAAAATGAAAACATGACAGTTCAAACCCTTTGGGATGCAGCAAAGGCAGTCCTAAGAGGAAAACACATTACAATTCAGGCCAATCTCAAGAAGCAGGAAAGATCCCAAATATACAACCTAACCTTACATCTAAAAGAGCTAGAAAAGCAGCATGAAATAAAGCCCAAAGCCAGCAGAAGAAGAGAAATAATAAAGATTAGAGCAGAAATAAACAACATAGAATCCAAAACCAGTAGAACAGCTCAATGAAACTAAGAGCTTATTTTCTGGAAGCCTAAACACAATTGATAAACCCCTTGCCAGGCTTCCCAAAAAAGAAAAAAACAAAAACAAAACAACATGCCCCTCTCCCCCACAAAATCCTCTATTTTAACTGGAGGAAATCAAGTTCTTGTCCAAAGTATGTTTGAATTTACTTTACTTCTCTATAGTTATAGGTCTTCTCCTTGAGAGTACAGAGAGAAGAGAAAACGGTATCACATTATGATGTGTAGAAAAACTAGTGGTTAGTGAGAGCACACCTCCACAGATTTTTTTCATACATATTTTACATTTTTAAAATTAGTTTTTACTACCTAAAATTAGAAAGATTTTGCATAAAATCTAAGCTCCAGCCTCTCTTAAAAAACAAACACAAAAGCTGCAATTTGTCACCCAAGCCCCATTCAACTGTGGCGTTATCAGCCAGCAATGAGCTGTAGCTGGGGTGGAGCAGCCCCTTATACGTGAAACATATATGTTCTTGTGTTTACTGCCCTCCCTGGGCCGGCTTCACCTGCTCATGTTATCTGTGCACCTCCAGGAGGAATTACAACATGTAAGCTATGATTAAGCAGAGGAACCCAAAGGGATGTTTCCTGTGACTGGTAAAGCCTGAGTAGCCTGCAGAGACTGGCAAGCCTTTTTATATATGTATTTATTTTTGCTTCAATTCTCCTTTACATGAGAAGGTATGCATGACCTCTCATTTTAGCAAGTCACATATTGTTGACAGGGGAAATATTTGATGATTCATTATTTTGCTGACCTCTATTTACTTTCTTGTGGCGATTAAAGAAAGGAGGGTATTAACATGTAATGACTAAGATGTATGCCAGTCTCCGAATCAGCCTTTTTGTTTTATTCACTCACCTACATATTGAGTGCCTTATGTCAATATTATGGCAAGTTCTGGAGATATAGATGTACCTACCCTCATGGGCCAAGCTTTGTAAAAGAGATGAATGAATAAATCATTACTCATGTGAAGTGTTATAGGGACTTTGGAAAGGCTGGTCAGAGAAGGCCTCTCAGAGTTGATGACATTTGAGCTGAGACCTAAGAGAAGGAGCCAGAAACTGGACTAGCCTGGAAGAGAGCATTCTAGCCAGAGAGAGCAAGAGCCACGGTCTTGAGGGTACAGGGTTTTGTCTCCCAGTTTTGGAAAGTAAGATCAATGTGATTACAACATACTTGAGTAAAAGGAAGATGGTGTTGGTGAGGTGGGCAGGCCAAGATGAGGAGTTTGAGATTTATTCTGAATTTGTAGGGAACTCTCATTTAATCCTCCCCAAAGCCCCATGAAACAGGAGAAAAGCTTAGACTCAAAAATCAGGCAGACCTGTCACTTACTAGCTGTCTAATCTTGAGCCTGGTTTTCATCTCCTCTAAGCTTCAGAGATAATGACACCCCTATCACAGACTTTTCATCAGAATTAAATGGAATATTCCATGCAATTTTATGACATTGCCCAGACCACTGTAAAAGCTTTATAAACATCAGATTATATTATTTCAAGTAGGGCAAGTGGAAGGTGCATTCCCTCTTTCCTCAACTGACACTGTTTCCCTTCCTTCATTTGATAATGATAAACTGAAAATGTGTGTGATTTCATTTTAAAATCCACTGTGGTAAAGGCCTATCTCTAGGAACTTTGGGAGGTGATGTATGTGAGTTCCCTCTTTAACTCTTCCCACTTGTAACATTGGTTCTTATTCCTTCCTTCACACCTCAAGCGATTGTTAGCCATTTAAGGAATCTGCAATCTACAGCCTCACAGTTCCTGAGGTTTTCACCCTTCAGTTCTTACAACAGCCTTCATATTCATTGCCGCTAACACATTTATGCTTATATGAGCACACACATGTGCACACACACACAAATTTCTAGATTGGGCTGAGAATCATGAAGCATCTAAAAATTTCTGAGAAAGATTGTTATAGGCAGGGTAGGTATATGTTATCCCAGGTCTAACTACATGGCAACATGTAGGAAATTTTAGGATTAAGAAACATTGCCTTTTACTGATAGGGGCCAAGGGGTGTGAAAGGAGAGTAATCATGCAAGCAAATGAATCGGGAGAGTATATCATGGATATTAAGCATACACTTTACAGATACTGGAGAATTAAGAAAAGAGAAAAATCCATTTGAATTAATTAGATGAAAATAATTACAATTACAACCATTGTTAAAATGACCTATATATAGTTAATTATCGTATATACAGAAGCTCTTAAGCATGTCCTTAATAGTGATATGCAGCAGCTTTGTTTAGTTTTAAGTTTTACATAATTATAGCATTAAATTCTATGCAGCTATGCTTCAATTTCTGTTTCTCAAGTAGCAAGACATTTACCAATAATTAAAATTTAGTAAATAGAATATGGCTTTTAAAATACTTCGTATACATTTAAATAAGGCCAAGTGATTGGGAGAGGTTAAAACTCAGGACTCCCAAATTCCTCATGAGGGTAACTACTGGGGAACAAAGGGAAAGGGTGATGTTTTCTTCTTACTTCCCGAGAATTCCATGCATATAGGGGCCCATGTTGAAATTTCCATTTACAGTTGTCTTCCTGAATCTGATACTGATACACCTGGCATTACTATATGCCTCATCCACAGCTGGGTGTCCCAGTTGCAGATTGAATAAACATCACACATAGTGGGGTTCTGCTACAGCTTTCAGGTCAAGGCTCTGTCACTGTAGTAAGTGAAATAAAGCACTATGCTAATGTTAGGAATTCTTATTCTTTTGGTCTTTGGGATCACTGCCATGTGCTTTGTATGTGTGGTTTAGCCAAAGCACCTGATAGCTACAGATGGTTTCATCCTCTGAGTCCTGGACTGACTGCTATCTCCCAAAGTTGGGGGATTTTGCCACAAAGGCTTTGGAAGCTCAGCTGTTCAGCTTTGCCTTACTCCTGGACGTGATTCTACCCATGCTGCTTCGAGGTAGTGTAACTTGCCACAGAGGAAAAATGCTTAAAACCCAAAATGACAAAAAGGAGCAATAAACTCTTTAATGTTTGCCTTTCTTTTAGCCAAGAAAATTTTGAATGTAGCTATTCTGCAGTTGAGTTCTCAGGCCCTAACTAGTCATCTGCTCTACAAGATCTATAGGGCATCAGCTTTCTTTGTGTATCTGTGCATAAAATATTCTGTGTAAAGCGGACATGTAGTTACTTGATGCTGATTCTAGGATATGCTGTATCTATATTATGATAGGATGTAGAACATGATTGCATTTGGGACAATAATATACAAGAAAGTGAATTAATGCTACTTCCACAAGAGTGAGTTAAGTTAAACATAAACCAATATTATTGTCCAACTGGAATGTGGCCTAGAATAATTGAGCATAAATGTTTGATTTTTGTGTTGCCCTCTTCAGGCCATGAGAGGCAAGGACATGAACACATAATGGAACATTTTAAAAACTGAATTTTCCACAGCACAGATCCCAAAGGAAAACATGCTAAAGTTTAAAGACACGTGTGATAGAATGTAACCAGTTCTCCAGAGAAATTATCACCCATTATTGCCTAAAGAAAAGCAATATAGAAAAATAGTTTAGGGTTCAGATATGGATGGTTGGGGGTACTAAGTTAAATTTAAAATTAGATGAACTGAGTTCAGTCTGTAAAATGTTAACAAATCAACCTCTGGAGGCCTCAGATTTCTTTCTCCTTTAAATGGGAATAATACCTCTATGCCTAAGTCACAGAATTACTGTGAACCTGACTAGTAAGTATTTTGTAGACTAGAAAGTGGTAAACTCAGGAAAGATATCATCAAAGGTATAATATGTGATGTGTATAAGAGAAAAAATGAAAATGGTATTCTTTCTAAGAAAGTCTGCAGTCTATTGAGAATCATAGAAGATTGTTTGTTTTAAATTTTCCCACCTATTGAAGGTTGGAATCTACCCTTGATGACAGAATTTTGGAGCTCTAGAAGTGAAAAGTGTTAATATGGTCTATGTGTGTGTGTGTGTGTGTGTGTGTGTGTGTGTGTGTGTGTGTGTGTCACTGTCATGCTGACACACTTAAGTATTTAAAACACTGGGGCAAACTTTTGGTGGAAAGTCATAAAGAATTTCAGGTGAGAACAGAACATAATTCTAGGTGTTTCTCTCTCTCTCTCTCTCTCTCTCTCTCTCTCTCTCTTTAACTCAGAAATATTCATAAGTTGGGACCTAAAGAAGAGCTAAAATTTCCATTTAAAATGCTTGCATGCACGTTTTTTGTATGAAGTAGGTGTTTTGTGATTCTTCTTAAGCAGATGTGAATGATAGCCATCTTACTGTTGGCAAATGTAGGGATTTGTACAAAGATTTCCCTTAGGTTAGTTGACACTGTGCGCCACGTAGAAGAAATGTGAAGGGGCTGAAATAGAATATTAGGCCCTTTGAGTTAACTTTTAGATAATTTACTATTTTTCATGAGGAGAATAAGTAACAGTTATTAGGGAGGAGCATATGTTGACTTCAAATTAAGAAGAAGCCAAAACATTTTGGTGAGGTTCAAGCCATCTTGGTTAATTTTGTTTTAGAGCTTTGAAATATATAATGAAACATGAATTTTATGGCTGTTTAAAATATAAACAAATTAGTCTTTACAAGGGCTGGCCAAGACAATTATCTTCATTGACATAATTTGCTTTTAAAAATACAGATGATGAAAATTTTTTAATGCAGAGTGAAAAACTACTGATTATTTTAATATACATAAATATATATAAATATCAGTTTATAAATAAAATGGCAGTATTTTACACTATTGGAGGTCTAAATAAGGATTTTAAGAGTCAGTTTCAGCTTAAAGAGATTTGGTAGGGGTGCCTGGGTGACTCAGTTGGTTGAGTGTCGAACTGTTGATTTTGATTCAGGTCATGATCCCAGGGTCATAGGATCAGGCCTTGTGTTGGGCTCTGCACTGAGCATGGAGCCTGTTTGGGATTCTCTTTCTCTCTCTCTCTCTCTCTCTCTCTCTCTCTGCTCTTTTCCCCCACTTGCATTCTCTCTCTCTCTCTCTCTAAAATTAAAAAACAAAAAGATTTGGTAAATTTTGTTTTGTGTTTTTAAATTGCTATTTTTTCAATTATTAATGCTAAAATTATACGCTGTTTCAGGAAAAAATATAGCTAAATCAATAATCTTTGAAGTAGAGTCATTTGGAATAACTGATTCAATACAGATATAACCGTTTTCAAACATTAAACAGTAGTAAATTCTGTTTTTAAGAATTTCAATAATTGTTCCTTTTCATTTACTGAATAATTTTTTTTTAATTTAGGAAAAGATTGAAATTGCAGAGTGAAGAGAAAAAAAACATATATGAAGTATGATCAGATCAAATACGTATTTTAGCTTATAAACAAGAACAAGAACCAAAAACACCCACCTTCAGGACTTGACTGTTCTTTCTGGAACCATATGAATATTTTCATAAAACATGATTAGATGGATGAAGCATCTTAATTTTTCCCTTTGCAAGAAAGTATAGGATTATAGCAAGATGTAAAGCATAAAAATCTTGCCACCTACAGTATGAACCAAAATTTGACTTAGGCACGTGCTTCATCTGAAATCCTGCTCACACGAGACTTGAGTCCTACAAATTAGGGAGGCAGCTTGGTGACCCTGTCACCCCTGTTCCAGGTGTGTCACCAGCACCAGTGCCCATCACGGAGAGCATTTAACCCAGCAGACAGTGGCTGCTTAATGGAGTTGAGCAGCAGCCTGCATTTCTTGCCACATTTGACAAGGAAGTTCAGTCTCAGCTAGTAAACCTTATTTAGGAAACTAATGTTATCTATTTGTATGTTTGCAAAGGATATGCTTCAGGCAATGTCACAAAATGAATTCTCAGGAAATAAACTAAAAACGAAACTCAGGTCTTCAGAACAATAAATTACAGTGCCTGAGATTTTTATGAACTTCATAACAAATGTCACAGTTTGCAAATGGGAATCCACAATAGACTTCATTTATTTTTTAGTCTAAAATCCAATTAAAATATGCTTTTGTCAGCTTAAGAGAAAAAGCTGCTAATGGGAAAGTAATATCCGGATTGAAGATATCAAGTGTTATCTTAAGTTTTGGAGATGATTGGAGCTGCTTATATATTTTAAGATGAAGTTACAATACCAACAATAAAAGCATTTGGAAAAGCATGGATTAAAAATTTACTTTTCTTTTATTTGTGAAACCAGCCTAATATTGTAAGCTAAGGCATACTTCCATCTAATATTTCACATACAAGTAAGTAATGTGTCAAATTTTTGAGGGCATAACGATAAAGAAAACTAATTTTAGGTTTCAGTTATTTTTCGGTTTCCATCATGGAAGAGTGTGTATTTCAACATGTGCTTCTTTATAGGCATACAAAAATCATATGTAAAATATTCATGAGCATGGCTATTTTACATATAGGACAAGGGCTTTGTGTTCAACAGAACTATTCTCACTTCCTGTTCTTCCCTCTGTTAGTTGCATAACCTCAGACCTCCGTTTCTTCATTTATAAACTGGGACAATTACTAGCATTTACCTCAGAGGGTTGTGAGGATTAAATGAAGTAATACGTGAAAATGCTTGTAACTATGCCGAGCTAGTTGTCCTTTCTATTAGTTAAGGGCTGTTCAAATGTCACTTTGTGTGCAGAGTTTTCAGGCATATGGGTAACCAGTCTCTATTTTTTTTTAACTCCACTATAATCTTTGGACCAAATATTTCTATCTGTCAGGCAAGAGCAGACGAGCACACATATTTTTGCAGAAGTGAAAGCACTCGGCGGTCGTTATGGTAAGATGATTTTATAGCAGCGTCTTTCAATTTTACCCTTGCATATGCCAATATGAAATCATGGAGTTTTGCCCTTTAAATCTTGTTTTATTATTAAATGGAGTCTCTATGAGGTAGTATGGCTGAGTAGAAAAACCATAGATTCGGCGCGATTGTAAATTCTAATTCTGGCATCACCACTGATTCACTCAGCCCTTCTGTGCGGTAGCCTGAAGTGCATTATTGAGAAACATCAGGGCCTAAAGCTGTCATTTGGCTTTCTGTATTGGCAATGACCAGAAGATACTGTCAATTCATGGCAGTTATTAAAAAAAATAATAATAATAAGAGGGCTCAGAACAAAGATGGACCTTATTGAATATCTACTTAAACTCTGTTTTCCGATGAGGAGGCTGAGATTCGGGGAAGCTACATGAATTGCTGAAGGTCAAACCACAAAAAAACTAAATCCAGGTGGCTGATGGCCAGTTCTGTGGTCTGTCCACTACGTGCGATACCAGATGGAAGCTAGAAAAAAAAAAAAAAACAGTTAATTATCTGGACACTGTATATGAATTGCTTCAGATCTGGTTTTGTTTCTATTCCTCTAGATAGTTTTAATTTTTATTTGGAATTTGGGATCACGTGATAATTTAAGTGTAGTAATAATTGACAAGTGACATACTGGCAAAAATAGTCCGTTGGGTCGGGATGGGAAGAACCACTGTGTGACTTTGGATACTGTCAATTTAACGTTCTTGCTGAGGCTTTGGATTCTGTAGCTCTGAACAGTCAGCTGTGTGGAACTGATAAATGAGGCAAAATGGAGGGGATAGGAGAGAGAATTCACCTTTATTATTAAGCACTCCGTGTTTGTCACTGTGCTGAGTGTTTTATATAACTCGTCCCTTTTAAAGAAGACAATTCTCCCTGAATCTGTGGCATCAATGTCAGAATTGTCACTGACTACTTTACAACCTCAGAGGAATCTTTTAACCTATCTGGACCTTGGGGTACTTATTTGTGAAACAAGCGATCTGAAACTTGTGACTTCATGAACTGAAAGACTCCAGTTATGGAAACTGCAGAAAAATATAAGGTGCCGTCAGAATTTCAATCCATATATGATTTTTTTCCAACTGATTTTTTGTGACAGTTATATTTCGTTTCAGAGAATTTTAGCTGACATTCAGTGATTTCATATAGCATGCTGGAAGGGACACAAGATTAAAGATTTATTGAAGACAAATATTAGCTAAATTGAAGATAATTAGTTAAATGTGTAGTCCATTTGAGAAAACAAGGCTGACAGTTTGTTTCACCTTGTATTCCTTTTTTTTTTCATTTTCCCCCTGTGTCTTCATATATTGAATCCATTATATTTAGTGCTGTTTTGTGCATATACTTTTATAGAAATCTGTAAAAGTACTTGGAAATTGATAAAATGTATGCAATAAAATTAAAAAAAAAAAACGCAAAGGTACTTAAATCCCTAGGGGGATAATATTTGTCATTCTAAGTTGGAAGTACTCGTTTCATGTTGTGTTGCAGTCAGGACACTTGGATGCAAGCAAGAGAAACTCATTTGGTTATCTTAAGCGAGGGCTCAGATACCAGGCAGGAGGTGAATATCAGGCTGCCAAAACAGTCAGGGATCAGGAAGAGGCAGAAGGAGAAGTAAGAAGCATGGAAAGGTCAAACAACTGATTTTTTTGGTTGTTATTTACTATTGAAAAGTATGTAATCACACTCTAGACTAAATATATATATATATATATATTTCGAAATAATACCGATAGTAAATCAAGTAAATATCTGTACTTACCCTTGCTGTATGACCTCCTGTTCTCTCCTCTCTTAATCACTGTCCTGAATTTTGTATTGATCATTACTTTACTTGTTTTTATAATTGTACACACTTAAAATAATAGAATAATAGAATACTTAGGTGTGTGTGTAGTGAATGTGTGAAGATACACTTCAGTATCACTTTAGGATCTAAAATTATTTTTTATATCTTCTGCAATTTTTTTTCACATTTTATTTTCAAGCATGGATGTGCTCATTAATCCATTATATAAATATATAAAAATGTATTTATTCTATTGCCAAGGAACATATGGATTATTGAGACATTTCTTCCTTGTTCTCTTTCTTTCTCTTTTTATATTTTGCATAAAACTTCCATGAACATTTTAATTCTGGTGCATCTGGTGCAAAAGTTTTCTAGGGTACATATTTAAGAATGAAGGACTGGGCCATAGGTTATGTGACTCTACCGATTTCAAAGGCAATATCAAATTGTTTTCTAAAAGATTTTTCCATTTTAGACACCAACAAGCAGTGAAGGTGGAGTACAGATGTTCGACAACTCTCTATGAACTTATATTTTGAATTTTTGGGCAGTCTATATATGTGAAATATCTAAGAATATGCTTCCAGTTTGTATTATCTAATTTCCTATGAGATAAAGCTTTTCACTTATGTTTGTCAACAATCCCTTCTTTCCTTTACTATGAAATATCTGTTTGACATTGACTTACTTTTTCTATTATTTTATTAGTTGTGTGTATTTTATCTTTTCCTAGTCTAGATTTGTCTTTTCATGCTCTTTATGATGTTATTGATGAAGAAAAGTTGCAGGTTGGCAGTTTTATGTCTTTCTCTTTACTGAGGGCTTCAAAATATTCGTTCTCTGAAAGTTTTCAGGCTTTGCCTTTCTCATTTGACATATTAATAAATTTGAATTTTTTTGTATACTGTGAGATAAGGATTTTATTTTTGTTCTCTCCATATGCACAAACAATTGTACAGGGACTCTGTATTAAAAAGTTCTTCCTATCAATTTTCACAAACATATCTTCCATATATCAAGTTAACACAAATGCACAGTCTGTACATGGATCTTTGTTCCTGTAGTCTGTATGTCTTTTTCTATTCTTTTACCATGCATCTTAATTATTCTAATTTTAAAAATATCCAGAAACTGGTAGGGAAAGTTTCCAGACCTATTCTTTTCTTTTTTACAGAATATACTATTTACTCTTAAGCTTTGCTCTATCAGTTTGTTGTAGTTAGTTTCTGTTCTAATGTTTATGCTTTTGATTTTATTTTTCTTGCATTAAATGTACAGGCAATGATAAAGAGAAGTGATGTTAGTACATATGCTTATTCTGTCTCATTTTATTTCACAATTATGCTTTCTCACATTTCACATTTGAATATGATGTTTGCTGCAGATTTTTGTGGATGTGCTATATGAAACTAAAGATGTTCCCTTCTATTCCTAGTTTGATAGAAGATTGTTTAAATTATTATTGATATCTCTATCTATAGAGAAGATTGTATATAATTTGCCCTTTAATATGTTAATGAGGTGAATAAATTTTCTAATGCTAAAATAATCTTGCAAAAAGTCTTTCTGAAATGGATCTAACTTGGGCATGGCATATATCTTTTTTTATGAAATGGTGGATTTTGGTTTGTTATCATTTAATTAGAAATTCAGTATGTTTGTACATGAGTGACAATCGGCCTGGAATTTTTAAAAACTTTGTATATCAAAATAATTGTATATTTACAGAAGATATTCAATGATAATACAGATAGTACACGTCCCATATGTCCTTCCACCAGCTTCTCCTAAAGTTGAACATCTTATATTATCATGGTACATTTGTCAAAATGAAGAAGTTAATATTGGTGCAATGCTCATCACTCAACTATAGACCATATTCAGATCTCACCAGTTTTTCTCTTAATGTCCACTTTATGTTCCAAGATCCAACCCAGGATCTCACATTGCATTTAGTTGCTATGTCTTCTTCGTGTCCTCCAAAAGGGGACATTTTCTCACAGTTTCCTAGTTTATCATGTCTATTCATTAATCAGTCTCACACAGTCTTGATTATTGTAGTTTAAGTAAGTCTTGAAGTTGGAAAATGTCAGTCCTCTGAATTTGTTTTTCTTCCTCAATATAATATTGGCTAGTCTTGGTCTTTTGTCATTCCATTATGAGTTTAGAGTCCACTCATAAATAACCAAAATAAGTTGCTATGATTTTGATGGGGATTGTATTATATCTGTAGATCAAATTGGTATGAACTGACATCTTGACACTATTGAGTCTTCTTGTCCATGTATGTCTCTCCATTTGTTTAGATATTCTTTGATTTCTTTTATCAGAGTTTTGTAGTTTTTCTCATATATATCTGCACATATTTTGTTAGATTGAAAGAAAAATATTTCATTTGGGAGGATGCTAATGTCAATGGTATTATGTGTTTAATTTCAAATTTCAGTTGTTCATTGCTGGTATATATGAAACCAATTGACATTTGTATATCAACCTGGTATCTTGTGCCCTTGCTGTAATAACTCTAGTTCTGGGAGCTTTTTGTTGATTTTTTTTGTACTTTCTGCATAGACAGTCATGTCACCTGCAAACAAAGACAGTCTTATTTCTTCCTTCCCAATCTGTATGCCTTATGTTTCCTTTTCTTGTCTTATTGTGTTACCTGGAAATTCCATTATGGTATTGAATAAGAATAGTAAGACCAGATATCTTTGCCATGTTTCTTATTTTAATGAAAAAACACCTAGCTTCCCACCATTAAGTTTGATGTTAGCTATAGGTTTGTTAGCTATAGGTTGGTTTGTTTGTGTGTTTGTTTTTGTAGTTGTTTTTTTATTAAGTTGAGGAAGTTCCCCCTCTATTCCAAGTTTGCTGAGAGTTTTTATCATGAATGGGTATAGAGTTTTGTCAGTTATTTTTCTGCATCTACTGATATGATGATATGGTTGTTTTATTTCAGCCTATTGATATGATGGATTCATTACAGTAAGTGATGTTTGAAGGTTGAAACTGCTTTACAGACCAGGAATAAATCTCACTTGGTTGTGATGTATAATTATTTTCATACACTACCAAATTCATTTTGCTGAAGTTTTATTGAAGATTTTTGTATCTATGTTCATGAGAAATACTGATCTGAAGTTTTCCTTTCTTGCAATGTATTTGTCTGGTTTGGTTAGGGTAATGCTGGTTTTATAGGAGTTAGGGAGTAGTCCCTTTCCTTTTAATTTCTGGAAGACATTATAGAGAATAGGATTAATTTTCTCCTTAAATATTTGGTTGAATTCACCAGTGAATCCATCTGGGCCTGGTTCTTTGTGTTTTGGAAAGTTTTTAATTATTGATCCAATTTCATTAATAGATATAGCCTATTAAGATTATGTATTTCTACATGTGCAAGCTTTGGTAGATTTTCTTTCAAGGAATTAATCCATTTTATCTAGGTTAACAAATGTGTGACCATAAGGTTGTCCATAATATTCCTTTTTCGTCCTTTTAATATTCATGAGATTAGTTGTGATGTCCCTCTTTTCATTTCTGATATTACTAATTTGTGTCTTCTCTCTCTTAATTTGTTACCCTAGCTGCAAGTTGATTGATTTTATTTATCTTTCAAAGTAGCAGCTTCTGATTTCATTGACTTTCTTTAATAATTTTGTGTTTTCAATTTCATTGGTTTCTGCTCAATTTTTTTTATTATTTCTTTTCTTCTACTTTGAATTTAATTTGTTCTTTATATAGTTTCCTAAGGTAGAAGCTTAGATTATTGATTTTAGCACCGTATTATTTTCTAATATATACCTTGTTGTTTTTAAAGAGCACTCACTGGTCAGGTATTTTGTCAAATGACTCTCAATTGGGGTTTATCTAAAAGTTTTATGGTTAGACTGAGTTTATGGATTTTGGGAAGGATGCCACACAGATGAGGTTCCCTCATTATCACTTAATTTAAGGGTCTATAATATCAGCATGACTTATAACTGGTGATACCTCAATCACTTGGTGAAACTAGCATCTGTCTTGTTTCTCAACTCTAAAATTACTATTTTCCATCTCCATGCTCTGTTCATTAGGAGTTATCAGGTTCAGCTCAAACTCAAGGGAAGCAGAAGAAATCTTCTCCTGGAAAAGGAATATCAAAGGGTTTACATCAGCCTATGTAATAAATATTCGGGGCAGAAGGTTTGGGGCCAAATACCCTATGTTTCTTAATGTTTTGTCTTCATCAGTAGCAATTATTAGTATAATATTCTAATGACGATATTTTTATTTCCTCATTTCTTATTTTATTATACTATTTCTGTGTGCATATTATTTTTATTTTTCTATTCTTAATTATTCAGCATTTTTGACTTACTTTGAAAATTACTCTGGTCCTCTAGTAAACATGACAGGAGGTTGGGTCAAAACCACAGTGCCTTTATCACAGAAGTCTGGGACTCTTGTTGCACCAAGTAGTTTTTTTCAAATTCATCCTTTTTTTTTTTTAAATTTTTTTTTTAATGTTTATTTTTTTTGAGACAGAGAGAGACAGAGCATGAACGGGGGAGGGGCAGAGAGAGAGGGAGACACAGAATCGGAAGCAGGCTCCAGGCTCCGAGCCATCAGCCCAGAGCCCGATGCGGGGCTCGAACTCACGAACCGTGAGATCGTGACCTGAGCCGAAGTCGGACGCTCAACCGACTGAGCCACCCAGGCGCCCCTCAAATTCATCCTTTATTTCCATTTTTCCTAAAACTTATCATCAGGAAATGGTGAAAAGTTGCAAGGGAAGAAGGCATGTTGATTCTTGGAGATTTTGTAAAAGTAAAGTTAGATTTTAGAGCAATGCCCTCACTGGGTATTGATTGTAATCTCTGAACTTTCTGTTGCTGTCAAGCTGTTATGAGGAGATTTCCACTTTAGCAATTAACGTTGAACTAATGGTACTTTAGGCAAGTAATTTTTCATTTAGTGAAATAACTAGCAGAGGAACCAAATAACACGAGTTCTAAATAATGCTGTTGAATTACATCCCTGACCCTTCTTATGCCTTGTAAGATCCTTTTGAATTTCTAAAAGGTCTAAGCGATATCTGTCTTAAAAACAAGAACTCATATAGTTTCCTTCATATATTTCATTAATCTTTAATCTTAGCTCATAAAATTTTAGAGCTTTGAATTTTTACTCTCATGTTGAATCTCAAAAATACTTACTTAAAAATAATAGACACATTGGGGTGTCCTGGGTGGCTCAGTCAGTTAAGCGTCCCACTTCAGTTCAGGTCATGATCTCCTGGTTGGTGAGTTCAAGCCCCTCCTTAGGCTCTGTGCTGACAGCTCAGAGCTTGGAGCCTGTTTCGGATTCTGTGTCTGCCCCTCCCATGCTCGTGCTCTTTGTCTCTTAATAATAAATAAACGTTAAAAATTTTTAAAAACTAGTAAACACATGAAAATAAATGTCATCTTTTTGTTCAAATTCCTGCTTTTAACTGCCATATCAGATGTCCACATTATTGGTTGATATTATGTTATCCAAATATTATCTTGCTCTTGTATTGCTTATTTATTGATAAATATTACTTTTTAAAGTATTTTAACTATGTGACCTTCATGGGGAATTCTAAAGAGCACTACTGTTCTGAACCCCTAATTCAACTCTATATCTAACTGATTTGAGTTAACTAGAAAACCAGATATTTGGTTTCCCTCCTTTCCTTGCTGTTAGTAATGGAGATAACATCCATATCTTCATAATAAAAGATAGAGATAAGCTCCTGGGGATTTTTATTCCTCCCATAAAGAAAGGGAGCTCTACTGCCTGCTTCCTTCCTTTCTGTATTTGGTTACTGGCAGAGATGATGCTCAGTTCCAGTGGCTGTATCGCAGCCGTGCAGTAATAAGCCTGAAGACAAAAGCCAATCAATGCACTGAGCACTGCAGAGTGAGCACAGGAGAACTGACATCCTTGTTCTAAGGATATTGTTGAGCTGCTGAATCTTCAATGATTGCCCAACTCTGTAATGATTATACAAAACAATAAGAAACATTTTTTTAAATTTTTTTAACGTTTATTTATTTTTGAGACAGAGAGGGACAGAGCATGAACAGGGGAGGGTCAGTGAGAGGGAGACACAGAATCTGAAACAGGCTCCAGGCTCTGAGCTGTCAGCACAGAGCCCGACGTGGGGCTTGAACTCACGGACCGTGAGATCATGACCTGAGCCAAAGTCGGCCGCTTAACCAACTGAGCCACCCAGGCGCCCCAAGAAACATTTCTTTTTAAAGTCACTTTCATCTGGATAGTTTTCTAGCAGTTTAAAACATCCTACTGTGAGGCTGACCATATTTGAGACACTTTATATATATGGAGTAAAGAGCCTTGGAAGGAGATATTGTAGGAGAATGAAATGGTTTTCTAAGTGGAAGGGACAAGAGGCAGTAATTTTGATACAGATGTAAAATTTACCTTTTGTTGTATAGAATTCCTTCTTTAAAATATTTTATTAAATAGAGGCAGCTGAGTGGCTCAGTCAGTTGAGCATCTGACTTGATTTCAGCTCACATCATGATCTCACAGTTCGGGAGATCAAGCTCTGCTTTGGTTTCTGTGCTGACAGGGCAAAGCCTGCTTGGGATTTTTCTCTCCCTCTCTCTCTGCCCCTTTTCCACTCACACTCTCTGTCTTTTTCTCAAAATAAATAAATAAACATAAAAAATATTTGATTAAATGTATTCTGAACCTGCTTTTCAAGATGTTTCCTTTTAAGTTTATGTTACCATCATTTCCCCGAAATTATTTTAAATTATTATTTTGTTTTTTATTTGAGAGATGAAAGTACAAGGAATGTTCCTATGTTCATCTTGATTGTGTATACAGTACTAGATTCCCTCTGCCCCCACATCTACTGGCATACTTTCCCTTCTTGTATAAATTCACACATAAATTCACAGAATCTATCTGTCTGCACATTATATTTCATTAATGTTTTCAGTTCACTGAAATGATGTAACACTCCACATCTTGTTCAGAACAAACAAAATTGGGAGTGTCAGTTTCCAAAAGAAAATAGACAAGAAAAAGAAAAGACAGTCATTAGTATTTTGGTCAAGGATTTTCAGTGGAGCAAGAACCACCTGCCTTGTTCTTTCTCTGCTTTGAATTTAAAACATCCACCTTTTTTATTTTGCTCCACAAGTAGTGCTACTTTTCTCTTTGTTATTTGTGTTTGCTAATCAAGCTGCCAAAACTTCTTGGATTGTGGCTTTTTAAAGCTAGGGAAAAGCATGACACTTAACCAACATTTTTTAAAATGTCACAGCATTTAGGGAGGTAGAATATTCTTGAAATCCATACAGATAATCTTTCTTCGGATTATAAGCATTATATAATTCCCTCTAGTTTCCAAAATCAATCAACAGGCATGATGAGTTTTTTTTTTTTTTATTCCAACTTTATATTTTAAAAGCACATTTTAGGAGAAACAGAAAATGTGATGACCATCTTTAAACAGACCTAGCTGTGTGAATCTAGTACTAGGAAGAGGAAGCAGAATTTCATGCTTTTGTTTAGAAGACTTCTTAGTCATTTAACATGGTGATGAATCAGAATATGAAATTCCTTTATGGTTATAATCAATTTGAGTAACAGCTGAGAAAGTATAATAGAAATCATACAGTTTTTACCTTTGTCCCATAAAAGTCATGAAATATCCTGACAGGGCAATTCCATCTATTTGCCTCTTCTTATAAATCTTTTAAAATCTGTTTTAATAATGTGCTAATTTCCCTACCACATAAGCCAAATATACTCGTAATGGATTTGGGACTTAAC
The DNA here is from genome assembly GCF_018350175.1 of Felis catus. Classification (NCBI taxonomy): domain Eukaryota; kingdom Metazoa; phylum Chordata; class Mammalia; order Carnivora; family Felidae; genus Felis; species Felis catus. Next base: position 27,596,321 of record NC_058378.1, on the reverse strand, counting down.
CTCTGGGTTTGTTTCATTTTGGTTGAAATACAAAATGGAGGACGATTTTAAAAATCACAATCAGCCATAATTACTTTGATTATGGCTAATAATTCAACACAGGTATTCCTTACCTAATTATTAACTATAAACTTTACAGGTAAATCCCCTACATTCAGAAAGATTTGAAGAAGCAACGTAGTACTACAAAATGTTATTGCTATCTCCAAAGTGTTTCTTACTAAAGCAAGGGACAGAGATAGATAATATTAATATGAGTATACTATGTTCCATATTACCACTTCCTCAGATGACCAGGATTTTTGCCTGACAGAACTTGGGACAATTATCTTGTTCTTTGTGTTCAGAGATGATGTGATGACAGGTTATTTCCTGAGCAATAACTGAGATATGTGACCTGCTGTCCTTGCAGGAGAGAGCCATTTTGTAGCTGACAGCAGCAGTCACTGAGAGAAGAGCTTGACATTTGTGGCCTTGTAGCCTTTGGGTCAGCTGAGTCTGTTTTTATTCCTTCTGGTTGGTATGATATCCTAGCTTCTGTCTTGTCTTGGTGACTAATGCTGATGCTGGTTTGTTGCAAATGGTCTCTGCATGCATTCCCTCTCTCTTAGCATCCTATACATGCAGTCACAACCTTTCAATTCTGGTGCCATTTCTCCCATCTTCTCAGTGAAATACAGTAAGCACCATTATAAATGCAGAGAGAATCCGTTTTACTCAGCTCTCCTTGATTTAGAGTGTCTTTTACTATCATTGCCCATAAAGAAATTACTGAGCCAATAATTGTATGTTTTTAACCTATTCTTAGTCTGCTTGAGTAGAACATTGTTCTTATAATGTATTAGATACATGCAGATTCACTAATGAATGTTGAAAAAGAAAAAGGGGTCTTGGGTTGATTAGCCTTTATAATATTGTACTAGTAATAACAATAGTGTCAAAAATACTTCTATCTTACATGTGAATAGTCATTTTGATTTCTGTAGTTTTATCACATGCAGTACAGATATCACTGCAGTATGAACAGGTAATTCCCAAAAGGATCAAGCTTCTTCTGTCTCAAAAGTTTGTTGAGATTCTATTAGCAGAGATACGTTTAATGACTGACTACCAAGTTCTTTGAAATTATAAGAAAGTTAGGATGACACCAAAGCATAAATATCTTAATGTACGTTTTAAATTCCATGTTCTCCTGATTCTCCTTCGCTTAATCTCTGTCACTGTGGCTAACTCATCTTCTAAATATTTTCTCAAAAATACATATCTTCAAAGTTCTGTGATTTGGCCGACTGCCACAGTTCTAAATGTCATCTCTATGCAAATGCTTTTTGAATCTTTCTCTTACTCTCTCCTTCACTTTCTCCTACTTTCCTTCCCTTCCTCCCTGTCTCTGTTATCTCAGTTTCCTTCCTGTCTGGTAGATAGCTGGACAAACTCAACGTGAGCAGACTTATCCTCTTTCTGAGACCCCCTTTTCTTCCTGGCTTATTACTGATAATAGTTCCTCTATTTCTTCTAGACATCCAGGATCAATACTTTAGTCATCTTGGATTCTTCCATGGTTTATTGCCTACTGCATCTAGTCAGTAGTAAAATATTGACATTTCTATCTCAATACCAAATATCTCAAACTTTTCATTACCATGTCCCACATCCTCATTCAAATATTTATGAACTTTTCTTCTAGCTTGCTCTAACAGTGTCCTAAGTTGTCTTCTCACCAGCTACACAATTTTATACACCAATTCTATATTAATTATGCAAAGAAATGTTTTCCAAAGTATCTTTTTCCAAGGTTTTATTCAAATGAAATGGAACCTAAATATATAGAACATAAGGGATTGAGTGTGGGCACTCACACCTAGTCATATTTAGGTTTGTCTTTACCTTACCTCTCCTCTGCCCACTCACGGTGCTCTGAGAGATACTCTAATGGGAATATAGTTGAAAACCACTGTTAAGATATATTCTCAGACAAATTAATTATGAACAGATGCTAAAACTGTATTTCAAACATGCTTCAAGGGGAGAAGCTTTAGAAAAAACAAATTCAAACGATTCATCTTAGTAGAGATGGTTCATAAGGGAAAACAATAATTAGATAAAAATTATTAGATTGTCTATAGCTATGCCAAAAATTCATCAGGCTCTCAGCATGATGATTAGTTGAAGCAAGTTCAACTCCTTGAAGAGATTATAACCTCATGAAAGGCTATTAGAAAATTACACTGGTTATTTTACCAGGAATGGTGATTATTTTCTGAAAAAGTAGTGAATTACATTATACAAGACATTTTGTCCCAGATAAGGTATGAAATGATTTTCTTTCTTACCACTAGTCACATTAGAATCTTATTCAAACTTTACAAACTTTACTCAAACTTTACAAAGTTAAGTATTTACCAAATTAAGAACAAATTCTTGGGCTTGGAATTTAAATCACAACCTGATAAGATCTCAAATTGTTAGCCCTTTTGCATTTTTACTACTTTGATGGTTCTGCTGTGTAAACTCTACTATTTCTAATTTCTTAATTACAGCCATAATTTTTTCTGTGGTTTCTCATGCACTACTGCTTGTGTAATATGCTTCTTCCCCAACTTGCCTCCCTATGTTTATTTATTTCTTAGCTGTTCTACATGGACCAATGTTTTCCATGTCACCTTTTCTATGAGAATTTTCTAAAATCTCTTTAATTGGATATGACTTCACCATTTTTAAGTGTTTTATTGAGCTTCATATGCTACTCTGGCAGTTGTCTTTTTCTGCTGTGTTTTCTATTGGTAATGGGAGACATAGGTAAATATATGACAGATAATTCATTGAGAGTGCTTCTAATACATGACAAAACATTAATGGTGATCATGTAGTTTGTAAACTTGTTACATCTCCAGATTGATATAAGAGGATAAAAAACTTGGTACTTAGAATTATTTGGGGGGACCATCTTTTACTAGTTATGCAATTTTAGGCATAAGTGTTTAATCTCACTGGAACATCTATTCTCTTCAAATAAATCTAGTTACACATATAGGTAAGTAGATATCTACCAAAATGATTTTTTCCATGGTAGAGAAAAAAGCAATACTCATAAATATAGAAGAAGATAGCCTGAATATGAGCGTTTACTGGGCATCTCTGAGAATATTGAGGATAATGGGCACCTGGGCACAGTGATGAAGTCCTCTAAGGAGAAAGGAACAGATAAATCTAAGACCTATTATAGATAAAAACAGCAAAAATGCTTATTATGTACTTTCTGTCTTTACTTTTACTGGCAGACTCCTTATGACTCTTGGAGAACTTCAGAGGTAGAAATAGTGAAATGATAATGTAAACGACTTCTTGCTTCAAATGAAAAGTTTTCAGAACATTTTTGCTGGCCCACAGAATTCTTGTTAGCTGTGGGCATTTCAGGTTTTATTCTGATTAATCTCTTAACTTCAGGGATTTGTCCATCAAGTAATATAATAAATAAATAAACAAATAAATAAGTAAAATAAATATAATAAATGTGTGCACTATAGAGGCAAAGCCAAGTATTACACACCAGAGCTTTAGTAATATTAATGAATAGATTTGAAGCGTAAACTTTTCCATGGTCAAAGACCCAAATTAAATGTTCTGCAACTGATTTAATAATTCCTTAAACTAATGGTAAAGGTAATAAGTACATTATTTCAAAACAAATTCATTGTGAGTTTTAGTTTTAAAATTACCTGTTATGAAGTACATTCCCAATCTTAAGGATGCATAGAAGTAGGATTGTTGAATTAGAGGAACTTGAGCTAAAAAATTATATTTCACTCAACACACAATTACTCAGCAACTACTGTGTAACAGAAGCATTTGGGGGGCTAAATCTTCAGGCTAAGTGACTGACTAAATATGGAGAGTGAAGGTACATAGGAAGAAGGAGAAATAAATTTGGTGAGAGAAGCTAATGATAACAGATTCTTAGGGCACACACAGAGGTACAATTTATGGTCATATAACTTCTAATTACTTTATCTTTTTAGAATATAAAATGGGGTAACAACTAATAATATATAAAGCACAGAAACAGAATACTAACCTTGTCTGAGATGTGAATGGAAAAAAGGGAAAAATCATAAAAGGATCCCTGAATATGTGTTTTCTGTAAAGAAAAATGGAAAGTTCATAGAGATGTGGAAATTAAACAACATGCTACTGAACATCCAGTGGTTCAAAGAAGAAATAAAAAGACAAATTAAAAATATCTTGAGACAATGAAAATGGAAATATAATATGCCAAATTTAGTGAAAAGCAACAAAAGTAGTTTTCAGAGAGCAGTTCATAGAAATAAATGCCTACCTCAAGAAACAATAAAAGTCTCAAATAAACAACCTAACACTGGGAGAAAACTTGGGGTTTCTTATACATCAAAAAAAAAAAACAGAAAAAGTATAAATGAAGCCTAGAGTTAATAGAAGAAAAGAAATAATAAAAATTAGAGAACAAATAAATGAAATGAAGCTTAAAAAGACAACAGTGAAGACCAATGAAACCAAGTTTTTTTTTAATAAATGAAATTGAAAAGCTAGACTCAATATGAAATAATGTGGACTCAAATAAATAAAATCAGAAATGAAAAAGATGTTACAACTGATAACACAGAAATACAAAGGATCATAAGAGATAATTATGTGCCAACAAATTGGACAACCTAGAAGAAATGGATAAATTCCTGGAAATATACAACCTATCAAGACAAAATCATGATGAAATAGGAAGTATGAATAGACTGATTACATGTAAGGAAAAGGAACCAGTAGACAAAAATCTCCCAATAAACAAAAGTCCAGGACCAGATGGCTACACTGGTGAATTCTATGACATATTCAAAGAAGAATTATTGTCACTTCTTCTCAAATTCATCCAAACACATTTATGACTTTGGCTTTACCCTGATACCAAAACCAGACAAGGACGTCACAAGAAAAAAAAAAATTACCAGCCAATATCTTTGATGCACATAGATGCAAAAATACTCAAAAAAATATTAGCAAACCAAATTCAACAATACTTAAAAAATGTGTATACTGTAATCAAGTGGGATTTATTCCACAAATGCAAGCATGGTTCCACATCTGCAAATCAATCCATGTAATATGCCGCATTAACAAAATGAGGATTAAAAATACCTGATCATTTCAATCAATGCAGAAAAATCATTTGACAAAAGTTAACGTCCATGTATGATAAAAACTTTTAACAAAAAAATTCAGGGGAGCATACTTCAACATAATAAGGCTACTGTGACAATCCCTCAGGTAACATACTAAATGGTGAAGAGATGAAAGGTTTTCCTCTAGATTCAAGAACAAAACAATGATGCCCACTACTGCCACCTTTATTCAAATAGTTGTGGAAGTCCTAGTCACAACAATCATTTAAGAATAAGAAATAAAAGCATCTAAATTGGAAGGGAAGAAGTGAAACTATTTGCAGATGCCATGATACTATATACAGAAAACCCTAAAGACTCCATCAAGAATTGTTAAACTACTAAACAAATTCAATAAAGTTGCAGGATACAAAATCAATACACAAACTCTGTTGCATTTCTATATGGTAATAACAAACTATCAGAAAGAGAAATTAAGAAAACAATTTCACTTACAATTGCATCAAAAAGAATAAGATACCTAGCAAAAATTTTAACCAAGGAGGCAAAAAGACTTGTGTATTTACAACTAGAAGATATTAGTGAAATAAATTGATGAAGATACAAATATATGGAAAGATATTCCATGATCATGGATTGGAAGAATCAATATGTCCATACTACCCAAAGCAATTTACAGATTCAATGCAATCCCTATCAAATTCCAGTGGAATTTTTCATAGAACTAGAACAAATAATCCTAAAATTTGTATGTAACCACGAAAGACCCTGAACAGCCAAAGCAATCTTGAGAAAGAAGAACAAAGCGGGAGTCATCAAACTAGCTTATTTCAGGATGTATCACAGAGCTGTGGCAGTTTAACTAGTATGGTATTAGCATAAAAACAGACACATAGATGAATGGAACAGAATAGCGAGCCCAGAAATAAACCAATGCGTATATAGTTAATTCATGTACGACAAAGGAGTGAAGAATATACAATGGGGGAATTGTCTTCAATAACTTGTGTTGAGAAAACTGGACAGCCATAAGCAAAAGAATGACATTGGATGACTATCTTATACCATACAAAGAAACTCATTCAAAACAGATTAAAGATTTGAACGTAAGATCTGAAATTATAAAACCAGAAAACGTAGGTGGTAAGCTCCTTGACATAGGTCTTGGTGGTGTTTTTTTTTTTAAATCTCATACCAAAAGCAAAGCAACACAAAGTAAAAATTAACGAGTGGAACTACATCAAACTAAAAGGTTTCAGTGTAGCAAAGGAAACCATTATAAAATGAAAAAGTATTCTACTGACTGGGGAAATATTTGCAAATTATATATGTGATAAGGGGATCATATCCAAAATATAGTCAGCCCATGAGCAACATGGGTTTAACTGCACAGGTCCACTTATATACAGAATTTTTTTCAATAACTATGGCACAGTACTAGTATACTGTAGTGGAAATGAAAATTGGTATAGTCACTATATGGAGAACAGTATGGAGTTTCCTCAAAAAATTAAAAATGGAAATGTCATGTGATCCAGCTATTCCACTTCTGGGTATTTATCCAAAGACAATGAAAACACTAATTCGAAAAGATATATACACTCCTATGTTCATTGCAGTATTCTTTTCAAAAGCCAAGTTACGGAAGCAACCCCAATGTTTCTCTCTATATACTAGTCATCCACACAGAAGAATGAAATCTTGCCTTTTACAGCAAAAAAGATGGACCCTTTATGCTAAATGAAATAAGGCAGAGAAAGACACCATATGATCTCTTTTATATGTGGGATCTAAAAACAAACAAGCCAAACACCAGAAAAATAAAACAAACAAACAAACAAACAAACAACATCTATAGAAACCTAACCTCAGTATACTTCCCTAATTCTCATTGGCCAGAATGGTGTGTCAGGGGTTATCTAAACCAATAACCATATCCAAGAGAAATGTTTGTATAATAATTTGGATTTACCTCTGAGCTGAGAACGAAATCATTTTCTTGCTGTTTGGATACCTAAATAAATTCATGGTTCTTTTAGCAAGGAGGTTGGTAATGAGTGTCAGGGAGCCAACCAATTGTATCTACTACATGTGATTCTCTAAGTGTGATCTCTGGACCAGTAACATTAACATTATTTGGGAACTTGTCAAAATCCAAATGATTCTTCTCTGCATCAGACCTATTGAACCAGGAACTTTGTAGGTGGGGCCCAGCCATCTGTGTTTTAATGGATCCTCCAGGTGTTTCTGATCTAGTGTAAAGTTAAAAAATCACTGCGTTATTGTAAAGTTTACTGAGGAGAGAATATACTATTTGCTTAGAGCTGTAGCTTTGCACAACTCCAGAGAATACGATGTGTATAAAACGCAAAAATGAAAGTGAGCTCCAACTAGGTAGTTCAGCTGCAAATCTAGCCTTGTCACTGGCACGTTACTCCCTCCAACATGTGTTAAGCACTAGCAAAGTTAGTAAACAATTTTTATAAAGGTATTTAGTAAATAATCAATAATTTTTACTAATACAAAGGTATTTAGTAAAAAAAATTAAATACAAAGGTATATAGTAAATAATCAATAATTTGGTCTTTTTTCTCACAACAATTATATTATGTATCAGATATTGTGGTGGTCACTTTCAGATAGGTCATCATATTTTGGAATCCAGATATCCAGGGCTATCTACAGCAAGAATACAAGTCAGTTTCACTTTCATAAGAAAATATCAATTTATCCAGTCAACACTTAATATCTAAAACAAATGGAAGTTCTTTTGCCTGATAACCCTGAATGTGCATCCTTCACAACCTAACTCACTGTTGACATCAATTTCAAATACATTATTATGATTCAGTGCTGTCAAAAGTCATGCTAAGATCATTCATTCATCTATCCATTAAATTTCTCTCTAGAATCAAAGTTCTATAGGTCCCATTTCTGTATTATATCAGAAAACCAAAAAAGTGCAAACCAAAGTTCTAGTTTTTTAACTTTCTGAAGATGATGTTGATATCGTATAAAAGAAATAGTTTTATGAAGAATGCTTTTGCATGTTTTGTAACTATTTGTGAAGACCATTGTTCATTATGTTATTTAATAATGAAAAATATGAATACCTAAGTGATACATTCTTTCCTCTTAGCATACAGTGTTGAGGAGAAAAATCTTTTTAAGTCACTCGCAATGAAAATTTCTAAGTTCTTAGTTTCATTTTAATAGATATTCTGAATTATGTCACTCATTGTTTTATTCTTGTTTGGAATGCAAGAGATCAGGTTAATACTTAATTGCTATACCTCAACACTACAGTTTTTTGATGATTATGCTTCAGCCTCCCAATTTTCATTATGCTCTTGTTGTATTGCCCTTGTTTAAAGTTTTAAGAGCTTATTGTACTCTTGCCTCCTTTTTTAAGTTTTTTAAAAATTTATTTTGAAAGAAGGAGAAAGAGAGAGAGAGAGAGAGAGAGAGAGAGAGAGAGAGAGAGAATCCCAAGTAGGCTCTACACTCTCATCACAGAACCTGATGTGGCACTTGAACTCATGAACCTGTGAGATCATGACCTGAGCCAAAATCAAGAGTCAGACACTTAACCGACTGAGCCACCCAGATGTCCCATACCCTTGCCTCTTTTTAAAGCTTCTTTGATTTTTTTTGAGTAGGAGAGTTATAAAAATACATCTCTCCTTCTATCCAATCACACATCCTGACATCCATGCATCTGTCCTTCCATCTTTTTGTCCAACCTCCATACTTTATCTACCCATCCACCCATCCATCCATCTACTCATCTTCCTATCCATTCATTTATTTTTTTTCAAATTTCTTATTGCATATAGCCAAAAATATCCAAAGAAGGTGAATATAATGCATATTATGATTGTTAGTAGACCCATGGATCCAGAGAATGTCTATTCTAGAACTAGATCAATTTCTTCATTTTACAAAAGGAATGTAGTGGCTTTAAAAAATATATCATTTTAGCTGACTTTTCACAATTCTGGCTTACACTGAAACAAAGCTTTTCTGGAATTCTGGAACTATTTAATAGTTTTTAAGTGTATGTATAAATCCTGAGGTGCTTTAGTAGACTTATTTAAAATAGTTTGTAAACCAATGTACATAAATACAACTTTACAAAAAAAAAGAAAATAGAGAATAAAATTTATTAAAGAAGTCACTTCAGTTCCTTAATTAGTGAGCTTTGCTACTGCATTTAAACTATGAGTTTTCTTTATTCTTTCAAAAAAATACTAGTAAAAGTTCTGATTCAATGCAACAGGCCCTCTCAAGATGTTCATAATCAATTTCTATTCAACTTTCTAGAGAAATATCTATTACATGAATTAAATATACTCACATGTTTAAACCATATTAAGCTGGGCACTGCAAAGTTTTAATATATTGAGTATAATAGTAAGAAGATTTAAGGTAAGTGAATGTTAGCTACAAACTATGAATTTGTTCTTTACAAATCTTGATCTTGTACACCTGTACATAGAAAGCTTTTATGAACCATGTGATATTCAGCTACTATTGGGAAAGTAAAATCACTACTATTAATGAGATTTAGTCTATATTCTTTCACTGTAACATTATAACTCACTAAAAATAATTAAAATTCTGTTCGAGTCAAAAATAAGATGGAACTAAAATTCTAGGCATTTTAAATTTATATTACAATTGGTATAATTTCAGTGGATGTAAAATTCCAGAATGGATGTAGAATTCATAGGATTAGCACAATTAATACAGCAAAAATATCATCTGTAATTTCTCACAGCACAAATAAAAATATTTACTTGTTTATATGGTTACATGTATTTATACCAAGATGGATAGATGTTGATCAGCAAAGCTGAGAGGGAAAACAGTAGATAGAATCTGATATATAATGTTGCTACAGCCAGGACTTATCTAAGTGCCATAGAAGGATTTTTCAAAAGTTTGTAACTTTTATGGTGAAATATACACAGAAAAACCACAGATGATACTCATTTCATTCCAGCATCTAAACCAGTGCCCCACAGAGGGCAGGTGCAACAAATAAGTGATTTGAAAATATTTAGAATAGTGCTGTCCAAAAAAACAATTTTCAATGATGGAGAATATCTGCATTAAAATGATAGTACATGTGGGAGGCTAGAGTGATTGAGGAAGTGAGTTTTTAATTGTATTTAATTTGTATTAATGTAATATAAAGTTAAATAGCAGTACATTTCTAGCAGCCATTGTATTAGATATACAACACAGCTTTAGAAAGTAGTCAATGAAAGCAACTAAATGGTACACACCATGAAAACACATAAAAAAACATTTATTTGTTCATATATTATTTGCTTTTGGTTTTACACTTCCTTCCCCTGCCCATATCCTCGTTGTCAATTTTACTTTTCGAAACTGTAGACTCTTAAGACGGTTACCGAAGTTAAAATTATACAGAATGTATTGTCAGAAATTAATCTCTTCTCTTATCCCTTCCACTTTATTCTGACCATCCCTTGTAAAGAATACGTTTCCTTGTTTGTTTAGCAATTCTTCATGTGAGTCTTTTTTATAATGTGTGTGAAAATAAACAGATTAAGATATGCTTTCTTCTTTTCCTTTCATTATTAGACAAAAGGTAATATATTGACTATACTGTTATATTTGAAATACTGAGTTCATGCTGACATCTTCCATGCAATCCCATCCCACAGAGTTCTTCTTTGTTTTTTCCATGCCCTTAGCAGTATTTCCATTATTTCATAGGGATAACGCTGGCTCTCAAAAATTCCTACATGTTTACTTATCGTCTCAGTGCTACAACACACAGTACTCCTGGAGTGTTTCTTAGAGTGCTTTGCTGACTTTGCTATTTCCTCACCTTCCCTGTCTGTTCTTTTGGATTTACCTTTTGTTTTGTCTATTGACAGGTTTCTTCCTATGAAGGAAGATTCATGGAAATTAAACATTTTGTGTACCTTCATGTCTAAAAGTATGTTCATCCCATGGTTCACTTCATTAATGAATTGGCTAAGTATTGAATTTCAAATTCAAAATAACTTCCCCTTAGAATTTGAATATATTGCTTCATCTTTTTTCCCTTCAGATCCAGGGTTGCTCATGAAAGTCTGATTTTACTATTTTAATGATAATGTTTTCTCTCTTGAACTGAGACATAGTTCTTAGTTTCATTTTAATAGATATTCTGAATTATGTCACTCATTGTTTTATTCTTGTTTGGAATGCAAGAGATCAGGTTAATACTTAATTGCTATACCTCAACACTACAGTTTTTTGATGATTAAGCTTCAGTCTCTATTTATTATTTATCAAATTCTGCTTTATTTTTTTATTTTAATTTTATTTTTTTAAATTTACATCCAAATTAGTTAGTTACATCCAAATTAGTGCAACAGTGATTTCAGGAGTACATTCCTTAATGCCCCTTACCCATTTAGCCCATCCCCCTCCACAACCCCTCCAGCAACCCTCAGTTTGTTCTCCATATTTATGAGTTTTCTTCTGTTTTGTCCCCCTCCCTGTTTTTATATTATTTTTCTTCCCTTCCCTATGTTCATCTGTTCTGTGTCTTAAAGTCCTCATATGAGTGAAGTCATATGATGTTTTTCTTTTTCTGACTGACTAATTCTGCTCTTTTCTTTATCCTTAGTGTTCTGTAATGTTTAAGGGTATGTCTCAGAATGGTTATCCTTGCATCCAAGCACTAGAACATAGTGATAATTGCGTATAGACTCTGAGTACCTGAGTTTGAATTCTGACTATGGTACCTAGCACTTTCCTGAGGAAACAATGGTAACTTGGCAGAGTTTCTGTTTTTAAGAGCTCTCTGACAGGTTTTTGAATTTTTTTTAACGTTTATGTATTTTTGAGAGAGAGAAACAGATCGTGAGCAGGGGAGGGGCAGAGAGAGGGAGACACAGAATCTGAAGCAGGCTCCAGGCTCTGAGCTGTCAGCACAGAGCCTGATGCAGAGCTGGAATCAACTCTCTTTGCTCTCACCCAGGGAATCCCTAGCAACATGTGAAGGATCACCCAATACCACAGGACAATGGATATTTTGTTTCTATGGCCCCAAATGCCCCCTACACACTGAACTTTGTTTTGCTAGAGCTACAGAGCTTGGAGTGCTTTTGCTTCTCTATTTTTCTTTCACTCTTTTCCTGGTGTGTGTTTTTCCTGATGATAGAAACTGGAGAGGTTAAAAATGATCTTGAGTAATAGATAGATTCATGGGTGATTCTGAAAGAGGAAATTTTAACAGTTCAAACTCACAAACAGTAGGAGAGTAGATAAAAAAATGAAAGTAATTTGGAGGCTTTCTTAGCATATCTATATACCTGACAGAGATATTAAAAAGGGAAAAGGGAAGGCTAAAGTGTAAAAGATGGAATATGCTAAGTGTTAGTGAGGACACTGATCAACTATATCTCTCAGGTATTGTTGATAGGACTAAAATTTGTTCCAACCATTTTGGAAACTATCAGATATGTCTACTAACATGACATATATGTATATTCTGTGACCCAGAAATTCCACTGATTGGCATATTCCATGAAAATATGTACATATATTCCTAGTACCAAAAGACATGGAGTAAGATGCTCATAGCACCACTATATATGATAATTCCAAAATTGAAAGTATTCAAATATCCATTAACCATAGAATGGTTAAATAAATTATGGTATAATTGTATAATGGAATTTTATTGGGTTTTTTTTTTGGAATTTTATATAAGAAGAATAACCTAAAACTCTGTGTATCTTGTGGGGCAAATTATATAAGTTTAATGTTGAGTAAAATTTAACAGAAGAGTATATACAATATGATTCCATTTAAAATAACCAAAACAGATAAAACTAATATATTCTCTTAGAACTTTCCAGTCTCTTAGTGTAGTGGTATCCAGCGTGAAACAAATTAATCCAAAACTTAGCAGATTAGAATAACAAACATTTATTATCTTACACATTTTCTGAGAGTTAGGAATCCAGGAATAGCTTAGCTGGGTGTTCTGCTCCACAGTCTCTCATGAATTTGCAGTAAGATGTCATGTGAGCCTGCAGTTATCTGAAGCCTTGAGCAAAACTAGAGTATCAACTTTTTTATTTATTTGAAGTCCAGTTGACATACAATATTATATAAGTGTCATGTGTACAACATGGTGATTTGACATTTATATGCCTCATGAAATGATCACATGCTGTCTATTTACCATCCATCACCACACAAAGTTGTTACAGTATTATTGATTATATCTCGTATGCTGTATTTTTATCCCTATAACTTACTTGTTTTATATAAATGGATGTTGGTACCTTTTAATCCCCTTTATCTATTTTATCCATTCTCCTCTTCACCTTCCTCTCTGGCAACTACCAATTTGTTCTTTGTATTTATGGGTCTGTTTTGTTTTGTTTAGTTTGTTCATTTTTTTGTTTGCTTGTTTTTGTTTTAACTTTTACATATAAATAAAGTCATCTGGTATTTGTCTTTTTCTGAGTTATTTCACTTAGCATTGTACTATCTAGATCCATTCATGTTCTGCAAATTGAAAGATTTCATCTTTCTTGTGATTGAGTAATATTTCATTGTATATATGTACCACATCTTCTTTATCCATTCATCTATTGATGGGCAATTAGGTTGCTTCCATACCATGGCTGTTTTAAATATTTCAGTGGACATTGGGGTGAATATATCTTTTCGAATTAGTATTTTCATTTTTAATGGATATAGACCCAGAAGTGGAATTGATGGATCATATGGTGGATCTATTTTTAATTTTTGAGGAATTTCCATACTGTTTTTGATACGGGTGCATCAGTTTACATTCCTACTAACAGTGTCCAAAGGTTCCTTTTTCTCCACACCCACACTAATACTTGTTATTTATTTATTTATTTATTTATTTATTTATTCATTTATTCATTTATTTTTATAGTTTTGATATTAGCCATTCTGAGAGCTGTGAGGTAATATCTTATTGTGGTTTTGATTTACATTTCCCTGATGATTAGTGATACTGAGCATCTTTTTATGTATCTGTTGGCCATCTGTATGTCTTTTTTGGGAAAATGTCTATTCAAGTCATCTGCCCATTTTTTAACCAGATTGTTTGTTTGGAGTTAGATTGTATGAGCTCCTTATATATTTTGGATACTAACCCTTTATTAGATACATCATTTGCAAAGGTCTTCTACTATTCAGTAGGTTGCCTTTTTATTTTAATAATGGTTTCCTTCACTATAAAAAAGCTTTTTAGTTTGACATAATCCCATTTATTATGTTTTGTCACTCTTGCCTGAGCAGAAAAATCTGAAAAAAAATATTGCTAAGACTGATGTCCAAGAGTTTACTGCTTGTTTTCTTTTAGAAGTTTTATGATTTCAAGTCTTACATTTAGATCTTTAATCCATTTTTTAATTTATTTTTGTGTATGGCATAAGAAAGTGGTCTAGTCTCATTCTTTCTTTTGCATGTAGCTGTCCAGTTTTTTCAACACCAATTATTGAAAAGACTGGTTTTTTTCCCCTTTGTATATTCTTCCCTTTTTTGTTGTAGATTTATTGACCATATAAGCATAGATTTATTTCTGGGCTCTCTATTTTGTTTCATTGATTTATGTGTCTGTTTTTGTGCCAGTACCATACTGTTTTGATTACTGTAACTTTGTGGTATAACTTGAAGTCAGGGAGTGTGATACCTCCAACTTTGTTCTGCTTTCTAAGATTGCTTTGGGTATTCAGGTTTATTTTATGGTTCCATACAAATTTTAGAAATATTTTTTCAAGTTCTGTGAAAAATGCTATTGAAACTTCAATAGGGATTGCATTGGATCTGTAGATTGCTTTGGGTAGTGTGGACATTTTAACAATATTAATTCTTGCAATTAATGAGCATGGAATATCTTTCCATTTATTTGTGTCATCTTAAATTTCTATCATCAGTGTCTTGTAGTTTTCACGCATAAGTCTCTCACCTCCTTGGTTACATTTATCCTTAGGTATTTTATTCTTTTTGGTGCATTACAAATGGAATTATTTTCTTAATTTTTCTTTCTCGTAGTTCAAACTTAATGTGTACAAATGCAACAGATTTTGCATATTAATTTTGTATCCTATAGCTTTACTGAATTTATTTATTAACTTTAACAGTTTTTTGGTGAAGTTTTTAGAGTTTTCTTCATATAGTATCATGTCATCTTCAAAGAGTGACAGTTTTACTTAGTCCTCACAAATTTGGATACCTTTTATTTCTTATTCTTGTCTGATTGTTGTGGCTAGGATTTTGAATAATATGTTGAATAAAAGTGATGGGAGTGGGTATCCTTGTCTTGTTCCTGATCTTAGAGGGAAAAGTTTCAGCTTTTCACTTTTGAGTATGATGTTAGCTGAAAGTGTGCTATATATGACCTTTATTATATAGAGATATGTTCCCTCTATATCCACTTTATTGAGAGTTTTTAACCACGAATGGATTTTGAATTTCGTGAAATACTTTTTCTGCATTTATTGAGATGATCCTTCATTTTGTTAATGTGGTGTGTCACTTTGATTCATTTGTGGATATTGAACCAGGCTTCTATCCCTGGAATAACTACTACTTGATCATGGTATGATCCTTTTAATATGCTGTTGAATTTAGGGGGCTAATATTTTCTGAGGGTTTTTGCATCCATGTTAATCATAGACATTGGCCCCTAAAGTTCTTTTTTGTGTGTGGTATCTTGTTTGGTACTGGTATCAGGTAATACTGGCCTTGTAGAATGATTTTGGAAGCATTCCTTTCTCTTCGTTTTGTTGGACGAGTTTGAGAAGGATAGGTATTAACTATCTTTAAATGCTTCATGGAATTTACCTCTGAAGCCATCTGATCCTGGACTGTCATTTGTTGGGAGTTTTCTGATTACTAATTTGTATCATTTCTAATAATCTTCCCATTCATATTTTCTATTTCTTCTTGATTACTTTTTAGAAGATTGTATGTTTGTAGGAATTTATCCACTTCTTCTAGATTGTGTAATTTGTTGGCATATAATTGTTTATGTAGTCTCTTATAATTCTTTGTATTTTGTGGTGTTAGTTGTTACTTTTTCTCTTTTATTTATTTTATTTAAATGTTGATCTATTTATTTTTGAGAGAGAGAGAGAGCGAGAGAGAGAGAGAGAGCTGGGGAGTGGCAGAGAGAGAGAGAGATAGACAGAGGATCCGAAGCAGGCTCTGCCCTGTCAGCACAGTGCCCGATGTGGGGCTTGAACTCACAAACCATGAGATCATGACCTGAACTGAAGTCTAACACTTAACTGACTAAGCCACCCAGGCACCCCTTTTTTTTCTGATTTTATTTGGGCCTTCTCTTTTTCTTGATGAGTCTGACTAAAGGTTTATCAATTTTGTTTATTTTTTCGAAGAATCAGCTCTTTATTTTATTGATCTGTTTTATTATTTAAAATTCAGTCTCTATTTCATGTATTCACTGATCTTTATTATTTCCTTCCTTCTACTAACTTTGGGCTTTGTTCTTTTTTCCTAGCTTCTTGTAAGGTTTGATTGTTTATTCGAGATTTTTCTTGTTTCTTGAGGTAAGCCCGTATTGCTATAAATTTTCTAGAGGGTCCATTTCTAAGCTCACTCATATGGCTGTTGACCTGAGGCCTCATATCCTTGATAGCTGTTGGTTATCAGTGTCAGTTCATTGCCTTATGAGCCTCTTTATAGGGCTGTTCACAACCTAATAGCTAAAGTTCACAGAGCAAACAATGTGAAAGAGAGAGAATGACTAAGATGGAATCCTTGATGTATTTTCTTAACATATTCTAAGAAGTAACATACCATCACTTATGCTACATCTTACAGGGCACACAGATCTAGTACAGTGTAGGAAAAAGGTACAGAAAGACATAAAAACCAGGAGGTTGGGATCACTGGGAGCCATGAGGAGGGTTAGCTATCACACTTAGTAAAGATTTAGATTGATAGATTTTGAGAAGTATAAGATTATATTGATAATTTAAATATTTGAAAATTTGTACTGAAAAATACAAAAGAAACTACCCCTCCAAAAATTTTTTTAAAGAGGTGATTTTTAACTCCATGAAAATAAAGTGGTACATAAGCAAGCAAGGTCATCATAGTATATTATTTGATTCAGGTTCAGTTTTAGATATTTTGATTCACAACCAGTCATTGTGATGTAAATAAATTTGGCAATGATATGGAGTATTAAAGAGAAAAAAATTTATATTAAGTAGTCATTGACAAATTTCTAGAACACTTCAATCAAGATATATTATTTCTTAATATTAATATATTATTTAGGGTGCCAGGGTGGCTCAGTTGGTTAAGCGCTTGACTTCACCTCAGGTCATACTCTCATGGCTCATGAGTTTGAGCCCCGCGTTGGGCTTTGTGCTGACAGCTCAGAGTCTGGAGCTTGCTTCGGATTCTGTGTCTCCCTCCCTCTCTCTGCCCCTCCCCTGCTCACATTCTGTCTCTCAAAAATTAATAAACATTTAAAAAATATTTAAAAAAACATATTATTTAGATACATCAAATTTTTTAAAATTTTAGCTGCAGATAAAGGAGTTCATTTTCTAAGTCACTAGAAGTATATAAAGAAGTATATAAAGTCACTGGAAGTATATAAAGTATATTCACATTCATATGAATCACATATGAAGTGATTCAGAATGTCATATGTAAAAAGAGATCCTGGTAGAAAGGGGAATGATTATAAGTATCATGAAGCTATAACAAAGGCTTTTTCTCTATTTAATTTTTTTTTTTATTTTTGGAGATACTCCAGATGTTTGGAAGGTATGTGTAGAGTAGAATAGTGAGGTCTTATTAACTGTGTGATGTGTTATAAAGCACTCAACTCTGATTCTTGATCTTCTCATGTGAAAAATGGCACAATTCTGACAAGCCATTGGATTTTATAAAATATAATTTGAGGGACCAAGTACATTTTTGATACATAATATTGGATTCCTACATGTTAAAAATATGAACTATAATAATCGATGTATTTTCAACAAAAGAAATGAAGGGTATGGAGCATTGATAGAAGTTTGCTTAATTGCATTTTCTGCCATTATTAATTCCTTCCCAGTTACTTAGCATAACGTAAAGAAATGATAACTTAGTGTTAAGTGAACTTTCAAAGCCAAGTATCTCTACCATTAGTAACTTACAAAGATAATATATAATCAGAAATATTTCAGTCTGAGTTTTACAAATGATAGAAAACATAATTTGATAACATAAATTTAAATCATTACCTGTAATGAGTCTGAATTCTTTTCTGACCTATTTATTCTTACAATTATGTACTCTCACCTACTTTCAAATGCACATAATAATTTTAGCAAGGTTTAAGAAGGAGTAAAATATTCTTGGGTTACTACCAGAAAGAGATTCAAGGCCCAGGCAAAGCTGGCCCTTTAGATTTGTTGTCCTTATGGCCAGAAATTAACATGCATTCTCTCAGGAGCACTGCAATAAAGAAGCCCCAAGGATTATACTTATCAAAAGGAGTCAGTACAGGGGCGCCTGGGTGGCGCAGTCGGTTAAGCGTCCGACTTCAGCCAGGTCACGATCTCGCGGTCTGTGAGTTCGAGCCCCGCGTCAGGCTCTGGGCTGATGGCTCAGAGCCTGGAGCCTGTTTCCGATTCTGTGTCTCCCTCTCTCTCTGCCCCTCCCCTGTTCATGCTCTCTCTCTCTCTCTCTGTCCCAAAAATAAAATAAAAGTTGAAAAAAAAATTAAAAAAAAAAGGAGTCAGTACAGCATTGGGATTCAGAGAGCTAGCTCTGCAGTCTCAATTATCAGCTCCCACATATTAGCTGTATGATCTCAGTTTCCTCATCTGGATAACAATAGCTCCTGCCTTACAGGGCTGCTGTATTACATGAGGCAATGCATATAAAATGCTTAGCACAGTGCCATATTCTGTATATTGTGATAAAGTCAATAAGAAAGTACAGATTTCTAAAGAGCTCAGGACTGTTTTAGAATTTGGCAATATAAAATAGACAAGATACATTAAGTTTGAAGCTTAGAATGTATTGACCCAGAAGCCACCTTTGTTTAATAAAGCTATGCTCTAAACATCAGAACAGTTTATACTACCTGGCATTTCAATTGATTAGAGTGAATTTGCTTAAGGTGCCCCCTCCTTTCTTGATCAATGACTGTATAACATCATGGTATATTATGTGTAAAACTCATTTTCATGAAACTTAGGTAGATTATGCATTCAAGGCAGGTTTGTCAATTTGTTGTTCCTTCTAAATTACCATTAACTGGCTACTTAATTATACTCAGTTTGTATTTTCTTGAAAGCATTAAAAAAAATTCACTTCTAGTCTCATCCAAGCAACCATATGTCCATAGTATGAGTAAAGCACACCCACAGCTGATGTTTAAGCTAATGAAATGAGAAATGTATTACATATCAGCTTTGAGTAGTTCATTTATGCTGTTAGAGTGAAAAAGTAGTAGTTTCCATCTGTACTTCAGAAATTAAACATTTGCTTCTGAAAGATTTTATTTTAATTGGAGCTAATATTAGTTTATTAGCAAAAGGCCTCTAGAGGAGTTAAAATGTAATCATGTAGCAATAATGAAAAGGCTATGTTTTATTTTCCTTAAAATACTCTAAATCTTTCTCACATTATCTCACATGGCAGTGAAAACTAGACCTTTGCATGATTTTTTGTTTGTCTTTTTTTAGCCAAGATCTACACAGGAAGATGATGGTAGTAGTTTCACTCTTCTAGAGACAGTATACTGTAACAGATTGAAGGCTTTGATAGGGAGAGCTTAAGTATTATTGTGTACAAATGTATTGTGTACATTTGTTTGGTAGATGAGAAGAACTCTTTTTAGTGAGTGTTTAGATAGGATGATTTTAAGGTATTATGAAAGATTTAGATAGAATTTTTAAGAGGCAGTTGGATACAGAGTTCTAGAATTCAGGGAAAAAATCTAGATTAGAGCTGTGCTTTGGGATTCACATCCATATAAATGGAAGCTGTGGGTTGGGACTTCTTTCCTAGGTGAGGTGGTATGAGTTAGCTCTCTCATTGCCTTTGATATCCCATCCATTGAAAGTGAGACAGTGGTGTCATGGAATCTCACTATAGAATATTATTATCCAAAGAGGTTTCTGTGATAATAGAAATGTTCAGTATCTCCATCTCAAAACAGTAGTCAACCCAGCCACATGTGTCAACAGCACTTGAAATATGTGATTGAGGGACTGGATTTTAAGTTTTAGTTAATTTTAACGAATTTAATTTTTAATAGCCACACATGACCAGGTAACACTTTTTATTACACGTAAAGAATGGACAGAAGAAAGGCCAGGGTAGATGGTCCTGACAGATGTAGGAGTTAAGAAGTAGGGTATAAATAATATATTTTAGTAGGTAAAAGAAAGAGGGGACTAAATAAAGTTTTAGTGCCCAATATCACCAACATTTCCCTATATCAAAAACATAGCAGATAGGATTGTAAGAGATGATATGCAATACATGCAGACAGAGATTTGGATATAGGAAAAATAATATTTATCAATATTTTTGTGTAAGATAAAGTACTTCTTATCTTCTAGTGGTAGAATCATTGCTCTAAAAATTAATCTCTTCTAATTTTGCATCTTCACATAGGGCAGAGGCTTCCTAAATATAATATTGTAGTAAAGAGTATAGAGACTTTTTCAATAGAACATAGTATAGTAGTTAAGAGTGTAGACTGTACATCCTGGCAGTGTGAGTTCATATCTCTGTTTTGCAGAACTACCCTGGACAAGATTCCTCATTTTTCATTGTCTTCACCATTCAACTAAGTTTTAACCCCAGATTAACAAGGGTATTTTTTTTTATCATTTAAATCACAGTCCACATTTACAAAAGTGCCTTGAATCTAGTGAAGAGTTAATGAATGTTACTATCATTAACCTTTAAAGTAAACTTAAGAGAAATTTTTGAGAGTACTTTGAAATCTTAATTTAAAAAAGGGCAATCTATAGATTGACCATATTAACGGATGCATCCTTAGACTCCTTCAATATTATGTTATTTTGGAAATGTTTGCATATGATTATCTATTTCTTTACATTTTTTATGTTTTTATTTTTTTGGCTTTATAGAGATAATTGACAAATAAAAATTATATATATTTAAGATGTAAAACATGATATATTAATATATATGTACATTGTGAAAAGATTGTCACGATCAAGATAAATAACATGTTCATCACCTCACATTATTACTTTTTTTTTTGTAGTAGTAAGAACACTTAAGATCTACTGTCAGCAAATTTTAACTACTCTAATATAGTAGTATTAACTATAGTTACTATACTGTACCTTGGAACTCCAGAACTCATTTATCCTGCATAACTGAAACTTTGTACCCTTTGGCTAACATCTCTTCATTTCCCCTACTTACTAGCCATTGGCAACCACCATTCCACTCTTTGCTTCTATGACTTCAACTTAAATTCTACATATGACTGTGATCACGCTGTATTTATATCCATATGGTTTTCCATAGTGGCTATATCAATTTGCATTTCACCAACAGTGTAAAAGTATTACCTTTTCTCTTCTTCCTCACCAACACTTGTTATCATTTGCCTTTTTGATAATAACCATACTAACAAGTATGAGGTATATGATTTGCATTTTCTTGATATTTAATGATGTTGAGCACCTTTTCATATACCTGTTGGCCATCTGTATGTCTTTCCTAGAAAAATGTTTATTCACTCTGCTCATTTGATTATTAGGTTATTATTATTATTTGTTTTTAAAATAATTCTTGTATAAATTGTTGTATCAATTCTTAATATATTTTGGATATTAACCCTTTACCAGATATGTGGTTTGCAGATATTTTCTCCCATTATATAGGTTCTCTTCACTTTGCCAATTGTTTCCTTTCTATGCATTTTTTTAGTTTAATTCAATCCCACTTGTATATTTTCACTTTTGTTACCTGTTATTTAGTGTAATTTCCAAAAAAAACCATTGCTGAGACCAATGTCAATTATGTCAAGTAGTAGTTTTCCAGTGTTCTAGTAATTTTATGGTTTCAAGTCGTCATGCTGTGAGTTTTAAGTCTTCATGCTGTGAGATAAGGGTCCAGTTCCATCTTTTTGCATTTGGATATCCAGTTATCCCAGAACCACATACTGAAGAGAGTATCCATGCCTCATTGTGTGCTCTTGGCACCTTTGTTACAGATTAAACTGGAGACGCATGGGCCTATTTTTGGCTTTCTATTCTGTTTCATTGGTCTATGTGTTTGTTTTTATGCTAGCAGCATACTGTTTTATTTTGATCTAATTATTACCAGGTAAAATTGGTATGTTAGTGTCAGGTATACAACATAATAATATTTGTATACACTAAAAAGTCCAGTTACCATTTATCATCATACAATTGGCCTTCACCTTTTTCATACACCCATCATCCCCCTCTCCTCTGATAACCACCAATCTGTTCTCTTTATTAGTTTTGTTTTGCTTTTTTTGTTTATGTGTTTTGTTTTATATAGATTCCACATGTAAATGAAATCATAAAGTATTTGTCCTTCTCTGACTTATTTCACTTCACATAAAAACCTCCAGGCCCATCTATGTTTTGGGGAATGACAAGGTTTTATTCTTTTTTTATGTCTGAGTAATATTCAATTGTGTGTGTGTGTGTGTGTGTGCATGTACATGCATGCGCACGTACACACACACACACACACACACACACACACACACACATTGCCTTTTCTTTATCCGTTACCTATCAGTGGACAATTAGGTTGCTTTCATATTGTGGCTATCGTAAATAATGCTGCAATGAACATATATCTTTTTGAATTAGTGTTCTCATTTTCTTTAGGTAAATATTCTCTGCCAATTTTTTCATTTGTTAAATTATTTTTATTTTTTTAAATGCTTATTTATTTTGACAGAAAGAGAAATCTAGAGTGAGTGGAGGAGCAGCAGAGAGAGAGGGAAAGAGAGAATCCCAAGCAGGCTCCATGCTATCAGACATGGGGCTTGATCTCACAAACGGTGAGATCATGACCTAGGCTGAAACCAAGAGTCAGACGCTTAACGGGCTGAGCCACCCAGATACCCATCTGCCCATTTATTAATTACACTGTTTTTTTTGGTGTTGAGTTGTATGAGTTCTTTATGTCATTTGGATATTAACCCCTAATTAAATACATCATTTGCCAATATTTTCTCTCATTTAGTAGGTTTCTTTTTCATTTTATTGATATCCTTTGCTGGCCAGAAACTTTTTAATTTTATGTAGTCCTACTTATTTATTTTTTCTCTTGTTGGCTTTGCTTTTGAAGTAAGATTCAAAAATTCAACCTGAAGACCACTATCAAAGAGCTTACTGCCTATGTTTTCCTTTTTTGGTAAATGTAAAACATTTAAAATATAAATATTAGACAACACACTACTGCAAGCATTAGACCAAGTAAGAAATCAAATAGTAAATCAAAATGTATCTCAAAACAATAGAAAAAGAAAACTCAATATTCTAATATCTATGGGATGTAGCAAAAGCAGATATTAGAGTGAAATTTATGCTATAAATTCTTAAGAAAAAAAGTTGAAATAAACTTAACAATATACACAGGAACTACAAAAAGAAGAAACTTAGCTGAAATTTAGTAGAGGAAGGAAATAACAAGGAAAAAAAAGTTAGAAACAAATAAAATAGAGACCAGAATAAATAATGAAATAACATTGAGAGCGATGACCATTTGTTGCAAAAAATAAAGAAAATTGGCTATGCTTTGACTGCATTAGCTAAGAAAGAGTGAGAGAGAGAGAGAGAGAGAAGACTCAAAAACCAAAATGAGAAATGGAAGAGAAAACAATACAACAGATAACCACAGAAATACATAGTGTGATAACAGATTACTATAAACAATTATTTACTAACAACTTGGGTAATTCAGAAAAAAAAATACATAATTCCTAAAAATGCGTAAGTTACCAAGATTGAATCATGAATTCTGAATCCAAGAAACAGGAAATCTTCTTAGACCAATAACAAGAATGAAAATTGAATTAGGAATCAAAAATCTCCCAGCACAGAAAATCCCAAGACCACATGATTTCATTGGTGAAACCTATTAAACATCAAAAAAAAAAAATGTTAATGACAGTCTTTATCAAAATCTTACAAATAATGGAATAGAGGGAACACATTCAAAATCATTACTACCCTGATACCAAAGCAATACAAAAACAATACAAGAACAAAAAGTCTGGTTTGACATTCATTTAAATGATAAATGTTTCTCCAACCTCTCACTTTCAATCTGCAAGTGTCTTTAGGTCTAAAATGAGTCTCCTATAGGTAGCGTATAGATGGGTCTTATTTTTTTGTTTGTTTGTTTTTAAGAAGGTAGAAGTTTATTGAATAGGAGCACAGGAGCAGCAGGCAGAATGGCAGAGGAAAGGCTATCTGCTGGGTCTTGTTTTGTTTTGTTTTGTTTTTTTAAGTCCATTCTGACACCCTTTGTCTTTTAATTGGAGTACTTAGTCCATTTACATACAAAGTAATTTTGATAGATATATATTTATTCCCATTTTATTATGTGTTTTGTTGTTATTTCTGGATATTTTCTCTGATCCTTTCTTGTCTTTGTCACTTTTGGTTTCTCTTTTGCACTCAGAGTCCCCTTTAATATTTCTTGCAGGGCTTGTTTAGTGGTCACTAACTCCTTTAGTTTTGTTTGGGAAACTCTTTACCTCTCCTTCTGATCTGAGTGATTGCCTTGCTGTACAGAGTATTCTTGACTGCAGATTTTCCCCATTCAGCACTTTGAATATATCATGCCACTCCCTTCTGGCTTGCCAAGTTTTTGTTGAGAAATCTCTAGCTAGCCTTATAGGTCTTCCCTTGTAAGTTAAGGACTTCTTTTGTCTTGCTGATTTTAAGATTTTTTTTTTCTTTATCACTTTATTTTTCAAATTCAATTACAATAAATCTTGATGTTGACCTGCTTTTGTTGATTTCGATGGGAGTTCTCTGTGCCTCTTGGATTTGAGTGTCTGTTTCCTTCCCCAAATTAGGTTTTCAGCTATAATTTCCTCAAATAAACCTGCCCCCTTTACTTTCTCTTCTTCTGGGACTCCTATAATGAGAATGTTATTACTTTTGATTGAGTCACTGATTTCCCTAAGTCTATTCTCGTGTTGTATAATTCTTCTTTCTCTCTTTGGTTCAGCTTCATTATTTCCATTATTTTTCTTGTTTTATTTTGTTTGTTTTTGGTTTTGTTGCTGAGAGAGAGAGTGAGTAGGGTAGGGGCAGACAGCAAAGAGAAAAGGAGAGAATCTTAAGAAGACTCCATGCAGAATGCAGAGACCTACGTGAGGCCTGTGAGATAATGAACTGAGCTGAAATCAAGAGGCAGATGCTCAACTGACTGAGCTACCCAGGCACCCCATTATTTTGTTTTCTATGTCATTAATTCATTCCTCTGCTTTTTCCAGCCTGCCATTCATTGCATCAAGCCTGTTTCCAATCTTGTTTATTGTATTCTTCTTTGGTTTTTTAAACTTTTTTTTTTTATTTCTGTTGTAAGGTCCTCACTGATGTAGTCTATTTTCTCAAACCCAGTGAGCATCCTTACAATTGTTGCTTTAAATTCTCCATCAGGCATGTTACTTATATCTGTTTCATTTAGATCTCTGGCCATGGACTTACCTTATTCTTTCATTTATGATAAATTCCTCCATCTTGGCATTTTTCAAAGTCTCTGCCTTCTTCTATGTGTTAGAAAATCCAGTTATGTCTCCTGCTCCTGAAAGTATGAAGAAGAGATCATGTAGTGTCCAAGGCCTGGAGCTTCAGGGAGTGTCTCCAGTGTGTGCTGCATGAGCTCAACTATTGTATTTTGGCTGTTTTATCCTTCAGACCAGTCACTGCAGAGGCTCCCTTTGCCTTCTCTGGGCAGTGTTTCATCCCTGGCCTAAATGTGGTGAGTTTTAACTAGGTTTACTCTAGTCTGCTTATGAAATGAGGCCTGACACCAACTCCAGCAGAACTGAGACCCTGCAGAATTCTCTGGTTGGGAGATATGTTGTGGGTAGGGGCTTGTGCTGGTCTTCTGAGGGGGGGCCCACCACACTGGGACTGAGGCAAGGTGGACTGAGAAGGGCAGTCCTGACAGAGCACAGGAGGGTGGGGCTTCATGTAAGTAGGTTAGGCAACCAGCATTTAGCCTGAAATGCTGTGCTGCCTCCCACAGGTGGCTCTGTGTTTATGCTGAGGGGAGGGAGAGAGAAATGGCACAGGCCAGCTCCCCTGTTCCCAGCGAGGCATCTCTCTAAATGCTGCCTCTCCAAGACACACTAAGAGTGAATAATGTCCCCATTGTGTGTCCCAGACATTCTTTGGATCACAGTTCCATGCTATCTGCCCCTGGGTTGTTTGCCTGCCTTCTCTCCAGGAGCAAGGCAGCGCCCTCCAGGCTCTATCCCAGCCAAGCTCCCTGACCTTTAAAACTCCAGGCTTTAAGTCCTACTGTTAGCAAGAACTCACAAAATTCAGCCACTTTCATTTTCTAAGCTAATAGCTCTGGGAAAATGTTCTCCTTGTGTGTTCCCTGTCTGCTTCTCTCTCTCTCTCTCTCTCTACCTCTCCACCTTCTCTGCACCAGGGCTCCCTCCCTTCCACAGTGCTGTAATCTGTTTCTCGCCATAAACCACATCTCTGTACTTCTTACCTTTTTTGATATGGCCACTTCTCTGTTTAATTGTGGAATTTGTTCTGTCAGTCTTCCGGCCAATTTCTGGGTTATTTAGGATGATTTGTTAGTTATCTAGTGGTGTTCATTGGATAATACAAGCCTAGGGTCTTCCAACTGGGCCTCCATCTTGGGGAATTCTGATGACTTCTTTGGTTCTGCTTATGTTTACTTAGGAGTTTTATGGTTTCAGGTCTTACATTTAAGTCTTTAATGCATTTGGAGTAAACTTTGTGTATGGTGTAAGAGAGTGGTCCAGCTTCATTCTTTTGCATGTAGGTGTCCAGTTTTCCCAGCATATTTTCCCATGTATATTCTTGGCTCCTTTGTTAGAAATTAATTGATCATATATGTATGAGTTTTTCTGGGCTCTCTATTCTATTCCATTGATCTATTGTCTGTTTTTATGCCAATACCATGCTGTTTTGATGATTATAGCTTTGTATTATAGTTTGAAGTCATGGAATGTGACATCTTCAGATTTGTTCCTTTTTCTCAAGATTATTTTGGCTATTCAGGGTCTTTTGTGGTTCCATACAAATTTTAGAAATATTTTTTCTAGTTCTGTGAAAAATGTCATTGAAATTTTGATTGAATTTGCATTGTATCTCTAGATTGTTTTAGATAGTATGGCTATTTTAACAATATTCTTGAAATTCATGAGTTTGGATTATCTTTCCATTTATTTGTGTCATCTTAAATTTCATCAATGTCTTACAGTTGTCAGTGTATAAGCCTTTCACCTCTTTGATTAAATTTATCCCTAGGCATTTTATTCTTTTTGGTGCTATTATAAATAGGGTTGTTTTATTAATTTTTTCTTTCTGCTAGTTCATTATTAACGTGGAGAAATGGAACAGATTTTTGTCTATTGATTTTGTGTCCTTTAGCTTTACTAAAATTGATTAGTTTTAACATTTTTGGTGGAGACTTTAGGGTTTCCTACATATGGTATCAAGTCATCTTCAAAGAGTGACAATTTTACTTCTTCCTTATGAATTTGGGAGTCTTTTATTTCTTATTCTTCTCTGATTATTTTGGCTAGGATTTTGAATAATATGTTGAGGGAAAGTGGTAAGAGTGGGCATCCATGTCTTATTACTAGTCTTAGAGGAAAAGCTTTCAGCTTTTAATCATTGAGTATGTTTACTGTGGGTTTTTCATATATGAACTTTATTATATTGATGTGTGTTTCATCTATACCCATTTTGTGAAGGGTTTTATGATAAGTTTTGAATTTTATCAAATGCTTTTTGTGTATTATTGGAGATGATCTTGATTTTTATTAATGAAATGTGTCCCATAGATATTGAATTTTTTTTAATTTTTTCAATGTTTTTATTTATTTTTGAGACAGAGAGAGACAGAGCATGAGCAGGAGAGAGACAGGGAGACACAGAATCTGAAGCAGGCTCCAGGCTCTGAGCTGTCAGCACAGAGCCTGACACGGGGCTTGAACTCACGGACTGTGAGATCATGACCTGAGCTGAAGTTAGTCGCTCAACCAACTGAGCCACCCAGGCACCCTGATATTGAATTTTTATATTGACATTGAATAATATCAATGTATTTTTTTAATTTATACTTTTCTTTCTTCATTAATTCACTGTTCTTTGGGATGTTGTTTAATATCTACATATTTGTGATTTTTCCAGCTGTCTTTTTGCAATTGAGGAAATTTGGATTTCATATCATGGTGTCAAAGAGTTTATTGATATGATTTCATTCTTCTTAAACTAATTAAAACTTGTTTGGTGTCCTAACATATGATCCATCTTGAAGAATATTCTGTGTGCATGTAAGAAGAATGTATATCTCCTGCTATTGGATAGAATGTTTGTATATAGCTGTTAGGTCCATCTGGTCTAATATGCTGTTTAGCGCTGTTTTATTGATTGATTGATTGATTGATTGATTGTCTGGATGATTTATCCATCTATGTAAGTAGGGTTATTAAAGTCCCCTACTATTAATGTATGGCTGTCAATGTCTCCCTTTAAGGTTTTTAATATTTGCTTTATATATTTAGGTGTTCCTTATTGGTGCAGAAATATTTACAAATGTTATATCCTCTTGTTGGACTCACTTTATATAACAGCCATTTATTTATTTATGTATTTATTTATTATTTTTTGTCTTCTATTACAGTTTTTGTTTTGAAGTCTATTTTGACTGATCTAAGTATAGTTACACCAGCTTTCCTTTTGTTTCCATTTGCATAGAATACCTTTTTCCATCCCTTCATTTTTAGTCTGTTTTTCCCTAGGTCTGTTTTTAATCTCTTGTGGGTAGCATGCAAGCATGCAGTTGTATTGTTTTCTCATCCTTTTAGCACTCTTTGATTGGAGAATTTATTCCATTAACACTTAAAGTAATTAAGTATGTACTTATTGTAATGTGATTAATTGTTTTCTGGATGTTTTTATAGTTCCTCTTTGTTCCTTTCTTCTCTTGCTCTCTTCCATTGTAGTTTGGTAACTCTCATGTCTTGTTTATATTCCTTACTCTTTGCCTTTAATGTATCTAATATAGGTTTTTGCTTTGTGGTTACCATGAGGTTCACATATAACAAGCTATATATATATAAAAGAACCTATACATATATATGTGTGGGTGTGTATATATATGAATCTTTTTGGGGTTGATAGAAACTTAGAATGCATTTTAATCCTCTGCATTTTTACTCCCCCCCACCAACACATTTTATGTTTTTGATATCACAGTTTACATTTTCAAATTTTGTACCTCCCTTAACTAATTACTATAATTATAGTTGATTTTATTACTTTTGTCTTTTAACTTTCATACTACCTTTATAAATGGTTAATTCACTACCTTTACTAAATATTCACCTTTATCAGCGATAGTTTTACTTTCGTATGTTTTCTTGTTATTCGTTAAGTGACCTTTCTTTTCTGCCTCAAGAAGTCCCTTTAACATTTCTTATAACACCAGTTTAATGGTGAACTCCTTTAGCTTTTTGCGGTCTGGAAAATTCTTTATCTATCAGTTCTGAATGTAAGCCTTTCTGGGTAGATTCTTCTTATTTGAAAGCTTTTTCCCTTCAGCACTTTGAATATATCATACTATTTCCTTCTGGCCTGCAATGTTTTTGCTAAAAAATCAGCTGATAGTCACATGGGGATTGCTTTATATATAACAAGTTGTTTTTCTCTTGCTGCTTTAAGATTCTCTCTTAATCTTTAACTTCTGACATTTTACTTATAATGTGTTTGGTGTTGGTCCCTTTGGATTTATATTCTTTGGAACCCTCTGTGCTTCCAGGGCCTGGATATCTCTTTCCTTTCCCAAGATAGGTAAATTTTCTGACATTATTTCTTCAAATTCAATTTCTGCCTATTTCTCCCTCTCTTTTCCTTCTGGGCCCCCTGTAATGCAAATATTATTCTGCTTGATGTTGTCCCATAGGTCTCTTAAGCTATCTTTACTTTTTTTTTTCATTTTGTTGCACTTTTGATGTGAGTTCCACTGCTCCATCTTTCAGATTATTGATCCATTCTTATCCTTCTTCTAATCTACTGCTGAATTCCTCTAATATAATCTTTCAGCTCACTTATTGTATTCTTTTGCTCTGTGACCTCTTTTTGGTGCCTACTTATATGTTTTATGCCTTTGTTGAAGTTTTTATTGTGTTAATTCATTCTTCTTTATCTTTATAAATTTGGTGAACATCACAATTAGTTTGAACTCTTTATCATGTACATTATTTATCTCTGTTTCATTAAGGTCTTTTTCTGAGGTTTCATCCTGTTCTTTTGTTTCAAACATATTCCTCTGTTTCCCCATTTTGTTTCACCCTTTGTGTTTGTTTCTATATATCATGTGAAATAGTGACTTCTCTCAGCACTGAAGCAGTGGCTTTGTGTAGGAGTTCAACTTTGCCCTTGCTTTGGTTGTGTCTTGAACCTTTGTGATTGTCTAAGTAACCTGATTTTGTTGTTGTTTCTGGATTATTTATTCTTGATAGGTTCCAATTTTTGAGGATGTGCCAAGACACATTCTCAGTGTATCAAAACAGAGTGATCTCAGTCAGCACCTAGTTTCAGCTGATTGGAAGCCAAATCCTTAGGCAGCAGCTTTTAATGTATGTACATATACATAATCCTGTGGGACCACAATTGGTCCCTAGCTGACTCCTAGCTGACTTCCACGCTAGGAAATCGAGAGGTGTCCCTTGGTTTACAATTGCAATATTTGGAGTTCAGATGAGTGTATAAGCTCCTTTCTGGAAGCACCTGTAAGCTTGGGTGAGGCCAAAAGATGCAAATCCCAGGGCTTTTAGTGAAGCTATGAAAGAGTGGTTGGGGACAGGGTATATCTGCAGTTTTCACATTGTTGGAGAAGAGTGCTTGGGTAGGCACACCCTTGGCTTTAGTGAGGCTGTGTTTGCCCACACCCCCCTGTGCTAGCAAGTTAGAGAGAGAGAATAAATATGGTATTATCAGCACCTCCATCCCCAGAGAACATACCAACTTGTCCCTGCACCTCTGGCAGATGTCTTAAGATTAGCAAATGAATCTCCTTCACTTATCACCCAGCACCTCTTATCTCTCTAATGCAGATCCTAGGTGTTGAGGTGCCTGATATGGAGCACAAACTCCTTACTCCTTAGGGAGAATCTCTGGATTCAAGAAATTTCCTCCCTATTGTGTGGGTTGGATATTGGGAAGACTGCATCTCTGCCTCTCCTACGTCTCGTGATATGGTCCTTTAATCCATTGTTGTGGAGACAACTGTTAACCTAGTTTTCAGTTCTTTTTCAGTGGGAATTATTCCACATATACCTACAGATTTGGTGTCCATGAGAGAAAGTGAATTCAGGGTCTTCCTATACCACCATCTTGGAACCCCCGCCTTTTGACGAATGGGAAAATATCTTAACAAAAGAAAGTTTATTGTTTTTTTTTATTATTTCTATGAGATAGAGTTATTACCTTTAATTACATTTTCCTATATTTAGCAACTCAGGTGATTTCTTTCTTTGAATATCTTCATGTTTATAATTTCAACTGTTAACACACCAATTCTTTTTGGTACTTTCTTGAGGCTTATATTGGATAGGATGAGAAATGATTATATGGTCCCAGGCTGGGTAGAAAAAAAATGACATAAAGGAGAAAGATAATCTTTGAAAATATTTCTATAAAAATGTGGTTTATTGTCTTTGATTCTGTTTACTTTTCAGAGATCCAAAATTATCCTGACAAAATATTTGGTCTCTTTACATTAAAAAATAATTAAAATTCTATTAATCAAATATTTATTTAAAAATATCTCATATTTTTTATGACACTCCAGAAATCTGAAAATACAAATAGAACAATCTTATCTTTCTTATTAATTTTAACAGCAATTCCTGAGTTTGTAACACAAGTGAATGTTGCCTTGGAAGCCTTAAGTAAAAACTCTTTGGATGTATTTGATGATGATCAATTTGTGGACATCTCAAAGAAGATCTATGATACAATCCACGATATCAGATGTTCAGTCATGATGATTCGGGTAAGTTTGCTTTGCTTCCCATTGAATTATTGTAATGCCCTTCACCATCTGGAATGCTTGGAATGATTGCAAGAAATATTTTATCTCTATTTCATAATGTCAATGCTGAAATCCATTAGAACTTTAGAAATTCGTATGTATCCCTGAAGTCAAATCTACTGTCACAAACAACACTTTCACTATGTATTTGGTTATAACTTATGCAAATGAGCACATTTAACTGCTGTGTGTGCAGAAATGATAGGATTCCTTGTGTGCAGAATTCACTGAGGTGTCACATAGCATGATCAGGAGCCAAGGAAAAATACATAAAATAATTTGCTTTCTTTTCTTGAATGGAAAGGAAAGGATCTTTCTCATTACTGTGTTAAAATTGGTAGGAAGATGTGCCTGTTTAAAACAGGTTGTTTCTATGGTCAAACCCTCTCATACTAGATTATAGATTCAGAATATTCTGTAAGAAATCTCACTTGGAAAAAAAAAAAAAAAAAAAAAAAGAAATCTCACTTGGAGCTGCCAGGAACAACACATGAACTGTCCCAATCTAGGAGTTGTCTGTTTGGGGAAATATATGCCATCTTCTTAAGGGCAAAATTGAGTCATTTATTGTGGGCATACTGCATACACAGAGGCCAGGATTATTTATTTGGTTTTACTCAAATATTAATGTGGAGTATTTTTTAAATTTTTATTTAAAAAAACAGTGGAGGTTTTCTGGAAAATGTAAATGTAAAGATACGGGGGTATTTTATCTTAGGATGGATTCACATGGAGGCAGACCATGAGGTAAGGATTTGTGTTACTATTAGTCTATTTAGGAGAAAGTAAGACAGAAAAAAATAAGGCAGGGAGGGGAAGTAAACCAGCAAGATGTAATTATGCATCACTACTGGCAACTAGGGCTCGATCTTGCTGGGAACTCTGGGTGATAGTATTGAATACACTTCAGAATTATCTTACCCGAGGTGAACGAAACCCAATTTATCTACCTATTCATCCTTGGTTAAAGGCTACCTCTCCTCAGAGGTGTTACTAAAACCTCCAGCATGGGTCAGTCAAGCTCTTGTGCCCCCAAAAAGCAACCCTTAGGCAGTGTGGCAGGTGCTTGCACAAAAAGGAGTCAGTAGGGATGGTGAGTGTAATTTGTTAAGTATTAATATAATTTAATTTGAAAGCCTCTAGATTTAACTGTTATTGAAACTAGAAATGTAGAATCGAAGTGCTGAAGAGATACAGGCAGAGCACCAACAGTATCTGGCAGGTCTGAATGTCATAGTTAGGTTACACTGAGCAGTCTGTAAAAGTGGAGTTGTTTGGGAATCTTTTAAGGGAAACGGCCAACAGAAGTTGAAGACACTGGCAGGGCAGATGAGTGCTTATGAAAGAAATTCTAAGAGAAAAGCAGAGGTGTCAAGATACAGGATCCAGCACGTCAGAGCATGGCAAAACCTGAAAGCGAGCCAATCATACATATAAAAGAGAAAGCCAGGAAGCATTTGTTTATATGTGATCGTGAACCGTGGTATTGTGCCAGTACTATGTCTAAGCTGCAAAGTACCTTTATCAAATATTTTCTTCCAAAAAGGATTTTTAAATCTTTCCCATGTAGACGAGTAGGCTGGTGGACTGTAATAATCCAAAGAAGGGAAGATGGGTAGAACCAGAAAAGAAACGTTGAGTGAAGACACATGAGTTTCAGGCAATGGTCTTTCCAGAGTGAAACACCTGCATTTTCAGTATCCTTGGGTGGATATGTGAGGAGTTTAAACCAATGAAATAGCATAGGTGAACCAGTGTAGGAAATACATTTTTCCCCTGAAAAAACTATCTACGGATGAAAAAAGTCTTGTAATTTTTCCCATTCGTATGTTTTAGTATTTAATAATTTCCTTCTTATCAAAATAGCTTACTTATAGCAAGTCAAAGTATCTTGCTATTATTTCTATATATCCCTCATACGGACCAAGCAGTCCTCTGTTGGGCAAGAGAGCAATTTATTGGAATTATTTAACAGCCTTAGAGGGCTGTAAATTTTCCCTATAGTCATCTCTTTTTCAAGGTACATACTTCAATTTATTTTAATTTTTCCTCACAGGAATAATTCAGTATTTTGTGTTCTTTACTAGTTCTTATTTAACTTTTCAACAAACTTCTCAAATGAGACTATCAAAAAGCATACTCTAATTAGGGCCTGTCCAAAATAAAATGAAGTGGAAGACTTGTTTGTATGTTATTGCTAATAATACAGCCAACTGCTGTGAACTTACTTTTCTTCTCTTAAATATCATGATTATTGGATAGACAATAATTTCCTTTTATTTTTATTTTTTACCCTGTTATTGCCTACATATTCCTTCTCTGTTTTGATTTGATATGTTTTCTCAGGTCATAAATCTCATACCAGATTTAAACTTTATTACATTTCTAAATGATTTTTCATATAATTTATCAGTTTGCTTTTAAATTTGGTTGTGACTGTACCTAATTAGCCTCAGTTAGAAACATGAGATCGTAATCTAAATTCCTTCATCTAGATTACTAATAAAAATATTGGATTATATTGGACATTCATCTGACTGCAATCTCTAGTAGCTAGCTCCAGTTAAGGATCTTAGTGTTAAGAGACCTTAGAATCTGATGTTCCATCCAACTAAGAACATATTGGCAAGTGTGTGGTTTGTAAGGATGTTTTCTGAATTTTGAGATAGATATATTCTTCCTTCAAACACACATTATGGACGAATAAAATAAAACAGATAAAAAACAGAGCTGCTGTTCTTGAAACCATGAAGGAGAGTCCAGAGGCTCAGCATCTCTGGGCTTGCGTGTCCAGTTTCTTAGGTAATTTCTAGGGAAACTTCTACAGAACTACAAGGATTCCTTGGAGGATGATCCATAAACCTCTGTACTTAACTGCTAATTGGATTATAGATTGAAAGTAGAAGTCTAACTCAGGTACAATTAATAAAATCTATAATATTTTTTTTCCTTTGAAGACTATCCCTTTGTCATAGAAGATAATAAAATTGATCTGGTGTAATCTTCTCTTAATAAGGTCAAATTTAATGCTGAGCAATATCCTGACCTTAGAACTACAAAGCATTTGATGCTTTCTTCAAAGTAACTAAAGAATGTCAACATTAAGGCAAGTTCAAGGAGGACTAGGCTCTGGTCCTGTGAGTGTTACAGACTACTGTCCTATGTCGGAATTTCCAGAGTGCTTTCAGTGCCCTTCAAGCTGTTTATTAATAAAATACTAAAAACAAAACAAAAAACAAAATGCTAAAAAATTTCAGTGCTTGAAATTTTATGTGGTTTTATAAAAAATATGATTATATCTGTCTGTAACTTTTTTGGGGGTGAATAAATGTGTTAGCAAGTGTTCAGAATATTTTTAAAAATTCTAAGAGAAAATGCTGTGACATTTAATATTGCTATCTCCACTGGATTCAGTTTGTGGACAAATAAATTTATGGAATCTCATTCTTAACAACCTCAGAGAATAGGGAATATTAAATATTTTTCTTTGAGGTTTAATATCTATGTATAAGTTTTATAGTTATTAAGAGTTCATATGATAAGATTCAAGCAAGTCACAAATCTCTCTAACCCTCAGTTTTCTTCCTTTGTAAAATAAACTGTATTAAATCTACTTCAAAATATTATTATGCTGACAAAATGAGCTAATAGAAATGAAGTACTCAGTAAACAGTAGTGTCTTATAAAAAAATAGTTCCTATTGCTATTACTATTGTGAATAATGCTAGTACTACTGAAGCTACTTATTATTTATTTTATTTATTTTATTTTTTTTTTACATTTTATTCATTTTTGAGACAGAGAGAGAGAGAGAGAGAGAGAGAGAGCGCACAAGTGGAGAAGAGGCAGAGAGAGAGAGGGAGACACAGAATCCAAAGCAGGCTCCAGGCTCTGAGCTGTCAGCACAGAGCCCGACGCCGGGCTTGAACTCACAAACTGTCAGATCATGACCTGAGCTGAAGTCAGATGCTTAACTGACTGAGCCTCCCAGGCGCCCCAATTACTTTTTTATATGTTGAAGAATGTTATCTATAGAAGTTATAGAAATGTGCCCATGGGCCAACTTGAAGCCAAAGCCCAAAAGTACCTTAAAAGGTAAAGTTCTAAACAAATAATTATTTTTTTTATTCAAGATACTGTTTTACATAAGAGGAAACTTATTGTGTATGTGAATTATAGATTATTTAATGCAAATTATGCTTTTGAGCCTATCTGACTTTAAGCTGGCATTATAATTCTATATATTGTTTTTATTAACTTCTTGAAATGTGCAAGAAGGACTCTTGATGGTTCATCTTTTAGGGAAATGTGCTTAACCAGAAATAGATAAAAATCTTAAAGGACAAGATAATTAAATTGTGAGAAACATGGGTGGCTAGTAGTGAAATACCATCAAAAAGAGGAAAAGATTCAGTAAAAATTCAGCCTTTGAACAGGTATGCAGAATGTGGGCTTCACATATTTTGTTTGTGAATTTTCGTATGTGACTTATCAAAAGCACGTAGGAAATACAGAGACGCTTTCCAAACCAAATGTGAAGATTTTCAGGACCACCACTAAGTTTAGATTTTCTGTGTTAGTTGTCTAACTTCATATTTCAGAGAATAAGAACAAATTTTGGAGATATCACTTGATTGAAGTTTATTTTTTGAAGAAACAAAGGAAAATAAAGTAAATCAAAAAACCATTTATGTGGCCCAGTTTACATGAACCATTTTTACATGAATAATTTACATGACTTCTAAAATTGGAACACAGTTCAATATATAACTTCAGTTTATATAGCCAGAAAACCCCCTTTTTTTTCCTGATTCTACTGTACCCTCAGGAATGGATAGATGGCTTTCATTGGAATTATATACAATTTTCTTAATTTAACTTACTTGCACTGTCATGATTTACTTGAATGTCTTCTATTGTTCTGCATAACTTCTTTGCATCTCACCTCAAAAAATTATTTTGCTTTATATGTCTTCTGGACCAAACTGCTGTTTGTTTCTCTGAAGTCTCACATTCAAACTTCGGGAGGAAAAGACTGATGGTGTCAGTTAGTCACTGACTGGTGGACAATGTTATCTGGTCCAACTAAAATTCTGTTGAATTAAGTTCAGAAATGAAGAAATAGTGAAAGGAATATTCTGTAAAATCAAGGCGTGTTCCAGTCTCAATTTTATGTGTTATCATTTAGTTTGTTATCTTACATGATATTAGTTTCTTTACTGTAGAGGGAAATGAAAGCATACTCTACAGCTTTTAGCCATCATTGCACTTAAAAATTAAGGGCAAAACATTATTCCTTACAATTGGGAACAAAGTGAGAATGTCCATGCTCCAGTGCAATGAGATGTTGTAGATGTTCTAGCCAGTACAGTAAATCAAGAAACAAAGTAAAAAAAGTGTACAGATTATAAGGAAAAATAAAACTGCCTGTATTTGCAAATTATATGATCAACCACATTGAAAATCCTAAAAAAAAAAAAATTAAAACAACAAAAACTTCACTCTGGTAGAACTGGTAAGTGAATTTAGCACAAAGGAAGGGGAGGAGGAAAGGATAAGGGCAAAATTAATTAATTAATTAATTAATTAATTAATATAAAGTAGAGAAATGCAATGAAACTCAATATGTATTTATATTTAATCACAACAGTTAGAAAATATATCTTTTAAAAGTACAATCTGGGGCTCCTGGGTGGCTCAGTCGGTTGACCCACCAACTTCGGCTCAGGTCATGATCTCACAGTTTGTGAGTTCGAGCCCCGCGTCAGGCTCTGTGCTAACAGCTCGGAGCCTGGAGCTTATTTCAGATTCTGTGTCTCCCTCTCTCTCTCTGCCCCTC
This sequence comes from Felis catus, assembly GCF_018350175.1. NCBI lineage: Eukaryota > Metazoa > Chordata > Mammalia > Carnivora > Felidae > Felis > Felis catus. The sequence continues at coordinate 27,557,978 of NC_058378.1, read as the reverse complement.
CCCCACTCATGCTCTGCCACTGTCCCAGAAATAACCAAACACTTAAAAAAAATTAAATAAAGTACAATCTAGCACAGCGTCAAAAATAACAAAATAATTGATAAATTTAACAAACTTATACAAGGTTTACACTCTGAAAATTATGAGACATTATCAATAAAAATTAAGAAAACACATATTAGGAGAAAGTTAATCATATTCCTGGACTGGGAGACTCAATATTATTAAGGTGTACAATTATCTTGAAATTGATTTATAGATATAATGCTGTCCAAAACAAACTCCCAGTAGACTCTTTTATGAAAACTGATAATCCAAGGTGGTTACATGGGTACACTCATTTGTCAAAACTTATAAAACTGTACACTTAGAATTACAGGTAAATTACGTGGATAAAGTTGATTTTAAAAATTAATAATGTTTTACCTAGTAGTCGGCACGTTAACAATGAGGTAATTTTATTTAGATAAAGTCCTATCGAATGTATTAATTAGGATTAATTAAAAAGGCCTGCATGAACTACTGAGAATGCTGATTTTTAGAATATTATAATACAACATATACCTTTCTACTTTATAACTGGCTACTTGCCAAATATTTCTTTTTAAAAATATTTTAATTTTTACTTATTTTTGAGAGAGAGAGAGAGAGGCAGAGTGCAAGTGGGGGAGGGGCACAGAGAGCGGGAGAGACAGAATCCGAAGCAGGCTCCAGGTTCCCAGCTGTCAGCACCGACACCAGGCATGAACCCATGAACCGCGTGATCACCACCTGAGCCGAAGTCGGAGGCTCAACCAACTGAGCCAGCCAGACACCCCACCAAATATCTCTAATATATGGTCCTCTTTTGTTGATTTGTATTTCTCATGTTTATAAATTATTATGTATTATCTTAGGTCAAGGATGGCAAACATAAGGCCACGGAGCTGCATCTGGTCGACCATCTTATTTTGTATGACCTATGGGCTAAAAATGATTTTAGTATTTTTAAACAGTTGAAAAAATTTCAAAGAAGGATAATATTTTTTGACATCTGAAAGTTATATGAAATTCTGATTTTAGGAAGAACACCAATAGATAGTTCTTTGCCCTATAATGGCAATGTTAGTAATGGCAACAGTAACCATAGCAGTAACAATATGACTCACAAAGCCTAAAACAGTTACTGCCTGGCTCATTACAGAAAAAATTTTGCTGACCCTTGTCTTAGTCTGTTTTGGCTCTTTACTAAAATTTTGACTGGGTTTTCCAAGGATCCAATTGCACCTTTATTAATTTTCCGTTGTAAACCTAATCATCCAAAATATTTGAATATTACAATGGTCCTTCCTTCAAGTTCATTGAGTCATGTGACCACCCAGTGCAACTTCTGCTATTCCATCCTATTCCCATTGCAGGGTCCCAGGAGCTTTTCCCCACCCTTTTGCACCCATGTGGTTTCCATTCTCCTAGGTGCTCTAAGTTTTTTACCCTTTCTTTGGTAGGTCAAACCATCTGCCCTTCCTTCTTTGCACTTCCTTCCTGCTACTTTGCAGAGTGCTTTAGTTACTAGGATTCACTCTTCCCCAAAGGCTATAAAGAGGTTTCACATTCCTCTTGGTATTTTGCATATGTTCAGCAGGTATAATTAAATTTTAAGCTGCCCTTTGATTATCATACATTTTGAAATTCAACTTTTGAGGTTTACAGGATGTTGAAATTCATCAACTTCACTCAACCACTTTACTTTTTCTTTTCTTTATGTTACAGTAGTAACAATGTGTCTAACGATTATTAGATTACAAATGAGTTTGTAAAAGGTGTGTAAATGAAGTGAGCAACTTGAGGTCACACACCGACAGGGAAAGTAACAGATTGAAAACTTGGGGTCTTAGGGCACCTGGTTCAGAACATTTTCCTTTTTTCTCAGGAGCAGGAAATAGTTAAGTGTTTTTATACAACAGGAGTCCTTCTACTTCACTGACTTCCCTTCGTCGATGGGCCAGTTAAAAACACATAAATCCCCCAAATTACTTTTTAGGCAGTTTGTTGAAGAATACCTACCCTATAATGCTCCTCTCTCCTGCTTCAGATTCAGATACATAGCCCTTCTGTCTGTTTCTTGTGTTCACCAGACATGCCTACACTTCTGGCATCTTTCCAATTACTGTCCTGTCTAACCATATGCTTTCTCCGAGAATTTGCACAGCAGACTTGTTCAGGTCTGATCCATCATTACTTTTATATCATCCTGCACAGATCTTACAAGGATCCATATACAGAGATAGCATCTCCCTCTTCAGCCACTCTGTCTTCTCACTCGAGTTTGGGTTTACGTAGTGTATCATGACAAAGAACATATTATATATTTTTTATTTATCTATTTTCTGTCTCCCCATACAAGAATGGAGAGTTTATGAAAGGAGGGATTTTTTAGACATTTAGGATAAAATCAGATGTTAGGCTTTTTACAATTAAATAAAGTGATTGATTTAGTTGTCAAATTCGTCACTTGTTTGAAACGTAGTCACTGGACCTCAAGGAATTAATGGCAAGAAAAAAATTACTTTGTTATATTTTATATTACAGAAAGTGACAGACACTAAGAAGCTACCTTGATAAATACTTTCACAAAGAATTAAAATTCTCTCAATCTTTGGTTTAAGATAGTTTTGAAAGTACCAAGGATCCCTAATACATACTGTATTTTGTGGCCACCAATGTGATCACAAATGCATATACATGTCTGTATCAAGTAACAAACTTCTATAAAACTGAATATATAGTTGTTTTAAGAAGCTTTCATTTTACCTTGTGCAGATGACAAGATTCCTCTTTAAAGATGATAACAGTTACAGAATAGCCCTGATGAGACTTCTTGATTGCATGCATTAGTGGTTGGGTTGTGGAAGAAAAATCATTGAGGCTAGAGTTTGTGGAACTTGCTGAAGTGTATTTTATGCACATTCTCCTCCATTATCATACCCTTGGTGTTATAGGTTCTGAAAAGTCACAAAATTATCCACAAATTTAATAATTTAAAATATGTTTTATATTGTCTTATATTGCACTGTTTGGAAAAGAAATCAGAAACTTAATTAAAGTCATAAAATATAGAAAGATTCTATGACAAAAATTATTTCTAACCCTTAAAAATGGTTATAAAATATATTGTAATGAGTCCATAGTGGTCTGTTTACTAAAAAATATATATGAAAATAAAACCAGGAATTTCTGCATATCTTCTATTATCACCAAAATTACTAGTGGCCTAGAAATAAATCTAGGCTGCTTGTTTAACAAATTTTTTATCAACAATACGTTTATACAAACTAATCTCTTCCAGTGGATTTTGCTAACTTAACTCTGGGAAGACAACCCTATTTTAGACTGACTTCACACTTCTCCATCTCAAAGACATTCCCCTTCTCTGGAATATCTTTGTGACCCTGAGTAAGTCAGATAATTTCTCAACTTTTGATTTGCATTTGTAAAATAAGGAAAACACACATACTGGCCTAGTTATATGGTTGATCTGAGTTTAAACGGGATAATACATGCACAACATTAAGTAAAGTTTTCCAGCGCACTATAAGTGCTCAATGAATTTGTCTTAGTATTACAGTGTAGTAATACAAATACAAAGAATTTGTTATGTGTATTAGTCAAAATAATGCATTCTAGCTGCTCTAACACAACCCCACAAATCCCGATTGCTTATTTCAGTGATAGTTTATTTATCATTTATACATTGCTCTGTTGTTAGCCAGTTTTCCTGGATAAGTTTCTACCAAGTAATGACTTGGTGATTCAGGATCCTCCAATCTTTTGATACTGCTATCTTTATGATGTGGCCTCCACTGTCATTGGAGAAAGGGAAGAAACAGTGGATGATTAATTAGCGAACACCTAACCTTCCTTGGCACACCCTTTGTTCCAGTTATTACTGCTATGCAACAGATGATCCAAAAGTTAGCCACTTAAAACAACAACCAATATATTATGTTCACAGATTCTATGCATCAAGAATTCAGAAAGGGCATAAGCTTGTTTACTCACATAAATGATGTCTGATTTCAGTACTGGAAGACTAAGGAAAATTACATGAACTTTCATGTGGCTTGGCTTTCTCATAGCATGACAACCTCCAGATAATTGGTTATTTTTGTATGGCATTTTAGGAATCAAGAATAAGTGTTGCAGCTAACAAAGCACAGACAATACTTTCTTTCCTAACCTACTCTCTGAAATTATACAGTGTTATTTCTGTCATAATTTTTTACTTAAAAACAAGTCAAAGACCTCCCTGATTCAAGAGGAGGAGAATGAACTTTACCTTTCTGTGTAAGAAGTATAAAGGTCAAAAGGAACAAATGGGATGGGATACAATATAAAGCCTATATTTGGAAAATGTAATGTGCTCTACTTATTATAATACTCTCATCATCATTACTACTAATAATTTTTTTACTGATTAACTTTGTTACCATAAGTTACCTTGAAAAGCTTACTGCTTTTAAAGAGTAAAATAAACCAGTGGAAATATTTTTAAAACATTGCAGGTAATCATTTGCTTATAACAAGTTTTTGGGAGTTCTGATTAGTAAAATATTCTAGTTAAAAATTTTATTACATTTTAATTTCTTCGGTAACTATATGCATTGCCTATTTAAGATGTTAAGCTATATACAATCTTTCTGATACAAACTTTCTGGTACACTCTAAAAATTTCCTTTGAGGGGCGCCTGGGTGGCTCAGTCAGTTAGGCATCTGACTTTGGCTGGGGTCACGTTCTCACGGTTGGTGGTTAGAGCCCCGCCTCAGGCTCTGTGCTGACAGCTCAGAGCCTGGAGCCTGCTTCCGATTCTGTGTCCCCCTCCATGGTTCACGCTCTGTCTCACTCTCTCTCTCAAAAATAAATAAACATTAAAAAAATTAGAGATTTCGTTTGAAATAGTAATATCTAGGAAGTACAAAATAGAATAAAACTTTTGAAAAGTGTATGTAGAATACAAAAGTGTCATGAACCCGGATGGCAAAGAATGAAGAAGGCATCATGTTAACAACTAATTTTCTATTTGTTGTACAGTCTCCTCAGTCAACCTCTTGAAAAAATATTTGAGTACTTTCTATCTTTCAAGAACTGTGTTTAAGAATACAAACATGAGTGAGATAGGATCCTTGTTCTTAATTAACTAGCTAATTAACTAGCTTTCTCATGGAATAAAGAGATGTGTGAGCCAATGATGAGAATTTATAGTGGTAAGTGCTACAATGAAAACAGAATCATCATTGCTAATTAAGAGATTTTAATTATGTCATGGAGAAAATTATGCACAGATGTACTCATTTGGTGACTAGAGTTGGGTGATTAGAGTTGGGCTTTGTTGAATGGATAGGGGTTGTATAGTTGGAATTGTGGTTTAGGACATTTGCAAGGGAAAAGAAGTAAAGAGATATTTAGAGAAATGTAATTAGGCCAGAGTGCCTGGACTCCAGTGTATAGGTGGAAAAATAACTGGGCAAATAAAAAGAATCCAGATTTATAATATTTTTTTATGCCATGTCAAAGGTAAATAACCTTGACCAATGTCAAGAGGAGCACAGTTACTAGGCTTGGCACAGACTATTCAAGATTCATTCCGTAGGGTTTGGGTGGGGGAGTATCTTCCCCCTCATGTGCCACAAACACCTCAACATTCCTAATATTCGAAAATTGAAGTGCTTTTAGCAGGAAAGAAAGTAGAAATTAGTGATAGGGTAGACAACAAACAATCCCTTACAATGTATTTATTATTAAAAGAAGGTAGGAATTTTAATCAGATGCTAATTTACTATTTATGCCTCACTAAATAAATTGATCAAGTGTAATTTTCAGGAATTGCTCTTCCTTAGGATATGAAACCTCTCCAAAAGGGACTTTGGAAGAGTGATAAAGATAATAACAATAATGATGATGGTGATGATGATAATAATAATAATTATAATTATTATTATTATTATTATTACTATAGAAAATAAGTGAGGCTTGTGTCTGGAACCAGCCAACATTTTTGTATTTGAAATGAGCTAAAGCCAAGCATATGCCAACAGTATTTCTAACTGCCTACTCTCTTTTAGGAGATTTAGGAAATCAGACTGACAGTCAGGGATGCTCACCACTAGAGCAGCCAAGGTGAAGGGATTGAAGTGCTGTCTTGCCAGCTTCAGGGACTCGTTGAGTCTGTTCGAGAATATAACATGCCACTGATTACAGAGGATTTTGGTGTTAAATTGACAGAAGAAATTGCTAATCAAAATGCAAGTGGGAGATGTAAATGCAAAAAGATATGAACTCACCAATTAATGCACAGAGAATCATTTTCTCCTTTAGACGCCTTGTTTTGTTATTAAATCTGAAGCTTTACACGTTAGCTTCAAAAGAACTACATCAATCAGAGAAGGTTGAAAGACAGTGTGTTATGCTGTGATGAGCACTAGATTAGAAATCGAAAGACCTTGATCTTGGTCTCTGCTACATTATATTGTAAGTAGCTCTGGAGTCCTGATTTCCTACCTTGAACGCACTTACACAGTGTCCTAAAGCATAATGGGGATAATCACATTTTTCTTGCTTATAATTGCATATTTTAGGGGGTTCTTCCTTCCTTCTTTCCTTCTCCATCTCTCTATCTCTGTCTTTTCTCTCATTCTTTAAACTATTCATTGAATTATTTTGATTCATTTATTTTGATAACTTTTTATTGAATACCTACTATGTACCAATAAATTTGTCAGACATTTAGGCATATGGAGCTAGATAAGATAGGCAAAATCTCTATTCTCTTGGAGTTTATATTCTAGTGGAGAGAGACAGAAAGTAAACAATTATAGAAAATATAAACAGGGAAGTAATGATGAATTATATGATGGAATTAAGCAGTATGAAGTGATAAAGAGAATATTGGCATAAGAGAAAACAACATGTTAAATACAGTAGTCAGGGAAAACCTCTCTGAGGACATCAAATTTGACTTGGGTAATAAGAATCAAGATGAGTCAACAATTTTAAGATGGAAGAATGTTGCAGGCAGGGTGGAGTAAATGCAAAGAAAACAAGATTAGCAAAACTCTGGTTGTACCTGAAGACCTGGAATGAGGCACTGTGTCTAAAGCTTAGTAAAGGGAGGAAGGATAGTAATATAATTTTATTTTAGAGAGCTAGACAGAGTATAGATTATTTTGGCCTCTTCAGATACATTAAATAATTTGGATTTTATTCCAAAGCATCGGGAACTATTAAATTAAATCTAACACATGAGTGGCATGATCCCATTTGTATATTAAGAAGTTCTCTCTTGCTTTTGTTGATGATTTGCTTTCCAAAAGATCTCTAAAAAAATATGTTTATCAAGCAAACTAAGTTTATTAGACTTAGTGCAGTAAAAGAGAAACCACCTTGACAGGGTCTTATGAGCATCTCAAATGGGGAGATTGAGTAGGTCTCTTTATATCATTTTAAGGCCTGTGCTGAATGTTGTGGGGTTTTTGTTTGTTTGTTTGTTTGTTTGTTTGGTAGAGACAGTGCAAGTGCAGTAGGGGTAGAGAGAGAGGGAGTGAGAGAGAATCACAAGCAGACTCCATGCTGTCAGCGCAGAACCCAGTGCAGGGTTCAAACTCACAGTACTGTGAGATTATGACCTGAGCCAAAATCAAGAGTTGGATGCTCAACCGACTGAACCACCCGGGGGTCCTGCTGAATGATTTTAAAGTGCATCTTCAGGAGGGAAAACTGGTTGGGATTTGGTGACATAGATTTGGATGAGAGAACACAGTGAATTGATCTTGAAATGAATCTAGATGAACTTGTTAGTCTTGATAATTTATCAGTTAAGCTGCATCAGTTTTCTCTTCTAGGAGCAGGTATTTCCTAGAGAAAGCAGCTAAGATATTTTTGCTTGATCTTAGTATTATGAACACAAGAATAGGAACGTCTCTCCAGTCCCATTAGTATTTAATAAAAGAGCTGGAAATTTTGTTGTTTACAGTTCTCACTAGTCCATGGGAAATATGTTGTTGGGGGTGGGTTGGCAAGAGTTGAAGTGAGAATATCAGATAGGAGACTGTGGTTGTTTTCTAAGGTAATAGATGATGTCGATGTAGATTAGGTCTACACTGTTCAGTGCAATAGTTACATGTGGATATTTGAGCACTTGAAATTAGGCTAGTATGAACTGAGATGTGCTATGTAAGTGTAAAAACCATAGCAGGTGTTGAAAACTCCACACACAAAAGAAGAATATAGAATATCTCATCTATTTTTAATATTTATAATATTTAATATTTAATGGAGAATTTATGTTAATAATATAATTTAACCAAATATATTCAAAATATTATTCGCTTAACATGTGTTAAGTATTATTTATTTTATTAACATGACTGCTAGCAAACTTAAAATTACAAATGATGCTTGCATTACATTTGTATTGAACAGTGCTGGACTAGACAGTTGGTAGAAGAGGTGATCAGATTTGAAATTTATTTGAGAGATAAAATGTGCGGACTTTCCTGGGAATAAACATGAAATTGAAGAAAACTGGGGAAACAAATTTGCGTCTTAGGTATCTTGCTTTGGGCCGTTGTATGGATGCAAGTGTCGCTTTTTAAAATTATTTATTTATCTAATTATTTTTGAGAGAGAGAGAGAAAGAGAGAATGAATGGGGGAGGGGCAGAGAGAGAGGGAGACAGAGAATCCCAAGCAGGCTATGTTCTATCAGTGCAGACCCCAGTGTGGGGCTTGAGCTCATAAATGGTGAAATCATGACCTGAGCCAAAACAAAGGGTTGGGGGCTCAGTGTGCCACCCAGGAGCCCCTGGATGTAAGTGTGATTTAATGAGCTAGTGGAGACTTGGAGAAACAAGTTTGGGGTAGGAGTTTAATTCCATTTTACTGGGCACATTAGATATGAAATTTGCTTATTTTATAGATACATGGGTCATTGGATATATGATTTTGGAACTTAGAACATAAATTTGGCCTATTATAGAAATTTGATTTCCCTTAACATAGAATGTACTCACCTTTTCAGAGGGTATATTAGAAAAGAAAAAAAATGATATAGGAACAAACATTTAAAATTCATGCTGAGGAGGAGTCGACAGCAAAGGAGACTGACAAACAGTAACAGGAAAGATGAGAAGAATCAAGACAGTGTTGAGTCAGAAGCCAAGGCAAGAGTTTTCAACTGTGTGGACTGTTACATAGAGAGCTGATAAGGTAAGAAGATATGTTCATTGTATTTGGGGACATAGATGACCAAATAGATAATGTAGGGTTGAAAATAAAGTACATGGTGTCAGGCATTACTGAAACTGATGACCAAGGCTGCAGCAGACAAAGAAGCTAAATACCGCAATTATAGGTTGAGAAAATGTCAGCCTATTGAGACCAGTGCACTTCCATGGAGCTTAGGTATAAGTAGAAAATTTGGGACAGGAAAAGAGAAATTAGAATTCTTGAAATGTGTAGTGCTCTGAAAAAGAGTTTAAACAGTTCTCTCATTTCCCTTTGGAATCCTCAGAACATCTGTAACGTCATCACCCCATCATAGGGGAAGAACAACAAAATAAACCTGACATTGTGACAATGACTGAACCAACACTCTGAAAGTGAACTCTTTATACTTTATGCTTACATAAATGCTTATGATTGTAAATATTGTATTATATCTAGGCTTTTGATAACAACTTGAGTTGATGACTCTGTGTGTCTTGTGTGTCTTGATCCCAGCCCAGTTTTTTTTTGTTTTTGTTTTTTTGGTTTTTTGTTATTCTTCCAGTGTTTGCTATTGAATCATACTATCTTCGATTGGAAAGCTTGTTCCGTCCTGTGTCCTTATGAATATCTGCAGTCATTCGTCTTTGTGTACTTCTGAAATATTTGTCTTTAAATGCAATCTTTACCTATCAACTTCTTTGGAAAGATTTGCTTTGCTCCAATGTGTTCTGCAAAATCCTGCCACCATATTCCATTCTGTTAACTCCAATGTTGGCTTTTGCCTACCTCTGAGTACTTTCTGCAATGTAAAGATTTAGCTGTACCTGTGTTTCCTGTTACAATTATATTTTAATTACCCTATTCAGTTTTCTTGCCATAGATGCAATGAGAAGAACAGTATCAAATCACTTTCAGAAGAAATCATCACTTTCTGCTTGGGTCAGAGCTCAAACAGATTCCCCCACTGGCTGTTTTTACTGTGCAATACTAATGAATGTTTCTCCGCCTCAAATCACTATCTTGTTACTAACTTAAACCCAATTTATAGTAAACTACAAAGCTACTTTATTAAAAAATATGAGTAAAATAGATACCAGTCAATGATAATATTTTTGTTATAAAATTAACACTTGCTTGTGATAACATGCTTGTAACAATATAGAAGAGTTTATGGTAAACATTTAAACCTTCACTGCTCCTACTTCTGGATCTCTGGATCTCACTTCTTCCAGTACTGATTGCTTTTAGCGATTTTGTTTGTATCCTTTCAGATAATTTTCTACATAAATTCTAACACATATACTTGATCATCTATGTATATCTTTTGTTCATTTGTTTGTTTTGGCAACAGTAAGACCATTTTATTCCTGCTGTTGTGAAGCTTGATTTAATTTTTGTAATTCTGCAGTGTCATGCATTAGGTTCTCTTAGTTTCAGCCCCAAATAAAAGTTAGCATGATCCCATAAAAATGTTGGTAATACATCTATTTTATTATATGCCTTTCCTGTAGGTGGGAAAAGTGTAAGTATAATACATCCCTTTCTTTATAAGCCTTTCTGGTAGGTGGGAAAGAGAAGAAAGGGGGACAAGTCACCCAGAGACAGAACACATGGAAGCATGGAAGCAAATAATCATTTGAGGTCATAGATTAAAAAAATATGGAAAGCTAACATATTGTCATTAGTGAAGCATTGCATTGTTACTGAAATGATAGAGCTGAGTTGAGTAAAAATTCACGTAGCTCAAAATCTTTAGAAGGTGTTGGGGACTACAGAGGCGAAGTGATAGAGTGCCCAAGTGCATACAGCTAGTTAGTGTCAAAGTCACTGGTGTCCTGAATCCAAAATCAGTGTGCTTTTGCTATTACCACAACCATAGATACAAACAAAAAGACAGACAAACACATGGTATTAATCAAATGGATTGTAATATAATGTGTTTAGTATGGCATATTATATTAATTAAGCATATATATTTTAAAAATTACTTAAAAACCTGTATTTGAAATCATTGGCTAACAACAGGAATACATTAATGTAAGGACAAGAAAAGAACAAGTGATGAGAAGCTTGGGGGGAAGGTCAAATTAGCTTCTCTAGAAGAGAAGATGAGGTAGGAAGATCAAGGGAAATAATTTAAATGTACCGAATTTGCTTAAGAAGTGAAGTAAAGAGAAAATGCCCTTCAGTTTAAAGTAAAATTCCCAACAGAAACTGAGAAGATCAAGTAGAGGTAAAAGCTATATCCTTGAGCTGCTGATAAAGAAATCTAGCCTGAGGGGAGAAAGTTTTGTTGAGAGATTGTTACCTGGCAGGAACTTTACACACATTCTCTCATTTCACCCTTAAAGAAACCCTTGAGGAAGGGATTTAAATAACCATTTTATTGGCAGGAAAGGAAACACATCATTTAAAATTACTCTCCCAAAGTCACTCTGATAGACTGTGTCCAACAGGGTTCAGAATCAGGCATTTCTGTCTGACTCCAAAGCCTGTTTATTGTGCTACCCATACTGCCTTTTTTCATTCACTGAGGTAAGAATGATCTTCATGTGGTATCCAGAGTTTCTGGATATAGAGATGTGGGAGATCAATCTTAGTATTTCTGTACTGTCCTTAAGAATTTAGAAAGCATAATTAAATTCAGTTATAAAGAAGTAAGATTAAGGGGGCGGGATGAATAGTTTGCTAGGCATCACACATTGTTTCACAAAGGTTTTCTAAGTATAAGCTTCCTATCATTTACCTATTTATTCTCCTGCTTCCTGATTATAACTCTGTTTGGAGCTTGAAGAAATTTGAGTGGATTAAGACAGAAATTAATAGCCAAATAAGCAAGTCAAGGCTGATAGGCTGCTCCTCTCACTAAAATTTCTACCTGTAGGTCAATTTTTTTCATCTGTACTCATTTTGCAAGTTGGCCCTAATACAGAGACTTGGAGTCAAAAATGGAACAAGACTAGACTCTAACATAGAACTTTTCTATTTTCTCAAAATCCTGTTAATATTTTATGTAGATATGGGCTTTCTTCGCAATCCAGCCTCATCTGGCTCTCCCATTTGCAAATTTGAATTCATATCCCTCTTTAAGAAACAATTGTTCTGACACTAAAGCTATTCATTTGCAAGAACAAGGCTTTTTGAGAGGTAAGAAGAAAAGATTTTGAAAAGCAAAAGTCCAATTTTAAAGAAGAGATATAAGGTTTATCAATAACACTAGATTTAAAGAGTCTAGAGGAAAAGCTGGATCCCTCTACCTGTCATGTTTAGCAGTTTTGTCTATCTTGGGAAATCAGGTAACAAAGGAAGTCTGAGAGACCAGGCTTGCCTAGATCATTGGGGAAAAGTGAGTGGGCATGTGAGGCTCCTCTGCCTCTTCCCGGATGAGTACTTTAGTGGTCAATGCCAAGGAGCCAGTATCTGCAGTGTGTCAATCACCATGGAGTAATAATTTGTCACCTATACTGAAAACATTCTGTCTTCCTGTTGCGGTCCAGGGATAGCCACAGACATATCACCTGGATTATACAAAAGTGACTTCTGGTGTCTCTAGACTTTGCTTCTCTCTTTTGGAACTACTGTAAAGCCACCTCCCATTTTAGCCACTTAGAAGGACACTTAACAACCATCCCTCATTAAAACAAAAACAAAAACAAAAATAAAACAGAAAACAAAACAAACAAAGAAACAAAGAAAATAACAGGAGCCCCTGGGTGGCTCAGTCAGTTAAGTGTTCGACTTTAGCTCAGGTCATGATCTCATGGTTCATGGGTTCAAGCCCCAGGTCAGGCTCTGTGCTGACGGCTCAGAGCCTGGACCCTGCTGCATATTCTGTGTCTCTCTTTCTCTCTGCCCCTTCACTGCTCATGCTCTCTCTCTCTGTGTCTTTTGCTCTCAAAAATAAATAAACATTAAAAAAAAAAACAAAAAACAAAAGAGCGGATGGGTGGGGAGACAGAGAGAGAGAGAGAGAGAGAGAGAGAGAGAGAGAGAGGAATAGAGACAGGGAGACTTCGGATGCAAAACTACTGTGAAAGAAAAGCTTCAGTGTGCCATGCTGTGGTTAATACAGTTTAACCAGTTTGAAGTGCCTGCCCCATGCTGAGCTAGGGCACTGGCGAAGTCTGCCACCATTTCAATAAGATATCCCCCAAGAGGATGCTTTATGGCTTCTGAGTCCTCGTTGGCTATTTCACTTCTAAGTTCATAATTGGGCAGTGTAAGTACATGGAGCTAGAAAGTCAGAAAGGGCTTCTTGTGACCATGTGTAACCTTGTAGTGTGCTCCAATGAAACTTTATATCTCATTTAAAACATATGAGAAAAACCTGCCAAATATTAATATGGATTAGAAAATAAGAGGGAGAGTAACAGAATAAGAAAGAGACCTATGGAAGCCTTGTGTGGAGATGCATTGTCCTTCTCCATGTGTTTGGCCATTATACAAAATATTAATGTGTACTTGCACTTGAGGTAATAAGGGTGTTCTCATGGTTGATCAAAATTGTTTGGCTAGCCATGATGCAATGATGGTGGATTACTCCTGTCAGGATAGTCAGTGAGGGATTTCTACATTAGGTAGCAAGGGGATAATATGACACAGGCCTGAATCCGGACAGCAATCTAGATTGAAAGAAGACATATTGTACTTTAGACAGTAGAATTAGACATGTGTTCTAAGATGGAGTAGAAATAATGGAAGGAAGAACTTAATTCTATGTAACCCTTTTATATTTTAAGCTAGAAAATACCTTTATACCCCCCAAAAGGTTGTTCTCAGATTAAGTGGAGATCATGGGTATGAAAACAGTTTAAAAATGAAAATTGAAGGAGATATTAATATTTACCTGATTTCTGGAGCCAGAAACTTGGCCATCATCTGACAGTCCTTTTTCAGATTATTCACCAAGTCCTACTACCTCTGGATATTCAGTCATTTTGACATTCTGTCTGGCCCCTCTACCTTTTCTCTGCAATAATTTTTACTTATGCTTGAGTATCTGTTTGGATGCCATTTCCTTCTGGAAGGATTTTCTCAACCCTACTTAGGAATTAGGTATTCCAATATATTCACATGGCACCGCACACCTGCAAATAATGTCAATGGTTACAACTATTTATCATGTTTTCTGTTAGAATCTAAGATCTAGAGAAAGCCAAAACTATAGCTCCAAGTCTCGCTCCTTTACTATGGCATCATGATGCTTGACACATAAGTAGATCATCAGTAACTTGTTTTTGGAGGAATACGTTTATGAATGACTTTTTCTGGAATTAAAAATTAGAGAGGAACATGAAACTGAAAATGATAAGAGTAATGATTTTAAATAAGAATTGATAAATTTTTAAAAATATTTTGGTGCCTAACACAAATAAACTTCAAAATACACTCTAAAATTAATAGGTTGGTTTTGATACTTTATTTGACAATCATCTAAAGATTTGGGAAACAAAAATAATGTAGTAATAATATATGTATTGATTTCTATTTTCACAAAAAACTTACATTCTTTTTAGTTTTTAACATATATAAAAATATTAATACATGTCACAAGTAAATGCTTTTTGCTAGATTAAATTGATGCTTTTTTTTAAAGAAGACTTTGCACCCAACTTGGGGCTCAAACTCATGACCCCTGAGATCGAGAGTCATGTTCTACTGATTGAGCCAGCAAGGCTCCCCAAATTGATGCTTTTCATATTTTACAGAGAGATCTAGCATAATATTTAACAATATAGTTTATAAATCAAACAGATTAAAGCTTATTGTTTCTTCCACTTAATAGCTGTGTTATATAGGGCAAGTTGCTTAACCTCTTATAAATGTTTCCTCATTTGGTAAGTGGGAATGGTAAATCCCCCACTGAGAATTAAATGTCCCATGCATGTTAAGTACTTGGAACTCTGGGACATAGTAACTGCTTACTAAATAGTTCTTATTTTATTATTTTTCAAGCAATGTTTATGTTTTCAATTTCTGAACTATCATTTTAGAGTATTTAGTATCATTCTTATATTCTCAAATCATTTCGATATGCTGAAACATCACAAAACATTTCTTATGTAGTTGCTGAGTCATACTGCAATTGGTTTTTCTTGTTTAATTTCATTTTGCCAAGATAGAACTATTGGGATTTCTGGATTATAAGAGTTTGATTCGATGGATTTTAGCCTACTACAGTGACTTGGTAGAAAGATTCAATATTTTAGATGCCAATTTACCCTTGAATAACCTATAAAAATGCAGCTCCAACTTAATTTTCAAGTAAGAACTTTTTTGAAATGAACAGAATTATTCTAAAATTTGTTCCTACCAAAAAAAAATGCACCAAATGGTTAAGAAAATTTAGAAAATAAAGAACATGAAGAGGCATTTCAACTGCTAGATATTTAAAGAATTTCAAACATCTGGTATTTATCATATGGTGCTGTTTCACCAATAGGAAGACAGCTCAGTGGAATAAAAGAGATGCCCCTGAAAGAGACCCTAATAAATGAATATATTGAGGTAGACCACATAAGGTGGCCTCTGGCTACAATCTTCTTTCCCAAGAGTCTCTATATCCCTGGCATGTTCATAGTTCCCTTCTAAGAGATTCTAAATACATGAATTACTGTGTTTAGTTCTGTATGATTCTGCAAATCTAGCCATGGATTGTTGGAGCAGGGATCACTTCTCACCCAAAGTCAGCTATGTAGAATGACCATTAATCTATAAGGGTACCAGTATGAGAGGTTTATACTATCCAGTACTGATATTCTCTACCATATGTAGTAATTGGCCAATTCAGTCAGAGCCTCTTTTGTGAGTTATACAAAAATGTCACGTAGAAATAGTGCAGAAGCCCGAAGACACAAGGAAGAAGGTTAGTAGTGAGGTGACCTCTTAGACAAAAAAACCCTCAGAATAAGCAGAAATAAATTTTGAAAGAATGTAGAGTGTATAATGACAAGAGAAGAAGAAACAATAGAAGCGTAGACAAAGTGGAGTTGAGTCATTGTAGAATATTGCATTAAGGAGCAATAGTCACCTGCTGGTAAAATAATGGTAAAACAGCAAGTTCATTAGAGTTGCTACATTATCTGGATGTGCTGGAAATTTTGCGCTTGCCATTTTCAATCCACTATTATGTCACTATTGTGCCCCTGAGGATATTTTGATTCCAAGATTATGAACTAGTTTTGTTCTAGTGTTCTATACCTCTGCACTAACAAGGGTCTTTACCATGCCATTGGTATGTATGGTGAGAATATGGTGTGTGTAAATTTTCTAGAGTAAACAGAGAAATTTCAAAAATTAACTAGTAATTTTATTTTATTTTCAACTAGTAATTTTAAATGCTATATTCATTCTTTCAGGTAAGAGTTCTAGCATTGAACAATCTGCAGAAATGTTAATATTTTTGTATGCCGTGTAAACAGAAAATGATGTAATGTCAATAGCATCAAACTGGATTAGAGAAAACTCATTTCAGTGATCACTTGACTGCTTTTTGAAAATAAACCTAGATAAAAAATCAATAAAAGAAGTTTGAAATTGGTATGGGTTTTGACAATAGAGAATCCTGAGGGCAATTTAAAATCTGAGGGTAATTGTTCATTATTTTCTCATGAACAAGCTGAGCAAAAATCCAAAGGAAATAGTTCTAATAAATTTACTTTATGATGAATTTTACATATTATGAGTTATTTATATTTGTGTGTCCCTCTGTCTTCTTTTGCTTAACATAATATTTTTGGTCTCATCCATATTGTTGCTCATATCAAATGGTATACTCCTTTTTATTGATGAATAGTAATCCATTCATTGTATTAATATGCCACAGTTTGTTTATCCAGTGTCCTATTAAAGACATTAAGGTTTTTCTCATTTTATGGGCTATTGTGAATGTGGAAATCATGGACTTTTTTATTGACATTAATTTGTGGAATTTTATTTCTCCTTCACAAATTCCATTCTTAACGGTGCAATTGCAAGGACATTGGGTAATTGCAAGGGCATATGTTTAACTTTTGAAGAAACTCCCAAATTTCTTTTCAAAATATTTATTCCACTATATATTCCCAGAGCAATGTATGAGGGTTCTGATTGCTTTGCTTCTTAACATGTGCTATTGCCTGTCCCTTTAATTTTATCACTCTAGTGAATGCAAAATGGTATCTCCTAATGGATTTAATAGAAATTTTCCTAGTGATTAGGAGGATGTTGAGTGTTGAGTACCTTTTTTTTTTCTTTTTGCTTATTGACTATCTGTGTATCTTCCTTTTCAGGTATCTGTTCATATTCTTTGCCCATATTTCAATTAATTTTTTTTCATATTTTTATTGTTGGTTTGTAGGAATTCATCATACATTCTTGATAGGAGTCTTTTGTTGGATATGTGTATGGTGATTATATTTTTGTCCCCAACCTGTGTTGTGGCTTGTTTCTCCATTTCTCAATGATGTCTTTTGATAAGCCAAATAAATTAATTTTGTGAAATCAACTTATAATTTTTTTCCTACTAAACATTAACTTTTTTTTTGCATCATATACAAATAAAATAAAATAAAATAATTAAAAAATGTCCACTACAAGGTTGTGAAGATATTCTATGTTTTGTTCTAGGAGTTAAATGGACTTGAGTTTTACATTTGAATCTATTACCTATCTCAATTAGTTTTGACCATTCCCATGTATTTGGAATTTTAAAATGCTGCTAAATTTTTTTAAAACAAATGACTTATGCTCCAGTTAACATTTAAAATAACAATTTAGATTTTCCCCTTTTCATTTTATTTGTGGCCTCTACTATTTTAATTCTTGATTTTAAAAAAAATTTTAGCTATATAATTGCTCATTTTTTTTTTTTTTAGATTTTTTGAGTTGTTCTTTACAGGCTATAGTCAGATAATACCTCAGGGCCTTTGATGATTCTCTTAGCTCATGAATTTTAAATTATCTCCTATTAAATTAGCCCAGGGTCTTAATTACATTCTCAAATATAGGGTGTATGACCATTTAAAGGAAGTTTATAAGATTAATTTTCTTTCTTTTATTTGTAAGATTAATCTTCTTTAATTTTCACAATAACTCTAAAATGATTATAAAAGTCATTCTTAATTTTTCCTGATTTTTTTAACTTTTAGTGTGAGATACTTGCAGAATCACCTGCAGTTGTAAGAAATTATGCAGAAAGATTTCATGTACCCTTCAACTGTAATGACTTGCATAACTGCAGTGCACTGTCACAACCAGGAAATTAAGAGTGAAGCAATCCAATGACCTTATTCAAATTTCACCAGTTTTGCATGCAGTCCTTTGTGTGTGAATGTCCTTTATTTTTTAACCTTTTTAAGACGACAAAGAAAGTTTAAGGTTTTGTTTTTTGGTTGTGGTTTATCTGGTGCAATATAAGTTTTAAAGAGCTCCTTATTTTTCTTTTTTCATCTCTCCAGTAGTTTTTCATTCTTACTAATAAGGCGATGCATGGATCACTACATGTAAAACATCATTTCTGTCTCTTTGTATTTGAAATCCTTAGATTTCTATTTCCTCAAAATTAGATGTTCTTACCCTGACTGAATTGATCAGTTTCATTTCTTTTTTTTTTTTAAATCACTTTAGCAAAGATTATGTAATAGCAAGCTTTGTTCTTTATTAAAAATCATTTTTGAGGTTGTCTAGATAACTTTCTTCCCTGTTGCTTTGTTATGTTTGCCATATTTATCACCATGCATTATATTATTTGCTCAAAATTCATTGTTGGGTTCCTGATGTCTGTTCTCTTTGTTATCAAAATATTTTCCCTTCATCTTTAGCTTTATGATTTTAACTGACACTTTCAATTATCTCTCTCTTTCAAACTTCCCAATATTTGGCGATGTTAGATTTCTAAATTTCCTTCCCAAACTCTATTTTTAAAATGTTGTTTATATTTTGTTAGGAAATAAGGTTAACAAAGAGCATCTGTTCCTTTAATTTTGTAGTACTACAGTGCAGCTGGTAACCCAGTAGGCTATCTATTTGGTTCTCACAGGGATCTCTAGGTGTTATAAAGAGTATTATTTTTCTTGCCTGGCTGGTATATAGTCAAAAGCCCAAAGATGGAAACACATATGGATGATGCAATGATTAAGGTTAAGATATCTGTGTTTTATAAACAGAAAAGTCAAGTGTGATAATTGCAAATGGGCCACTTAGAGAAGTTAATGTTGATATCAGAATCATGATTTGCATTTCCTGATTTTGGTACTTCATTTGAAATGTTAATGATTCATTTCCACAGGCACTGACTTTTATAATCTTGGAATTTCCTAAGAGAACAGAAAAGCAGAAAAGGGAAATTACAACCCAGACTTTCCTACTACGCAGTATTGAATGCAAAAATATGCCAATGTATAAGTTACCATTATAGTAAAAACACAGATACACAGGTCACATATGTCAAAGTAATTAAACAAGGAGGCCATTAGACCTAGGTGATTCTAATGCCTTGGCAACCAAACTGAAACCTAAGCCAGACTCAATTCCTGGGGATGTCTCAAGGTTAAGAAATCAAAACACAAGAACACCCAATCACAAATAGTCTTTCTCAAATAAGACAGCTGCTTATGCTGTAGCCAGTCAAATCATTTCTATGCTTTGCTTCTATGTCTGCTTTATAAAAGCCTTTCTTTTCTCTTAGTTCTTGTCAGCAGAAGACTCCCAGCCATTTTTATATGGTGGTGCCCAGTTCAAATTGGTGTTTGCTCAAAAATCATAAGCTCTTCAAATTTTATTTATTTCAGTTTCTTTTTTAACACATTATAGTTATAGGTAATGCATTTGTTTGTTAAACTTCAGGGATCTATGTTTGTCTCTAAATACACCTATGCTAAATTGGCCATCCTTTATTTTCATTGTTCCTGGTTTATTATTTACAGCCTTTTTTCTTAGAATAGCAGACAAAGGAATTGAAACTGAACACGTTATGCAAAGGTAATATATAGGATTTTGTTTCATAAAAAAACCTGCCCAACTTAACAGTGACACAAATACTTCAATAACATATGCCACATCATGTCTTGTCCCAAACATGCATACAGTTGAAGAGAATATGGACAAAAACAGCACACAAACCATATCAGTGCCACTTGACACTCATACAGGAAATACTTAAAATGTCTGATGAAAAGCAAGCATGAAACATGTTCACTTCAAAGGGTATTTCAGAGTAAACTGTAGAATGCTACTAGTTATGTGATAATTGCCTCATTTTCTAAATGATGATAAAGTACTTTTGTTGTTGGCGATGGTATCCTTACTGAGAGGTCCAAAATCTATTAGGTTTTATTAACATGATTTTTGAACCAAAGGAGACTATCAAAAAGTATTGTAGGATTAGGCCTTTTCAAAGTTTATTTATTTATCTTGGGAGAGAGAGGGAGATTGCCCATAAGAGAGAGCAAGGGAGGGGCAGAGAGAGAGGGAGAGAGAATCCCAAGCAGGCTCCATGCTGTCAGTGCAGACAGGCAGCTAGATCTCACAAACCTAAGATCAGTACTGGAGCAGAAACCTAGAGTCCTACACTAAAAGGACTGAGCCACCCAGGCACCCCTTGGCCTTTTCAAATGTAAATAGTCAACCCATTGATTTTGATGGAAAAATACCCTACGGTGGGGAGGCAGGGGATGGAGCAGATAGTACCTTAGCCTTTTCATCCCCAGAGTTAAGGGAATGAAAAGTTGAAACAGAATATGACTATACTTTATATTTTAGAATTGAAATGAAATATGACTAATTGATGAAAATTGCCATCTTTTAAGAATTTCTTATAATTACAGTTATTTCTTTTCCTTTGCTATGGGTTAGCTCTTGGACTCACTTAGATTTTTTTGATAATACTTCCAGAAAATTCTGTCTAACTTATCATTGCACTTATTATGTATTATTAGATTTTCTTTATGTATTATGTATTATTAGATTTTCTTATAATACATTTATTATGTATTATTATAATACATAATACATAATGTATTATTATACATAATACACTTATTATGCACTTATTATGTATTATTAGATTTTCTTTATATTCTCCATCATTTCTATTTTATAAAACTATAACGTCCTCCTGAATAGGGACCATATTTATCTTACTCACTAATGTAATATTGACATTGACTGAAGTATTTTTCACAGTGGAATACTGGATGCTTATTCTATGGTCTCTTAAAATAAACATTTTTTTAAAAAATATGCAATTAAAATACATATTTACAACAGGTACATTAGAAAGAATAGAAAGAAAAAAAGAACAAAATCATCAATGAATTTTATCAGACAGAGATAAGTACTATATATTCTTTCAGATATTTTCCTTGTAGATGTGTGCAATCATATGTTTTTAAATTATTTAGTATTCCAGAATAGGATCAGATTATACATATTGTTCTCAAGTCTGTGTGTTTTTTTGTTTTTTGCTCCTATTTAGGCTTTTCCACCCAAAGCCTCATTTATTGCTGCTTTCTTTTTTTTTAAGTTTTTTTAATCTTTATTTTTGAGAGAGAGAGAGAGAGAGAGAGAGTAAGTGGGGGAGGAACAGAAAGAGGGAGACACAGAATCCAAAGCAGGCTTCAGGCTCCGAGCTGTCGGCAGAGAGCCCAATGTGGGGCTTGAACTCACAAACTGTGAGATCATGACCTGAGCTGAAGTCGGATGCTTAACCAACTGAGCCACCCAGGCACCCCATATTGCTGCTTTCTAAACTAGTCAAATCATGCTATTTTAGCTTTATGTTTCACACATATGAAGGCAATCCTTTGGCTAGTTGTATAGATTAGCTGAACACCTTCATAGACCTCTTTTTGCTGCAAAGACCCTGGAGCTAGAACTTGAATGACAGAAACCACCCCATTAGCATTTTTGTGGCAGTATTCCATCACTGGTTTAAAATATGAAGTCTTGACAATGAGAGAAAAAATTAAAAAAAAAAATAAAAGAAGAATCTTAGATAGTCCTATCAGGCAACTCTTGGATGACAGTTTTGTAGGTCATTGTTGCAATTGGAATGAATACTCCATATTTATATCATTTTAATGTCACAAAAATCTATTATTGATTTCAAGAAAATGGTATTTTGAGAAAATTATGAAGCAAATCTTAACTATGAGGGAAATAATGCCTTCAAATTGCAAAGAAAGGTATATCTTGTATTCAATAGTTATTATTCCATCCAGAGAAGATAGACTAAAAAAATATGCCAACTATGTCACATAAGTCATTGCTTGATCCTAACAATTGTGTTTTTATTCTTACAAAGTACAACAATTTCCCTAAAAATTCAAGTAACGAGCCACAGAATCTTATATGAAACTTAGGTAGGCACAAACCTTTGCTAGTTCTGTAAATTTCTTTTCTATTGGTAGCAGAGAGAAAGACACCCTGACCCCATACATACATACACTGGTTGAAAACAAAACCTCTTTCCTCTTTTATAATTGTAGAAGTAGATTAAGGTCTTGAGGTTCTTGTCAGCTATATATAACTATTTTGCATGAAGAAATGAACTTTTACAAAATCAACAGCTGAACAAATTCTACATGAGCACAAGTATGTTAGAAAGTTAAGCCTGGAGGAATACGTTTTTTGGTAACTGCTGTGTGTTTTTTTCTTTGAAATATGAATTAATTGTCATAGACTGGGTGGGGATTGGGGAACTATTTCAGAAGACAACTAAAAACTATTGCTGATAATTTTACATTTTCATTGAAAGCTATGAATCGTTCTTAGGTTCACAAACTATATGATTTACAAACACTGCCATCTAACATTTTCTCTAAGAATAAAGAAATTATGCACCCTCACTCTACCCAAGAAAATAGGATAAGGATTAAATATTACCAAATATTTAGATAATTACATGGCTGTTGGCAGGATCCAGTTCCTTTCAGGTTGTCAGGCTCTGTTGGACAGAGTCCACCTTCATTTCCTTATGTGTGCTACTTCACAGAGCAGCTCACTACATGGCAAATGCCTCATCAGAATCAAGTAAGTGGGAAGATTAGAGAACACATATGAGGAAAACAAATAACAGTCTTCTATAAACTAGTCTGGGAAGTGACATCTCATGTTGCTATATTCGGTTCACAAGAAGCAAGTCGCTGGATTCAGCCTACACTCAAGGCAAGGAGAACACACGTAGTTGTAAATACTAGGAATCAGGGATCATTGGAGGCCATTTTAGAAGCTGATCACCACACAAAATAACACGTTGCCCTCATGGTGTTTTTTTTTTACCAGCCTCAAGGATATAGGTCACTATATAGGGCTTTTCCATTTCACTTAGGTCAGTCTCAATCAAACACTGCTAACACAATATTATAAAATCAGATCTTTTACAGCAGACAAGAAACTATAGATTTTATAGGAATGCATAGCAGTAGTGAAGTTTCTTTAAAGGTGAATATTCATTAGTCATCCTTCACAAACGTATCTTCAATGTGATGATATTTGGCAGGTGTGTATGTGTGTGTGTGTGTGTGTGTGTTTGGGTGTGTGTGTTTACATGTGTGTTTGTTTAACTCTGTAGGGGGCACTGGAAAAAGAAATCCCACTATTTAATAAGAGAAGGTGGATTCTTGTTAAAGACCCATACTTGGTTTATAACAAGTATATATTCTTTGGGTTATTTGATAAGCATTTTATTGAAGTGTAATATACATACAAATAAATACAAAATCAGATATACAGTTTCATGACTTTTTACAAAGTGAAGACACCATGTAGTCAAGAAATGCAATATTGTCAGTATGTCAGAACATGCCTGTGTTCCTATCCAGTTACTAACTTTCCAGAAAGTAACCATTTTTCTCTACCACTTCTTCATCTGTTCTGGCTGCTAGCACAAACCACCCATAGACTGGGTGGTTTATAAATGACAGAAATTTATTTCTCACGGTTCTAGAGGCTAGAAATCTGAGATCAGAGTGCCAGCATGGTCGAATTCCGGTGAGAACCTTCTTCTGGGTTGTAGACTGCTGAATTCTCATTATATCCTCACATGGTGGAGAGCAGAGAGCATCAAGCTCTCTCATGAGTTTAAGAAAGACACTAATCCAGTCATGAAGGTAGCCCTGGTTACCTCATCTAATGCTGATCAGCTCCGAAAGGCCCCACTTCCTATTATCATCACATTGGGGGGGGGTAGGGTTGCAATATATACAATTTGGAGAGACACAAATATCCCCTTTAACAACCACCATAAATTGGTTTTTCTGTCATTTTTTAAATACATATATGGAATCAATTATGTATATATTTTTTAAATGTTTTTATTTATTTTTTGAGAGAGTGCAAGCGGGTTTTGAGAGAGAGTGCAAGAGAGAGAGGGGGACAATGGATCCGAAGTGGGCTATGTGCTGATAGGCTGACAGCAGAGCCTGGTGTGGGGCTAGGACTCACAAACCAGGAGATCTTGACCTGAGTGAAGCCCAATGCATAAGTGACTGAGCCACCCAGGTACCACTCAAGTATGTACACTTTTACAACAAGGCTATTTTACTCAAAATGGTTTGTGAGATTTGTTTAGCCAGGTTCACTCATTTTCATGCTTTGAAATAGGTGTTCTATTTTAAGCTTTTGGCAATACGATTAGTGCTGCTATGAACATTCTTTGTACATACCTTCATATGTGTGCTAACACCTATGAATACATTTCCAATGGGTTTATACATCTAGGAGTGTCCTGAGTCATTAGGTATGATGGATTCAGTTTTAGAAGACATTGCCATTTTCTAAAGTTCCGTATCAATTTTATATGCACCAGAATTTGCACAAGAGTTGCTTTTTAAGCTATTCCACATTTTGGCCAACACTTGATTAGTCATTTTCATTTTAGCCATTCTAGTTGATGTTAGAGGTATTACATTTTAATAGGCATTTCCTTGATGGATGTGGATTTTGAGAAGTTTTTCAAAGTTTATTGACCATTTGAATTACCTATTTTGGGAAGTACTTATAAGACTCTTACCTATTTTTTTAAAATGAATAGTCTTATTTTTTTTATTGACTTACAAGATTATTATACATTCTAGATGCTTTTCATTGGTCAGATAAATGTATTATTATGGATATCTTCTCTCCCTTCAGTAGCTTGCTTTTCATTTGATGGCTTATTTGAGAGAAATCATTTTTTATTTTAATAAAATCCAATATATGAATTGGACTTTTGCTTTATGGTTAGTGACTTTTTGTCTTGTTTAAGAAATAATTGCCAAACATCAAGGTCATGATATTGCATAGAAACTTTATTGTTCTTCCTCTTATATTTAGATGTACAATTTACCTGGAATTGACCTTTGACTATGTTATGATATAAAGGTCAAGACACATTTTTCCCCCATGTGGTTATCGTATAGCTCTGTTAACAATTGTTAAATCAACCATCTTTCCCCACTTCAATTCAAGGTCAACTTTGTCATACATCAAGTGACTGTATAAATGTCAATCTGTTTCTGGACCATCTTGAGAATTGACATCTTTATAATACTGAATCTTCTAATGAATAAACATGATACATTGTATTCATTGTCTATTGCTGCATAACATATTATCACAAGTTTAACAGTTTAAAATGAAACAAATTTATTATCTTGCTGTTTCCATGGGTTGGTAGTCTGGATGCAAATTAGCGAGACTATTCACAGTCTTACTAGGCTGAAATCAAGGTGTTAGCCAGGACTGATATCTCATCTGAACCTTGGAGAAGTCATCACTGTTGTTAGGATTTAACTCTAAAACCAGTGTATGTCTTTTGATCTCCCTGGATCCCTGTCCTCTGTTTAGTTGGTGAAATGGTATTTTCTATTTCTGTGGTAAAAAGAGTTTCTTCCTTAGAAGCAGTAGTGTAGTATTAAGATAATTTATTCAGTAGTGCTAATTTGGCCTTTTGAAGTCTGAGAGTAAGGAGGAGTTGAGAGAGAATGGGGGCTTTGTCAGATAATTGTGAGACTCTTAACTTTCTCATTGTTGGAATTCTTACAAATAGAGCTAAATCATACACATATTTGTGGATAATTGGATAATAATTGCTAGTTTATTTATTTTTGTTTTGCAGTGAGCTTCTCTAGAAGAAGGGGAGGATAAGATAAAGTATCTTCATCAATTTAAAATACACACCCATTCTAGACATTTCATTTGTTTGCCTTTTACTCTGAAACGAGTGGTCACTAAAACCACTAATTATATTGTATGAATACACCATGGTATAAAATGATGAAAACCAGCATTAAAATTGGGAGTCAAGAAGCCAAGCTTCTGTTGTGTCAGGTTACATTCTTAAACCTTCATATTCTGTGGGGAAGCCCTCACCCTCTAAAATGTTTCGGAGGGATGACTTCAGCAGAAATGAAGTACTTGATGATCCAGTAAATCTTGTGAGTTTTATCCATTATGAAATTATTCCATATGGGAAGACTTATTGAAAATGAAGTTTGATTCAGAAAATAAAATCACATGTAAGAACTAAATTTATACTGCTTGTAAAAAACTGTTAGGACTATAAATTTCAGTGTATAATTGCTGAATTTAATTGCTACCATAATATGGTTAGCTTATATACTAGGAGAGCAATGTCCTCTCTTCTGGAGTTAGAAATTTTAGGACTTTAATGAAAACATATCAGTTAACTTTAGATAAAGTCCTTTATTACATCCTTTTCTTAATTATGTTAAAACATAACCAAGCACGTAAGAATTACTGTCAGTGTCAGACTCTCCTCTGTACCCACCTTGTGAGAAGAAAAATTGAAAAAGAAATTCCTAACTTAAAAGCAAATATTTTAGGATAAAATTATTGCAACCCACATTATTATCATGGGAAGGAGAAAAATATTATATGACATTTCCAGGTACCGAGTCTTAAGGAAAAAGTATTTTGTACTAATTAACACTACCTGGAAAAGCATGGACTGTGAATTATGGCAGGCATGAGTTTGAATCTTCACTGGATAAATCTTTATGGAACTGAACATTCCTACTAAATATTAATGTGATAACCTTGGGTATTGTATCTGGCCAATAATCGACAGGGTGGGTAATTTATAGTTATAAGCCTCAGTTTCTTCACCTGTAAACTAGATTAAATGAAGACTTACAATCGCTTTTTGCCAATACTAAACCGCGCCCCCCCCCAAATCCTCTGAAAAACAGGACCTACTCTCATAAATTATTTGGTGGTAAAACTTGTGTGAAGTCTTATAGGGGTAGTGAGAGTCTTTTTAAAATCTTATCTAGTATGAGTTATTATAACTTTGATTGTTGAACTATTAATGCAATGGAGAGAGAACGACATGCATTAGTTTTCTCCAATCCAAAAGAATATGAATTCTATGATATATTTTGATCCACAGAGTTTCTATAAAATAATATGGACACATATATTTACTTTTCATAAATAACACAGTACCTACTATACAAAAAATGCTAACTTCCTTTCTGCTACTTGGTATTATTCTTTAGATATTTAGATATTTATTTCTTACTTGTTTTATTTGGCTCATATTGATTTTTCCTAAACTTCAGAAACATTACAAACAAAAAACTGAGCCAAAGATACATTTCAGGGATGTTCTAAAGGTGAGCTTCAGAATTACAGACATTTTTATGAAGGATTTTTTTTTGTAACTCAAGAGCTGAGAGCAGCTCAGCCAAAATCTCTAATTATCTACATCTCAAATACATCAAATCAAGTAAATAAAATAAGGTTAAAACAGTTATTACCAAGTACTTTAAAAAACAAAGACACTTGATCAGATGAACTTGGTCTAGAAAAGAATACCCATATAGAAATGAATTAATTTTATTTTGAAATATTTGCTGCTATCTGAACACCTATAATATTTCAGGGCATTCATTTGTTTCCATGCCCTTCTGCTAGACTGTAGGACCTTTGACAGTAGGATCCATTTCTTTCTCTCTCCCTCCCTCCCTCCCTCCCTCCCTCCCTCCCTTTCTTCCTTCTTTCCTTCCATCCTTCCTTCCTTCCATCTTTTCTTCCTTCCTTCCTTCCTTCCTTCCTTCCTTCCTTCCTTCCTTTCTTCCTTTCTTCCTTCTATTGTTCCTTCCTTCCTTCCTTCCTTCTTTCCATTCTTCCTTCCTTCCTTCATTCCTTTTTTCCTCCCATCCTTCCATTCTTCCTTCCTTCCGTCCATCCTTCCATTCTTCCTTCCTTCCTTCCATCCATCGTTCCATTCTTCCTTCCTTCCTTCCTTCCTTCCTTCCTTCCTTCCTTCCTTCCTTCCATCCTTCCTTCCTTCTATCCTTCCTTTCTTCCTTCCTTCCTTCCTTTTTTCCTCCCTTCCTTCTATTCTTCCTTCCTTCCTTCCATCCATCCTTGCGTTCTTCCTTCCTTCCTCCCTCCCTTCCTTCCTCCCTCCCTTCCTTCCTTCCTTCCATCCTTCCTTCTTTTTTCCTTTCCTTCCTTCCTTCCTTCCTTTAAATCCAACTTCTTTAATACACAGTAAGCACTCAGTAATTTTTTAAATAAATAAATAAACATAAATGAAAAAAAAAACAAAAAAAAATAAGAGAACCACTTTAGATTCATGGTCAAATGACAGTATTTGAATTAAATCCAGATATATAAGTAGCAATGCAGAGAATGAGTAGATATTTTCAATGAACAAGATCCTTTCTAAATTTATCAGGCACAGAGTAGTTATGACTCCTGATTATATACTGTTCAGATGTGGGGGTCATCTTCATAAAATTACTAAGAAGCATGAATAAAAAGAAAAAAGTCATATAGAAGTAGAAATCAAAGAAGAAAAGAGGAATCAGGCCAAAAGAAAAAGATTAAATTGAATTGATGGGTACCATGAAATAGGTGGAAACTGCTAGTTTCTAGCAAAACTTTCAAGACTGAAGAAAACAGCTCAAATCAATATATTTTATGTCATTAAAGTGAACCAATTTTAATTAAAATAATAAAGGTCCAATGACCCATTGATTGGACAATAACCTAGGTCATAAAAAATGCAAGGCTTTCTTCTGTAATTTGTACTCAGCCCAGAAGCCTCTGGTCTTCTGTCTCTCTTAAAGCAAATCCCAAAATGCAAAACAATTGCTTTCAAGCACTATGATTGTAAATAAAATGTCTTTGTAAAATTGTGCTTGGCTGACAAAACTGAAGCACATACATGTCATACACTCTGAGTCTAAAGTTCTGTCTTGTCCAGCAAGAGAGCAGAGTCAGTATTAAAATGCAAGAGATGACTAATGTCGGGGAGAAGACAAGAGCCCCAAATAAGCGTCCCTGCTCCGTATTTATTAAGATCAGAAGGCTTACAAACGTGATGGGTGTGCACAAAGAGAAAATGAATGTGTGAACATTAACTCATGGGCATGAGGGAAAGAAGGTTTTGAAGATCGACGGTGTTGGGGGTTTGGGTCAATGTAAACCAAAATTCTGGCGCCAGGCAGATGTTAGGTTACTAGCTGACAAGAGGCGCCTTGTCTGTTTATCTTAGCCAGCCTAGGGGATAAGACAGATAGAGCCTGAAACCGCAAGGTCAACAAGGCACCTTTCTTTTGTTAATTAGCTCTGCTCTGGGCGACTTCCTCCTGCAGTGGTCTATAGCCCTATTTACCTGTTTACCTAATTTGGTCCTTCCTTCCTGTGAAAGAAGCTTTCTGCTATAGTACTAAGTTGGAGGGCATTTTCACCTTGAATACCTAATCTGGTTTACCTCATATACCTTTGTATAGGGGACTTTGCCCCCTTTCTCTATCTTGGGGACCTTTGTCCCCCTTCTCTATCCTTATTCGCCTAATCTTGTTTACCCAAACTTGGGTGTGAGCATTCTATGGCTTTGTAATTTTGTATGTCTTGCTAACCCATTGGTGCAAGCTCAGGGAATTCCTAAGCTTACTCCCCATACATACCCATGCTAAACAGTATGTCTTAAGATTCCCCCACCCTCTGCCCCACTGGCTTGTTACATTGCCTTGTTATTACATTCAAAATGTCTCCTTATCATTCATTCATCCGACTGTATTGTTAAAAATGTAATGGAATTATGTTCATTGTTTTCCTGAAAACTATTAATTAATAAGTACTATTTGGTTAGATGAGTGACACAGTGAAATTTAATAATAGCAGCATTGAATCTAGAGTGACATAAGTCAGCTAAGACTTTATGGAGATCAGTGGGAAGCTCATTAGTTGTTAAGATCTCAGAGCAGTTATCATGTTCTTTGGACTTAAAGATTAACAAACTTATTTTTTTTCAGGGCATCCAGAATTGATCAGGATTATAGTAGCTAGCTTTTCCTAACACAGCCACAAAACACTTAAATTGAAAACAGTTAAATTGAATGTTCATTTAATATCAGCTAGCTAGTTTACTGGGCCTCCTCTGGGAAAATTTGTGTACTAAGTCAGGTTATAGTTAGAAAGTGGCTTGGTGAATGTTCAATCAGAGCCAGAGTTGGTTGGATGATCTGGTGTCATCAATTCTATGTTACCCTTAATAGGAAGAAACATTGGCCAAGGGAATTCACATTACCTGGCCAGGATATGTGTTCTTACAAACAGCAGAGGAAACACATTAACAGCCCCTTTTGTTTTATATTTTCTTCAAAGAGGGTAAGCTTCACTGTTTTAAAGTTATATTCTCCAAACTATAATCACAATCTAGTTCCACCTTTCTAAGATAAGATCATGGACATCTTAGCTGTGTTTAAAATGTGGAACAATTTTATAGAAAATTTTCCAACTGCTTTTTGCATCTGGTAAATCTCATCCATGTTTCTATATTCATGGATATCTTTATGCTTAAGTTGTATTCGCAACTACATATTGTAGTTGTCTATTGCTGCATAACAATTGATCTTAGTGCCTTAGAAGTACATTTATTATCTCAGAGTTTCTGTGATTTGGGAATCCTGCAATGACTTATCTGGATAGTTTTGGTTTAGGTTTTCTCACTGGGTCTCAGTCAATGTGTTGGCCACAGTTAAGAGTATATGAAGACTTGACTGGGACTCAGGAATATGGTTCTAAGATTATTCATGTTGCTGTTGACAGGAGGATAACTCCTTCACTATGTGGGCTACTCACAACATGTCTTTTCCTACAGCAAGTGATGAGAAAGAGAGGCAGAGAAGGAAAGAAAAGCCACTGTTCTGTATAATGTAATATCAGGGTTACCATACTATTAATTTTGGCCATATCACATTGGTCACATAGACCAATCCTGATACAGCGTGGGAGGGAACATTGAAAGAGTGTGAATACCAAAATTTGAGGATCATTGGAGGCCATCATGTAGGCTGATTTCCAGTTTGCCCTATGATCCCCAATGATTCATACCCCTGGAACATTCAAAGAATAATCACCCTTTCCCAAAGCCCCAAAAGCCCATCTTATTACAGCATCAGCACATAATCTAGAATCTCATTGTATGAATCAGGTCCAGGTATGGATAAGTTTCCTTGGGTATAGTTCTATAGGTACAGTCTCTCCAGGACTGTTCATCTTCATTTGTAGGCTTGTAAACTAAAGAAATAAGTTATCTGTGTTCACATACTGAACATACAAAGGTGAGGCAGGCATAGGATAATCACCATAGATATTTCTTCATTTTTTTTTGTTTATTTATTTTTGAGAGAGAGAGAGAGAGAGAGAGAGAGAGAGAGAGAGAGAAAGTGCAAGTGCAAGTGGGGTAGGGGCAGAGAGAGAGGGAGACACAGAATCTGAAGCAGGCTCCAGGCTCTGAGCTGTAAGCACAGAGCCCGATGTGGGGCTTAAACTCAAAAACTGCAAGATCACGACCTGAGCCAAAGTTGGATGCTTAACTGACTGAGCCATCCAGATGCCCCTCACCATAGATATTTCTAATATGAAAGGGGAAAAATAGAAGATACACAGGAGTTTTTGGTACCTAGAAGTTTTTAAATCCAGCCAGAAAACATTGGAAATTTATTGATTAGGACTCTGTCCTATTCCTGCCAAGGAGTTTTTCCTACATTGACCATGTCTCCATTTTGGTTCTACCTTGAGTTATACTTTATCCTCATGAAAGAGCATATTTACAGATATGTAGTCTTCTGAGCAGTCTGATTTCTCCTTGAAGGTCTCTTTTTATTTCCATTGTTTTTGTTCCTTACATTCTAAGCTGACAGTGTTTCTGCCACTATCATTTCTTTCAAAGGAAATTACAGTTATCCTATTCACCTCCTGAGGGATACGTCATTAGACAAACCCACTCCCAAAAGTACCTTGGAGAAAAGCCTTTCTTTACGTTGGTATTCTGCTGAAACAATGAAGTCTCCCAGCTCCCCACACCCCAGCCTTCTAAAATCACTGTTGTTTGGTTGAGAGACAGCCTTTTAGAAAGAACCTCTCTTCAGAGGCATAACCTTTGATCATTCTGAGGTCTCAAAAGCACGCTTTCCCTTCAGCTTTATATAGGCTTTCCTCAGGGTTCCTTGAATATGATCTTTTCTTGGAATTCGTTTCTTAATATCACCATTGTTTACTTCTAACAGAGGTGGGAATCTTAAAATTAAGACTTGTTTAGATTATAAGATTTTATCTAACATCCCTACCCCACCCTTTTCAGTGCATGATTTCCTTATTGCACTTTTGTCTAAAGAGTAAGAAGAAACTAGGAGACACTTTCAACATAGTAGTCGGAAATCTCCACAACTAGCTCAACCAGTTTATTGCTATAAATATATATGTTTTTTTACCTTCCACATTTCTGCGGGTAACTGGATATGCTTTCTGTCACTACTTAATGAGGAATCTTTCTGCCAGTTTTTAGTAAGATTTTTTCCATTTTTTCTTTTAAGTCCTCTCTTCCAGCTTTTACACAAGTCAGTTCTAAAAACAGTGTGTTTAAGGCACTTTAAGACCTCCCCAGCACTTTTCTCAAAATCCCTGCGGTTTATTTAGCTCCATTCATTACCTAGTTCCAAAACCAATCTCATATTTTAAGTTTTTATCATTATAGGTAGGATTAGACTTCTTATATCAAAATATTTATTTGCTACTTATGGTGGCATAATGAAGCACACAAAACTTTGCTTTTTAGAACAATATTTATTATCTCACTGTGTGTGTGTGTGTGCGTGTGTGTGTGTGTGTGTGTGTGTGTGTGTGTGTGTGTGTATTAGGAATCTTGGAGTGTCTTAGCTGGTTGAGTTTGGTTAAGTGTCTCATAAGGTTGCAGTCGAGGTATTGGGCAGCATTACAGTTCTGAAAGACGTAACTGGGGCTGAAGAGTTCATTTCTAAGCTCTCCTATGTGGTTTTGGCAGGAGGCTTCAGTTCCTCACCACTGGGCTTCTCTCATAGAGCTTATCACAACATGGCTTCCTCTAGAACAAATGATGAAAGAGACACAGAGAGGAGAGAGAGACAGAGAGAAAGAGAGACAGAGAGAGAGAGAGAGAGAGAGAGAGAGGAAAGGTAAAGAGAAAAACCAAATCTTGGAGGTATATACCATCACTTCTGTCATAATCTATCAGCCACACATTCCAATCTTAGTAAAACATGGAGGGAGGTTACACAAGGTTGTGGATTCCAGGAGGAGGCAGGGGTTATTGGGGACCATATCAGAAGCTGGCTACCACAGATACTATGGATGTGGTTTGTTCAAACTTAGGAAGCACTAAAATAGAGTAGTTAAAACAAGGCTCCCTATTCTGGAAAAAAAAAATTGGCAATTTCTTAAAAAGAAAAGCTAAATATACACTTACCTTATGATCCAGCAATTACATTCTGGGAGTTTATTTCAGAGAAATGAAAATTTAAGTCTACACAAAAATATATACATAATTGTTCATAGCAGCTTTTTATAATAGTCAAATAATGGAAACAATCAAAATATTCATGTGAAGAGTTAACACAAACTGTGGTGTACTCATACCATGGGACACTACTTGGCAATAAAAAGAAACAGACTATTGATATGTGCAACAACTTGAACGAACCTCAGGGCATTATACTGAGTGGAAAAGAATGTCATTCTCAAAAGGTTACATACTGTATGATTCCACTTATACAGATTTCTTGAAATAAAAATATAGAATGGAGAACAGATTAATGGTTGCCAGGATTTAAACAGAGTTAATGGGGAAGGATAGGTGTGACTATAAAAGGATAGTCTGAGGGAGATCTCTGTGGTATGGAATAGTTCTATATCTTGGTTGTGGTGGTGGTTACATGAATCTACACAGGCAATAAGATTGCATGAAAGTATATACACACTTTACACCGATGGCAATTGCATAGTACTGATACTATACTGTAGTTGTGTACAATGTAACCATTGAGGGGTAAAGAGTGCATGGGATCCCTCTGTGCAATCTTGCAACTTTCTGTAAATATATAATTATTTCAAAATAAACATTTAAAAAATAATACATGGCCCTTCAAATCGGACAGTGTTCAAATCCCAGCTCTGTTAGCTACCAACTGTGGATAGATTACTTAACTATTTTTTATTAGTTTACAAAATTCTGTGGGCTCCTGGGTGGCTCAGTCAGTTGGGCATCTGACTTCGGCTCAGGTCATGATCTCACAGCTCGTGAGTTCAAGCCCCACGTTGGGCTCTGTGCTGACAGTTCAGAGCCCGGAGCCTGCTTCGGATTCTGTGTCTCCCTCTCTCTCTGTCCCTAACCCACTCGCATTCTGTCTCTGTCTCTCTCAAAAATAACTAAACATTTAAAAAAAAGATTACAAAAAATTCTGGTTAATTGGTTGGGATAATTTGTGGTGACAAAAATTTTAAGGTGAGGCTAGAAAGAAAACAACTGAAAGTAAAAGCACATGAGTCTTAAGATTTTACCTGTCTTTGCTTCATAATTTTCAAATCTGGTCACAAAAGGTGTGAGGAGATAGATAGTGTGGGAGAAGCAGAGGCAGAGAATGAAGTCCTCCCAGAATTTAATCGTCAATGGGTAACTGACAGCTTGTGTTATTCTTACCAGGGGGTGGCATTCTTGAAACATTGATTCTTCTTGGATATAGCCATGACATAAGCCTTTAATACTTACTTAAACTATTTGTCCCAGATCTTATGTTATTCATCTTTCAGTGGCCTTATTTGATACTGTTAATAACTTCAGTATGTTTTCTCTTAGACCTTAGCATGTATTTTCATCTCAAATAATTTATTTTTCTTAGCAACTGATAATCAATTTATTAAAAAGATTGATTTAAGCATCAGCAATGGTAACTTCAACCTTGACTCCTGGCTCAGTACTGATGGAAATAATCTGCTTGCCTATCTCAGAAGGACTGTGCAAATCAATGAGCTTGTGGATCCTCACCTGAAAATGATCCCACGTCTTAGAACCTTCACCACGAGGAATTTTTCTTGTAGTGATTCTCAAGAGTCTTGGTGGGCATCTGAACTGGTCCTTTCCCTTTGAGATTCTTTTCCTTTGTGCCTCTGACCAAGTTGGCATGTACTTCCTACCAAGATTTTATGTTTTGGTTGGTTAGAGTAATTCTAATTCGGTGAATCTCTGTTTTCATAGGTGTCCTTCCCATATATTTAAAAGCCATGGCTGCAGTATGGCTTCCTGACCCACCTGTTCCTCTACAGGAGTGAACACAGGGAGTCAGTAGCAGAAGTCAGGCATCAGGAACTCTGCTGTAGCTGTGACCATCTCTTCCTCAAAGAGAACTCAAATCATTTATAGCTAATGATATCTTTCTGCCACCATTTTAGGAGTGTGGATAAACTGTTGCCATATATTGTTCTATTTATAAATTCTTATTAATGGCATTACTTTCTGCTTCTGCTCCTCTAATATTGATTCACAATCCAACATTTCCATTTCCAGAGCCCCTAGAGATGGAGTCATTGCATGTTTTCAAGTGTGAAAGGATGATGATACCCGTAAGTGGGTACTTTTCTTAAAACATCTGCTCTTAAATAACCATTTGCCTTATTTGCAAAATGGGGATTATAATATCTAGTTTAAAGACTTACTATGGGGATCAAATGAGATAATGTTTCTAAAGGGCATAGCACATTGCTTATGTTGACTCAAACATTGAATAAACAGCAACTCAATATGCCAGCACCTATATCTTCCTCTGCTACTGTTTCCCTTCAGATTTGTTCATGGACATCCTGTTTTCTGTACCATCTCATGATGGTGGCCATCCAGTGTCTTAAGCTGTATCACTTTTACTTTCCATGGGTTCCTTCTCCCCTGTCAATCTTGCCCATTGCTCTATGCACATCAGATTCCACTGGGTACTGAAGCCAAATTGTAAAGAGATCTTTCTTCCATTTTGTTCTTTTCAAGAATTGCTTTATACTCCACAACAGAAAGTGTGCTTTTTTTTCTAAGATTCACTCATGAGTCACAGGTCCATATGGAATCGAGTTGGGGGCGTCTTCGAGGGAAATCATCAAACTATACTGAGAATCTCCTCTACCCTCAGGCAACCAACCTGCATTTTGGGAGAGA
Source organism: Felis catus (assembly GCF_018350175.1). Lineage (NCBI taxonomy): Eukaryota > Metazoa > Chordata > Mammalia > Carnivora > Felidae > Felis > Felis catus. The sequence goes on along the minus strand of NC_058378.1, from coordinate 27,521,284 downwards.
TGATGCGCATCACTTCTGTCTCACATAGAATGAGTTCTTTCCTAGGAGGTTGCTCAGTTCCTCCGACAAATAGACTTCTCGTCCAACGAATCAAGGTTAATATGTTCCATTACAAAATCAGAAGGAAGCATTATTTTCTTTCTCTTCTTTCCTCATTTTATGTTCAGAAAATCCACTAATTGGACAATATCTATTCTCTCTCTCTTTCCTGAAATACCTAAATGATAAATAATACCATAGAAAATGAGAAACTATCCTAGGCAAACAGCTGTATTGCAAGGGACAGTAAGAGACAGGAAACAACCCTTACTTCCTAGAACAACAAAGAATACACTTTCTTGAACTCTCCAGGCAGCACCCCACCCCCATCTCTCTCTCTCTTCATATGTGTATAAATGTGTGTACGTGTATATGTAAACCCAGTAAAAAGAAATGTAATGCAACTACTCCAATTTACTGTCACAAACAATATAACGAAGTACACTTAACTAAGATTTTATGTCTTTATTGTCATGTCAAAAATTAACACGCGATCTTCTACAGTTTATATGCCAGGTAAAGATTGAACCTCCTGCTAGCAGATACTCAAATATTTTGATGAAGGAAAAGCAAGCACAAGTTAAGCAGGTGCGACTGCATGCCGCAGATTTCAAGGGACACCTCTTCTTTTATTTAGCAGGGGAGGGTAATGTTACTCTGAAGGCAGCTAAGGAGGCAGAATAGTTGCTACCTCTGTGTGTTTGGCAGGCTGCCAGCATCCCTGGCAATAGAATCTGCTAAATCTTTCTTTTTTTTTAATCATTTTTGCTCATGTAGACTACTGAATACAATGCATAGAAACACAGTCCTTTCAAAATTACACAGCCTCCAATGCTCCCTACAATGTTTTTGGCTGCTATCAAGCAAAACCCCAGTTTCTGCTGACTTCCCATTTTAAATGACTCTTACAATAATTTCTTGAATTCTGCTTTCATGAAGCAGTTCTAAGAGAGAGAAAAAAAATTTCCCCCAAGAAATTTGGGTAAATATGGCTAGGGGCCAAAGCAGAAAATGTGCTTTGCAAAGCTGTAGCCTGCCACTTCTTACATATTAAACTTATTATTGTGAATTGGGGATTTAGTCACTTCTTTTCCCTTAAATGTGTCTTACAGCCGTAGGCACTTGGAAATGCTCTGAATTAAAAAGTTTGGGTGTCTTAAATTAGTTCATGGTCTGTGATGGGTGAGTCCAGAACTGATTTAGGGGCCAAGGTGGGTTAATACTGTTGATGTTTGCAAGATGGCTTCAGTATTTCTTCTCATCAGTTTAGCTCATACCCTATTGTAAGATAATAATGAAATTATATTTTATATCTATTTTAAGGACTAGTATAATATTATAAAATTTCCCTGGCATATAGACAATATAGCTTATTAACTTATCTTAGCTCGTGTGATATATGAATAAATTGCTATTTGCTTTTTAAGTTTTTAAATCTGTAATGCTACATCAGATGTATCAAAGCAAATAAAGACATTTGAAATACTATATGGGGAATTACAATAATTGAGGACGTATTTTCTATATTAATCTGCAAATATGAGGATACCAAACCTTGCAATAAATATCCTATGAAGTTATAAGTAAAAACCCAGCAAAAGAAAAAAAATATTCTTAAAGGAAAACTATTTTAATGAAAATTTTACAAAGGGACTGTGATACATGATACATTTCTAGGTGTGAATGGAGCAATTTGTACAACCTAGGACAGCTCTTCTCATTCTTGTCTTAATGATATTTTCCTGAAATAAATACATAAGGCTAAACTTAGTTTTTTTAATATCTATTCATTTTTGAGAGAGAGAAACAGTGTAAGCTGAGGAGGGGCAGAGAGAGAGGGAGACACAGAATCTGAAGCAGGCTCCAGGCTCTGAACTGTCAGCACAGAGCCCAACGTGAGGCTCAAGACCAGGAACTGTGAGATCATGACCTGAGCCAAAGTTGGAAGCTTAACCAACTGAGCCACCCAGGCGCCCCGAGCTAAACTTTTATAATTGTGCACGTACTAAATAGAAACCTTCGCAGCAGTGCAGCATTGAGAGCTGTAGCCCTCAGTTACTCGGGTTTCACCTTCTCGTTCTTCCCTTTTGGTGGCGAGGAGGTACTTACAGTGTGTCCTAAAGGATCCCTTCACAGATGCTGCCCATGTCTGCTGTCCCCTTCTCTGGAGCCCTTTAGAACTTTGGTGTGGTGAAGGTAGAAGTGTAACATTATTCATTTTTACTATTTCACTTTTTATATTCCCCATGAGGTCTAACTCCTCCTTTGGAACTCGACATCCGCTATATATTTATGCCTTGGCCAAAACTTTAATTTTTTTAATTCCTCAAACTGCCGTCTTTTTCTGTGTCGATAGTGTTACTGTTGCTGCTGTGCTACTGCTTGGAAGCATTCTGGGAAGGGAGCCAGCTCCAAATTTACATTGGTTATAAATCAGGCAATTCATTAATAGTATAGCATGACCGAAGTTCCCGAACCGTTGCTTCCCTGAGAGTTACCACTTAGTCCTGTAGATGCCCCCAGAGAGCTCTCTGTTTATGGGAAGTGTTCTTTCTACTATGTAAAATCTGAGAATATTTCAGTGTGGGCAACCCACCCAAGAACGTGACTTCCTATATTTACAAAGTAGCTTGGGTCCTAGAGAGATGTTATAATTTTGTCATTTTCAAGGAGATCATATTTTCAACATTTGGTGTCAATAAACTCGTGTGAATTTTTTTGTGAACCTTTATGCGGTTATGTTGGGTTTTTTGTTGTTGTTGTTGTTCTAGACCCCATCTGCTTAGCATAGTTTTATGTTGTGCAGAATACATTGATATCTCACCTGATTTATAAAAACCCATATTATGTTAATTTATTTAGTGCAGTTTTAAATAACACATAATGTAAATATAAATCTCTGCAAAAATAACAATGTACCCATTTATACATTTCTTTAAGCTAAAGGTATAATTACTGGCTACCTGAAAATAACATTAACATCATTGTAGGCATGAATTGGGAGAAATATTCATATCCATTCAGCGGATTTGTTCTGGAATTTTGAAATAGACCTTCCTTTAAAGAATTTCTTTTTTATTGTTAGGTCTAACAGATCATGTAATAATTGGAGTTTTTTTTTCTTATCAGGATCAAAAATTATGCTTTTTTATTGTTAATGCAAGACTCTTTGACCTAATTGAAGTTTGATTATTTAAGTAAGCTGAGATTCTGAATCTGATCTTTTATTATCTTGTTTGCTTTACTAAGTTATAGAAAGTTACTAAAGGATTATGATTATTTTTCCCTCATAACAGCTGTATATTGAGATCACGCTTCCCAGCATACCTAAACTTTTCCTACCCATATATGGCACACTTGTTTTCAGTGCCTGAAGTTCCTTTCCCAAATTTATTTTAATTTTATTCTATCTGGTTTGTACAATGCCATTACTTTAAAAGGCTGATTAGAATCAATATAAAACACCTTGGATATTATATGCTAGATGAATTTTCTTACAAATATATATCAAGTAATACTTTTGACTGTGTTTTTAAGATGTGAGAGCCAGGAAAGAACATCAAGTTAGAGAAAAGCATTGTAGCGGCTAGGTATTTCTGTTTTACTTCTGTCTCTCTGTTTTCTCTGTCTTACTTTCACATAAAAGTTGCTTAGAGAATAGACTGAAATATTTACTAAATCAAATAGAAACTGCATAGATATCTGCCACGACATACACATATTTTAACCAAGTATGAGAAACCCATGCTAAGGTTTTCTTGAATCCACATGATTTACTCCCCTAGAGCTCCAATTTGTAAGCAGAACCTAACTTATTGCCACAAAATAAAGAAATATGGAAAAAGGACTTATCCCTGCCTCTTGTTTTCTTCATGCCTTTTAAAGCATATTGCTTTCTAAGATACCTAAAACCTCTGATTGCTTCTTTCCTTTTACCTTGGCTTCCACCACTTCTCCACACTGACCTATTTTACTGTTTCTCAAACACCCCAAGTGTGATTCCACCTCAGGGCTTTGGAAGCACCTGTTTTCTTTGCATGGAATATGTTTCCCCCAGATGTATTGTGTGGGTGCACCTGTCCCTCCCCCCCCCACTTCTTTTCCAGATGTACCTTATCAGTGACATGTACCTGATTCTCCCTGTTAAAATTCCAACTGTCCCTTGTTTCATGCACTCATCCTTCTTACCTCATTGTATTGATAGCATTTCTTTCCTTATAGAATGCCCAATGTTTACTCATTCATTACATCTTTTGTCTTTCTCTTAACTAGAAGATTTGTCTGTTTGTGTGTGTGTGTGTGTGTGTGTGTGTGTGTGTGTGTGTGTGTATGTGTGTTGTTGTTATTGTTTGTTTTTTCTCCCAATTACATATTCTCAAATCTTAGAACAGTGCCTGGGATAAAGTAGGCTCTCTACTTATTTATTGAATGAATAAATGAATGACATAGCAGAAATTATGTTATTACTTTAACTGCAACAATATCTTATTGACATACACAGAGCTTCTAAATTGCAGTTTAGGTACAGCCATCTCCTGAGAGGATGAGGTTGGGGTTGCAGAACTTTTAAGAATATACTTTGCTTAAAAAACATACCAGCTTTACCCTGAATATCCTTTGGGTGGTCTTGGTGGGGACACTGGTGGATATTAAAGTGCAGGAGACCAAAGCCACCCTCTCTTATATTCCTTGGGCATTGATTCCTCTGGTTACTGGGAGAGGAGAGTTGTCATATTTTTATAACATTGGTGCTTATTTGGGAATGTTGAGTGTGTGAAGTGTATGTGAGGGAAGAAATGGTATTTAATTATGTAGTTAAACAAAACAATACATGTAAACACAACAGAAGGCCATAAGAAAATTACTTTTTTCAATGTACACTAACTGTATTTTCTAGTATTTTATCATCTTTTATATACATCTCTCCTTTTTAAATTCCTTAAATATGATTTTCCAAATTGATTTGATTAAACAATTTTTTCAAGCCATGCTGGGGAGGTTTGGTTTTTATGTGTTTGCTATAGATGATATAAATACAGAGTGATGTATATAACCAAGCAGTTTGAAAACAGTACTATATAAATGCTATTTATTCTAATTATTATTATTTAGTGGCAATTATATTATGATTTAGTTAAGCTTTATTATATTGTTCTAGGGTATTATCAATCTAGGAATGCTCATAAAAGTTCAATATCATTTGCGGTTTTATTTTGTCTTTGTAATCTATTTCTTGTGAATATGTAAAGAGAAAGGGATTGGGAAGTTTAAAATTCTTTTCATTTTTCTCTCCCATGTTTGAATAGCTACAGAATTACTAAATCCTATACAATTTCCCTCTCCATCTATCTACCTAGTTCTTACTCCCGAAATGAGAAACCAAAATCATTAGCTGCTTTTCACCTTTTGCCTGAGCCTCATCTACTGTCTGGGATTCTTCAAACTATAAGTGGAATGGAAAATTGAGCACTGATAAAAATATTTTTGATATTCTTTCTGCACATTTTCTCATTAAACATACAGAGAGGAGGTTCACTGATGCTGACAGAGTAGCTGATTGTGCCTGGAAGAAATATTGTGGTGGCAAGTACAAATTAGATCATCTCGGACTAGCTTGCGTTTTGCTGTTTCAGCTGCTATGAATGACTACAACAAAATAATTTTTTTATTAATGTGAACAAATACATCAGGTAGAAAATTACTTTAAAAATAGTGATTTGGGCATTGCAACACCATTTCAATCCACATGAGCACAACAGTATGACAAGAGCTAGATGATCAACATCAGCCTTCTTTCTAAAATTTGAATTCATGTGTTGAAAAAGCAATAAAGATATCTAGAGCTAAATAAACTAATATATTCAGTAAAGGTTTTGCCTGCTCCATTTCTCACCTCTGCCATCATTAGTTTCATGATGTAAAAGAAAACACTTTCAAAATTCGTTTTTTGACGAAGTAGATACATCAATGGCATGTCTAAAAGATGGATTCATTTTGACAGTAGGAATAAAAAAGAGCAAGATATGTGGCTATGGCATGCATAACATTTTGGAAACGATGCTCTAGCTTATTTGATGGCTATCCAGATATCTCAAATATGGGGGTGCATTGTCTATTTTCAATAATGTTCTTCTTTAAGAAAAAGAAACACTGTCTCTTTGGTTGCATATTATACAAAAGAAGTGTACCAACCCCGTACAGTTAAATAACTCCTCTTAGGGGTACCTAGACACATTTTTTTTTCATGAAATGTAATGGGTAAGTTTCAGAAATGTTGTAAAATCATGGCATGAGATTTAAGGATCAAAATATGTACCTTTTAGAACAATATATATTAATAATAACATTCCAAATTATATATTAGAGAAGCTTATTATTTTTTTTCTTATCTAGTCTTATACTTTTTTTCTTTAAGGTGAATTGTGGTTAGATATTATTTATTTGCACTTGACAAAATATACTGAGTTCTGAGAAAATATATGACAACTGAATATACATACACATTTCATCTGCCAAGAGGCTGACTTTAAAAAGTATTAAAGGGGCGCCTGGGTGGCGCAGTCGGTTAAGCGTCCGACTTCAGCCAGGTCACGATCTCGCGGTCCGGGAGTTCGAGCCCCGCGTCAGGCTCTGGGCTGATGGCTCAGAGCCTGGAGCCTGTTTCCGATTCTGTGTCTCCCTCTCTCTGCCCCTCCCCCGTTCATGCTCTGTCTCTCCCTGTTCCAAAAATAAATAAACGTTGAAAAAAAAAAAAGTATTAAAGACTTCAATACCCAAAAACAAAACAAAATAAAACAAAAACTACAACAAATAATGTGAATAGAAAAATGAGCAGAGGACCTTGATAGACATTTTTCTAAAGAAGACAAATGAAAAGATGCTTAACATCACTTATCAACAGGGAAATGAAAATCAAAACTATAATGAAATATCACTATATGCCTATCAGAATGGCTAGAATAAAAAATACAACAAATAACAAGTGTTGGCCAACATGTAGAGAAAAAGGAGCCCTCGTGTACTATTGGTAGGAATGAAAACTGGGGCAGCCACTATTGAAAACACTATAGAGGTCCCTCAAGAAATTAAAAATAAAATTGCCATATGATTCAGTAATTCCACTGCTGGGTATTCACTCACTGAAAATGAAAACACTAATTTGAAAAGACATATGCCCCCCCCCATTTTTACTGCAGCCTCATTACAATAGTCAAAATATGAAAACAACCCAAGTGTGTGTGCACAGATGAAAAGATAAAGTGGATATATATACACATATAGGAGTATTACTCAGTTATAAAAAAGAATGAAATCTTTCCATTTGCAACAGCATGGCAGGACCCAGAGGGTGTAATGCTAAGTGAAATAAGTCAGACAGAGAAAGACAAGTCCCATAGGATTTTACTTATGTGGAATTTAAGGGGAAAAATAATAAGCAAGCCAAGAAAAAAAGAGACAAATAAAATATGAGACTCTTAAATACATAAAACAAACTGGTGGCTTCCAGAGGGTGAGGGGGCTGGGGGATGAATGAAATAAACACAGGGGATTAAGAGTACACTTATCACCATGAGCACTGAATAATGTATAGAATTGTTGAATTATTATATTGTAAACTTGAAAATAATATAACACTGTTAATTATAATTGAATTTAAAAAAGTATTAAAGACTACCAATGTATAATTTAGTTTTATTGATTATGTTTAAAAATTTAGATGTAGTAAAGGAGATATGCATTTTAAGTGGACAGCATGCACATGGGGAGACCTCAGTTAGTCTGAATCTATCCTTTATTACTTGTATGACAGAGGCTATGTTGCAATACAAGCCCATGAATAGAAACACTCCATAATGTAAGCCAAACTTTTATTTTATCAAGGAGAGAGTTTTGTTTTTTAAAATTTAAAATTTTATATTATTATTTTTGAGAGAGAGAGAGAGAGAGCGTGCATGGGGGAGAGGGACAGAAGGAGAGAGAGAAAGAGAAAGAGAATTTAAGCAGGCTCTATGCTCAGTGACCCTGGGATCATGACCTGAGCTGAAATCAAGAGTTCAATGCTCAACAACTGAGCAACCCAGGTGTCCCTACAAAGGAGAGAATTTTTTAACTGACTAATTTAACTATGAAATATTTCCAGAGTGTAGATGAAATAGTCAAATATCTGCAAATTACTTACTATATCAATTTAAATATATATGTTTATAATAAAAATTACATGAAACATTTGAATGAGAACTATTACTTAGCCTTTGCTCAGATTTCATCAAACACATCTCTTTGCATTCTTTATTTGCATCTTGAGACCTCAGCAGCTTCATCTTCTTTGAGTCATCTAAGACAATTTTCCAGAAACATCACTCTGTTTGAAATACTCAAATGTATGAATAAATGGATCATGTTATCACTCAAAAATTTATTTCATAGATATCCCAGAAAATTAGGTCATTCCCATTTATTCGTTTATTCTGTAAGCATGTATACATGATCTCCATAAAGTAAGGTTACTTTGATACGGTGATTTTCAAAATGTTTGTTTAAAATTATATCTAATAGTTAATAGTTTTATGAGAAGACATCTCAGGAATAGTCACTAAATTGTTGTTATATTTATTTGCCTTTATTTTTAAATGCATATAGATGGCCTCTGTAATTGGCCAAAGACAGGATTGGTTGAGTCTTTCCTAAGCATGTTGACCAAAATAGAACATTCACCTGGTGAATTGCCTAAATTTGAATCAAATAGAGGGGTGCCTGGATGGCTCAGTTGATTAAGCGTCAGACTGTTGGTTTAGGCTCAGATCATGATCTCGTGATTTGTGAGTTTGAGCCCCGCATTGGGCTCTGTGCCAACAGTGCAGAACCCGCCTGGGATTCTGTTTCCCTCTCTCTTTGCCCCTCCCCTGCTCATCCTCTCCCTCTCTCTCTCTCTCTCTCTCTCTATCTCTCTCTCAAAATAAATAAATAAATTTTTAAAAAGAAGTATCAAATATAAAGTTACCACCTTTTTTAAAGTAATGCTTATGTAACAAAAGTCCTTTTTTGATAGTTGAATATATCCGTTAAATTTATGTGTCCATTTTTTTAACCAAATCAGGGTGTAATAATATTGCAGATCTTTCTTGAGATTAATGAGGTTTAAATTAAGAGTATGCTTAGATTAGTAACTTGCACATAGTACTTGACACATGTCAAATAAATGATAACCTCTTATATTTATAAAAAGAATCACCAATTTTCATATTGTATTTTTCTTCAATGTTAATTAACAAAAGGTCTGTTAATAGATGCATAAATAATGCAACTACACATAATAACAGGTCATGTAGATAATTTTACATTTTGTATTTATTTACTACCTGAATCTAAATGAAATGAAAAATTTTAAAAATGATGCTATTATGCATCAACTAACATATATTTGTCATTTGAAAATTTTGTTTAAAATGTGTTTATAAGAGAAAATAATATCTAAAACATATGATATTTCTTCTCCTTCTCTCTTCTTCTTTCCCTTTTTCTTCCCCTTCTTTTTCTTCTTCTTCTTCTTCTTCTTCTTCTTCTTCTTCTTCTTCTTCTTCTTCCTCTCAGTAGCTTTCTGACTTTATTTTTATTTATTTATATTGAAGAATAATTGACATAAAATATTGTATTAGTTTCAGGTATACATAGTGATTTGATATTTATATACATTATGAAATAGCACGACAATAAGTCTAGTTACCATCTGACCATATACTAATTTCCAATTTGCATGTTGGGTATAGATTCTTTTTTTTTTTTCATTTTACACCTTACATATAAAAGTGAGTCTTAGTTTCATACCAGTTACATTCTAGAAATTCACTTCTAAATTAGGAACTGAGAACTGAGAATATGGTTAGCTATAGAAGCAATGTGACTGAAAGTGTTTACATTCCAAAATCTGCTCACTCCACGTTGTTAACAAAATAGTGTGTGAGTGTGTGTATGTGATGAAAAATTGCAGAATACAGTAGTACAGAAATTAAACACAATGGAATAAGAAATAGTCCATGTGTTCAAACTGTGCCTGAAAGAAAATCAAATTTGATTAGTGAACAGGAAAGTGGAAAATAGAAAATTATGTGTGTGTTCTGGAGCAGGCTTCTCAGCATAATCTGTGAGATTGAGAGATTGCAGACACTCATTTTTAGGATAAATTTCATCTCAAAATTTATTGCTACTTTTGCATTAATTTTGATAGATCTTTAGTTCACTCCTATGGGTTGATTTAAAAAACAAAAAGTGCAATACTTAAACTTTGGTATTGTTTATGCCATTAATTATGTATGTGTTTCTTCATTTGTCAAATGCTTCTTGGGCTTCTACTCTGTGCCCTGGCACTTGAGTAGGCATCAGTAATCCAGCAGGAGTAAGCTATGGTCCCGACATTCACATAAATCAGACTAAGAGGAGGAGACAGATGTTTAAACTGATAATACACACATGAACAGATCGGAGAACAAGGGAGTAAGTGGTCACCTATGGACCAGTGAAAGCACTGGGATATTTGTCGTAGGTGCCAGGAGACAGTATTCCGTACTGTGATGAGCTACACATCTGCAGGACAAGGCTGGGAGAATCTTGGAGGACAGAATCTTGGACTTTGGAAAGTTTATTTTATAGGCAACACAGAACTATTGAAAGGTTTTGATCAGGAAGTCACTCTTCTATTTATGAGAGGTTTGGTCCTTTAATCTATAAAATAAAAGAGATTAAGTTGACATTTTCTATCCCTTCTTGTTATAAAGTTTTGCGATGTATCAGTGAAATTTGGTTGTTATTTTGTCCAACAAAAGGGGAGGGAAGAGAGAGAGTCTGAATGAGAAATTCAGATGTGTTGATTTTTTGTATCAGCTACCATATAGTTTCATCAACCAAGGAAAACCTGACTGCTGTTTGGAGTAGGCAAGAGGTGAAGATATAGGAGCACCTGGGTGGCTCAGTCAGTTGAGAGTCCTACTTGGCTCAGGTTATGACCTCATGGTCCATGAGTTTGAGCCCCGAGTTGGGCTCTGTGCTGATAGCTCAGAGCCTGGAGCCTGCTTCAGATTCTGTGTCTCCCTCTCTCTCTGACCCTTCTGCACTCACACTCTGTCTTTCTCTCTCTCTCAAAAATAAATAAACATTTAAAAATTAAAAAAAAAAAAGAAGTGGAGAGGTAGAACAATGTGAGTGGTGCATTTTCATCCTTTAATCTAAAATAAATTATTTTAGAAGATCCTCTTCTTTGTGAAAGAGTTCTTAATGAGATTTCAGGGTATGTTGATGACCTTGGCCTTTTCCTAATGCTTGGTAGCTTTATTAGAAAACAAGGATGAAAGTGAGTCTGTGAAGTTGATCCTACCCCTACCATTCTACCTCCAATACCCTCAAGTTGTTTTAAAATTTTGGGTTTCAGATGCTGAAGATATAATAGTAAATGTAAAAGATTATGGCCCCTACTAGAATTTATAGTCTTGAGGGGTGGAGATAGGGACCAGCAGTAATTAAATATCAACACAAATAACATTTACCAGTTAGGTCCTTATAGGGTAGCTAGATTTAGCAAATAAAAATATAAGACATCAATTTAAATTCAAATTTTAGATAAATGATTAATAATTATGCTAAAATATAATAATATTATTTGTTAATTATCTGAAATTCAAATTTAACTGAGCATATTATTTTTCCTAGAAACCCTAAACATTCATAATTTTTCAGATGGGTTAATAAAATTAAGTAATTTAGTCACTGAAGTTTTTTTCTTCTTTTCCTTGGGGAAAAATTAATTCCAAAAGAGATTACTCAAAGCTAGAACATCATTCTTGGGTAATGTTTTAACCTTTGAGAGTATGCCTACTTAATAATTATGGCTGTCATATCCTTTTCTATCCACTAAGATTATTGTATGCTATTCCCAATATTATTGCTTTGCTTCTGTAGGAGTGAGACCACTCCCTGTATTACCCACATCTTCTTGGAAACCTAGAAAGCTCATTTCAACAAGTGTGGACTTGTCACCATTCAGAAACTTTTTTATAATATCCACTGAAACATAATAGCACTTAAAACATTATTTAGTATTGTTAGTTTATACTTGCACTTTACTGATTTTAAAATTTATTTATTTATATTGAGAGAGAGAGAGCACGAGCATGCGCACAAGCCAGGAAGAACAGAGAGAGAGAGAGAGAGAGAGAGAGAGAGAGAGAATCCCAAGTAAGCTTAGCACTGACAGGGGGGCTCCATCTCACAAACTAGGAGATCCTTACCTGAGGCAAAATCAAGAGTCAGACGCTTAACTGACTGAGCCACCCAGGCAGCCCAGGCTTTATAACTGAAATTCATTTTTGTCTTTGTTCTCTAAATGCATACCATTGACTTAAATACTTTACTAATTCAGCTAATATAGTGATTCTTTTCTCTGTTCTGAAGGATCTTATTGACCTTGCAAAATGGGTGATAATGCTGGTCTTTCACCAGCATTGGTGGTTGGATCCCCCATTAGAAGAGAGTGATGGAGGTAGATCTGTAATGTTGATACTCATCCAAACTCCAAACTTTTGCTTGTAATATTGGGTTATTTGTCCTATGACAAATGATATAGCCAAGACCTCAGCATTAAAGGCCCCATAGAGGTTTTCTTCTCTCATAGTGATGTCTCCTGTTTATAAAAGTGCAAAAGAAGACTTTACTGAAGGGAAAGAACCTTGTTAAATATGATTCTTTTGAGGGAAGTCTGGGTGGCTCACTCAGTTAAGCACCGACTTCAGCTCAGGTCATGATCTCACAGTTTGTGGGCTCGAGCCCCACATTGGGCTCTGTGCTGACAGCTCAGAGCCTGGAGCCTGCTTCAGATTCTATGTCCCTCTCTCCCTCTGCCCCTCCCCCACTCATGTTCTGTATCTCTCTCTCTCAGGAATAAATAAACATTAAAAATAAATAAATAAATACAATTCTTTTAAGAAAATCCAAAAACTAATATACATTTAGGACAAGATTTTTTGCTAACTAATTTATAGCACTTTAAAAGAGGTTAAGTTCTCACCTGGAAGACCAAGACTTGAGATTTGGGAAGTGCTTATAGAAGATGAGATTAACGAGTGTGATGGACAAGTCAGAATTCTAAGAAAAAAGAAAGGAAGGAAGGAAGGAGGGAGGGAAGGAAGGAAGGAAGGAAGGAAGGAAGGAAGGAAGGAAGGAAAGAAAGAAAAGAAAGAAAGAAAGAAAGAAAGAAAGAAAGAAAGAAAGAAAGAAAGAAAGAAAGAAAGAAAGAAAGAAAATATGAAAAACTCAAAGATTAAAGCATACCAATGTTTTAACTAGACATTAATAAAAATTGATCACATAATCTGCTGGAAATTTAAATTTATATGAGTGGGATTTAGGGGAGATTATGTGTAAATATGGAATTCAGACCATTTTGGAAGTTTGAAATAGAAAAATAAGAGAGAATAACTTAAATATTAAACAATGATTTCTTTGAAGTTTTGAAGTAGGTAGGATTGAAGCCATAGCTTCAGTCATAGCTTTCCATGATTAAAAGTAGAGGTGGGAGCACTTGGGTGGCTCAGTTGGTTAAGCATCCGACTTTACCTCAGGTCATGATGTCACGGTTCATGGGTTTGAACCTGCAAGGGACTTTGTGCTGACAGCTTCAAGCCTGGAGCCTGCTTCAGATTCTGTCTCTCTCTCTCTGTCTCTGTCTCTCTCTCTCTCTTTCTCTCTCCCTCTCTCTCTGCTCCTCCCCTGCTCTCTATCTCTAAAAAACAAATGAACATTAAAAAAAAAAAGTAGAGGCAAACTAATACAAGTAGAGGTAAACAATCAAAGAAGTATAAATGACCAAAAGAGTTGAGCTATCCCTGGAGTCTATAACAAGTCTACACAAAAAGCCTTAAGCTTTTTAAAAAGTGGAATATACATGTTCTTCCAATGGAGAGAAATAAGGGTGTTACAGGAACAATTATTTTTTAAAATGAAGAGAATATATGAAATAAGTAACACCATGTAGTTTAAGTGTTCTAGAAGTACCTGCTTAGAGGAAATACAGTGGAGTTTTGGCTTACTGAGGAGAGGGGATAGGAAATAGGCCTTGTAGGAAATTCACCAGAACCAGTAAAAAATGAGGACAGGAATACTGATTGTCAATGGAAGTCCAGCTGAAATTAGGTATCAAGCCCCCAAACGAAGAGCACACTGTATACACTGTTAGCCAATTTGAAAATAAATTATATTAATAAAAAAAGAAATTAGGTATCAAAATTTATAACAGGGCATTTCTTCTGTCTTTTGCCAAAAGAAGGAGGAGGAGGAGGAGGAGGAGGAGGAGGAGGAGGAGGAGGAGGAGGGAGTAATGATTTAGGATTAAAGATTGGCAGCCTAGGGAAGATTAGATGGGTAGGTGATGGTGACAGGTGACAGAGGAGGGAAAGAACCTTTGGAAGATAGGCATTTAGGGAAGGCAGCAATGACAGAACTAAGCTGAATCTTAGTCTGGGTAGTGAGTAAAGTGTAGTCAGAAGTAAGCCAGAGAAGCCAATGATAAGAGAAATAAGTGCAGTAGAGATTTTGATGTGGGTGACGTGGAAGTTTAATAGCTTAATGAGAATAGGATTGATATCACTGAAAACAGTTCTAAATTTTGAAGATGGAGGTGTACAGGGTGACAAGTTCTATGTTAGAAGTCAGGCAGGCTACTAAATGAGCTAAAGAAACTGAGTTTCAAGGTGTCATTGAGCTGGCAACACGGGTTTCAAAGGTGTCAGTAACAATGGATAATAAGAAAAATTCTAATCTAAATGCTGTCGTCATGAGGAAGATAGGGTGATTTGGAGTTTTTAATCATTATAGGTAGAATGTTTTCTACAAACTGCAACCTAAAGCAATTTTTCCTTAGAGCAAAATACTGCCTAAACCTCGGCTATTAAGTTAGATTTTATATGCTGAGTAATGTTTAATACAACAAGATTTCAGTAAAATACCACAACCACAGGAATGTGATTTGTATGCATATTTCAGAAATAGGAGGATTGAACAGAAATATGAAAGGACTGCCCATGGTCATAAATTAGAAATTACATGAAGAAAATTTTATTGGACACATTTGCAATGCAATTCTGAAAAGAAGTCCAGTGATTGTGATACTCGCATCCATATTTTATACTGAACTTCATCATAGAGTTTAAATCATCATTTCAAAACTAGCTAGTATTTATTCAAACTGCTTCAGTGCATTTAATGAATCCATCCCTACCTCAAACTTTTGTAACCCTTGTAAGAACTGGTGGCCAGGTAATCACTACAGGTTATTTTACTTTTGTTCATGCTTTAGAAACTGTTCACTTCATTCTATTGACCTTCGTTACAGATCCCTTTACTTCTGTTTATATCCTTACCTTTCTGCCATCCCCACTGGGTTTTATGCAAAACATTGTCCCATTGATTCTGAAACCTGCCTCTATAATATCTTTCTTCTTCCTTGAAACCACCCTCAATCTAGTGGCCTGACTTTCTCTGAGACAAGATGAATCTGTGTGTGTGGTGGGGGAAAGGGGGCAGGCATGTGGGTGTATACTTGTACTTCTGAGTGGGTCTTAGTCATTAAAATTTTGTGGAAAGAATTATTTTTTAATTGTTTTGATAAGAACACTTACCATGTGATCTGCCTTCTTAACAGAGTTTTAAGTGTACAGGAGAGGATTGTTAACGATAAGCACAGTGTTTTATAGCAAATCTCCATAAATTATCCATTTTGAATAACTTAAAGTATATATCTTTTGAGGGGCACCCGAGTGGCTCAGTTGGTTGAGCATCTGACTTTTAATTTCAGCTCAGGTCATGATCCCAGGGTCGTGGGATGGAACTTCTCTCCCTCTACCCCTCTCCTCTGCTTGCACCCTCTCTCTCTCTCTCTAAATATATATGTATATCCATTGAATAACAATTCCCCATTTCCCCCTCTGCTCAGCCCTTGACAATCACTATTCTGCTCTCTGCTTCTGTGAGTTTGTCTATTTTAGATATCTCATATGAGTCAAATAATGTAGTATTTGTTCTTCTGTGACTGTCTTCCAGTGTCATCCATCTTGTTGCCTATGGTAAGATTTTCTTTTTTCTTAAGGCAAATAATATTAGGTTTATGTGTAATGTCACACTTTCTTTATCCATTCATCCATTGATAAACATTTAGATAGTCTCCATAAGTTGGTTATTGTGAATAGTGTTGCAATGAACATGGGAATGCAAATATCCCTTTGCGATTCCGATTTTAGTTCTTTCAATATGTACCCAGAAGTGAGATAGCTGAGTCATACGGTAGAAAGGAGTTTAAAGTAAATTCACAGTATATATTTTTTTTGAGTCCTACTTGTTTTTAATTTGGAGTCCATGAGTATTTAGTCAAAAAGGAAACTGAGTAAAGTGCAGTGAGATAGTATGTGGTGACATTTCATCTTGAAATGTAAGCAGGAGACAGTATATATAGCATTGAATATTTTTTGACTCATTAAAATATTTGAGTATGGACATCATTCTACAAAATAGGATTCTTTTAGTGTGGTTAAAAAAAAAAACTCAACAGAGTCAGCTACCAGAAGAGAAATATATTCATTAGAGTAGTTAGCATTTCTTGATATTAGGTTAAAAGTAATTTAGTATGTTACATTGTGATGTTTTTTTAATATAGTTGTCTCTGAGTTTTTTTAATTTAAACTTGGTGCTTCTTCCACTAGCTTTCTGTTAAATGATTTGATAAGAGTAGCCAGGATCACCTTTCAATTCAGTTTCTTCGGAGGAGGGAAGACAAGGATATTGTGCCAACTTTGAAATTCAGGCCAGAAAACAAAGGAGGGAGTCAAGTTAGCAGCAAGGAGCATTATTCACATGATGGAAAGAGCCCCTCAGTGAAAAAAGGAAATTTTATGTTGGGCAGGATAAAAGGAAGATTTGATCTTCCAGTGTAGGCTTCTAAACTTATTCATAGAGCAGTGGAAAAACTAGTCTGCATCATATTAATTATCTAGAAGCCTAGCTGAATGAAAAAAACAAAAAAACAAAACACAAATTTCTTCAAAATCCTCAAAAGGAGGAAAAAGACCCAGCAATATTATTTGTTCTCACTAAAGTGCTGAAAACAATAGGCAGAGTTAAAGACCTTATACCATGTTGAGAATGTATATATTTTCTATATATGTATATATGCTAGAGATTTTTAAGTGGATCATCTTCATTAGTTTAAGGACGTTTCCTTTGATTTCATATTTACTAAGCCATTTTATTATTACTCAGTCTTGAATTTTATTGACTACTATTGAGAAGATAGATTTTTTTTCTTTAACATATGCATATGGAAAAGTTTTTGATAGATTATCTGATGTTGAACAATCCTACATTCTTCTACTATTATTCACACCCTGGCAGATTCAGTTTGCAAGTAGTGTTTTATTTAATAGCTTTGCTGTGTACCTGTATAATACTCATCTATGATTTTATTTCCTTGTTCTCTTCTTGTCTGGTTTTGCTACCCAAGTTATACTGATTCACCAAAGAAGTCAGAAAGTCATTCCTCTTATAATCGTCCATGAAAGCATTTGCCTACAATAGGGATTGTTCTGCTTCCAATTATAAGTGATAGATTATACAAAGATTACACTTTGCTCTTTATCCAGATCTCACTAATAATGCTCAGTTATACATACATACATACATACAATTACAAGATAGATAATATATGTAAGATTCATATATAATTACAAGAGAACAGAATTCAGGAAAATCAGTTGTTGCAGATGAGAAATGCCAATAAAATTTTACAACGTTGAAAAATTATTGAACAGTCCCTGAACAAGTAGGGAGAAATAAACTCAAATTTAACTACCCTTAAAGAGGGAAACAAACAAGGAGCTAGTAAAATTTGCCTTCTCAATCTTTACAAAGGCTTAGGAATTAGACACAAAACTGGTGTAGATTTAAGGGATTCCAAAGATGGACACTTTTTTTCCCAACCCTATTTTTATCCTCCTACCAAAAATAAATAAATAAATAAATAAATAAATAAATAAATAAATAAACCAATCTCTTATTGATATTTTTTTCCAATTTACCTCCTTAGAGTTTTTTTCCCCTGTATAGTTCCCCCATATGTTACTTTTTCCAGTCATCTCTGAATCAAATTTTTATCCTCTTGAGTTGCTAAACAGTTTTTTTTTTAAACTTAAGTCATGAGGTTTATAAGAAGTTGGTGTTTGTTTTCAGAAGAAAACTACCACAGAAAACTGCAGGTCATTATTAGGCTTTTATTTATTTCCATAATTCCTAGATCTCAAATGTTACTAAAAATTATTTGTGAAATTTTTCAAGAATTTCTCCTGGAGCCATACCTTTTAACTATCATTGGACTTCTGGACTCCAGAAAGAACAGAAATCTTGTCTTATTCAAGTGTTGACTTAAATTACAAATTAATGCAGATTTTGTACATTGGAACAACATCCTTATACGGTAGCAGATTTTTAAAGTTGGATAGCAGCATGCTGTCTTGCTTTCTCCCCAGTTTCTACCATTCCTTACTATGTATCCATCACTGGGGGTGAGTGTCAGTTGTAATTTGCTCTGCCTAATATAGCAGGTCCAATTCATGATCCTGTTCTGATTCACTCAACTTCATCTGTCTACTGGGCCCTTGGTCACTAGTTCGTGGAAGATCCCAGTTGCTGCTGCCAATACTGTAGCTGAATCTGCCTCAGCCTGGAACACTTTGGGGGTCTTGGCTACCTCTGGAATGAGCTATGGACTCCAATATGGCTTCCGTTGCTGCTTCCTACTTGGCAGATGTCACAACTGCTTTGGAGCATCCTTCTTAACATAAATAGATAGAGTCTCTGGCTTCTTCTATTTTCTTTTTAGTTTTTTTTTTTTTTTTAAGTTTATTTATTGAGAGAGAGAGAGAGAGAGGGAGAGAGAGCAGGGGAGGGGCGGAGAGCAAGGGAGAGAGAGAGAATCCCAAGCAGGCTCTGCACTGTCAGAGTAGAACCCGATGTGGGGCTGGAACTCATGAACTGCAAGATCATGACCTGAACCTAAATCAAGAGTTGGATAGTTAACTGACTGGGCCACCCAGGAACCCCTCTTTCCATTACTTCATGATTATGTAAAGTGTGCCTTGACAGGGCATGGAATATGGTTTTCCTCAGAAATCATCCATGGGGCCAGGTGATACAACCTGGAAGCAAGGGAACTAATTCCTATAACTAATGCAAATGTGTATCAGTGAGGGGAAGAAGATCTCAGGGAGTTAGCAAATAAATCCGTCTCCTTTCCTTCCTCCGATGTACAGAGGCATGGAGGTTCTGTATGGCTTCCTGGATTTGTCTTCTTTGGCCAAGCAACCAACTGGGTCTTTTCAGGAAGCCATGGTAAAATACCAGCTTGGTAAAAATACCACCATGACTTTGCTTGGCCTCTTTTTTGATTTTCCACGCCCCTTTTTCTTTCCCTGTGAGCTTCTTGCTTTGGGATTGCAGCTCTCAATAAAAGCTTAGCACCTAAGCTTTGCTTCAGATCCTGTTTTTTTGGGAATCTGGACTTGGATACCTACGTCTCTCACTAATGTTATCTGGTTGGCCTATATAGACTTTAAATTTTTTAACCCCTGCTACATTTTCTTAAACTTTCTTTCATTCTTTCTTTTTGCCATTAAACAAGATATTATGTATATCTTTCCAATTTGGATCCTCAATATAAACCCCATTCTTTTAAAAATTACCTAGAACTCTTTTGTATAAATATTATATGATTTTCTTTTAATAATTTCCTTCTTTCAAGGATTTAGAATGCTTTCAATATCACAAATATCTTTGCTAAAGATGCTCCACAGACTAAGTGTGTATGTGTGAGTGTATGGAGATATGCAATAGTTATAGATAGATATTTTTACACACTGATGGCAGTGCTTTAAAACCTTAATTTATAGTTCATTACCGTGGCCATAGCTAACATGTGTTCACCCAGAAGGATTTTGCTTATTTCAGAATCTGTTAACATACTGTATATATGTTCATCTCACTATAAAAATAGCTCTTTTGCTTAGGGCAGCACAAGTAATAAAAATTAGAGGAGATATTGATAATGTTCCATTAATTTCACTCTGCCTTAGCATAGTGACTTACTCCAGTTGACAGTTTTCTATGGCAAAGTAGGAAAGATTTAAATAAAGTGCATTCAAAGACTTGCCCAAGTTTGCTCTCCCTTGTGGAAATTCTTGGACCATCTGGTTTGCTTCTGCTGAAGCACCTGGTATATTATTGGCATTGAATAAATGTACTATACTGATAAGAGAGGAGGTTGTACACACATCTTCCAAAATGATTTGATCACAGCATTACAAATAAGTTCATGTACAATAATATTCTTCTTTATAATATTATTTACATCATCAGTGATGTCAGCGAGTACTCACAGTCTTAGCTAAATGTAAGAAAGCCTTTTTTTTCTCTTTTTTCTTCCTTTGTTTGGTTACTGCTAGGATATGACATAGCAGCTCAGAGATTGCATTTTAGATATTTCTGATTGATAGACAAGTCTTAATGAACCTGTTTTCAGTGGTGTTATCTGTAGAGGAAATAAAGGGTCATATAAAAAATGATACTGGAAAACTCTTGATCTGTTCTTTAATTCTCAGTGATATCTAGTTGCAGTGAAATCTGTAGGCTCCATTTATCAGTGGCCAATATGATAAAGATCCTTTTGGTTTTGTTAGAGGTGTTCTATCTAAAATAAACATTTATACTCAGGAGTCTACCTAAGTGGTTTAATTTCATGTTTAAAGTGCATGTGCGGTCACACCATTAAGAGAAAGGTCTTTGGTTGTACTTCATACAGCAAATCGTATTAATTTTTCCTAGAATAAAGCGCATTCTTTTGAGTCGCTTGAATAACATATAAAGTATATTTAGGAATTCTCACCTCAGTAGTGGGGAAAAGGCAGATTAGAGCCTGATTTTCTACATAAATTTGCTTAACCTCGTTCTTCCAGTGTTGGTGTAGCATAAATAGGCTTCAGTTGGTGAAAAATGAGGTGCTTTGCAGAACTATGTCACATGGATAATTGTAGAAGGACAGAGAATAGGATGTGCATACTTGTAAATCTGAGAAAAGAAACATAATGGGTATTATCTTTCTCACATGTCTGTTTCAAATTCTCAACAAATGTAAATTTCATTCAGTAGTAAGTTAGTGTATATTTTGAATCTATCCTTATGGCACATCAAATGTTTAGTGAGAAATTTAGTCAGAATTCTCTTATTGAAGTATTTTACTAAGAAAAATGTTAACTCTACTATTTAAAAAATTATCTCCCAGGTTATACTACGGCCCCTTAATAAATTGCTCTGACATTAAAATGGCTGTCTACATTTAGATTATCAAGTTTTGAAAATCCCTGTGGCTGTTCCATAGTACACTTTTTCCAGAGCATGCCATATTTAAATTTTCATCATTTTTTTCTTTCTCCCTGAAAGAAAAGACATAATGGTTTCATTATAATTATATTCACAGACTATCCAAGTGCTATTTGGCTATGTATGGGCAATATATCCTTTAGTACTAAAGAGTCAGCCTTGCAGCACTTCTATACCCATAATTCTTACTGATTTCAGTGAATGTTATGTACCCACAAGAGCTATGATATGGATTATTAACAAATAGAGGATAGCCCAGTATATGTTGCCATGCTTTGGGGGAAGAAATCTGCTGTGAATTGTGCTTTCATACTGATATAAATGAAATAGAACATTAAGAAATAAAGATAGCTGAATTCATTACTAATATGTAATTGAGAAGCCTCTATTAGATTCACATTTGGTTTTAGACAACTCAGCAATTACTTTTAGGGACAATTCCTGAGATGGTAATTCCTTCAGATTATGTAGTTCAGCATTGACCCTGAGGTTTGTTGATGTCATATGACTTCCATTCTCATCAAGCCATGATATTGACTTATCTGATCTTTCTATAGCCATGCTATTCCTCTTGAAGTAGCCTCTTCCCTTGTTTCCATGACACCACATTCTGATGATTTTTACTCAACCACTCTGTCTACTTCTTAGACTCCTCTGCAGTAGCATCCTTCTTTGCCCAGCCATTACATATTGAGTTCCTCAAGGTTTTATTCCTAGATTCTTCTCACTCTACTTTCTCCCAATGGACCTGGTAAATGGTCATGGCTTTCCTTATTGCCAATAAATAGAGATGCACACCTTTATTTTTCCTAAGGAAATTCTTCTCTGATTTATTCACTGATTCTATTCACAAAAATTTATTGAGAACTTATTCCTTATAAGACTTTTGCAAATATGCTAAAAATAGGGGACAAAAAACAGATGGGCCCTGTTCTCAGAAAATGACTGTTTTGTGGGGGAAATGAAATTAATCAAATAATCACACAAACAGTATAATTTCAATCAGAGTTAACCTTTGAAGTGAATGGAACACCATTGTAAGTCAACTTATATTCAAAGAAACTTATGCAAGCTGGAAGATGTAAAAAAATGTTCCAGGAAAGGGATGGAAAAACTGCAACCACCCTAAGATGGGCAAAAACATGATCTTTGAGGAAATAGAGGCAGGCTAGCTTGACTAGAATCTAAGGAACAAGGGAGGTGAAACGAGAGGAAGGCAAGTGTTTGCTCATTCAGGGTTTTTGTTGCTCCTATTAAGCATTTGCATGCTTATTTTAAAACTGGGAAACAAAAGTTTTCAATTTATTAGCATGTGGTCATTATACTTAGGCTTGCTTATTCTCTAAAACTACTGAGTGTATAATGAATTTGTGGAGTTTACTTAATCAGCTTACCTCAAGGTTTGTTATCAACTTAAAATGACTGGGATATCTAAACACAGGCTAAAACTTTGGGATGATCTTCCTCAAGATTCTTTCTACTCTGTATCACCACAATATTTGCTGGTTGAGTAAATATGGCATGAAATTCCTTTCTTCATTGTAAACTGTTTTCTATACATAGCCAATCCATTGGTACTATTTAATTACTGAGAGTATATGTGTATGCATGTAAAATAGTGTATAATTCTGTTGGGAGGGGTGGAGATATTACCAAAATATGGAAGATCCTTTCTCAAAAATTGTGATATAGTTGGAGGTATTTAGTTGGCAGAGTTTAGAAGAATGTAATATTAATTAAACAAAAAGCTAAGGGAAGATATCTTTAATTTGCTAAGGGTCTTGGAAAGATTTCAGAATAAAGAGATAGATTTTTTGACGGTCAAGTTGGAGTAAATGGGATTCCTGATAGAATTGTGAAGTGCTTAAGATTGACCTCAATAATAATTGGATAATTTTATATTCTAAAATGAGCCTGGAGAAAGAAAATGTGGCTCAGACTGCCTTCAAATGAAGCCTATCCATCCATGGGAGCTGGCAGCAAGGAAGAGCCATCTCAGAACTTGACCATTCTGCGGTCTTGACTGTCCAGACGGATAATTTGTTAGTAGGCAGAAAATGCCTCACAGATCCAAGATTAGGGACGCATGCACTAATATCTCAGGGTCTAATGCATGGTTGGCACTGGAATGGGAAAAAAGTCATACAGCTTGCATTGAGATACTAATATGAGGCAGGGTGAAGACTTCAGTAGTACTGCACAGTAGAGATTTCTGGAGATGGAGGAAGTAAAACTGTGAGGCTATAGAGAATATATTTTTCAGTTTCTGCGTGGTTTGAGTTTTCTGAACAAAGAAATCTGCTAATTGGATTAATGGACAAGGCTACCAAGTAAAAGGAAAATAAGATAGTGAAAGACCCCCTAAGGTATGTATTTACATTTACATGTTTTACATTTCAAAGAGGAATGAAATTTAGGAGGAGGGATGATTTTCACCAGTTGTAAACCCAGAGATTCTTGTCTTACCTTCTCTGGAGACATTTATTTCCATTCCAAAGTGTAAGGACCCCAGGACTGAGATCTTCTCTAAGATAATTTGTTTATACTAAGGAGCAAAGGTTTTTCTCCCTCTCTTAGGAATTGTGATGGAATAGTGACAGATTCCCCTTTTGCATGTACAGGCCTGTCCATCTGGCTTCCATAACATTATCACAAGAGGTTTAACTTTATATTTGATATAGAAATCTCCTATACTTTTGATATAAAGTGAATAAATGTGGATATTGAAAATGTATCAATGAACCCTATCCCTAGGAATACAATTGCCAGAGATCTTTTGGGATAGACTTTCTGAAGGTCTTCGGCTGTGGAATTACTGTTTCCACCCAGACTCTGTTAGTGAAGGGCCCTTGTCTTTGAGGAACAATCTACCAGCTGGTAGGCAGGGTCTTTGGGAAGGTTTAACTTAATTTAATTCACCACTCAATTCTCCTTGTGTGAGATCACAGAGAGATGGTGGCGACCAGTTAACTGAGTATGTTACCCAGCTCAAAGCCCTTTTAAATTTTAGGAAAGAGATTACAGGATTAGAAGATGCAGAAAGGGGGTCATGAGAATTTGAACACTAGAAACAAAACAAACATTAAAGATGAGGAATTAAATAACAGATTAGAGCTCAGATTTTGCTGATGGAGAAAGGAAACTTAACTCCAGTGCTAGGTATGCATAACCAGGAAAATGACTCATTAAAGAGTCCTTACAAACCATGTTCAGGGGACAGTGACTAAGCTAGTTCTTTGTGTGGATGGTGGCTAAAGGGAAAAATGCTGCTGAACAAGATCTGTACCAAAGGCTCTGTGACACGAGATTATATATAGAACAACAAAATCTATCCCAACTGACCTTTATAAACAGATTAATGTAGTCCACTCACCCTCCAAGCGGATGTCCACAGCATGCTGCTGCTACTAATAAGATACTCTCAGTCATTGAAAACCCTCTTCAATGTGACACACACTTCAATTTCTGCCAGTGGAGGTATGTGTCTACTAAAAATTAGCAGGGCTTGTTTTGAAACTATTTATGCCTATTGAATTTTGTTATTATAGTTTAGAAATATTTTATTAAGCAGTGAAAGAAAAATGGGAAAATAATAGTGGTTGTCTTCAACTAATCAAATTGTTTGGAAAGGCTCTATAAGGAAAGTCAACAGAATGATTGTAATCATATTTGATGACGTGAGACAACGACAAAATATCATGGAAAAAGAATTAAAAGCCTATATGCATGTGCCTTCATTTATTTTTCACAGATTAAAAGAAAATTTATGCTTTCTCTAGAGAAACAGGAATGGAAGTATTGGACTATATGCTATTGGTGCGTCTTATGCAAGAATGAAGAGTGGGGCTCAGTTAGTAATTCTAAACATTTTGAGTTCAAGTCTACTAAAGTATACTAAAGTTCAAGTATACTAAAATAAACATTTTGAGTTCAAGTCTAAGGGTTCCAAATGAATGTACACTTATGTTTGAAACTTTATAGATTCATTTTAACCAAACATTTGTATTTACTATAAAAATACTGCTGTTAATATATCATATTAGAGGGTTTCCAATATATTTGAATATGGTTACAAATGCATATATCTTGTTTATCAAGAATCACCAAAACAGCAATTAAATTAATACAAAGACTATTGAACTTTTTGTATCACATAGTGTGACAGACTAGACACTGAGATTGACTCTTTGAACAATTCATAATATGAGCTGAAATAGAAACAAACTTTTAGAACAAGTCTACCAGCCATTCAAAATATAAGTAATTTATTGAGTCCTAATATTAAATGGTAGGGGAAAGTCAAAGAAGTGCACTGGGCTTTGACCATATCTGACAAACCTAATGAACACCAATGTTTAGTTCAGGGATAGAAGATTAAGCCTTGAGTCTGCCCAAGTTGACCAGTTGATCACAGGCAGGCATAAGTTATGACAAAGTACTATACACTTTAAGTAAGGGTAAACTAGAAGTAAATACCGGTCGGGGCCATTGTTTTCTTCTATAGGAGTCATCAAAGGAAATTGGCTGTTGGGAGCCTTAGAAATGGTTGAAGAGCCAGACAAAATCCATACCTAAAATATCTAAACACACCATGGCTTTAGTTGATTGTTTGCTTGATTCTTTGTTTTGCAGCTTAAATTCTTGGTACTTAGAAGACAGTCCCATATTGATAGTGTCTCCTGGTAGAAGAAAGTGCAAATCCTGTCTGTAGTAATTTATGTAGATAAAGCATAAAACACACAAGGAAAGTAACATGAGTGACTGAAGAAAAATATAGGCAGGAGAACCAGATTGGTAAAGAATCTCTAATATTGGAATATTGGAATGACACAGGTTGTAAAATCAGTATGTTTTATATGTTCAAAAATATAAAGGAGAGGGTTATTATTAGCGTTAAGAAAGATGAGAGCAAAAAGTATATCTAAAAAAGATATGAAAAAGAAGATTTCCTGTTTATATCAGATGTTGAAAAAATTTTTTAAATATATGTAATCAGTTTATCTATAGAAAATCCTTTACAGATATTTAGGTACATAGTGCAAAGGTTCTTATATACCTCCAGCCCAGTTTCCCCTATTATTAGTATCTTACATTATTAGTATGGTATAGTTGTTAAAGAATTAGTATTGCTACATGATTATTAAAGTCCATTCTTCACTCAGATTTTTTTTTATTAATTAATGTCCTTTTTCTGGTTCAGGATCCCATCTAGGATATCACATTACACTTAATAGTCATGGTTTCTTAAGCTCTTCTTGGCTGTGACAGTTTCTTAGACTTTCCTTCCTTATTTTTGATTATCCTGACAGTTTTGAGGAGTACTTGTCATGCATTTTATAGCATGTCCTTCAACTGGAATTTGACTAATGTTTTCTCATGATTAGATGGAGGTTACATGTTTTGGGGATGAAGACCACAGAGGTAAAGTGTCCTTTTCATCACATCATATCAAGAGTACATACTGTTAACATGGACTTATCACTGTTGATGTGAACCCTGATCACCTGGCTGAGATGGTGTTTATCAGGTTTCTCCACTATAAAATGACTACCCCCACCTTTCCACACTGTATTCCTTGGAATTAAGTTGCTATGTGCAACCTGAAATTAAGGAGTGGGGCGTTTTGTTTCACCTCCTTGAGGACTGAGTATCTGCATAAATTATTTGTAATATTTCCTATGGAAGATTGTTTTTTCCTCCCCTATTAATTTACATCAGCATAGACTCATGAATTTTATAAATATGTATACTTTGGGTTATGATCCAATGCTACCTTACTTATTTCATTATTTAAATTTTCAGTTTTGACCGTATGGAGCTCTTTCAATTTGCTCCTGTGTCTCTCTGACGTACCCTCATTATTATCTTTCATGTTTCTGTGTGATTGATTGATTGGTTGATCTATCCATCTATTTATTTATGGAGCACATCCTTACATTTTCTCAGTAGGAGATACTCCAGGATCATTTTGTATATTTTGTCACATTCCTAGAAACACCCTTTTTTTTTCAAGGAGCCCCGATTCCTTTTACTGGAAAATGTTATTTCAAGCCAAGATCTGGTTACAGAGGGACTAGTTGATAATAGGGCATCATTTTTTTTTTTTTTTTGGTGAAGAATAAGAGTAAAGGGTTTATACTTTTTTTTTTTAACGTTTTATTTGTTTTTGAGACAGAGACAGAGCATGAACAGGGGAGGGTCAGAGAGAGGGATACACAGAATCTGAAACAGGCTCCAGGCTCTGAGTTGTCAGCACAGAGCCTGACGCGGGGCTCGAACTCACGGACCGTGAGGTCATGACCTGAGCGAAGTCGGCCGCTTAACAGACTGAGCCACCCAGGCGCCCCGGGTTTATACTTTTTGAGGCATACTGTCTCTGTTGCAACTACTCAATCCTTATTGTATTAAAAACAACCATAGCTAATATGAGCATCGCTATGTTCCAATAAAGTTTGCTTACAAAAGCAGACCAAAGCCTAGATTTGTCCAAAGGCTGTGTGTGCTTTGCCAATCCTTGTTTTAAACTATACAATCATTATAAGAAAAAATAAAAAATAAGGAATTAGGAGATATGTAAAATACTGAATTTATATGAAACTTCCAAAGAAAAATTCACAAATATTTAAATAAGAAACCTGTCTTCTCACTGTCTTTATGGTAATTTTTTATTTGTTTTTATTTTTAATTTTTTTATGTTTTAAAATGTTTTATTTCTTTATTTTCAAAGAGAGAGGGGGAGAGGAGGCGTGCAAGTGGGGGAGGAGCAGAGAGAGGGAGAGAGAATCTCCAGATCCCCAGCATGGTCTTCTCTCAGTGTGGAGAGGGATCTCACAACTGGGAGATCACGACCTGTGCCTATATCAAGTGCTTAACCAACTGAGCCACCTAGGCTCAGTTTTTATATTCAAAATGTTTAAAGATATCTATGATCAATATTTTTTTTAAGTTTATTTATTTTATCCTGGAGTATCTCCTACTGAGAAAGTGTAATTTAGTTATTTTGAGAGAGAGCTAGAGAGAGTGCAAGAGCTTGTGGCCGGGAGGGGCAGAGAGCGAGAGAGAATTTTGACTCAGGGCTGGAAATCACCAACTGTGAGATCATGACCTGAGCTGAAACAAGACTCTGATGATTAACTGACTGAGTCACCCAGGCACCCCTGTGATCAATACTTCTTAATGATAACACCAATATTTTAACTTTAAAAAATTAATATATTGATACTATAGAATTCAAACTTTTAAAGAGTACAATTAAATTGTTTTTATTATAATCACAAAGTTGTTCATCCATCATCACATTCTAACTCTAGAATATTTTCATTGACCTCAAAAAGAAACTCCACATACATTATCAGTTATTCCTGATTTTCCCCACTTCCCTCATTCCTGGCAATCCGTAATCTATTTTCTGTCCCCATGTGTTTGTCTATTCTGTACACTTCTTGTAAATGGACTCATACAATAAGTAGCCTTTTTCAATAGACTTCTTTCACTTAGCAAACTGTTTTCAAAGTTCATCCACATTGTAGCATGGGTCAGTACTTTATTCCTTTGTATCGATATACTACCTTTAGTTTATCCATTCATCAATTGATGGTTTTAGGGATGTTTCAACTTTTTAGCTATTATAAATAATGCTGTTATGAAAACATGTCTAATATTTTCGTGTGGACTTGTTTTCAGTTCTCTTGAGTATATACCTAGAAGAACTATGGTAACTCTGTTTAATTTTTTTGTTTTGCACAGTGCAGCACTATTTTACATTACCACAGGCAAGATATGGGGATTCTAATTTCTTAACATTTCAACACTCAACGACAATTGTTATTATTTGTTGTTTTAATTATGACCATCTTAGTAGTTATAAAAGGCTATCTCATTGTGGTTTTGTTATGTATTTCCCTAATGATTAATGACGTTGAATAGTGTTTTATGGGCTTAATTGGCCCTTCTATGGTCCTTTATGGAGAAATGTCTATTTAAATCCTATGCCTATTTCTTAAATTATTTATATTTTTATTATTGAGTTGTAATAGTTCTTTATATATTCTAGATATGCAACATCAGACCTGTGTTTCACAAATACTTTCTACCATAGTGTAGTTTTGAATTTCATTTTATTGATAGTATCCTTGGAAACACAAAAATGTTTAATTTTGATGAAACCCAGTAATGTATTCTTTCATTGCTTTCCGTTTGGTATCACATCTAAGAAACTATTGCCAAATTCAAGTTTGTGATATTTACACTTTTTTTTTTCCTTCTAAAGTTACTGTTTTAACTATTACATTTAGGTCATGAATGCATTTTATTGTGTTTTGTTTTTTAAATATTCTTTTTAAGTTTATTTATTTTGAGGGACAGAGAAAGAGAGGAATAACGTGAGTAGGGGAGAGGCAGAGAAAGAGGGAGAGAGAGAATCCCAAGCAGGCTCTGCACTGTCAGTGCAGAGCCCAATGGGGGCTTGATCCCATGGACTGTGAGATCATGACCTGAGCTGAAATCAAGAGTCAGACACTTCCCAACTAAGCCACTCAAGCACCCCTGTAATTGTTATTTCTAATAACCCCTTTTTTTTTATTTGTACTTACAGCCCATGACTATTTTGTCTGGTATCAGTATATCCTTTGTCTGACAAAGGGATACCAGAAAAATGATACTAGTATCCAGCTCTTTTTTGGTTAATACTAGCATGGTATATTGTTTACATCCTCTTTGTTACATCCTTTAGATTTAAAGATAGAAGTAGTTGATTATATCTTAATGTCTCCTTCATTTTTTAGGATGTTTCTCATAGATATAGAATTCTTCTTTGACAATTTCCTGCTTCCCATTACCCCACACATACTTCAGCTGTTATCCTTCTTGCGCTTCTGGCTTCCATGGTTTCTGATGACATAGTAGTTGTTGATTTTACTGAGGATCCATTGTATGTGATGAGTCACTTCTCTTTCACTGATTTCAAAATTCTTTGTTTTTGCTTTAGATAGGTTTTTAAAGTAAATTTAAATAAATAAATTATTTATTTATTTTGAGAGAGAAAGAGAGAGAGCAGAGGAAGGGCAGAGAGAGGGAGAGGGAGAGAGAATCCCAGACATGTTCCATGCTTAGCGCACAGCCTGAGGCGGGGCTTGATGTCATGACTGTGAGATCATGGGGCTGAAATCAAGAGTCATATGCTCACTGACTGAGCCACCCAGGTGCCTTTTGATAGTTTGATGTATCTTGGTATGTGTCTCTTTGAATTTATTCCACTTAGAGATACTTGAGCTTTTTAGATATGTAGATTCACATATTTCACTAAATTTGAGAAGTTTTTGGCCCTTGTTTTTTTCAAATATTCTTTATACTCCTTTCTCCTCTCCTCTCTTTGTGAAATTCCCATTAGAAGTATGTTGGTACAGTGGGTGGTGTCTCATGGATTCTGAGGTTTTATTCATTTTCCTTCATTCTTTATTTCTATTCCTCAGACTAGAGCATCTCAATGGACTTAAAATATTCAAGTTGGCTGATTTTTTCCTCTGCATGAAATCTTCTATTGGGCTTCTCTAGTGATTTTTTTACATTAGTAACAATATATTTCAACTCCAAGCTTTTTATTGTTGTTGTTGTCATTTTATATAATTTCTGTCTCTTTTCTATTTGATTAGACATCCTTTCCATGTCTTCCTTACTTCTTTGAACATATTGAAGATTTCTCATTTACAGTCATTCTTTAGTAAGTCTGATATATGGATTTCCTTGGGGACGTGTTCTGTTGACTCCCCTCTTTTTTTCTCTTGCCAAATTGCCTTTTCTTTGTTTCTTTGTATGTCTCATAATTTTTATTACAAACTGGCTATTTTTTAAAATTTTGCTGTCTCTACCTTCATCCCAGTGTTCTCCAGCCTCTTTTCCCTTCTTTTTAATCCTTTTATTGCTATTCTCACACTGCATTTTCTCCTTTCTTGAACATAGTTATGCTTTTACTTATTTTGGTTTATATAAATTTTTATTTAAATTGTTAGTTAACATTCAGTTTCAAGTTACAATATAGTGATTCGACACTTCCATACAATATTAGGTGCTCATCACAGGAAGTGCTCTCCTTAATACCCATCACCTATTTGACCTACTGCCTACCTACTTATCTTCTGATAACCATCAGTTTGTCCTCTATAGTTAAGAATCTGTTTCTTGGTTTGCCTCTCTGTTTCTTTTTTTCTCCTTTACTCATTTGTTTTGTTTCTTAAATTCCACGCAGGAGTGAAATCCTATAGTATTTGTCTTTCTCTGACTGATTTACTTCACTTAGCATAATATTTTTTAGCTCTATCCACATTGTTGCAAATGGCAAGATTTCATTCTTTTTTATGGCTAAGTAATATTCCATTGTGCATAGTAGACCACATCTTCTTTATCCATTCATCAATCAATGGACACTAGGGCTATTTACATAATTTGGCTATTGTACATAATGCTGCTATACACATTGGGGTGTATGTATCCCTCTCAATTAGTATTTTTCAATTATTGTTTCAATTAGTATCCCTTTCCATTAGTAATTGCTCAATTGCACCTAGTAATGCAATTGCCAGGTCATAAGATAATTCTAATTTTAACTTTTTGAGGAACCTCCATACTGTTTTCCAAAGTGGCTCTACCAGTTTGCATTCTCACCAACAGTGCAAAAGTGTTTCCTTTTCTCCACATCCTCACCAACACTTATTGTTTCTTGTGCTTTTTATCTTAGCCATTCTGATAGGTGTGAGGTGAGATCTCATTATAGTTTTGATTTATATTTCTCTGATGATAAATGGCATTGAGCATCTTTTCATGTGTCTGTTGGCAACCTGGATGTCTTCTTTGAGAATTGTCTGTTAACATCTTCTGCCCATGTTTTAATTGAATTGTTTGTTTTTTGGGGTGTTGAGTTTTATAAGTTCCTTATCGATTTTGGTTATTAACCCTTTTTCAGATATGTCATTTATAAAAATCTTCTCCCATTCTGTAGGTTGACTGACTTTTGTTGTTTCCTTTGTTGTGAAGAAGGCTTTTATTCTGAAGTAGTCCCAATAGTTTATTTTTAATTTTGTTTCCCTTGTCACAGGATGCATATCTAAAAACAAGTTGCTACAGTTGATGTCAAAGACGTTACTGCTGGTGTTTTCTTCTAGGATTTTTATGGTTTCAGATCTCACATTTAGGTCTTTAATACACTTTGAATTTATTTTTGTGTAAGAAAGTAGTATAAGAAAGTGGTCCAGTTTCATTCTTTTGCATGTTGCTGTCCAGTTTTTGCAATAACATTTGTTGAAGAGACTTTTTCCCATTAGGTATTCTTTCTAACTTTGTTGAAGATTAATTGACCATATAGTTGTGGATGCATTTCCAGGGTTTCTGTTCTGTTGCATTGATCTATGTATCTATTTTTGTGCCATCGCCATATTGTTTTGATATACCACAGCTTTGTAATATAACTTGAAGTCTGAAATTGTGATGCCTCCAGGTTTGCTTTTCTTTTCCAAGGTTGCTTTAGCTATGCAGAGTCTTTTGTGGTTCCATACAAATTTTAGGATTCTTTGTTCTGGTTCTGTGAAAAATGTTTTTGACGTTTTGACAGGAATTGCATTAAATGTGTAAATTGCTTTGGGTAGTATAGAATTTGAACAATACTTGTTCTTCTAATCCATGAGCATCAGATGTCTTCCCATTCTTTCATCAGTGTTATAGTTTTGAGAGCACAGATCTTTCTTCACCTCTTTGGTTAAGTGTATTCCTACATATCTTATTGTTTTGGGGGCAATTGTAAAGAAGATTGATTTCTTAATTTGTCTTTCTGCTGCTTCATTATTGGTGTATAGAAATGCAACAGATTTCTATATGTTGATTTTGTATCCTGCAACTTTATTCACTTCATTTATCAGAACAGAAAACTGGGAGGCCGCTTGGGTGGCTCAGTTGGTAAGGCATCCGACTTTGGCTCAGGTCATGATTTCACGGTTCGTGGGTTTGAGCCCTGTGTCAGGCTCTGTGCTGACAGCTCAGAGCCTGACACCTGCCTCGGATTCTGTGTCTCTCCCTCTCTGACCTCCCCCCCCTGCTCACACTCTGTCTCTATCTCTCTCAAAATAAATAAACATTAAAAAATGTATTAAAAAGAACAGAAAACTGGGTATTTAAAATAATATGCTGTGGCAACTCTGGACTTCAGAATTCCTCTTCTTTTCCCTCTGGCTTATTGTTTTTCTTGTATGTGGGTGATGGTGCTGCTGTTGTTAAATGACTTCTGTAAAATAATGCTGTAAAATCAGTGTTCTTTTCATGTGTGGCCAGTGAAGTCTTTGATTGGTTAACTTCTTAGATAATGATGAACAGAGATTTCCTTAAATACCTTGAGCCAATAAGTTTCCTGGCTTTTACCTAGGAACTCAGTGTGCTTTTGTGGCATATTTTCAGTAATCATAGGGGCTGTTTACAACTCCACTTTAGTCCTTATTTCTTGCTTGCAGAACTTCAGTATTATCCAGAGATGCCAATTTGGGGCTTCCTCATTTGACTGAACCTTTTCACATTAAATATTTAGGATAATGATAGAGATTTTTCTTAAGCACATGGTTTATGTTGTATAAACCTTCATCATCTTTCTTCAGGTTTAAGTTATAATATAGGCTAGATACAACTGATGATTTTTTTCTAAAGTTGAATGTCACTCTGTATCCATAAGCTCTACAACAGATACTCATACACACACACACATACACACACACACACGTGTGTATGCATGTATGATTGCAAAAATATGTGCTTATGTAGATAGATATAGGTATGTGTATATGTGTATGTGTGTGTGTGTACACATATATGTATATTAGCACACACACATAGATTTTCACATTGCCCTTATAATCTGTAAAGTATGACTCACAATATTTTTCATTGTTTAGCTTGTAGATATTATTCTTTTTTTTCATCTTAAACCATAGAATGAATTTAATTGATTTTAATTATTTTACTAAAGCTGAAACATGCAGGACTCTAGGATTTGGGATTTCATTTGATTTACTAATGGGATATCATTTTATTTAAATTTCAGATTTATAGGCAAATTTTGCAGAAGCGAGCCAGCTTCCCTGTGAATAGAAATATATTGACATCTTAGGATTTTCAACAAATTCCTGATATAAAACTTTATGCCTTTCTGTCAATTAGTATAATGTCAATATTATAATAATTTGTGTAATAAATTTTGCAAATGTGTTGTTTTCATGAATTCCTTTATCACTTTCAATAGCTCATTCACAATGTTTTGTTTTGTTATTTATTTGCAGAACAAAAAGTATTAATTCAAGCACTCAATTTCAAGTATTGTAACTGTTAATATTAGGTGGGCACATTATATCTGTATAGTCATCAATCTACAATGAACATTTATTGAAAATTATTCTATTTTACTGTTGTCCTATGGCATGTGCCATCTTGCCAATGTGTCTACTAAATGTATTTATTATTCAAAGTGGCACTTTTTCTATTTCCTTAGCCAAATTTTCATTGATAAAGTAAAAACTCCTTGATAGTAAATTGCTTGCGAATTAATAGTTTGACTGCTTTAGACAATTCAGTGGGAAGGCTAGAAGAGAGCCTATGTGATGATGTACCTAATAAAGAGCTTTCTCTAGTGCTGTAAAGTGCTGAGTGATAATTATCACATTGAGAAAGTTTATATAAAGGTCATACAAAAAAAGTCTTCAAATATCTATTCAACAACAGTGTAATTCATTGCAAAGTAGTTTGTTCTGCACCTAAGATTTCTCTGCATATAAAGATTGAAATAGATGAACAAAGATATATCTGATGAACACTATCCATAATGATACTCAATGCCCATGTAGTTCTATTAAAGAAAAAATAACTAAGAGCAAAATGCATTAGTAGAAATAAAGAATATAAAAAAGGGAATAAATACATGATGATAAGGGGTTTGATTTAACAGGAAAATATAACAATCTTATATTTTAATGGTTATGTAACAGTAACTCAAAATATAAAAAAGAAATATTGACAAAATAAAGAGATTGAGATACTGTGACATTGTTCCAAGTAGAACAATCTAAAATAATAGTGTTCAGGAGACCTTTATGGATATGGCAACTCGATTTATAATATAAAGTTAGCATTACAAAACAATGGGAAAATATAGACTTCTCAATAAATGATACTAGAATTTTCTCTCTTTAACCTTCCATACTAGTTAACATTTAAAAAATATAATACAGAACAATACTTGTGTGAACAGGGTAGGGAAGGTTTTAATAAATAGGATATGAAATTACATACTATATGGAAAAATATAAGTAATTTCAAATACACTCAAATAAGAATGTTTAAATAAAAGATGTATCTAGAGTGAAAAGACATGCCATAAAATCAATAATATATTTACAATATATAATTAGCAAAGAACTAGTATCTAAAATGTATTTTAAAAACAGCTTCAATTTGATAAAGCAAAAAGACAAACTAAGAGGGAAAAAATAAAAACCAAAAATTGATAGAGACTTTTCATAGAAGATGGAACATTAATATCATTAAAGAGAGGAAAATATGCTGTGTCATTTGTAATCACAAAAATACAAACTAAAACCACAAAATAATCACTTTTTACTTATCCAAGAGAAAAAAAAGTCACCATATCAAGTATATTTCAACTATGCTGAAGAAAAATTAACACCTAAATATATACTATAGAGAAATTGTTGCACGTATAAATCAGGAGACTTGTACACGAGCATTTTTGGAAACAGCACTGAACAAAAATCAAAGTATTAGATCCAACTCAAATGTTGCCTGGAATTAAAATGGATTAATTATAATTTATTCATACAATATTCATGCAGCAATTAAAAATTTGAAATTAATATACTGAAGTTATATTGAGCAACATCAATAAATCTCAGAAACCTAATGTTAATTGTAAAAATAAGCCTTCAAGTGATATATGCAATTTGATTCTTTTTATATAAAGTTCTACCATGTAAGATAGGTTGTATCTTGCTGGACTGGGTAGGAGATACAAGTATTTCTTTAAAAATTTTTTTTATTGTTTATTCATTTTTGAGAGAGAGAGAGAGGCAGAGTTGAGCTGGGGAGAGGCAGAGAGAAGAGGAAGACGCAGAATCCAAAGCCGGCTCCCCATTCTGAGCTGTCAGCACAGAGCTGGATGCAGGGCTCAAACCCATGAGCTGTGAGATCATGACCTGAGCCAAAGTTGGACCCCTAACCAACTGAGCCACCCAGGTGCCCTGATATGAGTATTTCTTATGGAGAGAGCAGTGAGCAAAAAGAAGCAGAAAAATATAGGACATGTTTGGGGAATGATAATGCAATTGTGATCTAGGCAGAGGTTGACCAATTTTTTCGTAGAAAGCTTGATAATAAATATTTGAGGCTTTGTGAGCTATAGGGACTCTAGCAAGCACTCAACTCTACTATTGTGCAAAAGAAGTTATACATGATATGCAAACAAATGGGAATGGTAAGTAAATATTTATAAAACCAGGTGGAGGGCTGGATTTGGCCCTAGGATTGTAGCATTCAAAGCCTGGGCTAGGGGACGAACAATCTAAAGATTTGTATTTTCCCCCACCTCTAAGTGTTTTGTTCTCTGTGAGGCACAATATCCATCTCATCTTCTGGAAAATAAATTCCCTTTTTTGGTGGGTTCTCCCTTAAGGAAATTGCAGTGAAAGACAGTAGTGGTAGTGAGGACTCATCTGGGGAGGCTTTTGGATGCAGATTTCCTAGTAAGGACTCATTTGACCACATTGTGTTCTTTTTTTCAAAAAAATGCACATTTAATATTGTACTCCCCTACATGAACTGGCCCAGGATACGTCTCTGACACATAATAAAATATTAACTAATGAGTTTTTGATTATTAAGATTATAGTCTCTAATATGTATGACTTTGCTATACTATGAATATGGACATTTTGCTTTCATTTATAAGTCTGAATTTACTCCCTTCGTAAAATCATCTTCTGTTTTCTCCTCCTCCTCCTCCTCTTCCTCTTCTTTCTTTTTGACATAAGATCTTGGGATTTTGGCTATGTGGTTAGAAAGTACACAATCTGAGTGGAAAAAGAAAAGTCCACACATTGGGGGTGCTTTTTCTAAAACAGAGTGAGTCTTGGCAGAATTTGTGTCAGGAATCACATGAGATATTCCTACTTAGCAAAAAGTGTTATCTACGAACACTATAGAAACATCCA
This sequence comes from Felis catus, assembly GCF_018350175.1. Classification (NCBI taxonomy): domain Eukaryota; kingdom Metazoa; phylum Chordata; class Mammalia; order Carnivora; family Felidae; genus Felis; species Felis catus. The sequence goes on along the minus strand of NC_058378.1, from coordinate 27,483,533 downwards.
TACTTTAAATTAGAGTTTATTCATTACTTTGAGCCTCCCATACTTGACTTCAAAGGTTATACTCACAAATTCAAAATAAATGTTGATCTCCCAAAATCAAGGATTAAGCAGTTTGGGGATATTGTTTCATTATTTTGCCTGAATTTTGCAAATTCTTGTTAGGATGTCAACAGCAAGGAATATGGGTTTGTGGATTATCATAAGACATTTTTACACAATATTAGTAATTGCAAAACTATCTTTATTTTTAGTTTGAACAAAGTGATCCTAACTTCTTATCTCAAGTAATAATAAGCCTAAAAGGAAACTAACTGGATGCAACAACAATGAAAACATGGCTAATGGTTATTGGATTTTTAAATATTATTTATTTGAATAGCTTTAGTGTAACTGATTAGAATGTCAAAGGACTATAATTTGCATAGGTATATCAACCAAGAAAACAAACAAATTAAGATAACAATTATAACATTGAAATGTGAAAATTATACATTTGTCTGATGAATTTAGCTTATAAATAGTTCTCAGGGTATGTTCAGTATACTTCTTAGGCACTATGCAGATGTGATTTTCAGTGACATTTACAAGCTTTTTTAAAAAAATATTGGAGCGTTTAGCAATATAAGCCATCAGATTAGTTCTCTGGAAGGAAATGGGGGTGGGAGTGTGTAGTCCTGGGCAAACATCTTAAAATTATGCCAGGAGAATGAGCAAGGAGGACCTAGAATCACCTGTCACTTACATTTAACAAACAAATCAGGAGTCCCTGGGTGGCTCAGTTAGTTAAGCATCTGCCTCTTGATTTTAGCTCAGGTCACGATCTCGAGATTCCTGGGTTCAAGCCCTGCATAGGGCTCTGCACTGAGAGTATGGAGCCTGCTTGGGATTCTGTCTTCTTCTCTCTGCCTCTCCTCTGCTTGTGTTCTCTCTCTCAAAATAAATAAAACCTAAAAAAAAATCAACCAATCAAAACAAAACCAATTTTGTAAAAGTCCAAACCATTCTTGTATCATTCAAAGGTGAAGAATATTATATTTATCTGTTTTAAAATTCAAATTCTGAAAACCGTGTTTGTGTTTTATTTAATAACTTGATTCTTTGGTAAATTGTCAGATAGCACAAATCCAGGTATTGAAGAAAATTTTATTTCATTTTTTAAATTAAAAAGTAGAAAAATTGACATTTTTCAAATAAAAGATAATTAGGTGAAAAATAATTTAATGCAGCAGTTTCTTTTAAAGGTTTTTTTTTAATGTTTATTTATATTTGAGAGACAGAGAGAGACAGCATGAGTTGGGGAGAGGCAGAGAGAGAGGGAGACACAGAATCTGAAGCAGGTTCCAGGCTCTGAGCTGTCAGCACAAAGCCTCATGGGAGGGTGAGGGAGGTTGGGGGGGAGGGGGAGGTCGAACTCACGAACCAGGAGATCATGACCTGAGCCAAAGTCAGACACTTAAGCAACTGACCCACCCAGGCATCCCACAGCAGCTTCTTTTAAACTCAATGAAAGTTTATGAATACAACTTATTTTGAAGTCAGTGTAAAGGTAAAAGAGTTGTTTTCAGTTTGCTTTTGTACTCACAGTATTTTAATTCAGCATACTTATAAAGATTTTCCTCCCACAAGTCAAACTTGTCTGTTTATGCCTGGATAGGAAATGGTCCATTTAGATGACCTAGTATTTTCATATGAACTTTAATTTATGATGACAACTTGTATTTATTTAAGTGGCCACTAGATGGCAGACCTATCACTAAACAGAATTTAGGCACAAAGTATATTCCTCAAGCAACTTGAATCACATAGCAGAGCAATACTTTATTTCAAGTTTAGCTTAGCTTCTCATCCTAAGCCTTCTCCATAGTTTTAAGGGGGGTGGGGGCATGATAATGGAGATGATACAACATCTTAGCAATCATATGAGATTTTAATAGTTTACAAACTTAATTCCTTCTCACAATAATCTTTTAAGACAAACACTGCCATATTGTTTCCCATGGGTTTCCCAGGACATATGACAAAGGTTATTTTTTTCGAAGACTACAAGGAGACAACACTGAAGAATTTTGCTTGAGGGCTGTAGTATTTAATTATGCCACCCACATAGATGATTTGGGGACAACTTTTGGTTCTGTATCTGGTATGTATTTTCTGCTTATGTTCTATACCTTCATGTTTCCAAAAGAGTTCAATCCCTCTAGGAGACTGCAGAATCAATTAGAGCTACAAAACCATTCCCTCCTCAGTGATACTGACCTCTAACTTCTTGATATTCTTTTGCCCTTTGGATTCTAGAATAGAATTATCTTTATCCAGCTTCTTTCTGTTTCATCTTTTGTGTTCGTTGAAAGCTCCCATCACCATCACTTTAAATAGCTCTTGATTTCTGATATTGAGCACTGGGCTTCACTCATTTTCGGCTTTTTGAAAATAGGCCAACAGTTTTCTAAAAGCTTCTAGGGATCCTTTGCAGAAATTAGAAGCTCATGTATGTGTGTGTGTGTGTACACACACTCTTTCAGCCAAGAAAAAGTGATATGATTCCTGATGCTGTTTTATCTAACTGGCAGCATCAAGCCACACTATAAAGCCATTACGTCAGAATGCTAAGATTTAGAACTAACACTTTAAAGCTCTGAAAGAAAAGTTAATTTTTGGTAAATGTTAATGAATCTAATGGCACCTAGGATAGAAAACAATATAAGGTCACACTTTTACTATTAAACTCCTCCTTTTGTTCATATTGGAAGCTTATACTCTTGCCATAAAATAGGTTACATTTTTGATAATAGAGGTGGATTTGAAAGTTTGCTTTCATACTTAGAACATTATAATGATGTGAACAGAGGGTTGTGCTTACATGTAAAAGTTTAGATTACAAGAGTATTTTATCTCCTCTCCCCTTATTACCAAAGCAGTAAGTTCACAAACAAAAATACAAATGAAAAATTTCTTTAAAATGTCCCAAATCTGGAAATCCCTTTTGTGACTCTGTGAATATGTTTTCATTTATTAATTTTAAATTGAACAATGTATGTGAAATAACTGTAGATTCACATGCTTTTGTTAATAAGCAATGTGGTGACATCCCATATACCCTTTACCAGGGTCATCCAATGGTGACATCTTGCAAAACTATAGTACAATATCATAACCAAGATGTTAACATTGATATAGTCAAAAATCATTTCCATCATCCCTCCTGTCACCGTAGCCACACATACTTCCCTCCCACTTCTATGCTCTCCTTAACCAATAGCAAACCCTAATCTGTTCTCTATTTCTATAATTTTGCCATTTGAAGAATATTATATAAATGAAATCAAGCAGTATGTGACTTTTTGGTGATTGGCTTTCTTCACTCAGCATAATTGTTCTGGAGATTCATACAGATTCTTCCATCAGCTGGTAGTTTAGTCCTTTTTCTTGCGGAGTGGGATTCCATGGTATGAGTGTAACATAGTTTGTAAAACATTGCACCCATTAAAGTACATCTGGATGTTTCAAGTTTGGTGTTGTTATGAATTACACTTCTATAAATCTATAAATATTCACTTATAGGCTTTTGTGTGAGCATAACTTTTGATTTCTCTGTGATAAATTCCAAGGAATGCAAATGCTAGGTCATGTCACAGTTGCAGGATTAGTTTTTCAAAGAAAGCATCTAACTGTTTTTCAGAGTGGCTGTACTATTTTACCTTCCTATTAACAATGTATGAGTGATTTAGTTTCTCTGTGTCATCACCAGCCTTTGATGTTCTTACTGTTATTTATTTTAGCCATTCTTTTAGATGTATGGTGACAATTTGTTGTGGTTTTACTCTGCAACTAACGGCTGCAAATGGCTGCAGATGTAGAACATATTTTTATGTGTTTCTTTGTCGTTTATATATTCTCTAGTGAAAGCTCATGTCTTGCATCCACTTCCTAAATGGATTCTTTGCCTTCAATGTTGGATTTTGAGAATTCTTTATGTATTCTAGATACTAGTCCTTTGTTATTTATGTAGTTTGCAAATATTTTAACATTTTCTTTTTTCTTTCTAACTTTCAGAATATACAATACGTATAAACATTCATTCCAAGGTTTTTATTTGTGTGTTGTACTTAGAAGAATAGAGAAAAGTGTGCCTACCCTATCTTCCCAGAAGTGGAAGTCTTGAAAAATAGTTTTTATTTTATAAAAGAGATGCTTATTTATATTTAGGCTTTCTAGTATTGTACTTACATGCATAACTAAAAAAAGGTAAGTTTAAAAAAGGATTCAAAATGCAAATGTACAAAATTGTAGGATCTTTGTATCAATATTACTAGTATTATATACTTAAACATATGAGTGTTATCTGGGCATAAACATTTCTTCATTGAAATATGCCTGCTTTAAATTAAAATTTTATTAGCAAAAGAACTTAATACATTTTTAAAGAAATTAGTCATGGAAAATACTTCTATACTTATGTTAGAATAGTTGAGATATTTAGGTTCTGTATAGGGTTTGAATTACCCACCTGTGTTTCAAAGACTCTTTTTATCAAAATGACCTACTTCCGACTAGATCTTTGGTAAATCATGAGATACTTAAAATATGTGTATAGGTAGTCAGTATAAATAATTCACATTAATATAAACTATTACCTAGGTTTTTTTTTTCTTTCGTATGTTAAGGTTTTTAGCATAACATAATTGTTACAGTTTGTAATCAGAACAACATTCTTCAGTTTGGTAGTAGCAATGTATTGCAAAGCTCATTTAAAAAAAATTAAAGGAATCATTTCTTTTATAATTTGGCTAGAACTTAAAAAGAGAAATGGTAATGTGTCACGGCCGGCACAACAAACACCGAGGTCAGGGTCCTGAGGGTAGGGGAATGCAAGAAAAAAAGAGAGAAGAGAAAGTTTGGGAACAGGAGGGTCCCCTGGGCTGATGGCCCAACTGACGGCTTTATTGTTGCTGTACACAATCTTTTATAACCAGACTCTTATGGGTTAGGTCATTCTAAGAATAAACAGGTTTCACATAATTGCTGCCCACCAAAACATTTAGTTCTGTGTTTCTTGTGCATTTTCTAGACGGGTCACAAGACCTTGTTGATAAGATTGCTAGCAAAACACAATTCCCATGTTTGTTTCTATCTGACTCGGGGTAGAAAAAGGGAGGTAGCATTACTGCCAACACCTGCAGACCACAGTCTTCAGGAATTAACTTTCTCAGCCTTGACAAGGCTTTCGTATGCCCTTGAAAATGGGGGAATGGGAGGGGAACCACCGGGTTGGCTTGAGTCAACAGGGAACGTTGCTCGACCCGGTCTCAGCCTGGCACCGGGGCCTGGCCCCCCACAGTAATGGTTTCTCTTTTCTTCCCATATTTGATATTTCCCTCCCTGGAAAATAAATCACTCCAAAACTCCAGTGTTAATCTTAAAATGAGGGACAAAAAATTTTTTTTTTAAAGTTCTGGTTTTTGGTAGATTTTAGATATATGCTTCTACTTTTTTATTGAAACTAATTAAGTAAATTGGTTCTTTCTTAATTTTTAAAAGTACTTTTTGATATTTTTTGTTTTTTGTTTTGTTCTTAATGTAGCCCAGGAGATATGGAAAATTCGTCATTATTTATTTTCTTTCAGTTTATGTAAACAGATTGTTGTTAATATATTTGTATTTAAATGGCAATAAAAGGTTGGGAAAAGTTAAAAACCTTTAGTTTTCTGGCACATTTCCCAAAGACATTCAGATTTTAAGCAGTTACTGGTTAGATTTAGGTTGTGCGTGGGTGTGTATTTATTCTGCATTGTGAGTTTTATATGGATTTAAGACTTTTAGAGAATTATAACTTACTGTCTGATCTCTCCTGTGCTCAATTCTCTAAGTTCAAGAGTTCTTTTAAAGTAAGAATACCTTTTTCCCCCCTAAGAAACTATTTGCAGTTTCTGGAGACTTCAGTGATTTAAAAATATTTCATATACATAGGTCAGAACATGGTTTATATAAGCCTCCATTTTTGTATCTAACTGATTATTTCCAAAAGCATTCTTCTTGTCTTTACTTTCAGATCATTCTCTGTCACATTCTCTTATTAAGAGTCTGTTTCTTATTCATCCAGTTGTATGCATACTCATTTACACACACATACACACACAGAGCTACTAAATTTGTATTAAAGACAATGTTAGAGCCATAATGAAACATCTTTGCAGATTTTTTCACAATTATAATGATTATCACCAATTAAGTTTCCTGAAGTTCAGAAAATAAAACTGTTCACATTTTATGATTAATCTCCAGGTAATTGTTATGAAGAAATCATCTAATTAGAAAAGCCAAATGGAACTCCAAAGAATTCTAGAGCTCATCGCTTTGTTAGACTATTGTAGAGTTGTCAGCATATATAATTTTGAAAGTCTACTCTCCCTTGGGGTCGTATCATCATAGGTTTAACCCATGATGATTCTCTTGTTTTTAGGCACTTTCATAAACAATTTCTGAATAATGGAATTTTTTGTTATTTAAACAATTATTGCTAAAGAATTCTGCCATCAGCTAAAAGTCAACACCCGGGAGATAAGTTAGAGCCTGGCAGAGAGATAGTCAACAAATACCAATTGCCTCCAAGTGTGACTGGTCAGTTCAGAATTCGATCATAACAAAATCTTGTTCATTCACAACACCCTCCTTCTGTTGATAGTAGATGTCTCCAGCAGGTCTCTCAAGCTCCTCTTCTTATCTATGCTTGCTGCCACAGAGGCAATTCTTGCCCCTGACTTTTTGGAGGTACCCGCACTACTTTCCACATATCTCTTACCAATTCAGTGTCTGACAACACCCTGTTCTCTAAATGAATATCACTACACTGCATTCAACTGCCTTAACTTGGCCTTGTTTTCCTTGACACAGTCTTTACTCTTAATGGAAGTTACTCATTCTAGTCCTCATATTCTACATCTTTCTCGTGTTATACTGCTTATTCTGCCGCCTTAGTTGGAGAGTAAAAGAAGAACACACACTCCATGCATGATGTTCTAGAAGATGCATGGATATGCTGAAGTCAATTAACCTCTCAGAGCTCAGCTGAGGGTGTGTGTGTGTGTGTGTGTGTGTGTGTGTGTGTGTTGATTCTGTGGGGCTGGAATAACAGCTTCCACAAGAGTCATTGTGGGAGTGAAATAAGATAATCTCTAGCACAGGGAGCAGAAAGTGGTACACAGTAAGCTCTTAGGAAGAATGAAATCCTTTATTTCATTTCTCAATCTTTGAGGCAATGGTAGTCTGATTAACACTTACATATATTTTATTTGACTTTGTGTTCTAAGCCAAGCCCTGCCACTGCTTATTTGTGTAACTTTAGGTAAATCACCTAAATTCATAGCTTGGTTTTCTCATGTGTTAAATGAGAATGTAACAAAGTTCATGTTTTCTGGTAGTGCTGCATTGAAAAGCAAAGGAGATAATAGACACAAATGCTTTTAAACATAGAAAGTATTATATAAATGTGTAAATAGAAGTAAAATTATAAAAGTATAATATAATTCAGCTACACTTCTTTTTTTTAAGTTTATTTATTTTGAGAGAGAGAGAGAGAGAGAGAGAGAGAGAGAGAGAGAGAGAGAATGGAAGGAGAGAGAGAGGAGAGAGTGAATCCCAAGCAGACTCTGCACTATGCAGGAATCCAACTCCCAAACCATGAGATCATGACCTGAGCCAAAATCAAGAGTTTGACGCTTAGCCAACTGAGCTACCCAGGTGCCCCTAATTCCATGGAACTTCAAGGGAAAGCCTATTTCATGCTGGAAGCAGTGTTGGTGTTTTGCACATATGAACTTAAGCCTTGGGAAAAGCTTGTTCATTTATCAGTCGTTACATAACAAACCATCATGAAATGCGGTGGCTAAAAATAACAATTTATTATCATTCCCACACAGGTCTGGGAATTGAGTGGCTCAGCTGAGAGATGTTTGTTTGCATTTCTCATGTGGTTGCCACCAGTTGATGTCTGTATCTGAAGCCATCTGCATTAGTTTCCTCCAGCTGTTGCTACAAAGTACCCCAAACTAAATGGCTTCAAACAACATAAATGTATTTTCTCACAATTCCAGAGGCTAGAAGTTTCAAATCAAGGTTTCAGCAGTGCCATGCTTCCTCCAAAGGCTTTAGGAAGTGTCCTTTGCATCTTTCACTTTCTTATGGCTGCTGGCAATCCGTGGTGTTCCCTGTCTTTTGGACCACCCCAAACCTGCCTCTATCATCATGTGACCTTCTCTGTGTCTGTGTCTGTGTGTCCAAGTTTTCCTCTCCTTATAAGGACATGGTCATACTGAATTTAGGACTCACCCTAATCTAATATGACTTCATCTTAATTTGATTATATCTACAAAGACCCTATTTCCAAGTAAGGTCAAATTCCCAAATACCAATATATAGGACTTGAATATACATCTTCTTGAGGAATACAATTCAACCCACACACTCCATCTGAAGGCCCAGTTGAGCTGAATGTCTTAGATGGCTTTTTCACTTCTAGGTCTGACACCATGTGACTAGATTGGGCTTCCTGATAGGAAAGCTGTGTAAGAGTAGTCAGAAGTCTTACCTAATGGCTGGCATCCTCCAGAGTAAAGTTCCAAGGATCGCAAGGAGAGCCTGTTTTCTTGTAATCTGGGCTCTGAATCATACCATTGCATTCTGTGGGTCAAAAAACAGGTCACACTGCCATAACATACTCAAGAGAAAGACACTACACCAAGGTGTGAATATCAGGAAGGGCCTGAATGGAGAGTCATTTGGGGGGATTATCTATCACACAATAAGGCTATTCTCTTTGTTTTAGAGATGAGGAAATTGGAACTCAATGACTTAGACAAAATGACAATCATGGCACAGTTAATAACTGATTCCATTGAGACTCCTCTGCCTGTCTTCAAACTCTTTTCTCTTTCTACTGTCCTGTGTCTCCCCATTTATTACCATATGCTTCTAGCACCTTCTCTTCTTTCAATATCTTTCAATATCCAGATGTCTTTCTACTTCCTAAGTGACTTCAAATGCGACTCAAATTCTCTTTAACTGGCTGTAACTTTTATTATAGTCATATTCTTGTTGACCATTTTAACTTTAGTTTTAGTCAGGGGGAGTTGGAGAATTCCAGTAGGCTTCATCTTTGCTGCCAATTCAGCAGGATCCTTGACTGATTGCATATAAAAATAAATCAGTGCAATTTGAATTCCATCCTTCAAGATTTTGACCTCTGAAACCTGTGTGTGTGTGTGTGTGTGTGTTTACTGAGATATAATTGATATACAAAAGTTATTGATATTTAGTAATATACATTTTGTTGCGTTTGGACATATGTATATACCCATGATACCATTACCACAATCAAGATACTAAACTTATCCTCACCTTCCAAAATTTTCTTGTGTTCTTGTGTGTGTGTGTGTGTGTGTGTGTGTGTGTGTGCGTGTGTCTGTGTGGTAACAGCATTTAACATGAGAACTATTCTTTTAACATGCTTGAAAATACACAGTACTATATCAACTATAGATATTTCTATGAGCCTATCATTTAGATATTGTAATCAATTTCATGAAGACTGCTTCAGTCTTGTATAAAATGAGTTGTCATCACATCAAGAATTTCTAAAGTCTTCTAAATTGTTTTAAAGGAAAGCTACAAATCGTGCTGGGAAGGAGTACTCATTCAATCTTCTAGGATCCATGAAGAAGCTTTTTTTTTTAATGTAGAATTTCTTTTATATATCAACTGTCTTTTAAAGCTTAGATTTTCCCTTTTGTTTTTTTTTTTAATTTTTTTAACGTTTATTTTATTTTTGAGACAGAGACAGAGCATGAGCAGGGGAGGGGCAGAGAGAGAGGGAGACACAGAATCCAAAGCAGGCCCCAGGCTCTGAGCTGTCAGCACAGAGCCCGAGGCGGGGCTCGAACCCACGGACCGCGAGATCATGACCTGAGCCGAAGTCGGCCGCTTAACCCACTGAGCCACCCAGGCGCCCCTAGATTTTCCCTTTTGAAAAAAGATTTTGAAGTTGCCAAACCACTTGACTGCCTATCGTAGCTTAAGTTTTTATTATTCAGAAATAATTTATACTGAGAGTAAAGTAAAAAAGTATGTATCATATGGACAAAGGATTCATGTATTGATACCTTTTTATGTGTAACAGAAGTTTTTAAAAAGAAGAATGGAAATGGCTTTCCCATGTACTTGTATATGAATAAACATTTCCTGTTGCAACCACCATTCTATTCTCTGCTTCTATAAATTTGATTATTTTAGATACCTCATATTGGTGGAATCATGCAATATTTGTCCTTTAACTGGTTCATTTCACTTAGCACAATGTCCTCTAGGTTCATCCATGTTATCACAGATGGTAGGATTTTCTTCTTTTTAAAAGCTGAGCAATTTTCACATTTATATACCACATTTTTGTCATACATTTATCTGTTGACAGATGTTTGTATAGTTTCGATGTCTTGGCTGTTGTATATGATGCTACGGTGAATGTGGGCTTTCAGATATCTCTTGGAAAACCACATTTCAATTCCTTTGTCTGTATACTTATAAGTAGGATTGCTGGATCATATGGTAGTTCTTTATTTGACCTTGATCTTCCTACTTTCCACTTCTTCTCCATTACTTCTGAGTAAACCTCTGCTTTGTCCTGCCTTCTAGAACCTTGTTCTCACTTTTAGAAAAGTGGTTTTCATATGTGTACTTTTCTCTGCACTTAGACTCCTTTACACTTTGATTTTTGCTGCACAAAACTAACCAGTATCTTGACTACTTTCTCAAATGTGCTCAACTTTGCTGTAGAAAGTCCAATATTAATTCAGCCAATATACTCAATATATTCCAGAAACTACCATAATACTAAGAAGCAAAAAAAAATATCAAACAATGCTCTTGCCCTCAAAGAGCTCCAGTCCAATGTGAAAGACAGGAGACTACTTTATAATTTCAATGGTATCTTATGATAAAGATCTATGAAAAGTACATGGATCCACATTATAATCCATGCAGTCCTCTTATTCATTGCATACTGATTCTCTCCTATACTTTTAATAAGAGGATTCAGCTTATAATAAGCTCCCAATTCCTTCTCCCTCTACTTTATATCTACTTTAATACCCAAAGCAATCCCAATGTGAGCTCTAACAGCCTTCCTTTTTTTTTTTACATCAAACATACCATGTTTCATCACCAATTCTATCTTCTTCTTTCCCTTATAATTCAGAAGAAAAGGTGTAGCTTGTTTTATTTGCAGTAACTTTACCTCCTATATCCCCCACACATCACTCTTGCCTGCTATAGGACTGTTGATCCAATTTCTCGACTTCTTCTAGCCTCTGTAATCATTTATTTACTAAATAAATGGCTCCTGCTCCTGCTCATTTATTTACTAAAACCTTACTTGTTTGTAATCCAAAAAATGAAATCTTCCATTATTTCTGGCATTGAGGGTTTAACTTGTCTAAAACAGATATTGTGCAGCCTGACTTCCTGTAAAACTCCAGTAGCTAAGCTCACCATTTCTGGTTAACCACAAGTCTCATACTAGCTTCTCTTCTATCATGGCAGGATAAAGACTTGTGCTTCCTCAACCATGAATACCGATGTGGCAGACTGCTGCTAGTTAGCCATGATATAGAGCTCCAACTAGGCTTTGTCCCCAGACAAGGGAGAAACCTGCGAACCTCTCAACTGTCAAGAACTCTGAGGTTCTGAGATTTCAGCTTACTTGCAAGCTAGCAATGCAGTTACAACAATTTCATGGATACTGGAAAATGATATAGGCCTACTAGGCCAGAGATAAAGGTTGTTTTGTTAGTTACAGCCATAGCAGCAGCCAAAGTATCAGCACATATACACCAGGTACCCAAGCCTCATTTCCCACAAGAGAACACATAAAGGGCCAGATGGTACCTGCACATGTAGTAAGTTGTGATACAGGAGAGGACACTTGAGCTTAGGAAAACTGACTCTTTCATGAGATAAAAGCATGCATATTCTTTGCTCTGGAGGGAGACATTATTTTTAATATATTAGACAGTAAATGAGCCTACCCTCTGTTTCTCAAGGAGACATTATTCTAGTTTTTAAGGCTGTTAGAAAATGCCCTTTGCTCTGGAGGGACACACTATGGACACACATCTGTCCCACACTATGTGAGGAACCCATAGAGAACTGTTACCCAATACTAACCCTAAATGCCGAGCCTCGAGGATAGGAGTTAGTCCTACCAGGGCTTATTACTCTTTTATTCTTTCCTGGTGCTCCCTTAATCATGCTACTTGAAAGCATCCTGGAGTCCTTTTCAGCAAATCTAGATCTCGGTGAAGGCCTAGAATTCAGGGAGGAACAGGGGCCTGCATGTCTGCAAATCTGATTCTGTGAGTTCATCCTGGTGAATGCTGCTCCTTCAGATCCATATGTGTTCCTTGGCTTTTTGTCTCTCTCAGCATGGTAGGCATACACATGAGTTACCCCTAGATTGTGTCTTTTTCGTTATCAAGAATTTCAAAAGCTGTATCCATATTAAAAAAGAGACTTAATTGAATCAACAAATATTTATCAAGTACCCCCAATAAATGTGTCAGGCATAATTACTGGGAAACAAAAAAACCTTTACATAAAACCTTCATTCTAGGTGAAATATCATTTATTTCCTATAAAATTAAGAATGACTTTTTAAAAATAATATACAGCGCTGATAAAGATACAGTAAAATGAGCAATCTTACACCTTGCTTTTGGTTACAATTGCTATAAATCCTCTGCAGAAAACTAACCAATACATAGAAAGGGCTTCAAAATTTTGCAATAAGTTATATAGTTTACCACATTGTTTATAACAATCAAAAGTTACAGGGGCGCTTGGTTGGCTCAGGCAGTTGAGTGTCCACCTCTTGATTTCAGCTCAGGTCATGATTCCAAGTGTCATGAGATTGAGCCTCAGTCAACCTCTGCACTGAGCATGTAGCCTGCTGAAGATTCTGTCTATTTCCCTCTCTTTCTCTGCCCCTCTTTCTCACTCACACACTCTCTCTCTCTCAAAAAAAAAAAAATGTTACAAATTATATGCCCAGTATGTTGAGAGAGACTAAATAAATGTTGATATAACCCTGAGATTAGTTTTTGTCCAATAATTATGGTTACCAAGAGTGTTCAAAGAGATGCAAATATGTTTTAATGATTTAATGGTAAAAATATACGTTCTAAAATTGTATATATTTAAATTCTTCAGTTATGTAAAAATGCACAATTTTGTAAGGAAATATGCTGAAAAACTGGTAGTAGTTTTCTCTGTAGAAAGTAGTAGTAGTTTTACTGCAGTAGTGTTGCTATTTCCAACATCTCTCCAGAATGTCTCTAAATACTTGATCTGTGCAGTCAAGTATGATGAATTAGAGCTCATGCTCTGGGATCATAGTTCTTTGAACTAAAATTCTGACTCCATCTTTCTCTAGTTGTGTAGCCTTTGGAAAGTTATATAGCCTGCCTAACCCTCAATTTACTTATCTAAACATTGGATATCATAACAATATGACACAGGGCTGTGGTGACTATTGAATAGAATAATGCACCGGAAGCATTTAGTGGAGTGCCTAGTACAGAAGTGGGGAGATATTTTATTGTGATTAGGAACACAGATCCTGGGGTCAGACTTCGCGGATCCCAATCCTGGCATCTTTACCAGTGGAACAAGTTACTTTCAGTTATCTTTGTGCCTTAGTTTTAGTTTCTTTTTGTTTCATCAACTCTTATAAGAGAACTCAATAGTTGAGTAGTAACTCAATAAATATTGAATGCATGCGTTAGTGAAAGCTATGATTATGTTACTTAAAATTAAATATATACCTATTATCTCCAAATTTCTAAGTCATTCCATTACAGCTTCTGCTCCTTTTATGTATCTGAAACACTCTTAAAGGTCACTCAATATTCATTGTTACCACATTAAATAATATATCTTCAGTTCGAATCCTTGTTGATACCTTAAACATGTGAACATCTCCTTCTCCATTGAACTCTTGTCAATTGGCTTCTGTATCTATGCTATCTTGTTTTCCCCCAAGTCCCCACTACTTCTGCTTCTACCCCCTATTTTTCCTGAATGCATATATAGATGTTTTCCCGAAGTTCTATAATTCAGTTACCATGTTAAATGTTTAAATGAATAATATTTTATATTCACCATTCTAATTCGTTAGGATACATGTGAAAAGATGTTATGCTTTTTCATAAAATCCCGTATTTCTCTTCCACTGGAAGTGCCTGCCCCACCACCATCTCTGGATTTCCATCGTCCTCTGTGTGTTCTCTCTTCAGATCCTTATTATGGCCTGCACTGGTCATGTGTATGCTTTTACCCTTCTTTAAATTGTGCATTATCTTAGGCCTGACTTATTTATCTTTACATCCCCCAAGACAACTATTATAATGTCTTACCTAAATTAGGCACCAGATTGTTGTTGTCGTTTGCTTATTTATGTGTTTGGTTGGAATAAGTCATCCATTTAAAGTCTTTTATTACCTCATGGTTTAGAAATGGATGTGAGGACAAATCATGCCCTAGTTCAAGGCTCCAGGGTTGCTCCAACTCGTGATATAGGCTGCTCTTTCCTTCCTTTTGACTCTTTGTGAATTTCCCTGAAGTTAAAGGTCTCATTAAATAGATCTTTTTGTCCCCCAATGAAATGTCATTGTTTTAACATGGATATGATGAATTAAAAATACTTGGGATTTTCCTCTCAAATACTGGTCATCCATATTAAAGAGTCATAACAAAATATAACAAAATGGCAAATTTTCAAGAGAAAAGGCATATATATATATATATATATGTGTGTGTGTGTGTGTGTGTGTGTGTGTATATATGTACACATATATGCATACACATTTTATATATTTTTAATAATATACAAAATAAAAACAAGCACGTTAATGCCAAAAAACTAGGAAAAACAATTATATGGGATAATGTAAAACATGTTCAACTACTCAAGATCCAAAAGTGCCATAACTGACAGCAAGAGAGTTAATTGAGCCAAATATTGAATTAGGTTTTAGAATGATACATTTATGGTAGAAGGCAAAGACTTTCCTAAACTAATGGAGTGATTATTACATAATTTTGTTCTGTACCAAATATAAGGACTCCAACTGTATTTTTAATAATTTCTTTCACAATTATGGCAAAGGAAAATTGCGTGCTTTGCTGCTATCCCCTATTTGGTCATATCTTAAAAATTTCAGGAAGCATATAGCATTAATCATATAAATTAGTGTTCCATCTCAGAAGGGATGCATGTAATTCAGGCCAACGGAGGACAAACAAATCCTCCTCTGCTATGGGGAAGAGAGCAAATACTGCCGATGTATTTTATTAATAGGGAGCTTTCTTACTCTTTGCCACCTGATTGTGTTCCTAATTCCATTAGAGGAATCCATATGAAATATTAGTGCACGATATAGTTATTGACACTGATAATAGAAGTTAGGTCTCTAATGTGAAAATGTTTCCAGCTACCCAGCAGCATAGATTATATATTTTTAATTTTTATGTTCCCTCATGATTTCATGGTTTAATTGTATTAAGTATGCAATTAAATTTTCATTATATCCAGGGCCTGACATTCTCTATCACACCACCTGCAAAATCATGGCTCTAACTTTCAGCTAATTCAATCATCAGAGGCTGTGCTACTAGTTTTCTTTTATACTAGGCCAACCCAAGGCTGCATAAGCCTAACCAAAGGGCAGTTTTTCCAAAAATATTTCTAATCAAAATAGCATAAAGAGTACCTGATGAAGGTAGGTACTTGGAAAGTGTACATGTAATTTATGCCACTTTTGTTAAAGTTTTTTGTTTCTTTGTTTTTAAATAAAGTTTTAATGACTTTACAAGGACCTTTAGTGACTTTACAATGACTTTAATGACTTTACAAGCTTACAAGGACCTGTATAATATGGTTCCTATTGATTCATTTGGCCTCATTTTCTTTTACACTTTTTTTTCCAGTTTTTTCACAACTTGCTGTTTCCTCTGATAAAAGGTCTTGCCTTCACCCATTCCTAATTAACATCCCTTCAATTTCACCTAGTTAACTCCTCTTTATTTTCCAGATTACAGGGTAAACATCACTTCCCCTGGATGATCTTTCCTGACTTACATAACTAGACAAAACCTTTTATATTCAATCTGCCCTGCTTTTTCTTCAAATATCCTATTTCAATTTGTGACATTTATTTCTTTGCCTATTGTGTATGTCTCTCTATCCTTATAAATTCTAAGCTCTATAAGGGCTTTATCTATTAGAATCTTCATTTTATCTCTCTTACTTCAAAATAGTGTTTGGTGTATGATTGGCAAGAAATCTAATGCTTTATTATTCACAAGTTTATGAAAGTAAAGTTCTAGAGAAGTAGCCTTCTTGAATAGCAGGTTTCTACTATTCTAAACTCAGAGCTACTTATTCAGAACTATTCCACCACAAAAAGAGGATAATGAACTGGTCCATAAGGATGAGTGTCTGGAGCAGTTATAGGAAATAGGGTTGAGTGTTAGGAAGGGGAGGAGTAATTTCTGACTGAACAGACTATAATCTCAGTGAGAGAAGTAGTCATACTTTTAAATATCAGACAGAAGGTAACATCTTAAATATAGACTTCCTTTGTTAATTGTTCATTCAACAAATTTTATTGAGTTTTAGGGATCATTCCAGATATTGATGATGTAGTGGAGGGCATTAGTCATATGATTTTATGGGGACAAATCTACAGAGACTGGAGAATAACAAACAAGATTATTACAGTTTCTGGAAAGTATTACAAAGTTAATAAACCTGGTAATAGGAGAGTAACTGGTAGATGACAAGGTGCTAATTTAGATGAGATGATCAACAAAGTCCTCACTGACATGGTCATACTTGCACTGAGATCTGAATAGTATGAGTTAAACTGTCATGTGGAAATTGGAGGGAAGAACATTCTGGGCAAAGGTGACCATAAGGAGTAATATTCCAAGGTTGCAAAGTATTTGGCTTGTTCAATGAATGGGAAAAGCTTACTGAACAATAGAATACGTTATGCAATGGGCATAGCATAGATGGTGAAGGTGGGAAGTTAGACAAGGGCTAGACCATGTTATTTTTAAATACGTGGGTGGATTAAACAAATGAATAGCTGGATAATGCTGTGGCCTACCAAAAGTAGTGGTTCCCTGCCTGAAGCTGTGGCTCTCATTGTTTTTCAAAATGTGATTTGACAGGGTGGTATAGGGAGTCTCCATTTGTGAAAAAGTGTGAGAAACCACAAAGTGATCAAATTACTAGATTCCAGTAGAGTACACACCTCACAATTACATATCGTCCATCAAAAAAGAAAATGCCCAGAAACTCCCTTTTTATTTCACAGGAAACCCATGACTAGCTGTAAGGAAAGTGACCATGGCACCCATGGGGATGCTCCTTTCAGATCTCCAACTACAGGGAGGGAAATTAACCAAAGGTTCCAGCTGCTATGCTATGAGATGTATTTCTGCATCTATGCTGAGACTGTATCTATGAGTCCCATAAACTGTGCCTCACCAGTGTCCACGTGCATCTGAGATACTAAGGCACACCCATTCCTGGAAACACTCAATGTCCCTGATGTCTGTCTTTGGCTTGAAGATTCCCTAATAACTTCATTTTTTTTTTTAATTGAACATCAGTTTTCACTTCCTTCCTTCTTTGTTTTAGTCATAGTCATACTTGTACTGTGCTATGACTACATTCCCAGCCATTTCCAGCTTTCTCTGGATTTTCACTCACAGACATTTCTCCTGATAAGTCCTTGCACATTTAATCCCATTTAGGTATCTGCTTTTCAGAGGACTAGCAAAGTGACAAAGTAGACCAATTTGCATTTGACATCTCAGTTTTCCTGTCTTGCCAAGAATTAAACTGAAATAATATTGTAAACATTGTTACTTCTGGTGATTTTGATTTAACATAATTACGTAGTCAATTAAAGCTCTATTTAATAAATATTTTAAAACTATTCCTTTGTACTTGATGGTTCTAAACTGCAGTAATCTCTAGGTCAGGTGCAAAGATACAATCTCATGGGGAGGTTAAAATTTTGCTGTCACATTTGCAAGCTATTTTATTTCTCTAAATCATTCCAATTCTTATAGAATTTCTATTATACAATTTTTTTATAATTTAAATATTGCGTTATAATCATTGTCAAATCCTTTAGTAATCCAACATATAAAATAGTTTCATTTTTCTTACTAACTTCCTTATAATAATTTTTGGCAGGAAGGTAGAATTTTCCACTTTAAAGTAGATATCAAGGGATGCCTGAGTGGCTCAGTTGGTTAAGTGTCCAACTCTTGGTTTCGGCCAGGTCGTGATCACATGGTTTCATGCTTTTGAACCCCACAACAGGCTCTGTGCTGACAGTGGGGAACTAGCTTAAGATTTTCTGTCTCCCTCTCTTTCTGCCCCACCCCCACTCACACTGCCTCTGTCTCTTTCAAAAACACAAATAAATAAGTAAACTTTAAAAAAATTATAAAGTAGACATCAAAACTTTGGCAGACTTAATCTATATTCTCTTTTACATATGACACAAACTTATATCCCCTTCTCTTGATTACTTGTGTCTTTTTTTTTCTAGAAGAAACACGTGACCATCTTGTTTGTGACAGAACATATTACATGCTTCAGTACTTGAGTTTTTATAAGCAAATGACATTTCATCAGATCTAAACTCCTCTGCGTAACTTTCAAAGTTTCTTTAAAAATGTGATGCTGCCTCTTTTTCTTTAATACCCTCTTACCCTCTATTATGTCCCTGAAGATTCTAGCCAATCCCTTTTTGCTTCCCCCAACACAGGAACCAAAGCCACGCTTCCTGGAATGTCCTGCCATTATATCAATTTTATCCACACGTATCCACATTTCCTGGATCCTTTAGGACACAATTCATATGCTTCCTTTTCTTCCATGGAACTAATCCTGATCTTGCTTACCTTTAATTACCCTTGCACTTTAGTCATCTGTTAACTTTGTTTGCCTTTGTAGTTATAAACTATGGTATACATTATTAATATAATATTGGTATAGTAATAGAATTAACAATATAATGAATATACTAATATATAATGAATATACTAACATAATGAATATACTATATTATTATACTATTAATATAATATATGCTTATATTAAGTATAATTAATATATTACCATATTAGTATAATTACTAATATAATGATATATTATGTGATGACTTCACTAGTTCATGACTTATTTCATGTTTTGGTCATGTCTCTCACATTACAGATATGCAAGCTTATCAAATGTTTTGTGTACAGCACAGAGATGAGAAATATCTGAACTGGAACTGGATTCTACCTGTATTACTTACCAGTTATTTGACCTTAATCTCTCTTAACATCTATATTCTAATAAAGTAATGAAATTACTTCCTTTAAGGTTTTATTTATGGTTCAAGTGAGATAATTCATATAAACACATTTTCTATAGTGCTTTCCCTTTATAAATGACTTATCTTTCACTGTTTTTCTTCTATTCTATACATAAGTTTTGGAAATACTGAGATTGTAGCTCTGTGGGTTCTTAAAAATGGTCATGATCCAGTACCATATAAATATTTGCACATGTTTTTCATTTGGAGTATTAGATTCTGTATTTGATCTTAAACTAACATAGGGATAAATATTTTTCCCTTTTTCTGCTTTTCTTTTTTTGAATAATAAATTAGAAACTATCTATGAATTGAATGTGATGCACAGAATACTTACACAAAGATGGCAAATCACATTTGTCTCTTGCCAAAATAATGCAATTTCATAGAAATAGGAGCAGGGTGGGAAAGTGAATACAGAGACACAGAGTTATGTTTCAGTGTGACAAATTTAATTCATTGATTGTATTATACCGAGGATCTCACTTGTGGTTAAAATCGTTAGAAATCTAGAAAAAAGACTTGTATTTTAAATGGAACACAACCAAATTTTTATCCGTTTTATCATCTGTTCCACAGTTAAAGAATATTTACAAAGAATTTCTTTTTCCTAGCTCACTTTGTGGATAGTTTGCTTAATTCTCAGATAGGCTCTTTTCACACTGCTATTCGTGGATCATGTTCATAGGCATGGATCTGAGAGAAGAGACCTTTGAAAACAAGTGTCCATATATCTGCTTCCAAGAAGAAACCCTGATTGGCTCTTCTTGGATACTATCCTATTCAGGATCCAATTATTTTGGCTAGGAGAAAAGGATAATTAGGCAGCCTATAAATTACGCTTTCATCAGCATAACTTGGGGAAAGAAATTTCACCAGGGTACAAATGTAGAATAGAAAGCAGAATTTGTCCACTACAATAACTCCCATTTTTTTAAAAATTGGAGAATGATAGGCTTCCTGCTTCCCACTTGCTCTGCTCACCATTAGTCTGTTCTCAACATAACTGCCATATTAACCCTCTAATAGGTGAGTCAGAACATGTCAGTACTCTATTCTAAATCATATATCATTCCTCTTCAACACACAATGTAAAATTCAAAATCTTTATGATGATCTACAGGGCTATATGATCAGTCATCCCACTAACTCAAAATCCTACCACTTCACCTCACCAACCGCACTCCAGGCACAATGACCCATTTATTTACTCTTCATTGAATATGCCAGGACTACTCCCAACTCAGGGTGTTTGAACTAGTTGTCCTTTGGACTAGTCCTTTGTCCCTGGTTTGCTCTTCCTCTAGAAACCTGTGTGGCTTGAACACCACCTTCTGGAAGATAACACCCCTGAATGCCATCTATAAGCACCTCCTCCATCTTTCTTTATGCTACTACTGATTTTTTCTTCCTTTTCACCACTTGACATATTACATAATCATGTTTCTTTGTTTTTGTCTCTCTCTCTCTCTCTCTCTATATATATATATATATATATAGTCTTATATATATATCTGAATATATATAATATATATGAATATATGAATATATATATATATATATATATATATATATATATATATATATATATTTAGTTGCACTTAAAGGGAATAACATATCTATCCACCTCATCTACTGGAAGGAGATGAACCTCAATATATATTTTCAGAATAAATAAATATTGAACAAACTTTTTAAAGGTCATCATTTTGGACCAAATCTTGGCCCTATCTTTAATAAAAAGTTCATGGATGGTTTGCTTTTATGCCCCCCTCATTCCCAGAGTGGGTTAGTCTAATTTCCAAAGATGAATTCTACCTGTCCCTGGAGTGACTGGTACATAGTGCAGACCATTTTATTTTTAGAATTTTTTGAATAGCTTTTGCTTTCATCAGTTTATAAAATTTCACATTCCAAGTATAAAGTAATAAAATCTGGCTAAATATTTCAAATCAAGTATGCTTTCCCCCAGACCATCACTTAAATGGTGCATTATTTTTATTTCTCCCTTGATATAATATCTAAACATTAGTGGGCACATGCCAGCACTAGCCATAAGTGTGACAGCACAGTGTAGAGATTTGGATCAAACTGTCTGGCTTCAAAGTCCAGCTCTGTATTTCACTATTTCTGTGGCTTTGGGAATTTTCTTAACTAGCTTATTCTCTGTGCCTCATTTGTTTTCATCTGTAAAATTGTAATGATAGCATGTAACAACAACAATCTCATAGTGCTGTTACAAGGATTAAATAAGTGATACCAGTAAAACTTAGGATTGCGAGTAACTTGTTCTGAGAGTACTCCACAAGACAAGCAACCGTTTCTAATAAATTTTAACTTGATAAATGAGCAATGTCTTGCAATACAAGTAGTACACAATGCAACAATACATGTATATGTATATATATGTATATATACATATATATACATGTTTATACATATGTATAAAATAAACACTTATGTTTTGTTACCCCTGAAGATAAAGATGAGACATGTCAACAGCACATCAACTAAGGTGCAACACTTAGCTTAAAATAAGATTTTCTTTTTTAGCTTAGGTAGGTTTCATGTTGACTAACAATTGAAAAGTTTCTGTGTGTATACCTATGCCATCAGAGCTTTTTATAAATATTTCATTGCCCCTGGTATGAAGACCATCTTAAAGGGTGGAGTTTTATTTCATTATTGAAAAAGTACTTTTATACAAAGGTATAATAGAATCATATTTTCACTTTTCTTTAGATAAATGTTCATTGAACTATAAATATACCTGAAGTTCAATATAAATATTATAGGTGTATTCCTTATAATTTCTTCATTTTGGTCATCTTTTTTTCTAATCCATAAGGAAAAAATAACTTAATAGGATATCTCCAGGAGAAAAAAAGAAAAAAAAAATCCTTCAGTGTTTTCAAGTTGTTTTATTTCTTCATCTTATGTCATCATCTCTCCCCTGATAACTGCTGTTTTATAGACATTATCATTCTCATGAGACAACAAATACATGTAAAAGGTGCTTCATAGGTCAACCAATCCATCTTCTAACATGCAGGTTTCAGACATTTCGCTGCTAGTACGTTCCTGTTCACCCCCATAACCCATATGACTACTAGAAGTTACAAATCAACTCATATGCTTTCTGAATTGTTCTATAAGCAAAATGCCTACATAGTCTAAATAACTATGTAGTATAAATAATGTGATTTGGAGGAATACTGATATTTAGTTCTCCATTTCTAACTGGTAGTCATTGGTAACATGTGGAGAGAACAACTGAGTTGCCTCAGTAATACCTGTATCTCCAGTTAGGCCTGTGTATATACTATGTTAGCAAGTACCATTTTATCAATCTGCCTATAATAGGCTTGTAAATACCATTTCATTAAGTCTCCAAGTAAAAGCAAAAGAGTTATCTTTAAACACATACAGTGTGTGTTTGTATGTAATTATGCATGTGTGCATGTGCATGTGTGTAGTGCGTGTGTGTGTGTGTGTGTGTGTGTATACATTTTTGTGTTAAGGCTTTTGTTCAAATTGAGTTTGTGAGATTCATTCTTATTCTTGTTTTGCTGTGGATTGATCATTTTTATTATGGCATTGTATTACATGGTATAAACACACCACTATTGATTTATCCATGAAACCCTTAATGGAGACTTGGGTAATTTTAGGTTTTATTTATTTATTTTATTTTTTTTTATTTTATTAAAATTTTTTAATGTTTATTTCTGAGAGTCAGAGACACAGACAGAGAGAGTCAGAGAGAGACAGAGAGACAGAGCGCAAGCAGGAGAGGGAAGGAGAGAGAGGGAGACACAGAATCCAAAGCAGGCTCTAGGCTCTTGTTCCTTTTGTTCATTTGTTTTGCTCTTAAATTTCACATATGAGTGAATTAATATGGTACTTGTCTTTCTCTATTTCCTTAGTGTAATACTCTATAGCTCCATTCATGTCACTGTAAATGGCAAGATTTCATTCTTTTTTATGGCTCAGTAATATTCCAGACCACATCTAGAATACAGACCGCATCTTCTTTATCCGTTCATTAGTCGGTGGGCACCTGGGCTGTTTCCATAATTTAGCTATTATAGATAATACTGTTGTAAACCTTGGGGTGCATGTATCCCTTTCAATTAGTATTTTTGTATTCCTTGGGTAACTACTTAGTATTGCAGTTGCTGGGTTGTAGAGTAGTTCAAAGTTTTCTAACTTTTTTAGGCATCTCCATAGTGTTTTGCAGGGTGGCTGCACCAGTTTGCATTCCAACCAACAGTGCAAGAGTGTTCCCCTTTCTCCATATCCTTTCAAACACTTGTTTCTTGTGTTGTTGATTTTAGCCATTCTGACAGGTGTGAGGTGGTATCTCACTGTAGTTTTGATTTGTATTTCCCTGATGATGAGTGATGAGGAACATCTTTTCATGTATCTGTTGGCCATCTGGATGTCCTTTTTGGAGAAATGTCTGTTCATGTCTTCTGGCCATTTTTTATTTGGGTTATTCTTTCTTTCTATATTTTGATACTAACTCTTTATATCAAACATATAATTTGCAAATATCTTCTCCCATTCTGTAGTTTCCTTTTAGTTCGGTTGATTGTTTACTTTGTTGTGCAGAAGGCTTTTATCTTGATAAAGTTCCAATAGTTTATTTTTGCTTTTGTTCCCCTTGCCTCAGAAGTCATATCTAGTAAGGAGCTGCCACAGCCAATGTCAAAGAGGTTACTGTCTGTGCTCTCTAGGATTTTTATGTTGCAAGTCTCACATTTACATCTTTCAACCATTTTGAATTTATTTTTGTGTGTGGTGTAGAAATATCATGCTTTTGCATGTTGCTGTCCAGTTTTCCTAATACATCTGTTGAAAAGACCCTTTTCCCATTGGATATTCTTTCCTGCTTTGTCTAAGATTAATTGACCATATAATTGTGGGTTCATTTGTTGGTTTCATATTTTGTTCCATTAATCTATGTGTCTAATTCGTGCTAGTACCAAACTGTTTTGATCACTACAGCTTTGTAGTGCAACCTAAAGTCAGGGTTAGCGGTGGCTCCAGCTTTGCTCTTCTTTTTCAAGATTGCTTGAGCTATTCAGGGCCTTTTGTTGCTCCCTACAAATTTGTTTGTAGTTCTGTGAAAAATACTGTTGACATTTTGATAGGGATTACATTAAATATGTTGGTTGTTTTGGGTAGTATAGAATTTTAATAATATTTGTTCTTCCAATCCATGAGCATGGAGGGTTTTTTTTTCCATTTCTTTGTTTCATCTTCAATTTCTTTGTGAGTGTTTGTTTTTTGTTTTTTTTTTTTTTAGTTTTCAGAGTGTAAGTCTTTTATCTATAGCCTAATATAAGCTTCTTCCTAGACATGTAATTTTTGGTACAATAATCAAAAGGATTGATTCCTTAATTTCTCTTTCTGATGCTTTATTATTGGTGTATAGAAATACAACAGATTTCTGTATGCTGATTTTGTATCTTGTGACTTTACTGAATTTGTTTATCAGTTCTAGCAGTGTTTTGATGGAGTCCTCTGGATTTTCTATGTAGAATATCATGGCATCTGCAAATAGTGAAAGTTTTACTTCCTCATTGCTGATTTGGATGCCTTTTATTTGTTTTTTGTTTTTTATTTTTTGTTTTCTGTTTGCTGTGTTTAAGATTTCCAATACTATGTTAAATGGAAACAATAGAATAGATTAATGAAACCAGGAGCTGGTTCTTTGAAGAAATTAATAAAATTAATAACCCCCTGGGACAGACTTTCCAAAAAGAAAACAGAAAGGATCCATAAATGTAAAATCACAAATGATAGAGGAGAAATAATGACCAACACCACAGAAATACAATCAGAAAAGAATATTATGAAAAACAAATTGGACAACCTGGAAGAAATGGATAAATTCCCACAAACATATAAACTACCAAAACTAAAAAAGGAAGAAAGAAAACTTGAACACAGATAACCAGCAAAGAAATTGTATCAGTTATCAGAAAATTCCCAAAGGTCCAGGGCCAGATGGCTTCATAGGTGAATTCTACCAAACATTTAAAGAACAGGTAACACCTATTCTTCTTAAATTACTCCAAAAAATAGAAAAGGAGGAAAAACTTCCAAATTCATTCCATGAGACCAGCAATACCCTGATAGCAAAACCAGACTGATGAAGACGCCACTAAAAAAGAGAACTACAGGCCGGTATCCCTGATAAACATGGATGCAAAAATTCTCAATAAAATACTAGCAAACTGAATCCAACAACACATTAAAAAATATTCACATGATCAAGTGGGGCTCATTTCTGGTTTGCAAGAGTGGTTCAAAATTCACAAATCAATGTGATACACCACATTAATAAAAGAAAGGATAACAACCATATAATCATTTCAATAGATGTAGAAAAAGTATTTGACAAAGTACAATGTCCATTCATGATAGAAACCCCTCATATGAAAAACCCACAGGTAATATCATCCTCAATTGGGAAAAACAGAGCTTTTCCTCTACTGTGAGGAACAAGACAGGGATGTCCACTCTCACCATTGTTATTTAAATAATATTGGAAGTTATATCTTCTTTTTTATCTTAGCCATTCTTGTGAGAGTGTAATGATATCCCATGATTTTAATTTGCATTTTGATAACTCTTGAATACTTCTCAAAATACATTCTTTTGGTCATTTGGATATCTCATGTGAGGTATCTTTTCAGTCTTTTGCCCATTTTTTTCTATTATTTGCCCTTTCCTTACTGATTTGTTACAATTCTCTCTATACTCTGAATATGAGTCCTTGCAAACTCTCTCCACAGGATGAACTGATATTTACCTCTATGAACAATGTCTTTTGATAAATAGAAGTTTTAAACTTTTATGTAGTTCAATGTATCAACTTTTTATTTATTCCAAGGTCATAAAAATATTCTCCTATATTTCTCCTAAAAAGATCTATTATTTTGTATTTCAAATCTAGATGACCAGTTCCTGTTAAGTTAACTTCTGTGTATGGTTTGAAGTAAACATCCATATAATTTTTTTTCTCCAAGGGATATCCAGTTGACTCCATCCAGCTTTGTTAAAATGGCCACCTTTCCCCTAGAGCACTATAGTATCATTTTGGGGGGAGGTGGGGCATTGATCAAGAACATGTGTGGGTCTGTTTCTGGACTTTATTCTACTGATCAGTTTGTCATTTCTTAGCCTCAGGTGTCTTCTCATTTCCCAATTAAGATATAATATCTATAGTGTGATGCCACTTTATTATTATTTTTTTATTTTTTTAATGTTTTATTTTATTTTTTTAAGAGACAGAGAGGGACAGAGTTCAAGCAGGGGAGAGGCAGAGAGAGAGAGAGAGAGAGAGAGAGAGAGAGAGAGATACAGAATCCAAAGCAGGCTCTACACTCCCAGCTATCAGCACAGAATCTGATGCGGGGCTCCAGCGCATGAACCATGAGATCATGACCTGAGCCTAAGTCAGATGCTCAACCGACTCAGCCATCCAGGTGCCCAGTGTGATGCCACTTTAAAAGTATAATGTGAGAAGTGCCTGGGCCGCTCAGTTGGTTGAGTGTCTGACTCTTGATTTTGGCTCAGGTCATGATCTCACAGTCATGAGATTGGGCTCCACGTCAGTCTCCACACTGAGCATGGAGCCTGCTTGTGATTCTCCCTCTTCCTCTCTTGCTGCCCCTCTCCACACACTCTCTCAAAATTTATAAACTTAAAAACATAAAAATAAAAGTATAATGTGAAATTTTGTTTCTTGAATTGCTCCATGAGGTAGTACAACAGATAATTAACAATATGTATTTTTTTGAAGTGTTCTAATCACTTCATTTAACCAATGTCTAGGAAGTCACTGTTACCATATATGGGAGTTCTTCCTAAGGTATAAGAATTTACAGACTTGGGATACTAGAGAAATCCAGAGGTAACTTGGAATTGTTTGGTATTATAACTCTAGAGGAAAGACTGACAACATATATAGACCAAGGGCCAAACTTTGCTGGCCAACTTCTTGTTTTGTTTTGTTTTTGTTTGTTTTTTTTGTTGTTGTTTTGTTTTGTTTTGCAAATACTTTTGTAAATACTTTTATAAATACTTTTTTATTGACTACTTTTGTGCTACAGTGACAGACATGAGTAACTGAAAGAAATTTTATGACCCACAAAGTAAAATATTTACTATGTGGCCTTTTGTAGAAAGAGAATCTGCATATATTCTCTTAAAAGTACTGCTTGGCACCATAGCTATACTAGGAAATTAAACAGGCTATCTTGCTATATTGTTTTCTAGATGCTATTTTGAGAAATTAATATGGAGTTTTCATAACATTTAAATCTATACAAACTGTTCAGAGAAAAAGATGTACTAGAAAATTTTCAGAAGTTATTGAGTGTGGCATATTATTGACCAGAGCTACTGCAAGGAGTTTCTAACAATGAGATCTGCTATTACATGCCACTGATGGAAATTGTTAGTGGGAGCCACTGTCCTTGGGAGTAGCTTCTGGTAAATGGCAAAATGTTGCCATTGATAATTGCTTGCCAATAAGATCCACAGCTAATCTAAAAACCAACTCTTGAAAATAAATATAAAGAGACATTTATAGGGGCCACTAAAACAAACAGCCCTTGGAGCAGAAGACAAATTTCCAGGCTTACTTTTTGTGAATGTGCTAGAAGTAAGACTCCAAAAGACCTGTTGGAATATGGGAGAGGGTTAGTATTAGGTAGTAATTCGAAGTGGAGATGGTTGATTAAGTCTAGAGTAAAGTCCATGACAGAAGACCTTGACTGTGAAGGGTTATATTAAAAAACAAGTCTAAGGCAATTTTCTGGATGTTAAATAAAAAAGTAGAACAAAGAATTAAGTGCCAGACAGGAACTAATTGAGATTGGACATGTTTGAGGACAAGAAAGATAAGTCTTGGGTATTGACCATTCACATTAATAGGTGCCTGACACTTTCTTTGTTGTCTACTAAATATTGTGAGTTATGTTTTAAGGTATTGGATTGACATTAACCTTATGAGTGAAGGTAGACATTGTGAGCTCTTCAGATCGATCACTAAATGTTTCATTTCTGTTATGGCTGAATAAGCTTCTAATATTCCAGCCCACCACAGATCAAAATTATAAACTCTGAACTACACACACACACACACACACACACACACACACACACAGTACTGTGTGTATACGTATACAGAGACTCTGTAGAAGCAGATCTCAAGAGGAGTCAAAACTTGGAAGACAGTACTGGCATAGAGTATGCTTCCCATTTTTAAAGACAGTAAGCATAAGGGCATGTTGCAGTCACGGTGAGCTGCAAAGTGTCTGAAACTATGGTAGAAAATCTGTTCTCTGCACCCAGGAGAATGGAGGAGGGGCATCCTAGAAAAGAGAAATCCAGAGAATGGGAGCTCCAAAATCAGACTATAAACTTTGCCCAACTCTCAGGTGACAAGTGATTCTTACCTGCCTATGGCTGCCCCAAAGCAACCTATAGCTAAGTCTAAAAGGATTAAATGAGATTTTAGCTGATTCCTACCAAGAAGACAGAATATGCAATTTTAACCTAACCAATTGGTTACCTGCCATAACAAAATCAGTAACATTGTTTAGAGAAGTATTACAGATACAGCATCTCTATAGTCTCACACACTCACAATAACTTGGATTCAATACAAACATTTTTCACATTCAAAGAAAAAATTACTATCAAAAGAGGTCAACCCTGAGATGACCCAGATGCTGGAATTTCATTAAATGACATTTCAATCAGTTAACACATGCACTTAATAAAATAAACCTAATTCATAAAAAGGAAATCCAAGCAGAGAAATAGAAAAATATAGAAAAGAGCCAAAAACAAGTTATAGAAATGAAGCATACATATCTGAAAAAAGTCATTAGAAAAGCATAATAGAAGAATGGAAGCAATAAAGGAAATAATCACTTGAAGATAGGTCAATATAGAAATCAATGTGAAGAAGAGAGAAAAATATTTTTAAAATATCAACAGTGTTTTTGGACAGCAACCTGCAAAAGAATGAAGCCAGACCACTTTCTTACACCATAAAAAACACACAAAAATCCCTCAAAATGGAGGAAAGGCCTAAATGTAAAACAGGAAACCATCAAAACCCTAGAGGAGAAAGCAGGCAACAGCCTCTTCGACCTCAGCTGCAGTAATTTCTTGCTCGACACATCTCCAAAGGCAAGGGAATTAAAAGCAAAAATAAACTATTGGGACCTTATCAAGATAAAAATCTTCCCCACTGCAAAGGAAACAATCAACAAAACTGAAAGGCGACCAATGGAATGGGAAAAGATATTTGCAAATGACTTATCAGATAAAGGGTTAGTATCCAAAATCTATAAAGAACATACCAAACCTAACACCCAAAAAACAAATAATCCGGTGAAGAATTGAGCAGAAGACATGAACAGACACTTTTCCAAAGAAGACATTCAGGTGGCCAACAGACACATGAAAAATGCTTAGCGTCACTCATCATCAGGGAAATACAAATCAAAGCCACACTGAGATACCAACCCACACCGGTCAGAGTGGCTAAAGTTAACAATTCAGGAAACTACAGATGCTGGCAAGGATGTGAAGAAATGAGAACCCTCTTGCACTGTTGGTGGGAATGCAAACTAGTGCAATCGCTCTGGAAAACAGTATGGAGGTTCCTCAAAAAATTGAAAATAGAGCTACCCTATGACCCAGCAATAACACTACTAGGAATTCATCCAAAGGATACAGGAGAGCTGATTCATAGGGGCACATGTACCCCAATGTTTGTAGCAGCACTTTCAACAATGGCCAAATTATGGAAAGAGCCAAAATGTCCACCAACTGATGAATGGATAAAGAAGATGTGGTTTATATATACAATGGAGTACTACTTGGCAATGAGAAAGAATGAAATCATGACATTTGCAGCAACGTGGATGGAGCTGGAAGCTATTATGCTAAGTGAAATAAGTCAGTCAGAGAAAGACGGATATCATGTTTTCCCTCGTATGTGGAACTTGAGAAACTTAACAGAAGACCATGGGGAAGGGAATGGGAAAAAAAAATAGTTACAAACAGAGGGAGAGGGAGGTAAACCATAAGAGACTCTGAAATACAGAGAACAAACTGAGGGTTGAAGGGGGCATGGGAGAGAGGGGAAAATGGGTGATGGGCATTGAGGAGGGCACTTGTTGGGATGAGCACTGGGTTCTGTATGTAAGCGATGAACTGTGGGAATCTACCCCCAAAACCAAGAGCACACTGTACACACTGTATGTTAGCCAATTTACAATAAATTATATTTAAAAGATACAAAATACAAAATAAATACAAAATAAAAATAAATTAAAAAAATAAAAATAAAAATAAAATATAAATAGTTGTAATGATATATGAGACAATGACAAAGGGTTTAACGTATATGTAATTAGAGTTCAAGATGAGAATGAATCAGAAAAAACTTTGAAGAAATAATGGATGAAAATGTGAATTTTGCAAGTGATTTACTGAAAATCATTTACAAATTCAGTGAGCTCAGTGAATCTGATTCCTTGCACTTAATGACAAAGGATAACAAAATTTCTATAGAATACTTTGGACACCTAGAACATTTTAAGTTGCAGCTCATGGTAGTGTACAACATTGTCATTGTCAGAAAACAGGGCAGAATAGATTTTTTAATTTTGAAAAAGCTCCTAGGAGTCATAATTTGTACAACATGTTGAAAATTACCAAGAATCTTAGTTTTAAAAATTTCACACTCTATTTTTCACCTTAAAATTATTTCTAGGAATCATTAAACTTTGGTTGATGTCTATAACACTATAATACATTCTGCTGCAATGGGTCCAGGGTACACCTGTTCATTGGTATTTTTCTTTATGTTGTTAATATAAATGAAAAGTATATCTTGGTCTTAATACATTCTTATTTTTAGTTATTTTATTTTTGATCTTTCCATGTTTATCTGTATTTCCTGTTTTAGGAAATGCAATTGAACTAATAAGCTGTATTAGTTATTTGCTTCTTTATAATAGTCTATCATTTACAATTAATATCTCTATTACCAGTGAGTATACCTCTATTTCCTAGTATTTTTGTATGTAATTTTTAAATTTAATGTGTACTGACTTTCATGGCTAGCATTCTGGTTATTCATAATTTAAAATCTAAAGAAATTTTCTTCTGTCTTAATATTTCAGCCATTCGGTAGAATGTCTTTGAATGGTACTTCTTTTTCCTTCTTCTTGCAGCAGGAATGAAATGATTCTGTGCCAATTATGTAAAAATAATTTGTCATGGTTATATAAACAAGCATAATCATAGATAAAAAATGACTTCCATGTTTTGTGTAATTACAATTATCAGAAGAAGTGATTTCTTGGACTTCTTAAATTTTCTGATGAACATGTAGTCACATAAATTGTACTTATGTAGCATTCAGTCTATATGTTCCAATAGTAGTATATATCAGATCATTGTCATTCATGTTAAATACATAATGGGGATACATAGTGGCTTTTGATTCAACCTGATTTTAAAAAGAAATCAAAATATATGTATGGAAAGTGACTGAGGAATTGAGTAATACTTTTAATTCTGGTATAAATTCAAACTTTACTATGTTGAGACATTTAATGTTTGTTTATTTTTGAGAAAGATAGAGTGTGAGCAGAGAAGGGACAGAGAGAGAGGGAAACATAGAGTCTGAAGAAGGTTCCAGGCTCTGAGCCATCAGCACAGAGCCCAACTCGAACTCACAAAGCAGGAGTCGAACTCACAAACCACAAGATCATGACCTGAGCCAAAGTTGGATGCTTAACCGGCTGAGCCACCCAGGCACCCAATATGTTGAGACATTTAAAGTTATTAGGAAGGTGCCTGATATCATCCTTAGAGATGAGCCTGTGCTTCTTGAGTTAGTGTCCTTTAGCGAATCAAGAACAGATGGAAGTGGATTTCTTTTTATTTATACTTATAGGAAATGCCTCTATCTTTAGTATATTCCAGAAATCCAAGAGTTGGTAAATCGTCAAATTTGTCCTTGCAATGTGAGCACATTTGATTTATTTGTTATGAAACTTTTTTTTTGTCTTTTTGAATTTCATATTACCAAATACACGAAACAAAGTGCAGAGCATCAGAAATAACCATCCTCAAAATTTTATCAGTATTTTGTGTGTGTTCTAACCCCTGGCATTATCACATATTATAATTATCAGTTTTTAATTAAACATGTTTCTCCTTCATTCTCATTTTGGAAAATTCTCAAAAACCATGTCACATGTGACCTTCTCTGTGAAACCTTCTTCATACGTGTCAAGCCTCCTACCGCACTTTTCCTGAATTAGAATTAATCACTGCCTCATGCATTGCCCTCATAGTACTTTATCTACATATTAATTCAACTACTTGCCATCCTAAATTACAACGAATTCTTTTACTATCTTTTTCTGCCACTAAATTGAATACATATTTATGTATGGGAAGATGCCATATTTGCTTTTCTATTACCAACTCTTAAAGCAATTATTAACATTAATAAAGGAATAATAAATATTTGTTGAATAAATGAATGAATTTTATAACTGCATTTAAAAAGTTTATTAAATTATAAGAGAAATGCAAATATCCTAATTAGACAAGGAGCTAATAATGGAATATTTTTATCTTAGACTAAAAATTTCTCTACAAACCAACATGTATTAGTAAAAGGTCTAAACCATTTTGACACAATATAAATAAGTCTTTCAATATAGTTAATAACATAAATGTATAGGTAGAGTTAACAGGAATTTAAATAATTAAAATTAAAAAAATAAATAATTATAAAAAGAATTTATGTTAAGTAAGGCTCATAACAAACCAATCAACATAGAAGTTGACTAGAACTTTTCACATTGCAATAAGATGTGAAATAATGCATAGAAGATGTCAATTGACGGGCACCTGGGTGACTCAGGTGGTTAAGTGGTCAGACTTTGGCTCAGGTCATGATCTCACAGTTTGTTAGTTTGAACCCCACATTGGGCTCTATACTGACAGCTCAGAGCTGGAGCCTGCTTCAGATTCTGTGTGTCTCTCTCTCTTCCTGCCCCTACCCCACTCACAGGCCCACATGATCTCTCTCAAAATAAAATAAAAATATTATTTTTTTAATTAAAAAAATATGTTATTTGAGAGATTTTGAACATGATAGTAATTGAAAAAATTACCAAAATACATTTTTATCCTATTAAAATAAGGAGTTATAGCTCTTAAACATGGCACCTAACTGGTAAGAATAAGAAAATTTGTGGGGTTTTTTTAGCTGATAAGTTTTAATCTCAACACTTAAACATGAATTAAGAAATCTTAGAACAATATTTTCTATATATTACAATTTTGTTGACTATATTAGAAATATATGCTATGGTAGGACAGAAGCATTTTTGAACTACAAGCATGGAAATTTGTATTCCTGAAATATAGGTTGAGAATAGAGAATAAGAGATAACTTAATGCTTAGAATTTTTAAAAATTTCTCTAACAAAACACCTTTATGAGGATTTTCTGAACAAAATAGAATAAATGTAGCAATAATAAAATAAGATATCTAGAAATTGATAATTATTCTCCTAAATTCTTTAGAGATCAAAGAGAAAATAAAATCTAAAGGTATAAATTTTACAAAATATGACAATCATTAAAATTCTTAATAGCAAGATGTTTTGGACATAGCAAAAACTACCCCAAGGAGTACTTGGAGAATTATTGCTGGGAATAATTTATGTATAACTTTGATAAATACAATTAGAAATAAAAGAAATAAACTTTAAGTCAGGCAATTTCCTAAAATAAAAACAAAGGTAGAGGGCATATACAACCTGAAATCAAAACTTACTCTAAAGCTACAATATTGAAATAATGTAGTATTGGTGTAAGGTGGTGAAATAATGTAGTATTGGTGTAAGGTGGATCAATGGAGCAGAATTGAAATCCAGATATAAACCCGCACATTTATGATCAACTGACTTTTGGCAAAGGTGACAAGACAATGCAATAGGGAAAGGGTTGTTTTTCACCAATGGTACTAGGATTGTTGTATGTACATATGCAAATAAATAAATTAAGACCCTTACCTTACTTCTTGTACAAAAATGAATTCAAAATAGATTATAGACCTAAATATAAGAGCTAAAATTATAAAACTTAAGGAAAACAGAGGAAATTTTTTTCAAAATTTTCAGTTAGGCAAAGATTTCTTACATAATATACCAAAAGCATAAGCCATAAAAGAAAATGAAAGATAAATTGGTCTTCATTAAAATGAAAAACGCTTATGC
Organism: Felis catus; assembly: GCF_018350175.1. Lineage (NCBI taxonomy): Eukaryota > Metazoa > Chordata > Mammalia > Carnivora > Felidae > Felis > Felis catus. The sequence goes on along the minus strand of NC_058378.1, from coordinate 27,448,696 downwards.
TCTGGAAGATGTAATTTAAAAAATGAAAGAAAAGCCAAAGTCTTGAGAATATTTTCACATCATTTATCTGTTAAAGTAATTGCATCTAGAAAAAAATTAAAAAAAAAAACATAATTTAGTAACAAGAAGACCAACAATCCAACATAAAATATACTCAAGTACTTTAATAGTCATTTCACCAACAAATATACCAATGAAAAGCACATTAAAGGGTGCTCAGCATCATTAGGCACTAGAAAAATGAAAATTAAAATCATAATGAAATATTATTACTCACTGAAATGGCTACAGGTAAAAGATAGACAATGCCAAATGTTTGGGGAGGAAGTAGAGAAACTTGACCCTCATACATTACTATTGGGAATGTAAAATGGTAGAGTTACTTTGAGAAACAATTTCACAGTTTCTTAAAAAGTTAAACATCAACTTACTGTAAACCCAGCAATTCCATTCCTGGGTATCAACCCAAGAGAAATGAAAATATATGTCAACACAAAAGCTTATACATAAATGTACATCACCACATTATCCATAATAGTTGAAACTGAGAGCAAATCAAATGTTTATTAGTTGGTGGGTGGATAAACAAATGTGGTATACTCAAACAATGGAATATTATTCAGCAGTTAAAGAAATAGAATTCTGATACAAGTTCCAACATGTATGAACCTCAAAAACATGCCTCAAGCTATATTGCAAAACTACAGTCATCAAGACAGTATGGTACTGCACAAAAACAGACATATAGGTCAATGGAACAGAATGGAAAACCCAGAAATGGACCCACAACTGTATGGTCAACTAATCTTCAGCAAAGCAAGAAAGAAAATATTGAATGGAAAAAAGACAATCTCTTCCACAAATGGTATTGGCAAAACTGGACAGTACCTTGCAGAACAATGAAATTGGACCACTTTCTTACACCACACACAAAAGTAAATTCAAAATGGATGAAAGACCATGCATGTGAGACAGAAAACCATCAAAATCCTACAGGAGAAAATAGGTAGCACCCTCTTTGACATTGTAGCAGCTTCATACTAGACACATCTCTGCAGGCAAGGGAAACAAAAGTAAACATGAACTGTTGGGACTTCATCATGATAAAAAGCTCTGCACAGTGAAGGAAACAATCAACAAAACCAGAAGGCAATTGAAAGAATGGGAAAAGATATTAGCAAATGGCATATCTGATGAAGGGTTAGTGTCCAAAATCTATAAAGAATTTATCAAACTCAACACCCAAAAAACAAATAATCCAGTTACAAAAGGGACAGAAGACACAAATAGACATTTTTCCAAAGAAGACATCCAGGTGACTAACAGACACATGAAAAAGATGCTCAACATCACTCATCATCAAGAAAATACAAAATCAACACTTCAATGAAATACCACCTCACACCTGTCAAAATGGCTATAATTAACAATACAAGAAACAATACATGTTGGCGAGGATGCAAAGAAAAGGGAACTCTGTTACACTATTAGTGGGAATGCAGACTGGTATAGCCACTCTGGAAAACAGTATTGAGGTTTCTTAAAAAGTTACAAATAGAAGTACCTTGCAACCAGAAATTGTACTGCTAGGTATTTACTCAAAGGACACAAAAATACATATTGGAAGGGGTATATGCACTCTGATGTTTATAGAAGCTTTATCAACAATAGCCCAAATATGGAAAGAGTCCAAAGGTCCATTGATGTTTCACTCACATGTGAAGTTTAAGAAACAAAACAGATGAATATGAGAAGCAGGGGGGAAGGGAGGGGAGATAAACTGTAAGAGACTCTTAACTATAAAGCATAAACTGAGGGTTGCTGGAAGGGAGGTGGATGGCAGGTGGGCTAAGTGGGTGATGGGTATTAATTAAGAAGGACACTTGTGATGAGCACTGGGTGTTATATGTAAGTGATGAATCACTAAATTCTACTCTGAAACCAATATTACACTGTGTTAACTAAAATAAAAACTTAAAAAAGAATATGTAAGGATGGTTGTATATTGAGACAAACTAATAGTATACTTTATAAAAACAAATTAAAAGAGGGAAACATATGATTACATAACAGATTCCAAAAAAATAATTTGATTCAATAGTGAATAAAGTGATTAGTTAATAAATGTGGTTAGCCTAACTGGATATTTACAAGGAAAACAAAAATGAAACTGACAGCTACTTTTCATCATATTAAATATTAATTTTTAAATAGTTGGACTTTGAACAACATAAATATAGTACAGTATTGTAAATGTATTTTTTCTCCTTATGATTTTCTTAATAACATTTTTTCTCTAGTTTACTGTATTGTGAGAATACAGTATATAATACATATATAAAACATGTTAATCAACTGTCTATGATATCACTAAAGCTTCTGGTCAACAATAAACTATTAGTAGTTAAGTTTTAGAGGAATCGAAAGATACATGTAAATTTTCAACTGCATGGTGAGACGATGCCCAAACCCCCTCATTGTTCAAGGGTCAATTTATGAATTTTTAACTTATATGTAAAAACTAGGAGGTACTATTTCTGTAACATTGTTGTCTTGAGATTCTTTTAACCAAGGCAGGAAAACAAAAGACATAGGGAAAATTGGATGTGTTTGATTACATACAAGTATAAAAAATATGCGCCATATTATACAGTAACACAGATGAACAATATAATGATTCAACAATCTATACATTACTCAGTTCTCATCATCATAAATGTACCCTTAATTACCTTCACCTATTTTACCCATCCTCCTCCCACCTGCCCTCTGGCAGCCACCACTTTGTTCTACATAGAGTCTGTTGTTTTCTCTCTTTTTCTTAGTTCATTTCGTTTTGTTTCTTAAATTCCACATATGAGTGAAATTATATAGAATTTGTTTTCTTGAAGCATTATTTAAAATAGCCAAGATATGGAAGCAGCCTGACTTTCCATCCATAGATGAATGTATAAAGAACTATGTAGTATATGTATAGAATGGCATATTACTTAACCATAAAAAGTAATGAACTCTTACCATTTGCAATAACATGTGTGGATCTAGAGGGTGTAATGCTAAATGAAATAAGTCAATTACAAAGGTTAGATTTTTGTATGGCATATGGATACACTGCAGGGAGAAGGCTAAACAGCTGTCTTCTTCTTCCTGGTAACCACGAGTAAATACTGAGTAATAGATGTGTTCTTTTTTTATAAATGAAGACAATACGTAACTACTGATATGAGTTGTTCACAGGGATATATTATTAAATGAAAAAATCAAGGAAGAAAACAGTGTATATAGCTACCTTTTGTACAAAAAGTGGAGAAATGGTACATATATACACTTTCCTGCATTTCCTAAAAGATATACCAGAAAAACAAACTAAAAGATACAATTCACTAAAAGCGTGTGTGGGATAGAGACTGATAGTGTGTCAGTAATGGTAGTGAGACTTATGTATACTGTTAAATGTAGTTTCACATGATATATTGTTACCTATTAAATAATTAAATTAAAAGTCAACTAACAGCACATTTTACTTTCTCACATGATATTCTAGACTAAAGAAATACATTCCCAACATTTTCAGAACTCAGTAATGTATTCTAAAGTGTTTAGTTGTATAAAAAAAAAAACAAAAAAAATGAAATAAAATAAGCAATAAATAAATCTGGTTTTAAGTTGCATAATTGACTGAAAATTTATTTTATTGCATTACCATGGAAATAAGCCATAAATATTAGCATGATCTGATATTAATTTTTAAAAATTCCTTGGCCTGGTTGTAATAAATTCCATTTTGCCTCAGCTGTATGCACAAACTGTAAGAACTTCTAAGAATGTTATATGTAAAAAAGTCACAGTGATGCAATAAACTGCAATGAAGTCATGAAATAAAAATAAATTGCCTTAAAAAACAGAATTTTTATTAGGATATAAAATTATTTTGTATGCATCCAAATGTCTCATGGGGGTAAAACAGTACAATCTAGGACCATACTGTGAGACATATTTTAAACTCGTAAGTAATTGACTTACAATTTAATCATTTTTTAAATTGGTCATCTAAATCAAGATTACATTTCTACATTAGAACTGACATATGGTTTAAAGTTCAAGATAAATCAGACTGTAACAAGTGTACCATACGTATTTTAAAAATTCACATCAAAATGTTGAGGTGACAAAGGAAATGGAATAAATGGAAAGAACCAGTCCTAGAACCACCTAGGGGTTAAGGTATTAGTTTGGTAGTTTAATTGGGATCCCAGTGGTCAACCTTTCCTTTCCCATCCTCAGAACTTTTCCTATGGAAGTGTTTTAAAAGGAATTAAGGGAAGTAATGAAGCATAAGAAAGCCATTCCATTCATCTTTGTTTAAGTTATTGTAGCCATTTAAATTAAATTTGATTTGTAGTAGCTTTAAACATTTTAGTTTTGCTTAATTAATTGTAAGTAGAAACAAGATTTGTGACAGAACTACTGTGCTTAATAGGCAGAGAGATGATATATTTACCTACCAAATCAAAAAGTGACAGTTTTATCAGTGCTGTGAATTCTTTTCCTGGGGCATATTTCAAACTTTCATAAACAAACAAACAAGCAGACAAAAATATGGACCACTTGGGGACACCTGTCTGGCTCAGTTCGTAGAGTACAAGGTTCTTTATCTCCAGGTCGTAAGTTTGAGCCCCACATTGGGAATAGAGGCTTCTTAACAAAATATATGTATATATGGACGAGTTAGCTCTCTGAACAAAATTAAAAGCTTGGTTTTAATAAAAAAAAATGTATACCCTTCCCTTGATATATTCATATCAAGCTTTAACAATACTGGAATAACTCCATAGTTTTGGTTACTGTAAGCATATTTCAATCAATAATGCATATACAGTAAAACCTTGGATTGCCAGTAACTTGTTCTGCAAGTGTTCCTCAAGATGAGCAAATATTTCTAATAATTTTTAACTTGCTAAATGAAAAATGTCTTGGAATACGAATAGTACATGGCGCCAAATGTCACATGATCACAACTGAGGCAATGGTTCTTGAAATCTACTTTGATATACAAATGCTTTGGATTACAAACATGTTTCTGGAATGATTTGTGCTTGCAAACCAAGGTTTTACTATATATTCCAATTTTCAGGATAGCACATTTTTGTTAGATGAATCATATTTTTACAACTGAGTTCTGTAACAATGATGGTGATGTGCTCCATTAGATAAAAAGTGAGCACTTGTGTATTAAAATTTTTTCAAACGGAAAAGAACACAAAATATAATATATCATTATATAATATAATATAATATAATATAATATTATATATATTATATATATATAATAATATATATAATATAATATAAATTATAATATGTATATTACATATATAATATAATATATATTATAATATATATTACATATATATTATAATATATATAATATAATATTATATTATATAACATTATATATTATATTATATTATATTATATTATATTATATTATATAACATTATCAGAAATGTAGATAGTTTTACTGCTTAACTTGGCTTTCTATGTTAAGATTGCAAGATGTCTTCACCATCTTTTAAAAAAAAATCTAACTTTCCTTCCTCTTCAATTCACTTTTTCTTTCCATATACTTGTTTTATTTATTATTTTTATATTGTTTTTTTCTAAATAATTTCTGCCATTAGTTTCTATAGAATTAGCATTGAATGGAAAAATTGTACAAAAAACAAGAGTCACACATTGTAGTCAGATCCTTAATCCTTAAAATGTCTTTGAAATGTATCATTTTCTACCTGTAGTTTATGGTTGTTGATTTTCTATTACAGTGCCATACAAGGAGTTCCATGCTGGAGTCAGATCTTGTATCAGTCCTGGCTTAAAACTGGTTCTACCAGTTCTTAGCAGAATCACATGGGATAAATTCTTTGATTTTTGGCTTGTTGGGATTCTGTAATATGAAGATAATACTACCAATGATTGATATATAATAGAGGAGCAACACATATTTTTCTTCACTCTTCTCAATAGTTTAATGAATTGATAGCTATTTAGAGATTGTTAGGTTATATAAATGATATTTGTTAAACCAGACACAGTGCTAAGCAAGCACTGATAGGAGAGCTAAGTACCTAGAGGGTTACATGAACAAGATGTTCAATATACTGTATAACTAAAAATAACATCTCCTATGGTGTAGTTTATATATATCTGAAAGAAATAACAGGAAAATTTCACAGCATTGTGAAAATAGAAGTTGTATGGTTGAAACTTTTTCAAAAAGCAGCATTTTGTACATTCGGAAAAAAAAACTGTTTTTGTTCATCCACTGTTAGACCTTGCTTTAGCTAATGGATACTGAGTCATGGTAACTAAACTCACTGGAAAATAAAGGATATAAACCATGATTGTTTATTTTAATTAATTTGTATGATTTCACTTATATGTGGAATTTAAGAAACAAAACAGATGAATGTAAGGAAAGGGAAGGAAAAATAAAACAAGATAAAAACAGAGAGAGAGGCAAACTGTAAGAGACTCTGAAGTATAGAGAACAAACTGAGTGTTGCCAGAGAGGAGGTGATGGGGGAAAGGGCTAAAGGGGTGATGGGTGTTAAGGAGGGCACATGTTGTGATGAACATTGGCGTTATATGTAAGTGATGAATCACTAAATTCTACTCTGAAACCAATGCTACGCTATATGTTAACTAACTCAAATTTAAATAAAATCTTGGAATAACAAAATAACTTATGATAATAAATGTAACTCTAGACGACTTATGATCCACACAAATTTCACCTGTTTGTTTTCCAACCATAGCAAATTTACACAGGAACCCAAATTATCAGAAGATTGTTTGATAAAAATAGAATCACATTAAGAACAGTTGATTATATGTAGATTTAATTGATTATATCAGCTATAATAATTGGGGCATCCATCCATCTTCTCCAAAAGGATACATCTGCCTTAAATTACCCAATACTGTCAACTTCTAGGCAGTAGTTGAGTTGGAGTAGATGACTATATATAAATTATATTTTTTAAAATGACTTCCTGGGGTGCCTGGGTGGCTCAGTCGGTTGAGAGTCCAACTTCGGCTCAGGTCATGATCTCACGGTTTGTGGGTTCGAGCCCCAGGTCGGGCTCTGTGCTGACAGCTCAGAGCCTGGATCCTGCTTCGGATTCCGTGTCTCCCTCTCTCTCTGCCCCTCCCCTGCTCACGCTCTATCTCTTTGTCTCTCAAAATAAATAAACGCTAAAAAAATAAATATAAATAAAGTGACTTCCTAAGTTCAGTTTTAGTCCAACTCCTCCCACGTATGAGATTATTTTCTTTGGACATATATCACTTTGAAATAAATAAATGCTTTCCTAAGGGTTGCATAATCAATACATTGGAGTGATAGAAAAAAATAATAACACTGTATATTTAACTATAACTCATCTCATAATCTTACTTTATGTATGTTTGAGTTAAACTAAGCTAAGTTTGCTTCAGGCTTAAGATTTTCTTCATAACTGATGATTTCCTAGCAAGTATGTGTTGACTTTACATTTTAACTGTGTTTTAACTGTCTGAGGGCACCTTTTATATTTTTTATTTTTATTTTTTTAAGTTTATTTATTTATTTTGCGAGAGAGAGAGGGAATGGTAGGGGGGAAGGCAGAGAGAGACGGAGAAAGAGAGAATGCCAAGTAGGATCCGCACTGTTAGCACAGAACCTGAAGTGGGGCTTGAACTCACGAACTGTGAGATCATCACCTGAGCTGAAATAAGAGTTGGACTCTTAATCAACAGAGACACCCAGACACCCCGAGGGCACTTAAAAAAAAAAGTTTCAAGTTTTGGGAAGTTATCTCTTTTCTGTTCTTTGTATCATTATCAGTATTTGGTGTGAATCTATAATCTCATGAATTCCTAAAATTTTAAAATTTGAACTAATTTCCAGTAAGAAAACTGTATGGCAAGTAAAAACCTTCTCTTAAAATTTTGTATCTGAATGCATTTAGATTACCATCCCCCCTAAGCCCTCCTTCTCTTCAACTACCATCACCACCAACAGCAGCAACAATAACAAATTTCCTTAAAATAAAAAAACACTAAGAAGAATAACTTAAGAAAGAAGATACTGTACATCAACTATCCAAGATATTGAATAGTCACAATTTACTTCTGCTATAATCAATTGTTTAAAAATAGTAATCAACATTCATTTATATAGGGGATATGGGGGTTCAGAAAGTGTGTTAGTCACTATTCTGTTTTAACCATGCAGTTCCGGGTTTGCAAGCTAGTGTAGACTGTTCTTAAATGGCTATTCGGGTTTGTTGTTCAACAATGACGAATAACAGTGGGTCATTTTATTGCCAAAAAGGGACAAACACATGAAGAAAAAAAAAATAGAACCTCTATGCCTAATGGTATTACAGATCAGGATTAAATGATTAGAAAAAGTATTTTGTAGAAAATGTGGCATATATCTCTGTTCCTAGGATACATTATAAGTATTATAGAATGTCTGGAGACTGGATTTTTATCTTAATGTCTCTGTTTTGCCCTTGGCTTGTTCACACCCTTGAAATGTGTATAAAAAATTAATTTTCTTTCTCAGGGTTCATTGGTTCTTACTATACTTCTCTGGAAATGATTCGAAGGAGAAGGGGATTTAATTAAACAAAAATCAGACTTTCTCTTTCTCTCTGCTTTTGGTGTGAAAATTTGAAGGATTAGGAGTAACAAATAGGATCTCTCTCTTTAGAACTTCTAGAGTCTCTTTGTGTTGCCTGGAAATGAATTAGCTGGAATTCTGATTTGTATCCTGCACACAAAAGGAGTAACTGCTCAAAACCTTACCTTCTCCCAAAGGTCAAGAGCTGCTTTAAGCCTTATTATCTAGCATGAAGTTACAAGGTTCTTATATTTCACTAGTAAGGTCATTTGCTGAACCACAAAACCCCTGTTATAACATGTCTCAGTGACCCTCCTTGTCCCTCACTAAATTACCAGGAAAAAGCGACTTTCCTGGAATTCAACCCAGGATATTCCATCCTGGTCTTATCCAAACATTCTCAATCAGTACAGGGTCCTGCTGCTTCTGAGTTCCACCGAGAGCTGTACAATGTTTGCAGTGTCTGTCCACACCCTTCACTCCACACATATATGCCCACCTTGAGGACATTTGTGCTTCTCTATTGTAATATGAAAACTATCGTAATTTAAATGTATTGAATACTTTTGTAGATGACAGGTAAAGGAAATTCGAAACTGACTTACAAAACCTATGAATGCAGAGTTGGGAAAACTCTGAACCCTCATACAAAGATTTTCTTTTAACTCATTAGCAGGTTTATGTTATTAATAATAAAGCAAGCCAAGAGTACTGTAGTCAAAGAAGGACCTTTTATTTAACAGAGGAAAATCTAAGTCTGTACGTATTGTAAGCCATTCAGATGAGATATGAGTGGCTCTCAGGAGCTGGGAGAGAATGCCAGCAAAGTATAAATGGCATCAGGGGTAGTCCTGCACATAAATATTTTCAGATTTATAGCATTTGGTGTGAAGAACATATTATGCGAGGAAATACATTGTGAATAAATGGAAATTGTGCTCTGCTGAAGTCAGAAAGAAGGAAATATGATTTCATTTCTTCCCAACGTTTCTGCATCATGGTATCTCTAAGTGTGCAGTCATAAATCCGAGATGAATCTCAAGAAATGGTGTAAAAGATTTCATTGCTAATCTGTCAGATTTTAGAATTTCCTTCATTCAGTCAGTAGGAGAAAAGCACAGAGGCAGAGGCAGACAATATGACCAGAAAGCCTGGGGGATTTTGGTTTCCTTGGTCACTTAGTGCAGAAATTTGACAATGTGAAAAAATAAAGATTAAATTACTTTCATTAAGAGAGAGTAATGTGTAAGGATCCAGATGTCTAACCATTGTCCATTAGTCCTGTAAAGAAGGCTTTTGATCATCAAATGGACAAATTACAGAAAGAATTATCATAAATAAATCTATTGTTTTCTCTGCCTTGACAAAATACAATGATTTGACCACATAGAAATAGCTTTTCTTCACCTATTATGGATTATAGAAACCATTATATCATTGATCAAAGGTAATTATTTAAAATGAATGATCTAAAAAAAAATTTAAAAAAAAAGGGGGCGCCTGGGTGGCGCAGTCGGTTAAGCGTCCGACATCAGCCAGGTCATGATCTCGCGGTCGTGAGTTCGAGCCCCGCGTCAGGCTCTGGGCTGATGGCTCGGAGCCTGGAGCCTGTTTCCGATTCTGTGTCTCCCTCTCTCTCTGCCCCTCCCCCGTTCATGCTCTGTCTCTCTCTGTCCCAAAAATAAATAAAAAACGTTGAAAAAAAATTTAAAAAAATAAAATAAAATAAAATGAATGATCTTCCCTGAAAAATAAGAACTGTTATGTCATAATATGGACATTAACTGAGGTAATACAGGTAAAGTGAATTGTCAGATTTCTGATCCAAAGTTCTTGCTCAATAAATAGTAACTAAAATAATTATTCTGGATCTAGAACTAAAATTTTAAGCTTGTCTTTAAAAATACAAATTGGGGGTGCCTCGGTGACTCAGTCAGTTGTGTCTGACTTCGGTTCAGGTCATGATCTCGCGGTTCCTGAGTTCAAGCCCTGCGTTGGGCTCTGTGCTGACAGTGCAGAGCGTGGAGACTGCTGCAAGTTCTGTGTCTCCCTCTCTCTCTGCCCCTCCCCTGCTAATTCTCTGTTTCTCTCTCTCTCTCAAAAATGAATAAACATTAAAAAATTTAAAAAAATTAAAAAATAAAAATAGAAATTTTTGAAATGAGTGTCTATATATGAGATCTGTTTCATATACTCTTCTAACACTATGCAGGATTTTATTTTTCATCTTTGGAGTAATTTTGTCTCTTGGTTTCAACAGTTTTCTTATTTTGTCTTATTTGTTTTCTCTCTTTCTGTATAGATACATAAATATCATTTATTACTACCTATACATCTATGCACACATATATTTGGTAGATTCATGAATCTCATAAGAACAAGGACATTCTTCAGTTACTTTTTCATTTTTCTAGGGCTTTTTCCCCCTGGATATAATCAATATTCATGTAGTGTTTTTGGCTATCATGTCTCTTTGGTTTCTTTAATCTGAATTGTCCTCCCACTTCATTTATTTATTTATTGATTTATTTATTTATTTATTTATTTAGCTAGTCTGTCATGACATTTTTTGAAGATTCTAAACCAGAGGGCTTGTTGAATTTCTCCACATTCTGGATTTTCCTGATTGCTTCATTGTGATTAGATTCACATTAAGCATATTTTGTAAAAGTATGATAGAGGGACACTTTGTCCTCACGAAATTGCATTAGGAGGTGCATGAAAGCAATGATGTCCTGGAGCGCTGATTGTTAATATCTCAGGAATTTCTGAGCTAGTTTTTGCTATATACAGTCATTATTAAATAATTAAACTGCATAAGCTTACAATTACAAAGTACATATTAATCAAAGGGAATATGCACTATAAATTCATCACTTCCTAGTGATTTTACTGCATTTATATCTATCCTGGTGACAATACTACACACTGCTCTGTTGTGTTCTTCTCAGCTCTGGGTAGTGATGTCACATTGAGAGCTTGGAAATTCTGGGAATTCTGGGAATGCAAATGCTCCAAATCATTTTGGTTTGTTGTACTGTTGATTTTTTAAAAAATGATGGAGAAAGTGTTACCCAGGTATTCTCTTACTGTTTGTACAGTTTCCTTTTTTTATTTTAAACCGTTATATTTTCAATATATTTGAAATTTATGCTGCTTCAGAGCATGTGATTTACAATTATTTTTCTATCCTAATGATTATATAATTTCCTAACCTCATTTATTTTAAAAGTCTATCTTTGTCCATGGTATTTGGGATTTCATTTTTTATTATATACCACATTACCATATTACATATAATCTGTTTCTAGATTTTCTTGTCTGTTACATTGTTCTGTGGATTTGAGAATCAGTAAACATTGGTTTTAGAGCATTTAATGTATATTTTGATTTCTGATAGAGCTCATCCTCCTTCATTAAGCTTTTTGTTTTTCAGGGGTTTCCTAGATGTCCTTAGGCATTTTCCCCTATCATTTTTGTTCCAGAAAATATCTGTTAGTATTTTCATTAGAATAGTGTGTTAAATTAGGGGCACCTGGGTGGCTCAGTCGTCCTACTTGGGCTCAGGTCATGATCTTGTGGTCCATGATTGACAGCTCAGAGCCTGGAGCCTACTTCAGATTCTGTGTCTTCCTCTGTCTCTGCCCCTCCTCCAGTCATGCTTTGTGTCTCTCTCTCTGTCAAAAATAAATAAACATTCAAAAAAATTTAAAAAAAAGAATAGTATGTTAAATTATATTAACATGGGAGAATTTATATATTTGTATTATTTAATTTTTCTATATGTAGGTCATCAGATGACTTTCTATTTTTTTCAACTACATTTTGTACTTTCTTGAGTTTCTTTGTATTTTCTTTAGAAAGATTTAGCATATCTTTTTTTTTTTAGTAAATTTATCTCTAAAGTTGTTTCTATTACATTTATGAACAGATTATTTTCTTTCCATCATATTACCTAGGCTGTTATTGTTTGTTTACATGAAGGTTATTGATTTTTGTATTTTAATTTTATATTTTGTTATTTCCTGAATTTTAAAAACGGACTTTATCTTATAAAACAGTTTTAGATTTATAGGAAAATTGAGAAGACAGAACATGGAATTCTCACATAGCTTATACCATTTTTCCTATTATTAACATCTTATATTAATATGATACATTTGCTAAAATGAATTAATGGATACTGTTACATTATTATTAATAAATATCTACTTTAATTAGATTTTCTTTGCTTTTACCTTATGTCCCTTTTCTGTTCCAGAATCCTATCCAGGATGTTGCATTGTATTTAGCAGTCATGTCTCCTTAAACTTCCCATGGCTGTCAGAGTTTTCAGACTTTCCTTGTTTTAGATGACTTTACTAGTTTTGGGAATACGAATCAGGTATTTTGTAGGTTGCCTCTTTATTGGATTTCTGAGTTGTTGTTGTGGAGACTTTTTCTCAAAATTAGACTGGGGCTATGTGATTTGGGGATAAAGTGCCATTATCATCACCTCATTTCAAGTGCCCATACTTCAACATTATGTGTGTCTGTTGCTGTTGACATTTATCACCTGGCTGAGGTTGTGGTGTCTGCACTGTAGAGTTAATTTTCCCCTTTCCTGCACTCCACTTTGAAAAGAAGTTACTGTGTGGCTATTTAAGAGGTGAGAGTTATGTTCCCTCCTTGAGGGCAGGCTATCTAAATAATTTATTTGGAATTCTTTTTCAAGGGGTCCTGGAACATTCTTTCCAATTTATTTATGTGTTCAATCATTTATTTCTACCAGTATGGAGTCATGAATAATTATTTTATATGTTGGGTTATAATCCAAGACTGCTTTATTTTGCTGCTCAAAGTGTTCTGGCTTTGGCCATTGAGAGCTCTTTCATTTGGCTTCCATGTTCCTTTGACATGGAATTGTTGATATTTCTTAACACTTCTTTACTTTTTGACAACACAAAATACTTCAAGTTTCTTGTATATTTCCTGCCCATTTTTGGAATCAGCCATTTCTCCAATGTACCAGAACCCTGGAGAAATAGTATTAGATACCATTCTGGGTGTTGGATGTGCTTGTTTCTACTGGGGTGTTGTTTCTTTTTGGACTTCTCAGCTGCCACAGCAAGGAAATATATGTGTGTATATGAAACTATGTGTGTGTGTCTATATGTAGACATTTATATCTATATTTAACCAAAAATGAGTTCATATTGATATGTTTAATTATAGCCTATCACCATATGGATCATCCTCGCCTGCTCCCCTCGTTCATCTGTAAACTCTCAGTTTAACAATGAGGAACCTGACTCTTGTCATCATCATCCATTATCTAATTGCTCAATTCCAGTACATATGTACAGCAGGATCAGAATTGTCAACCTGTACTCTGAGAAAGTTGTATCAACTAGAGTATATTTCTTACTTTAATTCCCTTTGACTTTAATCTTGTAGATTACATTCAATTCCAAAATGTCTTAGGTCAACACCTTCCTTCTCCCCACACCGCTGTACAGTGAAGTTGTTTCATGCATCTCTTGTAATACAGTTAGGTATTGTCATCACTGTCTTCATTCCTTCCTGAGATCCCCCAAACTACTAAGGGATATATATTTTTAAATTTGCATAATTAATGTTTACTCTATGCTGAAAGTTTCTATGGCTTTTGACAAATATGTGATGTCATGTATACATCCTTACAATATTATACAGAAATACCCTAAAAATACCCTGTGCTTCACCTATTCAACCTCACCCCCACCCTGAATTACTGACGATCACTAATCTTTTTAATGTTTACAGTTTTGCTGTTTCCAGAATGACATAGAATTGGAATCATGCAGTTGGTAGTCTTTTCAGATTGGATTCTTTCACTCATTCTAAGCATTTAAGACTCATCTATGTACTTTCATGGCTTGATTATTCATTTCTTTATATTATGAACAATATTTGTAGTAAGGATGAACATCTCTGTCTTTGAAATGATTATTATTTGTTTACTCTTTAAGCAATCATTATTTTTTTCATTCTTAGTGGTTGCCCTGGAGTTTTCAGTATATATTTACAATTAATTTAAGTCCACTTTCACATGACTGTTGCTTGACAGTAAGCAGTTATCTTTTTTTAACATAGTATTCCCAATTCCTCTCTTTACTCCTTTATAATATTGATGTCATTCATTTAATTTACCAATATGTTGCTATCATCCAACATACCATAACTATATTATTTTGAACAATATTTTGTATGTTAGATAAATTAAGAACAAAATAAATTATTTTATTTTACCTCTACTTTTTCTTTCTCTGATATTCTTTCTTGAGACCCAAGTTTCTGACATACATCATTTCCCTTTTCCCTGAAGACCTTCTTTTAACATTTCTTGAAGGGCAGATCTGATGGTGATGAATTACCTGTTTTGTTTGAGATACTTTTTATTTATTTTTCACTTTTGAAAGACAATTTTGCTGTGTATAGAATTCAAGGTTTTTTTTTTGTCTAACAACACTTTAAATATTTTATTCCACCCTCTTTTTACTTGCATGGTTTCTGATGAGAAGCCTTCTATACTTCTTACATTTTTTTCTCTATAGGTAAAATGTTTTATACCTCTGGCTTCCTCAAGATGTTTTTCTTTGCCCTTGGTGTTCTGCAGTTTGAAAATGATATGTCTAGGTGTAGTTATTTGGTATTTAACCTACCTGATGTTCTCTGAGATTTGTGGTTTGCTGCCTGTAATTAATTATTGAAAATTCTCAGTTATTGCCACTTAAGCTATTTCTTCTGCTCCATTTTATTTCTTCTCTTGCATCAGTTACCTGTTTTACACCTTTTCTATTATCCCACGGTTATTGGATGTTCTGCGTTTTTCCTCTATTCTTTTTTCTCTTTGCATTTCAATTTGGGAAGTTTCCAGTGACTTAATTTCAAGCTTTCCAGATTATATCTTCAGCTATGTCTAGTTTACTGATGAGCCCACCAAAGGTACTCTTCCTTTTTGATACAGTTTTTTTTTCCTTGACTTCTTGTATTTCCTTTTGATTCATTTTTAGGTTTTATCTCTATGCTTACATTACTCATCAGTTATTATATTCATCTATTTTCTAGGTTAGTCATATTAAAAATTCTCATTGGTTGTTCTACAATCTGTGTCATATCTGAATGTAGTTGTGATGCTTTCTTTGTCTTTTCAGACTTTGTTTTCGGTTTGCCTTTTGAGTATGCCTTGTAATTTTTTTGTTGAAAGATGGACATGATAATGGATAATAGTAATTGAGTTAAATAGGCCTTTAGTATAAGATTTTATATAAATCTAGGAGTTGGGATGTGCTTATTGTTTGATGTAGAAAATGCCAGAGGCTTCAGTTTCCTCTATTGTCTTTGTTTTCTTTCTCTCCTCTAAGAACTCCTCTTAAACAGAGCCTGTTCTTTGCAGCTCTTTATATCTGTAATCTACTGCTATTATACTGAAGCCTTGTTTTAATGTGATAGTAAAAAGTAGGGGAGAGGAAGCTTTCTATACTCCTGTAATTAAATCTGAGTCTTTTAGTGGGTTTGTCCCTGGGATGCAGATTTCACAAGTGTCCCTTATTCCCACGCCCCTATAGGTGAGATAGGGAGCTTTTGGGTGGGGGTGAAGTTGAATAATTGTCCTTCCTTCAAGTTGGCTAAGGATCAGATAAAGTCTTTTTCCCTAGAGAGGAGGCATATGTAATAGAGTGCCCCAGGAATATTTCAAAATATTTTTTCTTCTCCATGCCCTGTTAGCTACCTGAGGGTTTTTTTTTTTTCATTTTTAGTGTTTATTGATTTGTGAGAGGGAGGGAGGGAAGGAGGGAGGGAGGGAGAGAGAGAGAGAGAGAGAGACAGAGACAGAGAGAGAGAGAGACTGCAGGGGACGAGCAGGGAGAGAGAGGGGGAAGCAGAGGATCTGAAGAGGGCTCTGTGCTGACAGCAGAGAGAGCTGGATGTGGGGCAAAATCATGCATGACCTGAGCCAAAGGCAGTCACTTAACTAACTGAGCCACACAGGCATCCCAGTGAGGACAACTTCTAAAATCTTTACATGCCAAGCTGAAACCAGTAGTCTCATGAGTTATTTTATTTTATTTTATTTTATTTTATTTTACTTTCTTTTATTTATTTTATTGTATTTTTTAAAGTTTTGTTTGAATCTCCTGGGTTTTCATGTATGCCATCATATTACTTGCAAATACAGATAGTTTATTTATCATCTCCCCAAACAGTTATAATTTTCTCAGTATTAAATAATGGAGAAAATTGGTATTTCACTTTGTTCCTAACTTTGGTGGGAATGCCTATGGTATTTTTAACTAGCATGCCAACTTTAGATCTGAGCCATGTGTAGTATGTTAAGGAAGTAGTCATAACTTTGTATTTTATTGTATGTTTTAAGTAGGAAAAGATATTGGATTTTGTCAAAGGTTTGTCAGTGTCTATGGAGAAATCATGATTTTTACTTTTATATCTAGTAGTATAGTGAATTACATAATTAGAATTCCTAATATTGGAACATTTTTCTATTTCTGGAGTAAATCCCATTTTGCCATATTGTATTTTTTAATGTACTGTTGTATTTATCAATCAGTATGGAGTCATATTCTTTGAAAATAATTTGTTTTCTAACTTTATTCACTAAAAGTGCTTTGAGCAATACCTTAGTTAAAGTGAGCACACTTAATTCTTGTTCTTGGTTTTTAAATACCATGCCCCATTTTAGAGGAATCAGAACTCCTTGGAGAAATGCCATATGGAGCAGAAAGAAGTTTGACTAAGTCTAGAATTGGATTCAGGTTATTGGTACAGACAGAAAAGTAGTATCAACCTTTAAAATTAACTCACTGCATCATTCATGGGTACTTTTTTCCAAAAATAAGATTAAAGTTGATAATGTCATTTATGTGATTAATTTTATAAAAAAACCCTTAATATATAATATATTCTAATTTGTAGTGAGATGGGGAATGTCCATGAAAATTTTTTTGTATTGCTGAGTTTTACTGGTTGTCTTAGGGCAAATATTTTAGAGTTAGTAAACCTCAACAACGTTTTCTTTTTTTTCACATGACCATTCCAAAAGTGTTTATCTCTTCTGAAATGCCAAGTGATGGCCACATTAAATATATATATATATATATATATATATATATATATATATATATATATGATGTATATAATGTAGTATGTGTGCATGTATATATTTGCATATATGTGTGTATTGCATGAAAACATAAACCAAGGAAATAGTGAGGAAGATGTGCAATCAAAGAACTTTGAAGAGTTTTGTTGTATTTTTTTAAGTCTTGGAGGGCTGAATGGGATAGCGCCCTCTATCTAGCTACAACTAGTACTGTTGGGTATAGAGATTTATAAACAATAAAATTTATTGATTTTTAATTTCCACTGTTGAACTATGAATTAGCAAAAGTAGGCCAAAGACTAATAAAGATCTTTGTTTAATTAAGAAACTTGATGTAACTTTAGCTATTGACCTCCACTTTTTTTTTTAATATGAAATTTATTGTCAAATTGGTTTCCATGTAACAGCCAGTGGTCCTCCCAACAGGTGCCCTCCTCAATGCCCATCACCCACCCTTCCCTCCCTCCCACTCCCCATCAACTCTCAGTGTATTCTCAGTTTTTAAGAGTCTCTTATGTTTTGGCTCCCTCCCTCTCTAACCTTTCTTTCTTTCTTTTTTTTTCTTCCCCTCTCCCATAGTCTTCTGTTAAGTTTCTCAGGATCTACATAAGAGTGAAAATGTATGGTATCTGTCTTTCTCTGTGTGACGTATTTCACTTAGCATAACACTCTCCAGTTCCATCCACGTTGCTACAAAAGGCCATATTTCATTCTTTCTCAGTGCCAAGTAGTATTCCATTGTGTACATAAACCACAGTGTCTTTATTCATTCATCAGTTGGTGGACATTTAGGCTCTTTCCATAATTTGGCTATTGTTGAGAGCGCTGCTATAAACATTGGGGTACAAGTGCCCCTATGCATCAGCACTCCTGTATCCCTTGGGTAGATTCCTAGCAGTGCTATTTTGACCTCCACTTCTTGAGCTATTGTGTCTTACTGAATCTTCCCCCCAATAAATAAATAAATAAATAAATAAATAAATAAATCATAACCCTCCATTTTGCTCAGAGAGGCCTTTAGTGGGCATCTGGCTTTCTAGCCTCAGTTGAATTATATCTCCATATCATGTTATGTGTACAGGAGGTCTGAGTAAGGTTTTACATGGAAAATGTATGCCATACACAGAAACACAAAATGTATGACAGTTGCTGGACTGCTCACTTACATTATTTTCACAGTTTCTGTTATATATGTCCATTTGCATTAGGCAACTACAAACGTGTGCAATTCCTACCACCTTTGAACCACTTCTCACATCGTTTCAGATCTCTGCTGCCTTCTTGCCCTCTCTTCTGACTCTTTTTTACCTTTAGTGTGGCTTTTAAAAAGAAGAAGTTTTCCATTTTTAAAAATTATTTCAAACTTTCTCTGAGTCCAATTTTGCTTCTTTAAGAATTGATTCTTTTGTGTGTTTTCAATTATCTAACAAAACAAAATGTGAGTGAAAGTAAAAGATGATGCTGCTTAATGATTTCTTAATTATATTCACAGCTGTTCCCCAATTGATATTCATAACATACTTTGATAATTTTCATATATCTTACTCATTGAGACTTCATAGTCATTTCAAATATTATGAAATGAATCCTTTTTACAGAACGAGGAATCTAGACTTCAGAAGTTTAAAAAAATTTTTTAACGTTTTATTTATTTTTGAGACAGGGAGAGACAGAGCATGAACAGGGGAGGGTGAGAGAGAGAGAGACACACAGATTCTGAAACAGGCTCGAACTCACGGACCACAAGATCATGACCTGAGCTGAAGTCGGCCTCTTAACCGACTGAGCCACCCAGGCGCCCCTAGACTTTAGAAGTTTAAATCAATGTAATCAACATTACCTAGTCAAGAAGTTATAGAGCCAGGACAAATCTTCTAACCCCTGGTCTAATACTCTTTATTGAATATTCCAAGAACATTTCTAATGAGACATAATAGTTAATATTTCTTGACATTAGGTAGAATGACATAGTAGCCGATATTTATTTGAGTGCTTACTCTTTTTTTATAGCAATTCTATAATATAGGTATATCAAAATTAAAGTTTAGCATACTTCCCCAATGCCACACAACTAGTCTGTGGTATATCAGAATTGGAATTCATTTTTTTTTCATTATGGTGTGCATGGTCTTAATTTATCTCCTATACTGCAATTTTACAAAAGAGAAGAAAAGAGAAAATTTTATGAGAAACTACTATGTGCCCTGAACTGAGAGAGACTTTATAAAGTTATTTTCATAGAAAAATGAAAATTGTGCCTTATATTTTGTATGCACAGAGCTAAATGCACCTGTGTCAACCATAATAACCATCTCAATGGTCATTTCATAATGACCATAATAACATCTCAATGATGAAGAGGTAAAATGTAAAACGTGAAGAAAGCAGGAACAGCTATCTTTATTTCATGGTACATGAAATGAAGTGCCAAATAACTTTTCCAAAGTCACAGAATGAATAAGTAATATTATCCCATTGCATGGGAAACCCCCTTTGATATAATATCAGTTCTTTATTGATCTTTCTATGATTAGCAACTGCCACATTGTATTAGCAACTGCCACATTATCTGGCATTTTTAATGAATACCTATTAAGTTAAAAATTAAATGAATGAATAAAAAGCAAAAAGGAGAACCTACTTATTTTGACTTCTTGCCCCAAAACACTGAACTTACTCCATATTAAGTTAAATACATAATATGAGAGTTCTTTTTTCCCCCCATTATACAGAGTCCAGAGTTGAGGTCTAAAGTAAAAGCTGTATTTGACCTTCTAATCCCTTAATAGGATAAAAAAAATGCTTAAGCAACATAAGGAATAAAAAAAAATGGTCTACAAGAGCCTAGAAAATCTTGAGAAGCACTGGCTGTACCATTCACCTTAGTATGTAGCTAAAACAATTTGTAAATATTCATGATAAAGTAATACAGAGCAGCCTGTAGAGTCTAGCAAAACAAATCAAACAGGATATTTTGTATGACTTAAAAAATTTTCCACTGTGCAGATAAAGATGTATGTTGAAAGGAGAATGGGACATATATTACAATATTCATGAAATTTTGACTAAAACGGAGTATACAGAACTTAGACAACGTTGCATTAGTTTCATAAAGGTGATATCCTCATTATAACTGATGACGGACCCATAATACCTAGGCATGCTACGCTTTGTATCTAGTTAGAGACCCATAAATATCTTCTTAAAGTAAACGGTATCTATTTAAAAATGTTCTTTTTGAATAGTAATAAAAAACATTGTTTGATACCTTCAAACTTTAAAAGAATACTGCCACACACACACACACACACACAGTCATTGAGATTAATTAAATCAAAGCTAGCAAATTCTCTTAGATAGAATATGGCATACTCTTTCATCTTGCCACATTGATAGCAGGGATCTGGTTCCCAAAGTATATTGTCTCCCTCATTGTAAAACTAATTTTAAAACAATGTCTCCATTCCAGAGACCATATATTTCTGATTTCTGGATAGAGGGTGAGATCTGCAGGGAAAAGGGATTTTTAAGACAGAACAGTGTTAGAAAAAGAAATGATTGCCATACTAAATTACTTTGAATAAGTACAAAGACGAAAATAAAAAGTGAGAGTTGAAAAGTAAGAAAACAATAGTTTAGCTAAAGAGTTCTTAGGAATTTTTTTGGTCAGGCTGTAGAAAAAAAGAAGCATTTGTTTATATATAGTACATGTTACTGTCAGTTTTATTTATTATATAACTTCAGTGTCTTAAATAGATGACAAATTAATTTTGTTCACCTAAAGACAGCCTGAGTGTTTTTTTTTTAAAAAAAAACAGCATGTATGGTTTGGGTCTGGTGACCTCTAAGACTACTTCTGGATAAATCCAGAAGGAAGCAGTAACGGAAGGGCAGTTACCTGGAAAAAAGACAAAGCAACACATGATTAAAGCAGATAAAATACAGTGATGCTTTCTGTACTTATTGCAATGAACATTTGTAATTGCTATTTTATTATTTTGCTCTGCTATAGTTTAAAGTGAACTAAACACAGTCACATTAGTCATATACAAGAGGCAGTCTAAGTGTATAATTATCTTTAATTCTGTACATTTAACAACAAGTTTGATGCTATCTTTCTGAAATAGCATGGACCAACTTCTGTTTACAGGTGCAGGATTAAACTCTCTAATGTGAAAGCATAGTGGTACCTAAGCTGTGACCTCTAGATGGTCAGAATGAGTAGAATTATTTCCTGGTGAGAATTAAAGGTGGTCAGGAAAGAGGCCTGACTATCCAGACTTCATACCATGTACACACAAACATACATATACACACATGCACCCATATGCACTTCTGCTTCATAACTTTATGCTTTACTCAGAATAGTCATATATTACTTTTTTGTATTGTCATGAACATTAGTATTCTATAATTGCATTTAAGGAAGGGGTTCTACTAGGGCATCTGGATGGTTAAGTGCTGACTTCGGCTCAGGTTGTGATCTCACAGTTCGTGAGTTTGAGCCCCGCATCCGGCTCTGTGCTGACAGCTAAGAGCCTGGAGCCTGCTTCTGATTCTGTGTCTCCCTCTCTCTCTGCCCCTCCCCTGCTCATGCTCTGTGTCTCTCTCTCTGTCTCTCTGTCTCAAAAATAAGTAAACATTAAAAAAAAGAGAGGGGGGGTTCTACTACCAAATTTTTGGAAAACCATTGCCTTGAATGAAGTAAAAAAAAAAAAACAAGTTTAAAGCTTGTTTTGGTATTTTATAAACCCAGTTAAGTAATAGAAAAATCACATTGCTGCTAGAATATCTTGTCAGTCTTATCAGTGGTCTTTTCACACTCATGTCCACACAGAAAAGCCCACAGTTGGCGTGATTCTTACTAAAGATGCAATGCTTCTTATCTCTATGAACCTCTGGTGAGATGGCCCATGGATAAGATGTCTGCACTGAAGCTCATTTTTGATAACAATTTAACATCTAAAATTAACATTGATAACAGAAATTGAACATTTTGATTCAATATGTGGTCCCTTACTATGCATTGAAGTACACCTTAGTAAATAGAAAAAAAAGTTAGATATTAATTGATTTAACATGAACCTGACCTTTCGTGTACTCATATGACGTAACTTCACATTGCACGGTCCCACTTATAATTATAGTCTTGGGCTAAGCAAACAACTCTTACTTGATGGTTTATGTATCTAGATAGGCATTCAAATAAGTAAATGCAAATTTTTAACAGCATTATGGATATAAAGTTGAATTTAATAAACTGTGTATATTAAATCATGCAATTTGTTATGTTTTATAGGCAAACATAGATAGCCCTGAAGCTATCACCACAGCCATAAGAAACATGACATCAAAATCTAAAACTTACTCATGCCCCTCTGTAATCTAATCACTCCTTTCCCCGTACCCAAATGACCAACAATCTGGTTTCTGTTACTGTAGATTGAGTTGTGATTTCTATAAGATTGTATAAATAGATTACACAGTATATACTCTTATTTGAGTTCTTTCACTAAGCGTAATTACTTTGAGATCCCTCAATGCTGTTACTTTTATCAATAATCCATTCCTTTTAGTAACTGAATAATACTGTATTGAACGACATACTAGGTTATATCATCCCTCTGTTGATGAACATCTGAATTGTTTCCATTAGTTGGCTATTACAAAACTATCTGCTACGATGATTTGTGTGCAAGTCTTTGTGTGAATATATGTTTTCATTTCTTTTGGTTAAATGTCTAGGAGCTCAGGGACTGGATTTTATGGCATGTATATGTTTAACGTGTTAAGGAACACACATACATTTTTAAAATCTAATTTCCCTATGAGGTTTGCCTCTACCACATACCCTAATTCCATGAAAAGGACAGGTCTGTGTAGAAACAGCACGATGCATTTACCATGAGCTAGTTTCACAGCCACTTAGATCTAACTACATCTTCAACAATGATGTATCCACTTGCTTCTACAAATAGGCCTTTTAGTTTGGGGACTTAAAAATCCCTTTATATAGAGAATATAATTCTTCCTTAGGGGTTGTCCAAATATTTGTTTTGTTGCATTCTAGTGTTATATTTTCTATATAAGCTGCCAACTTAAGCTGCTTTTTTCTACTAGTGTAGGGAATTCTTACGTCCCATAAAGCAAACTTCAATCCAATAACCCTGAATAATATGTACAAAACTCTAATATAGATCTGAATTACTGTCTTATTGAACCGCATCTCCTCAGTAATGTGGAACTTCTTTCATATCTTTCCATTTTTTAGTTCAGTGAAATAAGAGTGTCAGGTTTGGACCTCTTAGCCTTACATAATACCCATGGCTGGAACACAGAAGGCAGTTTTTTGCTTTATTACCATGCCTGGGATTACTTTGCAAATCTAGATAGATGAATTTGGTTAGGACCGTTTATATTATACCTGGCTGCCTTAACAATTTCTGGAAGTAAAAGATTTCCTGTAGGTTAAAAAATATATATCCCCATTGGGAAGTCAAACCACAACTTTTTTCCCCTCAAAATCTTTGTTAGGGAACAGTTGGTAAAACCAGTTTCCAGGACGCTGAAAATGTGACATGTGAAATAATGAGACCACTGCTTTTACACATCCACAGAGCTACAAAGAGGACCATGTAATATGAGGAAATAGCATGGGGGCCAGGTATGGGGTATTTCTCCGTATCTGCTCTCACAGTCCTTTGTAGTGTTTCCTCGGGTAATGAAGACATATGCTTCAATTTTCCTCTCACTTATTGAAAGCTTTTGTCTGTGTCCACATCAACTCAAGTATCATGCCAGTTGATAGACCTATTGCAAAGTGACAAGCCAGTTCCCCCTGCAGTGACCTTTGCAATCTTGCTTTTTTTTATTATTATTACTGACATGTCCTTGAAATGGCACATTCAACCTTAAGCAGATTTTCTTGTAACACTCATTGCTTGTTTTTCCCCCTGATGATAAGGGTAGTAGTTTATTGTATATATTTTATGACAAATCAATTATACAGAAAAAAAAAACACATATACTACACAACTCTCTCCTTCATATATATGCAATGTTTTATATAATTAGAACATATATATACATGTATACATTCAGTTAAAAGTGTATTAAGTGCATTTTCTTTGCCATCAGATATTCTCTGAAACTTTTATTTTAATATCTGTAAGAATTAATAACTTTTCAGTTAGATGGCTTCTCTTCAGCTGGATATTCTAACACTAAGGACACAAATTCACATAGAGAGAATCTGTGTGGCAAAGAATTTGATGCAAGGTGAGGTTTCCCTCACTCGAACATAGTAGAATCTGTCTGCTCTCCATGGTAGCAGTGTTACTACCCAAAAGGTGAAGATCAGGGCGTGTTATTAGTCATCTGCTGTAGCGGCTGCTACTTACTACCACAATTGCTGCTGCCATGACCGTCATTACCAACACCCCCACTACTCTTGCTATTATTATTGCATTGTGCCCAACAACAGCATACCTCCCATCTATAGAGCGGTGAGAGTAATTGTGCTGCCGAAATTCTCCATGGTATCGTCAGTTACTACCTATGAAGAGCCCTTCCATTGTCCAATTAGTCCTGAGTAAAACAAATTTAAAAAGTTGTTTCAAACTTTCTGAGAGGTTAACAATTCAAAAGGATCTTGTGATTTAAAATTGTATGCAGCACTTCAAAAGGGTGTCCTGCTACTTCAAACCTTTTTCTAAGTATTCATTTTGTCTCAATGTTCATTGTAAAAAAAAAAAAACAAAAACCCTGCAATAGACTTGTAAACAATAGAATTGAATGGGATTTTCTAAATTGTTTAGTTCAATCTTTTTCACTTACTTCAGAAGAACTTGAGTTCTCATCAAGTTAAGTACTTGTTCAAAGCCACAAGATATTAAAGGGAGCATTTGACCTAAAATAAGATACTCCATCTTTATACTATGCTCCACCACAATTTTTGCCTCAATGTAAGAACTTTGACAAGATACTTGGCTTTAGGTTTTCTGCTCTAATTTGATTTTTTTAATGTTTATTTTTGAGAGAGAGAGAGAGAGGGAAAGAGAGCAAGTGGGGTGAGGCAGAGAGAAAGGGAGACATAGAATCCGAAGCAGGCTCCAGGCTGTAAGCTGTCAGTACAGAGCCCGATGCGGGACTCAAACTCATGGACCGTGAAATCACGACCTGAGCCAAAGTCAGACACTCAACCAACTGAACCACCCAGGCACTCCTCTGTTCATATTTTTAGAAGGAGAATATAAAATCACAGCTCTGTCCAAAACACATTTAATAGTTTCGGTAATCAGTATAGCTCAATTCATATAGAACTTTAAAAAAAAAAAGAAGACAAAAAAGAATGACGCAGGAGCATATTTGTTTTTCAGTTTCATTGGCATATACTTTTGTTCACGTTATGAACCAAGACTGAATTCATCTGAAGTTTGCTGTAACTTAAAGCCAGGGTGCCATCCTGAGAAATAAGCAGGATTTCTTTTAGTTGGGTCTCTAAAGACAATATATGGTTCAAGGTAGGTGGCAGTGGTGCAATGAAGAAAGACTCAATCATCTATTTGCTCCAGATGCCAAGTTTACTGAGGTCTAGAGATTATATCCAGCAGGGAGAGGAGGAGATTAAGGACCAGTCTACTGGTGTGCTGCTGATCAAACCCCTAAATATCTGGCCTTCCTTGTTCTAAAGCAGTGTATTCATGCTGTTTGAAGCTTATTTTCTAGGCTTGTAAAATTTAACTACTCAATTCCCACATTTACCCTGTATCTGTGACTACCAAGCTGGTTCATAAAACAAGCACTGGACCTACTTTGAAGTAGCTGTTTATTAGCTGTGCAATATTGAATGGGTTTTGTTAACTCTAGGGCTCAGTTTCCTCAGCTATGGTATTAAAATGATACCATTTGCCTCTTCAGCTTTATTGTTAAGACTGAATGAGAAAAGGAATGCCGAATAACCCAGCAGAGTGTTGTTAATGAATAACATTAAGACCTTGATTAAAAATGATTACCTCACCTTTCTGTACTCAAAAAGAAGAATCTCAAGGATCCTGATCTGAATCTGGATGTTTCTCATATTTGAACTTTCTAAAAATATACTTTCATTCAAACCCTATTCTTCATGGCTTCATTAGTCTTTCATATCTTTATTTAAATGTCAAGCTGGAATACTTCTTATGACAGTTTTCATGAATTAGATATGGAGTCCTGGGAATTAGAGCTGGATCACCAACTCATTTGGTGGTTGAATAAGTACCATGATATTGACGATGCCACTTTCATTTATGACCCTCTTGCTGATTTCCTGTGTGCTTTTCTATAGTTATTAGCCTCATTGGTGTCTTTGGAGCAGAGGAATGACTGTCACAAGCTTCCTGATAGGAAGAAGGATTAAGGCTAAAATATGCATTACCCTGTGTGATTCTATCATTACTTGAGTCCTTAGACAGGATTTATATAAACTTAAGTGATTGTAATGATCACTTCTTATGATAATCATCATAATCCAGACTCAACCATACGGCATTGCATGGTCCACTAGTTGATGTCTGCTGACCTGGGTAGATTTTTAAATAGCAAACTAATAGAGATTTAATTCGTAAAAAGTATATCAACAACTAAAGTTGTGTCTCCTCTGACAGCAATATTCTACATGTTCAGGATTTATCTGCCCAAGTTGTCGTATCTGAGTACATGTTTAATTATATCGTCTTTTCTCTTTCTTTTGTGTGTTCTTTTCTCTTTCTTTTGTGTGTGTGTGTGTGTGTATACATATATATATATATATGATATTCTGCAACTTAGCTTTGTCAAACTACATTTCAATTGTTGTAGCCTTTAAGAGATGTAATACCTAGGCTTCTTAGTTTCAACATACGGAATAATTTATATGGTGTTATATTCTTAGCGTGCTGGAAAAGAAGAATGAAATGGCTTGTGAAACATAAAGGGATGATAATAGTACCTAGAGGAAGTTTTGAATTATTTTTGGAAAGATTATAAGAAGAAAAACCACTAATGATTTTAATAGATCATTTGAAAATAGAAATATATGTCTTTATTCACATCTGTCCTTATTTCCTTATCCATTTACTTTCTTCCTTGTATCAGTTCACTAAAAACCATATTTATTGTGCACCTACTTTTTGCCAAGTGTTGTGTTAGGGGACTAGAGTTATAATAATACTAGATGCCTTCTCATTCCTTGTGAGCGTCAGGAGATACATGTATTCAGAGATGAACCATATTTCTAATTGGTATGATGAATTGGAGTGAATTTGTTTCACAGAACTCAATGGACTTACCAGATTATCTCCTAGTATTGAAGTTTCCTAGTACTTGGAAAACATTTCATCCAGATTAATGTTATGTTTACAGTTTATGCATGAACTCATGAAATCTTAAAACTTGGAGAAGTTACAGAAAATATAAAATTTTACTTACTTTCCACCTCTATTTTAAAGATGAGAAAATTGAAGCATAGAAAAATTATGAGATTTTCCTAACAACATACAACTAATTGGTGGCAAAGTTAGAATGAAAACCCAAGTATCCTAACTTCAAGTTCATTAATCTACCACAATAACACAACCCTAGCAGCTTTCTGATAATGCAAGAAATGTCTTCCCAGGTTACCTTGAAGTATTTTATACTCATTCTCCTCTTCTGCCTGACATTTCTAAGGAAATTTCTCTATGTCTCACCATTCAATCTCAGTCTCAAACCATGTAACTCTAGGGAATACCTCTTATTTACATTTAATATCCTTACCCTTTATCTCTCCTGAGAGCAAGGATTATGTTTTATTTGTCTCAAGATCCCCAGAAACTAGCATAATAGCCTATGTTTCTATGCATAAAAAACAGACATTCAAATATGTTAGTTGAGGTGACTTTTGATTTTTTTAACCTCTTTATTACTGATCAAACAAACTTGGACTATCACTGCATATATTTAGGTAATAGTTTTTCGTTATTAATAAAAGTTGAAAGAAGTATCCCAGAAGGGAAGCAGCTTATTAAATGCAGGCATTAACACTGTGACCAAGTTTGTAATTTTATTGTCATCAATCTTCTGATATAATCATCCAGGTGTTTGGTTAAGACTAAAATGAGTGAACAGTGCCCTCTTCTGTCTGATAACCATAATGGTATTATATGGGGTATGAACTTCAGTCTACAAACTCGGATGTACGAGAAAAAAAAATAAAAACTTTTTATTTTTGTAATGTCTAAGTTAACATAGTTTTAACTTTGCTCATGGGAAATTTAAAAAATAGTCATTGGACCCTCCCTTTACCCCTGTCACTTGTGTTGGGCCAGGTGAACCAAACTTCTAGATCTCTAGTTCTCAGACAGGGATGATTCCTACCCTCTCCCCACTGGGGAACATTTGGAAATGTCTGGAGATACATTTGATTGTTACAACTTGGGAGGGTCCTATTGCATGTAGTGGGTAGAGCCTAGAGATAGTGGTAAACATCCCACAGCATACAAGAACATACAAGATAGTCTCTTGCAACCAGAATTATTCAGAGCAAGATGCTTACAGTGCTAGGTTTTGGAGACTCTTTTCTAGAGACTTAGACTATATCAACGCATCAGAAAAGCCTACCAATTTCTTGCAATTTTCTAAAATTAGTTACCAGTGAGTACCCATTGTCCTAGCCCATGTAGCTCCTCCAGGTTTACTACTTGCTCTTTCCATGATACTTTATGGGCCTTGGTAAGACTTCAAACTCTGGTCTGAGTTTAGAAGATTGTGTTTTCTCTGATGTCTTTTTATATCTGTACTGAACTTGCAATGGGACCCATAGATTTCATTCTAGTCTTCCAAATCTGAGAATATTGAGCTCTGTACAAAACCTATTATCTCTAATTTCCATAGTCTTTATTTTTAAAATACAAAATCCAGGATTCTTTGCCTCAAACTTTCCCTTAAGCAAGGAATCATTAACTCAACACATATTGAAAGCAGAAGGGAAAGGATTAAACATTACTCTGTAGCTTAAAAACGGCCCATGACATTCTTCTGACATTGATACCGAAGCTTATTAGTCATTAAATCATTTATTTCTTTATTCAGTTAAGATATTTTTATTGAGCACACAGTATATGCTGTTTCAAGGTGCTCAGAGTGGTGAACAAGACAGACAATATCCTTATTTTCATGAAAGTTATGTTCTAATGGGACAAGACAAAAACACATTCCCTTTCAAAAAAAACAAAAGAAAAATATAATTTCAGGTTATGATCATGAAAAGAGAGCTAATGAAAAATTACAAGGTGATATAAAAAACAAGTGAAGTAGGGAAAGGGGTTCCTTTTAGATAGACTGGCCAGGGCAGACTGGATAAGACTGAAGATAGGCCATCTGGTCTCCTATGGTGAGAATGATCCAGCCATGTAAGAGGTCTAGGAGGACCATTCCAGGCAATAGAGTGGTCGATACAAAGAGCCGAAGACCGGGATGTAGAATGAGCAGATGAGTGGGCCATGTTTGAAGAGTACAAAAAGTGCTTGTGTGTTTTTTCAGCAAAAGGCATTTCTTAGGTTTCTATCATTTGAAATTATATTACGAACATACCTAGTTCTCTTATAAAAATGAATTTTTGACACTGACATTCCCAAATCATCCTGTGCTGTCAGCTCAGCTAGCAGGACCTGACTGAGCATGCTCTTTCCACTGCCTGCTTGGGAAGATGGCCTGGAGTGCCCTTCCTAACAGCTTCCCCGAGTGTCAGACTGCTCCTGTCACTGCGCTGGCAGTTATTTGATTGTAGTAAACCAGCAATGGATAGTCGGAGAAGGATGATTTATGATTAAGTCACTTGTAGGATTTAGAATTTGACCTTAATTTGAGAGGAAAATGTCAAGCATGACTCCAGTTCCTAGACTATCCTTTTTCTCCTGTTTTTTTTTCTTTCTTTCCTTCTTTCTCTTCTTTCATTTCTCTTTTCCTTTCCTTTTCAGTGACTACAAATTTCTTTTTTCATATATTTTAATGTTAAACATTTATAAAGTCTGCGCAAGTGAATTTTTATGTGTAATAACCCTGCGTACCGCCTCACTAGAAAAGCTGAAGGAATTAATGAGATAAAGTCTGTAGAGAGCATGAAGCTCCTTGGGAAAAAAGACATATAAATGCAGTCATTTCTATCTCAGTAAATATATATACATATATATTTATTAAAACCACAAATTTATTCTGACTCTGAAGTTTAATGTGCCACTGTGGTTTATTGCAGCTCCAGTTTCTATGTAAAAACCTCAGCCTGAATATTTTCAAGTTTTATACTTGATTCTGGCCTCTTTCACATAAAGTGAGGTCTTATAATAAAATTAATGATAATTTATTATAATAATAAACAATATTAAACTTCAGTACTTTCTAGTCACTGAATAATGTTCCAGTCCATCATCTTATTTTATCCTCACAATAACCCTAAGAATTAGGTGATATTTTTGCCATTTTACAAGTGAGGAAACTAGGCTAATTTCATATCACTTTGAGCTACCTAAGAAAGGCTTCACAACAAGCAAGAGTTAAAATATAAAAACATGAAAAAGGTTTCCTGAATTCTAATATGAGAAATATATGAATAATGACTAAGTTTATTAACAGTCTTTCAAGTAAAAAAAAGGATATCTGTATCTTCCTCTTGGTCTAGTTTAGAGACAGCTCAGCTTAGAGAGGGAAAGTTGTTTCCATCATCACTGGGAATCTATGTGAGAGTGAATCATTGCCAGGCTGACTTAAGGGATAATTTTATTCTTGTATATGAGTAAAATCAGGTTAAAAGAGAGCTTTACTTGGAATTTAGGAGAAAACAACATGTGTGGAATTATATTAAACCCTGTTTAGTGCAAGACATCATATACTCATAATGGGGTGAATGTAACTAGAGTATCACATCAATCCAGAGTAACAAATTTGGAATAAAATGGAGGTAACCAAATTGATGCAAACATTTTATCCAAAAATATAAAGGGTTGGGTAAGGAATGGAATAGTGGAGAAAGAGGAGAAAAAAAAAAAAAAAACAAGAGAAAAAAACAACAACAACAAAAGAAAGAAACAAACTTTTCCTGCACTCTAGCTATCTGTGGGCTAAGCAATTCTTCCTTACAGCATCTTAGTAGATTTGAGCCTCACGACAAATTTCAGAGTTAGGTAGTACTATCCGAAACTTTGTTCTGAGAAAACCAAAGTTTAAAATGGTACACAAAATGCCCAAAGTCCCACAATCACTAA
This sequence comes from Felis catus, assembly GCF_018350175.1. NCBI lineage: Eukaryota > Metazoa > Chordata > Mammalia > Carnivora > Felidae > Felis > Felis catus. Next base: position 27,416,631 of record NC_058378.1, on the reverse strand, counting down.
TTGGAGGGCCAGAATTCAAATTTAGGTCTATATTACTCAACATTATTGGGTCTTTCTACTACATAACACTGCTCTCAGGTAGTTTGGTCTCACTTATACACACACACACACACACACACACACACACACACACACACACTTTCCAGATGTTTGCACCTTCCAGAGTTGCCAGATGAGTGTACAATAGAGGGTCGCCCCGCCTTCCTCCTCCCTTTTAAATATTTACGCTATTATTATTTGTCTTGAGGCTTAAAAGAGTTAATGTACCACTCCAAAAGGGATTAGAATGCTCTTATTTCTCTCTTAGCTTCCACTTAATTTAGATTATAGCATTGTATATTTGACTTTTTATTTTTGCAATACCAGCCAACTGCTTGCCTTATGGAAAACAAAATGCTGCCAGCAAGTGTTTTAAGCACTCCCCCACTGATCTTGTTCCTGAAAAGAAGAGGTCAGTTGTAGTGGCTTTGCAAGAAGACTATAGTCCTGTGTTAAAGACAAAAACAAACAAGCAAAAAAACAAAAACAAAAACACAAGCGCAGAAGTATGTGGGCGTAAATGGTAGGCTTATCTCTTCCTGCAATATCACCAACAAAAATGGTACTTGTGACTTCTGACAGCAGCAGTTCTTAGTTTCTGTTAAGTTACTTTATTTTGAGTTGAATAAAATACTGGAATCGATGAGGTTATATGTCACTTCATTGTAAAGTATAATCCAAGTAATTAACATCGGGCATTTATAAGAAACAGATCACAGTAAGGACACCAGACAGCCTTCAATTGCAAAACAATAGGACCCAAGGAAAGGAATTTGATAACTGAATTTATTCAGATGTTTCAGGGGACGGTGATGTATCAAGATGGGAAATCGAAAAGATTCTTTCTCAATATACTGTGGGAAAAATACACAAAAATGGCTAATAATGAAACACACGATTGTGTAGAAGTTCCACAGAGGTGAACTAATGTTACTAACACCTACGAAAAGAGAATAAGTTGCCTGTGATCATAGCTGCATGTAGTTGCAGAAAAGAAGGGCTGCCTGTAGAGATAAACATACATAACAGTTACTCAAGCGTATCAGAGGCCTTGGAAAGAGGGGGACTATAAATATCTAATAGTAGTCAGTTGCAGTACATGCAGAGTTTTGGGTGATGCTCAGTTCAAGGCTTAGAAAACAAAGTGCTGGTTAAAGATCCATGAGATGAGAAAGAATCTGAGGCCATTAGTGGTAGGAAATAGATAGCTTTACTCTATAGTGTGAACTAATTATTGCAAGTTCTCATCTCTAGAGTGGTCCCAAGGGAAGGGAAACCCTCCACAGCCCTCAGTATAAACAAAGGGCCTGTGTGCAAACCAAGGTTGAAGGGAAACCAAGGCTGGACTGAGGAGGCAATCCCTGTCCTTCCCCCATCTTTAACAGCCAGGTGTGTAGAAGAGATCTTTCACTTCACTTTTGGTTATTTTTCATGACACCTGTTTGATTTCTGAATTTCACACCAGGGTTTTGTATTAAAGGGTTCATATATAATTTAAAGGAAAACAGATATTAACTTAATTCAAGTTAAATACTCTTACTTGTATTTGCAATAATAACAGATATCTTTAAATTATTGCCCCAGTAAGATGAAGAGACAATCAGGAATTAGGAGAAATAACATAATGCAAATAAAATCAGTTTGAAATATGGAAGTACAGTTAGGACAAGTGTTTGTTGTTGTCATTGGTATGTTTCGCTTTGTTCGTATCCAACTCTTTTTTGGCTATCACTGATAATTCTGCTTTATCCATTCAAAAGCATGGATGTGCTTGATTGTAGTGATATAACGATAGGCAGGGCAGACCCACTTCTTACCTCACAGAGGCAACAACAACTGGTTACCTGTTTCAACAAACAATGCTGCAATCACGTATGGGGAACATCATGACAGTGGAAGTGGAGGGGTCAGGAAAAGCTTGGCAGAGGACCCAACCCAGTCCAGGTCTTCCTGAGCTAGACACCTCCCTGTCAGAAGACGTTTAAGCTGAAATTGAAAAAAAGAAATGGAAGTAGGTTAGCTCTATAGGATAGACACTGCAGTTAATATATTTATTATTTAAATTCCTAGAAAATTTAATTTATTGATAGTTTTTGGCAGCATTTTAATGTTATATTGTTTTAACTGTAAATATTCCATTTCTTTATCACATGTAAGCATCTTGATTTGTGATAACCACATAATGTTTAGCCAAATAGCTATTGACTGAGAGAAAAACTTCCTTCTACTTATTTTGCTTTCTTTTTCTTTCAAAATTTATTGGGATATAATTCATATACGATAAGGTTCACCCTTTTGAAGTTAAAACGCAGTGTGTGTACCTGTTTTTTTTTTTTTGTATATGCACACTGTCTTGCAATCATTACCACTATCTAATTCCAGAACATTGTGATCATCCCAAAGAAAGACTGCATACCCGTGAGCAATCATTGCCCACTCCCTCCTCCCTCACCCCCCTCCTTTAGGAACTACCAGTCAAACTTTTGTCTCTATAGATTTGCCTATTCTAGACATTTCACACAAATGGGATCAACATGTGGTCTTTTTTTTTCATCTTTATTTTATTTTATTTTTATTTTTTTAATAGGAAATTTATTGTCAAATTGGTTTCTATACAACACCCAGTGCCCATCCCAACAGGTGCCCGCCTCAATGCCCATCACCCACTCACTTTCCCCTCCCTCTCACCCCCCCCCCCATCAACCCTCAGTATATTCTCAGTTTTTAAGAGTCTCTTATGGTGTGGCTCCCTCCCTCTCTTTTTTTTTTTTTCCTTCCCCTCTCCCATGGTCTTCTGTTAAGTTTCTCAGGATCCACATAAGAGTGAAAGCATATGGTATCTGTCTTTCTCTGTATGATTTATTTCACTTAGCATAACACTCTCCAGTTCCATCCACGTTTCTACAAAAGGCCATATTTCATTCTTTCTCATTACCATGTAGTATTCCATTGTGTATATAAACTACAATTTCTTTATACATTCATCAGTTGATGGACATTTAGGCTCTTTCCATAATTTGGCTATTGTTGAGAGTGCTGCTATAAACATTGGGGTACAAGTGCCCCTATGCATCAGTACTCCTGTATCCCTTGGGTAAATTCCTAGCAGTGCTATTGCTGGGTCATAGGGTAGGTCTATTTTTAATTTTTTGAGGAACCTCCACACTGTTTTCCAGAGTGGCTGCACCAGTTTGCTTGCAAACATGTGGTCTTTTATGACTGACTCCTTTCACTTACCATAATATCTTCAAGATTCACCTATGTTGCAGCCTGTCTCAGTATCCCATTCCTTTTTATAGCCAAATCATATTTTATTGTATAGAATTGTGTTTATCTATTTCTCACTAGATTTGTATTTGAGTTGTTTCCACTTTTTGGCTACTATGATTGGTGCTGTTATGAACAGTTTTTTTTAACAAGTTTTTGTGTGGACATGTATTTATTTTCATTTCTTTTCTAGGAGTAGAATTGCAGGGTCATATTGGTACCTCTGTGCTTACTTTTTGAGGTATGGTCACTCTGTTTTCCATTTTGCATTCTCACCAGCAATGCTTTGCTTTCTTTTTATAGACCCCAGAGGAACTGGAGGATGTTTCTGACTTGGAAGAGGAACATGAGGTGCGCAGTCACACCAGCATTCAGACTGAAGGGAAAACTGACCGGGTAAGTCACCTCCCTGAGAGGACAACTATATGCTGTGCCCTCTTCTTGTCAATCATGTAGGCGCTCACAGGTGGGACTCCTGGCTCTGGGGCTGGTTTTGCAAAGCACAGGAAGAAGAGCCTTGGAATCCATGGGCCACAGCATGAGAGGAATTATTTCCTTTACCTTGAAAGCCCACAGGGAGACCATTTCTGATCATGTAGTAAATCACCCCATGCCACTCTGGATGTTTATAGCAGTCATGGGAATATAGAATTCAAATGTGCACACATTTATTTAGATAGAAAAGAGAAACCAAGAAGTTATAAATATACTCTGTAATTCTAGGGGAAAAAACTGAGAAACTACCCCTGTACTTTTCTTCCTTTCTGCCTTGCCCTCTTCTCCCCTTACCCTCAACACACACACACACACACACACACACACACACACACACACACCCCTCCAACAATGCTAAACAACTTCTGAATTACTCTGAGGTATTGTATCTCACTTTACTTGCACCCAGTGCTTGGGAACCTGTGAAAGTTTGGTTTCCTAGCCAATGATCATTTTTAACTGCAGACCAGCCTGCGGAACATGGGTCTAAAAGCCAGGCAGTATAGTATAGCAGCTTAGATTGTCCTGCAACGCATCTGAATTAGCCACTCCCTTACTGTGTTACCTGGGAAACTCAGCCTTTCTCTAACTTGGTTCGCTGACTTATAAAATGAGGATAGTACTAGTACTCTCTATATGTGGATTATTGTGCAAATAACTAAATTAACTAGTAGAGCCCTTAACACATGGCTTAGCTCATAGTAAGTTCTCAATAATCATTAGTTATTATTTGTAGCTATAGTAGTGATAGTATAATTATCATCAGCATTATTACTATTATTAATTAGCTAAATTCAGTGACATTACATTTGGAGGTGGATAGAAAAAGATAAATTTAAGAAAGTTGCATGTCTTTTTTAAGTTTATTTATTTATTTTTGAGAGGGAGAGAGAGAGAGAGTACCAGCAGGAGAGGAGCAGAGAGAGAGGGAGACACAGAACCTAAAGCAGGCTCCAGGCTCTGAGCTGTCAGGGCAGAGCCCAATGTGGGGCTCAAATTCATGAACTGTGAGACACGACTACAGCTGAAGTCGGATGCTCAACTGACTGAGCCACCCAGGCTCCCCAAAAGTTCCATGTTTTCAAATATTCAGATTACTTAGAACTGATATATATTAGTCACGACACCTGTGCTTTCTTAGAAATGTTGGTTTTCTTGAGTTTCCATTCCTTGCTGATTGTTTGGATTACTTCCCAGCCCTCTAGAAACCAGTTCATGCTGGGAACTGCCTGGGGGCCCCGGCATCTAGAAGAAGTTTTCTCCAAATCTAGTAGGCATCTTTGGAAAGAGATCAGTTTTTACAAATGGCAATGGGATTGGGAATAAATTTTGCCGATAGTTTAGTTTGCTCATGCTTTCAAGTAAGTGAGTGATTCACTTAGGCTGCTGCTGAGCCACTATAGGTGGAGGGTAGTTGTCAGGACATAAAGAGTAATTGATAGGAAATTTTGTTAAAATAAAGGTAACTTTTAGGATGCTGGGATTAGGATAAACATGCCATGTTTCTCATTCTGTATCATCACATGTATACAATGAAGCCTTGGTTAAGACCTTAAAATTTAGAAACTTCAAAGTACTTCATCTGAAAAATGAGAAGAATAATATCTTACCTTCTCACAGCATAACCTCAAAGATAATAACCTCAAAGAAGGTGATGCATATGAAAGTGTTTTATAAACTTTATAATTATATGCCAAGAAATTAAGCTTCTTATTACTACTATTTGATTTGTATTTTTGTTCTTCACTGGGGTTACAGGCCAGCTAGATGGCCACATGATTATAGTAGGTTAAGAAGTTGATGATCTCCATGGTCCTGGATCTTAAGAATCTTTCATAGAAGGCACTGCTTCTAACCTTGTAGAAATCATCCCAAAACTTCTCTGCATTCTGGATTTGTGTTCCACTGTGCACATTTCCCTGACAGGCCAGTTCATTTGGAATGCCCCTGGGCAACACCCTCACTACTACCTAGTGGCAAGATAGATCCCTTCCCATCACATCTACTGGGAACAATGTTATATTCAACCTGACCACTCTCTGCTCTAGTAAATCTCTCTGTATAAAATGTGAATATCTTAGATTTTATTCACTTCCTGCCTTGAGGCTTCTCTGAAATTGCTGTGTGGAATCCCTCAGGAAGCTATTCAGATATTCTAATACATGCACAATCTTGTGTGAAGCATTAACACTCCACAGAGTAACCTTGGTGAATACTCTTATATTCCTTGGATGGACTATTTTGCATTTTCCATAGGCACTCAAAGGATTCAGAGGGAGATCAAGCCCCACCAGTACCATGGTGACCAGCTTGATAATATATCTTTTGAATTGCCCTCCTTGTTTTCCATATCCATCCTTCCCAGGTTCCCAGTTCTGTTCCCCAAGATTTCATCCCAGAATAAGCTACCTTCCATTCTTAGACTCTGCTTTTGGGAGAAAACAAGAAAAGATAGTCACAGTATATAAAGTAAATATCACATTAACTTTGATATATTGATACATTATCCCAGTTTTACTAATAAGATCACTGAGACACAGCTTTATATAACTTGTCTAGTAAGTGGATTATGTTTTCTGATTAAGAACTTTAGTGATTACCACATATCAATTTACTTAAAATACAGAGTTAGTGGAAGGAATCTTTTAGTAACAAGCAACAAACCACCACCACCCCATTAAACTTGATTCATCATCAATGGAATGGAAGAGGAGAGAGTAAAGGTGCTGCAGTCATCTGAGAAATGGAGGAAGGATACAAATTTTCTTTTAAATTTAAAGAGTAATTAGGTATAGTACAGACAATTTAACTCAAATAACAACCTTTTATTGGATATCTGTCTTGTGAGTTCATTACTACAGATTTTGCATTCATGGCAGGCCAGCTTAAACTGTCCCTCACCCAAACCACCTGACCAAAATGATCACGTTTACCTATGTTTTATGAGCTCTCTTAGGCATCTTGCATCCCCAACAGGCTCCATATTCTCCATAGTTGTGTCTCTGTGCTTGGAATATATTTCTATGCTCAATCTCATATACATTTGATACTCTATCTCTGTATTCTATCCAGCATTCCTGAAGTCTGTATCCATTGGACTGAGTATATCTTTTGACACATTTCCCTGATACCATCCAATTTGGGAAGATACCGTAAAATTTTGAAGTGGACTCTGTTGAGAATTTTTTGAATACATGCCATGCTTCATGAGGAATTTCTGGTCACTGAATCAGACATGCATTTGGGTCCCTTTTTGCTGGCTGCTCTTATTAAAGAGTAAATGCTTTTTTGATTCTTGAATAATGCAGACTCTGCTGTATAGAACACGGAGTAGAACGAATTTCAGGCACTTTTTAGTAATGGAATGACAGTTATTTATTATCATTTTCCTCTCTGCACTTCACTGCCAGTAGTTGTGGCTCAATATCATCTGTTATTGTTGTCATCAGTGGCAAATGCCACTGGGCATTGTAAAGGTGTATAACCAACAAATAATGATTTAGAGTCCATGGTCAATGAGAGTGAAATACTAAAAGACCAATAGTGCATGCCTTATGAAGTAGCAGAGGAACAGAAGTGGAAATTAGTGATTATCTTAATTATTAAACACGGATACTCACTGGACCAATACTGTGATTATATCCAGTAATCAGGCATTCCACAGTGATATAGAGTGTGATTTTGCTGTAGATTTATAGAACATTCCTTAAAGCTCTAATTGTTTATTCTGTTCATGTTCTTACCAAGTATGAAATAGAAATCTGTTATCTTAAAAACTCTAATTTGAAAGAGACATGAAAATAGACTCCTGTTAAGATCATCAAATTCCCAAACTTACTGATAAGATGACTTTTTGGTAAGTCCTAAAAGCTTTCTAAAAGATTATACTAAATACATGCTAACTCATCATTTCTATTTAAACAAGAGTGCCAGTTATCATTTAACATTTACAGCTTACAGAATGTTTCCCAGTTGGTGTCTTATTTCACAAAAGCCTTGTTTTTTTTTTTCTCCTTGATTTTACTAATTAGGGAATTTAACTCAAAGAAGTTCAATAGTTTGTGCAAATCATGTCAACTGGAACCAAATCCCAGGTCTTCTGGCACAAACCACTCTCTTTCCAGTACAGCCCAGCAAATTTGGGTAGAATCTTAGCATCCCATAAGATCTCATTGCCCTCCTATTGTTACAGTCAGGATAATGGAGTTGATATCATAAGTCCTCTACTAGAAAAATGACTTTTGAAACTGAAGACTATAAACCTAAGTATCAAATCTGCTTACGTCTCACAAGTTTCAAAATGTCTCAACATTACAATCTTCCGTTAATAACCAAATCATTTTGTTGATTACCATTTGGAAACTACATGGTGATGTCTGGACAGTCATCCCTGGTGGCTTGACAGTCTCCCTGGTGGATCACTTCACCTTGAAGAAATGGAGTATTAATCAGACAGAGTCAGACAGTGTCAGACCTTGTAGGACAACAATCCTGGGTCTCCAAGCACAGAATCCAGAAACCTCAGTCTCTTATCACAATGGCCTCTGTGATATTTCAATCCAGGGAGTATTTTGATTTCTAGATTTCCACCCTCCCTCTCATTTACTGTCTGCAATAGGGGCAGCAGTAACAAGGGGCTCCCAGGAAATAAATAGTGTCAGCAGGGTGATGGCTAAAAATATGTTTCCCATGCCTACCTGAAGGACAACTGTGGTTTTAGAGAGATTTAGTAGAACAGATTGCAAGAGAGTTTTGCGAGTGGAATGGGTGAGCAAGTGGCTGATCTCCACTAGCATTGCCTTATAATGTACAGATGTATGAACTTGGGAGTTATATAAGCCTTGATTCAAATCTGGGTTCTACCCATTACTATCCATATGACACTGAACACATTATTTACATTTCTAACTGTTTTCTCACCTGTAAAATTGTGATAATAGTATCTCTTATCTAGATAATACTATCCAGATAATAGTATCTATTTTCTTGTGTTTCTTGAACATTAAACTAGGTACATGAAAAATCAGTTCAGTTCCTGGCACATAGGAAGTGATCAATACATTGTGATTTTTCTAAAAAAAATGAATTTCATGATAAATGTAGATTTGTGTGGTAGTATTATGCTTTGGCTTCCTTTTGAGTAGCTCAAGAAGCTTCATCAAGGCAAGTCTCAGTCTTCTAGTATGAGACTCCTTTGGTTTCTTGGTTTTGTGGTGTGAAACATTTTGACATGCTGGAAATTCTATTACCAAAGTCCTTTGAAGGAGTTTTTTTTCCTCAGGAGAAGGACTTATCAGAAACTGCTTTATCAGGTTAGAAGGAAGATGGCATTAATGTGATTTTTAATGATCCTGGCACTTTCATGTACATCTAATTCACATACCTCATGTACAACTGAAATAGCGATCACAAAACAACAACAACAACAACAACAACAAAAACAAAAAACAACTCTTGATAGTAGGATAAAGCAGAGAATTTGACCCAATAATTGTCAAGTTCTTATTTTGTTCATTATTGAATGGCTGGCCCTGCATTGTGAGGTTTTGTTTTGTTTTGTTTTGTTTTGTTTTGTTGTTTTCTTTGTGGAATTTTGGTACTGTGGTTATCTGTTGTTTCTTCTCTCTCTCACAGTCCTCATTTATCTTCATCAAATTATATAAGGCTTAATTTCCAAAGTTTGTGGTACGTAGGCAAAAACAAAAGAAAAAGAAAATTCATCCTGATATTTATAGGATGCACGTTAATATCAGTTTTGCAAGGAGTCACTTAAAACTGCCTTTTATTGAGTGAAATGTTGCCATTTGCAACGACATGGATAGATCCAAAGAGTGTAAGGCTAAGTGAAATAAGTTGGTCAGAGAAAGACAAATATCATATGATTTCACTCATATATGGAATTTAAGAAACAAAGCAAATGAACAAAATTATAAAAGATAAAACCAGAAAACAATCTCTTAACTATAGAGAACAAACTGATGGTTATCATAGGGGAGTGAAATAGGTGAAAGGGGATTAAGAGTACACTTATCTTGATGGCACTGAATAATGGAGAGAATTGTTTAGTCACTCTATTGTACAACTGAAACTAATATAACACTGTATGTTAACTATACTGGAATTAAATTAAAAAATGAAATAAAATTGCCGTTTATTTCTCTATTCCTTAGAACATATGTCCTAGTGATTCTTTCCTCTGCCTATACAGCTCGAAAGCCAATAGGTCTCAAAAAAATAAAAGATTTTGTTCTGTCTCGCACAATTTAAACTTTGATCATACTGTCTTGTAGATGAAGAGTGAAAAAGGGAACTCATTTAACATTACTGACCAAAGCCAGGTTTTCTTTTTTTAATGTTTATTTGTTTTTGAGAGAGAGAGAGAGAGAGAGAGAGACAGCGCACAAGTGAGGCAGGGCAGAGAGACAGGGGGCAGAGGATCTCAAGCGAGCTCTGATGCGGGACTCAAACTCATGAACTGTAAGATAGTGACCTGAGCCGAAGTCATATGCTCAACCAGCTGAGCCATCCAGGCATCCCATCAAGGCCAGATTTTTATTTGCAAGTACTTGAAGCTGTCGTCTCTAAGTGCTGAAATTCAGTTTAGTGACCATAACATTAAAAACAAAACTCTTAAAGATTTATAATTTCTTTTTTTTTTAAATTTTTTTCAACGTTTATTTATTTTTTGGGACAGAGAGAGACAGAGCATGAACGGGCGAGGGGCAGAGAGAGAGGGAGACACAGAATCGGAAACAGGCTCCAGGCTCTGAGCCATCAGCCCAGAGCTCGACGCGGGGCTCGAACTCACGGACCACGAGATCGTGACCTGGCTGAAGTAGGACGCTTAACCGACTGTGCCACCCAGGCGCCCCAAGATTTATAATTTCAATTGTAGTCAGAGCATATTTCAGCAAAAAATTATACCACCTTTTTGAAGATAGATTATTCACCATATTTACTGTTGACCCAAAAATAAAGACAGCATAACATGTAGTCTTTGATTAAGATTTGTCATATTTTGAATGTTATATTCCCTTAAAAGCGTATAACTTGTAAATCTGCTCTGTCTTAAAGAATATCTTTGAGAACATTGATTCTATATAAGTTCTATACATAGAAGAAAATTAGGACAGAAATAAGAACAGTTGCCTAGGTTACTGGACACAGCCTCAAAACGTCAATGCAGCAAATGAATTGGAGCATATCAAATTTTAAAATATAGAAGATGTTTCTTGGGGTAAAAAAATAGCCATGTACACTCTAACTTCATGTTGGTGATTAGGAGAATGTCCTCCTTGCTGCTTTTTTAAAATGCAGCAAGCTGAATATTCTCCATCATAACAATAGAAAAATTCCCATGAATGGGTGGTTTATTTTAAAAATTGGAAGCATTTTAATAGGCTCCATTTATTTTCAGAATACACTCTCAATAACTCAAGCTTATACTAAATTAACATACAAAATATGGTAAGACACGACCTCATTACCTTTTTCATGATATAATTTGGTTTAGGTTACTATGAAAAACACAACTTGCATAAGCCTGGATGAAATTACATTATTCAAGCAGCACTACACTAGGCAGTGCGTTTTCTCTTCATTGGCTTCTTTAATTTCTATTGTGTACTTGGCAGTAACTCTGCTTTCCCGTCTCTCTGGGTAACGATTCTCAGTGCTTCATGGTTTCCTCTTCCTCTATCCACTTTGCAAACATTAGGGTTCACTGAAGTTCTGATCTAAGCCCTCTAGTCCTCCAATTCTTCCCACTTTTCCTGAACACTCTCATAGAGTCCCAAGATTTCAAATGTCTTACATAGGTAAGTGAATGTAGCCACATCCTATCTCATGAGCTCTGGCTACTTACATTGCAGGCCTGTGGTTTCCTCTCCTCTCATGGCTTATAGGCTCCTGTGGCACTCACTGTTCCCAAGCCTGAATGCATCACCTTATCCCACGAATCTCCTTTAACTCCTATACCCCTTATAACACTTCTGTACTTTGGGTCTAACACATCTGAACCTGGGAATATATTTTTTTTACTCCCTTCCACAGCTAGTCATACACCACATTCAAGCTTTACTATCTTCTAAATATTTTCAGAACTTGTCTGTTTTTTAACTACCTCTACTATCACTACTTTCAAAGAAAATTTCACACGGGGAAAAATTGAACAGGAAGGGAAGACTTTATTCAAGGCTATTGCAGTAGGGGAGAGAGACCAGAACTTTGTCTGAATTCAACTCTCCTAGAACAAAGAGCTGAAAGTTTTTCAGAGATGGGGTAACAGAGATTGTAGTCCATTCATTTTTGCTAATTGGCTTTACCCAAAGGAAAAGTGAATTTTTTTTTTCTGTCTTCATGACAGCAGGTACTTATACACCTTGGAGCAAGTTGCCCTCTAAACTTAGGTAGCCGCCCTCCCACAGAGCCTGGGAGGTAGAGGCTCTATCTTCCTTGACAATTGCATTTCAAAGGGATAACTCCCTGGTTTTTGAGAAAGACATTCCTTGTTTGTAAAGCTGTTGAGAAGCATTTAGAAATATTTACTTGCATCTTAAAAATGCAAAGAAAGAATTTACAATTACAAGTTTTGTAATTGTCGTTAAGAAAAGGGAGGTCAGGTGCCTAGAGTTGGAAAGAAGCCTGTCTAAAATTTAGTCAAGCTGAGGATAATGTTAACGCCATCTGGGTCACTATCTTAGTTTAGGTCCTAGATTTTCTTTAGAGGGCTCCTAAATTGTCTCCTGCCTTTAGTAAACTTCCATTCTCTCACTTGAACTTGAGATCATATTTCTAAAGCGCTAAATCTGTCATCTATCACCACGCGTAAAACCCCTTCAAGGTGTCAGTGTCTCCCCTTGCCCTTAGCATGAAATCTGGTCCTTTAATGCCCTATGTAAGAGAACCAGGTTCTGCTCCCCGCCTCATATTTCACACTTTCTCTCCCACCCCTCCCTGTATATGGAAGTCTTCCTTCCTATAAGCACCAGGCTCTCCCTCACATCTCTCTCTGAGGCATACAATTCCCTCAACTCCCCATCCTCCTTCTCTTTGCCAATAAATACCTGTTCATCATTACAATTCCGGATTAACCTAGACTTCACTAATACAAATCTAAGTGTAGTTTCCTTCCAATATTCAGGCCTGAATCTGAATGTAACACATGGAGATTCCCATATCATGACATTCATTGTTCATGCATAATTTCTTACATAATGGCTTTTCTTCTCCACTCATTAAACCTCACTAAACCTCATTAGTGCAGGGAACATGGTTTTAGTCTCATTTAGTGTTCTGTTTACAGAACATCACACACTGGCTGGTACAGGTATATGAGAGAGCATGAAGAGAACCTTCCTTTGGTAAGACACCTTGCCTCAAATCTATACTAGTTCCTCAATATTTTGACCCTAGGGGATTTCATTAATTTCTTTCTTGCTCTTTCTTCCAATGCTTGTACCTACTTGTGCCAGATAAATCTTACTGTAAATTGCTAGGTCACTACTCTGAAATATTCAGTGGCTCTCTACTACTTAGTTCCTGCTAGCATAAACATTAATTGCTCTGCCTTTTTTTGCTAAAGTCCTTTACAGTGCCCCCTTGTTCCTGGCTCTATAAAGCATACAAATCCAAAAACCTGTTTTTTATTTGTGGAAATGATTCTTGTGTTCCTGATCATTAGGGCTATCCCTGAGGCTGTGTTTGTGATCTTTTCCACGTCTGAATTGTCAACCTTTTGTTTTTTTTATTCCCTCCAATACAAAAGTTTTTCAAGATGAACTCAACTCCCTTTATTTCCATGAAGTTTTCTTTACACTTAGTCCTTTTGATTTAATGATACAAAACCTTCTGCTGACAGACCATCTAAAGGACAGATTACTTACTCCTTTTGGGATTTTTAAAAATTTTTATTTATTTTTGAGAGAGAGAGGGAGAGAGATAGAGAAAAAGAGAGAGAGGGGTCAAGAGAGAGGGTAACAGAGGATCTGAAGCAAGCAAACCGTGCTGACAGCAGCAAACCTAATGTGGGGATCAAACTCATGAACTGTGGCAAACTCACTAACTGTGAGATCATGACCTGAGCCAAAGTCGGATGCTCAACCAACTGAGCCACCCAGGCACCCTGTCCTTTTGGATTTTTACATGCTAAGGTCACTATGCTGTATTTCTATTTATCATGAAGTAGTGTACCTGAACAGTGTCACCTTTTTTCTTATTCAAATTCTTTACTCAAATTGAGATTTAGTATCATTCCATTGATTAAAGAAGTTGGTGTCTAAAAATCTGGGCAAAGAAAATTAAGTTTAAAACATTGCGTATTATTTTATCCCAATATTCTTACAGTAGAATTCTGTTAATAAATACATCTTGAGATTTCAATCCAAGTATAATTGTTGACAAATATCTAAACATTTATCAAATAATGGAATTATATTAAAATACATATATTTTCACCCTGCCTTGATTTCTGGGAAATTCCAAGTTAAAATTAATGCCTAGTAACTAATATTAAATGCCTGGTATATCTGTCTCTGTTCCTATTCAAGTGTCTTATTTTTTTAAAAAATAATTAATCTCAAATACAAATTCTACTTAATAATATTTAAAAGATATCATTTTATTACCTTTTATTATCATTCTTGTCACCAATGAGGTAATATATTTTAGAGTGAGAGGAGGAAGTAAGTATATCCAGTGTAGGGGCACCTGGCTGGCTCAGTGTGTGACTCATGATCTCAGGGTCCTGAGTTTAAGCCCCACACTGGACACAGAGTTCACTTAAAAAAAAGTATATCCAGTATTACATCTTTTTACTGTAATTACAATGTCTATAATTTAAGACTAAATCTCTTCACTATTTTATTTAACTATAGAGTTGAACCTTGGGCTTTATAAATGTACATATCCTATTTTTTAACATTATTGAATAACCCAAAAATGTATGTCTGGAGTTATTTATAAGGCCACAGGAATTTAAGTGATATATTGTGATATTTATATGTGACTTACTTGCTAGTTACTGAAATAAGCCTTCCACCAAGCTTTAAATAGAGTGTTTTCTACTCATTGATGAATTCACAGCAGGGGAAATAGCAAGTAGAAATGCCTTGGAGGCAAATGTTAGTGAGGCAAGAGGAGATCTGACACTAAAAAGGAAGGCTGATCTTGTAAGGAACATAAACCGTTGCAAGAAATTTACTGTTATTTTGAGTAGGATGGGAAGTGAGCAGAGGGCTTTGAGCCAGAGAGTGACATGATATGACTTATGCTTTAAAGGGTCATTCTGAATGCTGTATTGAAAACAGTCTGAGAAGTGGTACAGGAGGAAGCAGGAATGTAGAATGCCATTGCTGTTATCTGGGTGAGAAATCATAGAGGCCGAGAAAGGGTTTTAGAAATGGAGAAGCTGAGAGTTGTTGATTGAGCGAGCATATATGGCAGTGGTGAGTTAACCGAATGTGGTGAAGAATTAGATACTGAGTATGAGAGAGAGAAAAGAGTCAAGGACAGCACACCATTTTTGGCTTGAGAACTGGGAATGTGGACTTGCCACTTGCGTGGCTATGGGAGAGAATGAATTGAGCATACTGGAGATGGTAGGAGATGAGAAATTAATTTTACATATGTCGTGTCTAAAATGTCTATTAGACTACCAAATGAAGAAGTCAGGTAGGCGGATTTGAAATTTATAAAGTAGAGTGGAAGTCCCCTCACATGCATAGCTTTATATTACAGCTTTTTTTCAAAATTTTATTTATTGACTTTGAGAGAGAGAGAGAGAGAGAGAGAGAGAGAGAGAGAGAGACTGAGCAAGGGAGGGGCAGAGAGAGAGAGAGAGGGAGAGAGAGGGAATCCCAGACAGGCTCTACACCAGTAGTGCTGAGCTGGCGGCAGGGCTCAAACTCACAAACTGGAAGATCATGACCTAAGCCAAAACCAAGAGTTCATCACTTAACTGACTGAGCCACCCTGGTGCACCTATATTATAATTTTATAATCTATTCTGACATTGAAGTGTTATATATTACATGGTGACATTTTTTTTTTTTACTCTCAAATAAATTGATATATTAACTTTAGGTCTAGTTTCCTTCTAGTTTCAGATGTCATGCCCCCCACATCTCCTCTTCTGACACACTTGCTCTTCCGAATGTCAAAATCTTTGGAAGGCCACCACTAATTCCCCTGCTTAAAACTGCAACACCATTCCTAACCCACATATAAACCTCTTCACCTCTCTTTTTTATTTTCCTCCATAGTACTTCTTTCACTGTCTGACATACAACATATATACTTGTTTGTTTTGTCATGTACTGGATAGTGAATTCAATGATAGCTACAACTTTAATCTTTATTTCTCCCTTTTATATATTCCCCATACTTAAAACAGTATTGGGCACATAGTAAATAGGCTGTAAATATTTACTAAATGAATGAATGAATGAATGAATGAATGAGTGAGTGATGTTGACCATAAATGTCCTTTGGGAATAGGAACATGCACGGAAAATTTGGGGGAGGGATGTTGTCTTAGATACAGCATTTGTATCTAACCAATTACTTGCCTACAAAAATAAATGGGAGGGGCACCTGGGTGGCTCAGTCAGTTAAGTGTCTGACTCTTGACTTTGGTTCAGGTCATGATCTCACAGTTTGTGAGTTCAAACCCCACGTTAGGCTCTGCGCTGACAGTGGGGAGTCTACCTGGGATTCTCTCTCTCCTTCTCTCTCTGCCCCTTCCCCAGTTGTTCTCTCTCTCTCTCTCTCTCTCTCTCTCTCTCTCTTTCTTTCAAAAGTAGTAATACTAAAAAAAATGAAAAAAATCAGATAATTATAATTTTTTTGAAAATAATGTTTTAGTAAAGAATTACCCATATGACAGTCATTTGGAAAAATCTTCTGAAGCGAAAGTATTTAAGTGATTCTCTGCCCTTGTCCAGTTTGGAGGTGTTTGTGATGGACACCTGGCTTCCAAGTTTTGCCCTTACTTCCCATTCTCTGAATTATTCTCATTAAAAAAGTTGTATTTCTTTAATGGTGAAAATTTAACATTTATAAAGTAAATAATTTTGAATCATTTGTCTCTGGTAAAATATGAAATATGTGCTTACTTCTTTTCCTATTAAGGACAATGTGTATCAAGTAATGGTTAAGGTAGTCAAAAAAAAAAGAGCTGAAAATAAATTATTCTTTTAAAAAATCCTCTGATAGTCTAAAAAATACCTTTGTACACTGAAATTACCAGAGTCCAAGTCTAGACTTTTATATATGGGTATTTTTAATCAGTGATTGACTATTAATATGCATTTATTTTTTTAGAAGTATGAACATGTGTTTCTTTTAATGAGTTGCATAGGTGGAAACACTATATATATCTAAGGTTTGGTTAAAATCCTGTGTAAATAAGAATGGATAGAGAACATAAAAATTTCCCTCAGAGTGGAGTCATCCACTCTATAAAGCTCATGTACTTAAAGGAAGTAGGGATTTTTATTCAAGTATTCAAGTATAATTAGCATACAGACAGTATACGTATATAACATAACTTATAGTGTTTTATTAGTTTCAGTTGTACAATACAATGATTCAGTAATTCTGTACATTTCTCAGAGATCATCAAAATAAATGTACTCTAAATTCCCTTTATCTATTTCACCTTATCCCCCCCTCCACCTCTCCTCTGGCAATTACCAATTTGTTCTCCATATTTAAGAGTTTGTTTTTTTTTGTTTGTCTCTCTTTTTTCTTTGTTTATTTGTTTTGTTTCTTAAAGTCCACATATGAATGAAATCCTATGGTGTCTGTCTTTTTCTGACTTACTTCACTTAGCATTGTATATACCCCCTTTATTTATTGCAGCATTATTTATAATAGCTAATTCTGGAAGCAGCCCAGTTGTCTGTCAATAGATGAATGGGTACAGAAGATGTGGTCTGTATATACAATGGAATAATTAATCAGCCATAAAGAAGATTAAAGCTTTGCCAACTGCAACAACATGGATGGACTTAGAGAAAAAGGGACTTTATAAAGTCATACCTGGACATGTCTCCCCATGTCTGATTCTAAGATAATTGAAAAAAAAGAGAGCAAAATTTTTGGAGTTAGACTCCCAAGTTTGAATCCTGTTTCTGACACTTACAGCTGTTGACATTCAGCAAGTTACCTGTTGATCTCAGTTTGCTTATTTTTAAAATAGAACTACTCACACCATAGGATTATTGTGAAGCTTATGAGTTAATATTTGTAAGGAGTAGCGCATAGTTAAGTGATAAAACTTAAGTGACCCCCTGTCATGATGATCATTACCACCAATACCACGATTACTGCTCTCATCATCATCATCATCATCATCATCATCATCATCTTCATCATCATTTGTGAATGGTTTCACATTTATAACCTTTCTGTTAATTCCTCAGATTGGCAATATTCACTTTCCTGATTCGTCCTCTTCAAATTTTTTGGAACACTTGGTGGACAGCCAATCTGATTGACTAAGCCAAATAAATTCCTTCCTATTTGTAAAGCCCTTTGCATAGGATTTTTTTCATGGGTTAATTTGTGGATGGGTGACCTTTGTGTCAGATACCTGCACTTGCCCAGTTTTACACTGAAGCTGAAAACAAAAGGAACTCTATGTTGTTTCCTAGCATAGAAAATTACAACAGGAGCAATCTCAGGTTATTAGGGGACATTGGGTGTGTTGGATGTTAAGATAGGCACACAAAGCATAATGTTACAAAAAATCAATGCCAGACTGTTCCCAGGGAACTAAGAGTCATCTGTATCCAAGAAATGTCCAGAAAGCACTTGCTTGTATGATTCATGGTCCTCGGTTACTTAGAGCTTGTAATCTAAGACAGGGCATTTGGAATGTAAAAAAGGAATATGTGGTCCACAAAACAGAAATGTGAAGACATCACAACTTGGCTGATAAAATATTCACATTCCACACTAATAAAGGCAAGTACATAGAACAAGTAGGAAATCTGAGTAAATTCTAGAAGTCTATAACTTGAGAATACACAGCAACTCTCTATCCAGGCTGTGTAGATAAGGAGAGACACTCAAACTTTTCCTTATCACTCCAGGGGATTTTTAGGTAAAGTGTAAATTATGTATTTTCAAAGCAACAATTGAATAGAAGATTTTTATACCTTTGTTCTCCAGCTACCATCAGCCCATCTTTGAAATTAAAAGTGACAGATTTTTAATCTTCTCTCTTCTCTCTTAGACTTAATTAGAGATAAGGTGTCCAAACCCCTTTTACAGCAAAATCCAGTGTACAGGGAGAATAAAGAACCTCGGTGGAAACAAAGTGCTTTACAGTGTCAATTGACTTGAAGTTTAAAACTTTAAAAGAAAGAAAAATCCTCTAAAATTAGCAAGAAGACATAGTTACCTTTTTTAAAAGTTTATTTATTTATTTTGAGAGACAGAGGGAGTGCAAAGGTGGGGAGGGGCGGAGAGCAAGGGAAAGAATCCCAAGCAGGCTCCTCTGTCAGCATAGAACCCCACGGGGGATTGCATCTCACAAACTGTGAGATCATGACGTGAGTTGAAACCAAGAGTCGGTCACTTAACCAACTGAGCCACCCAGGTACTCCAGACATATTTACCGTTTTAAGTTCTTATTAAAACTGTGAATGACACTGATCTTTGGCTTTCTGATGGAACTTTAAAGTTTTATGTATTACTAAAATTGACTTTGATGATGTCAATTTTTAATTCCTCCATGTCCTGCTGTGCTAAAATTGCATATCTATTCCTTTGTCATAGATATATGTCTTTGAATAAACATGTTATTTTTACAGCCTATTAAGTTAATACAAAAGTTTATATTTAAAATTAGTTAAATGTGACTCTTGGGAGACCATGATCATAGAGTTGGCATCTAAAATATACTATAGGGAAGTTGGAATTAGCACAGCCTTCCATGGAGGAGTCAGTAGGACAAGAAAATATATTCCTATTTTTAAAAAATTCCAAATTTATTTTCAAAAGTTGCATCTTTTATCTGTAACATATATGGGTATGCCCTGGTGTATTATAGTCACCTACTCTGCTGATGATGAAAATAATAGAAGTGGCAGCAACAACCTAACAATTATTTACCAAATGCTTAATATGTAGCGGGTACTTTAAATTTGTTAAATGTCTCCACAACCACCCTTTGAAGTATATATTAATATCCTCACTTCAAAAATATAGAAAAAGAGACACACGGTTATGTAAGTACCAAGTATCACGTAGTGCGAGGTAATAGACTTGAAATTGATTGAGATGTGCCTGCTTCAAAGACCTGCATGTTTTCCTGTTGTTCCATTGCCCCACATAGCCACCCTTCCTACAGACCAGGCTTTAGATGGGACCACTTGAACAAAATCAATCTGCATACTGGCAAAAAAGTGCTACATTTATGGGAGACTAGGATTCATATGAGAATTTGACTTTAAAATCCCAATCAAAATGGCAGGTAACTTCATTTTGAAATTCAACTTGATGGAAGCAGAATCAGGGCTGTTATTACACCTGCTGTCCACATCCATTTGCTTGCAATTGTATAGCCACGAGATTAGTGTACTTCCAATAACATGACAAAGCTAATAAGTACTGTTACTAAAATTTCTTAAAATTATATAAAATGATGGGGTACCTGGCTGGCTCAGTTGGTAGAGCTTGAGACTCTTGATCTTGAGGGGTTGTGAGTTCAAGCCCCACATTAGGCATGGAAACTATTTTTAAAAATAATGATTTAAGATTATATAAAATGGGATGATGGGGGCACCTGGGTGGCTCAGCTGGTTGAGCGTGCGACTTTGGCTCAGGTCATGATCTCCCAGTTTGTGGGTTCGAGCCCCACGTCGGGCTCTGTGTTGACAGCTCAGAGCCTGGATCCTGCTTCAGATTCCGTCTCATTCTCTCTCTTCCCCTCCCCTGATCACTCTCTGTCTCTGTCTCTCAAAAATAAATAAATGCAAAAAAAAAAAATTAAAAAAAAGTAAAATGGGATGATGGAGAACAGGGATTCCATTTCCAGAGGGTAGTTTCTTTTTTTTTTTAATACGAAATTTATTGTCAATTTGGTTTCCATACAACATCCAGTGCTCATTCCAACAGGTGCCCTCCTCAATACCCATCACCCACTCTCCCCTCCCTCCCACCCCCATCAACCCTCAGATTGTTCTCAGTTTTTAAGAGTCTCTTATGTTTTGGCTCCCTCCCTAAGTTTTTTTTTTTTTTTCTTCCTTCTCCTCCCCCATGGTCTTCTATTAAGTTTCTCAGGATCCACTTAAGATGGAAACATATGGCATCTGTCTTTCTCTGTATGACTCATTTCACTTAGCATAACACTCTCCAGCCCCATCCACGTTGCTACAAAAGGCCATATTTCATTCTTTCTCATTGCCACATAGTATTCCATTGGGCAGAGGGTAGTTTCTAAAGCCATGAAGAACTCCTTTTATTCTGTTTGCTTTTATTTTTATAAAAGGCACCAACAGGTAAACAAAAGGGCACTGGCTTTAGAGTCATTATTGCTTGATTCCTTTTGCTAATAACTATATGACCCTTAGTAATTTATTTATTTCTCTGAGACCTTTTCCCCTTCTATATCAATTTAGACAATACATACCTTGAAGTATTATAGTTGGAAAGAATGTGTGTAAAGGATCTAGTACAGTGATAGAAACATAATAGGCACCTAACACATAGTTTTATTCATGTATTGTGTTTATAAAATACAACAATGTCTAATCATAAGGGACTCACATCTTGTGTGGTGAATTAAGTATGAGTCCTCTAAGTTAAGGTGAACCAGAGTAGGTTAAAAAAAAAGTTTATGTTTTAATTTGCAGGAAGGAATAGAGAAACGGGCATAAAGAATAAAAAATGAAAGAGGAGGGAAGGAAGGAAAGAAGGAAGGAAAGAAGGAAAGGGATGTTATCTTGAGGTAGGGAAAACCCTCTATTTATCAGGAGTGATAGTGTGCAATAAACTGAAAAATGTAACTAACACAATGTGTACTAGATAAAAAGAGTAAATATTTATTTTTGTGACCTCGGGATGATAAAGAACTCTCTATGATACCAAACACAGAAAAGCAAAGGAGAAAGCAGGCAAACTTTTCTCCTGATAACACACAAAAAAATAAATGAAAACAAACAAAGCCCAAGATTAAGGCTGAAAAACTGTTAAAATACATCAATTTGGAGAGCTAATGATCACAATTTACGTAAGAAAATGTTTATATATAAACAGATTTTCACCAATGAGAAAAAAAAAATGACTCCATTTCCACCACCTTACCTCCTGCCAACAGAAAAATGGGTGTAGGACCGGAAGAAGGTAGTCACAAAACAGACACGTGCATTTCCAATGAACATGTACATAGTTGCTCCCTCTCATCAGATTACACACACGCAAATGCAAACAGCAATGAAATACTGTCTTCTAACATATTTGCAAAAGTAAAAGATTGTTGATCTTCACTGTCAGAAAACTTTTTTTGGAACGTGGACACTTATACACAGTTTGTAGGGATATTAATTGGGGTAAACTTTTTGAAGAAAAATTGAAAAGTATGCACGGCAAGGCTTTATAAGAGTGTTTCCTCTTTGTCTTTAAGAATTCTTCCTCCAGGGGCGCCTGGGTGGCGCAGTCGGTTAAACGTCCGACTTCAGCCAGGTCACGATCTCGCGGTCCGTGAGTTCGAGCCCCGCGTCGGCTCTGGGCTGATGGCTCAGAGCCTGGAGCCTGTTTCCGATTCTGTGTCTCCCTCTCTCTCTGCCCCCTCCCCTGTTCACGCTCTGTCTCTCTCTGTCCCAAAAATAAATAAATGTTGAAAAAAAAAAGTTAAAAAAAAAAAAAAAAAGAATTCTTCCTCCAGATACATTTGCAGAGATGTACAAAAATATCACTGCCTACTCAATACACATAAATATATGCACAGAGACATATGAACATAGATACCTACCTGCCTCTGTGTGTGTGTGTGTGTGTGTGTGTGTGTGTGTGTATGGAAAATACCTGATAACCACTGAAAACTTGGAAAGAGATGATACTGGAGCTATACAATGAAATAAAATATTTAACGAGATGAAGCTACATTTTACAGACATTGAAATACCATATATTGAGTTTTAAAAATAAGAAATAACAGAACCATATATATACTGTGATCCGTTTTTGTAATATAATTTGTAAAAATAATCACATATATATGTAGTATTCAAGGACAACCACTACAATATCACTTTCAAATCTTTGGTGTATAAAACAGTATGCTGTAAATATACAAGTACTATGTATGAAAGTACACAGACAAAAAGAATTCCACCATACTATTTATGCATAACTTTATATACCCATATGGTCCAAATAAATTTTAGGAAAAAAATAGCTACCTATAGTTTTACTATTCAGAGAAAAACCATGGTTATAAATTCATTCCACAAACTAATAAACACATGGAATCTGTGTTAAAGTACTAGAACTCTAGTTAGTGACTAATTTTTCAGTCTGGTCCTAAATGATAGTGTAGAACTTCACCACTGCAAGTCTGTTGCAGAGTTATTATTAAAAATGGTAAGGTGAAACCAAAATAAAAGTCGAAAGACAGACTAACACACCAGATATTGTTACTGGTGGGAGAGTTTGCATTTTGTGAATGGTCTTGGTTCTTGGATTTCCCACAAAAGATTTACATGAGGATCCATGCCTGAATAAATACAGCCAGAAGGAAGGTACCAAGCACAAAGCAGGTTATTAAGGACAGTATACTCTCAAAATGGGAGAGCAGGCAGGGTCACAGGTGGCATTTGCACTGGGGTTAAGGGTGTCTTTTCCTTTTATGTTTGCATATGTTATGAGTCATGGCTATGGTGGTCTCTCACTGAGGTTGTTTCCAATCATCACAGGACTCCTCCTGCTGGTTGGAAGGGAGGATTTTGAGTCCTACAATGTTCTTGTCATGGACATCTTCCTTCATGGGGAGGTGGTGGAAAGGTGGTGGTGGTATGAAAACCACAATGTAAATATCAAATAATGAAGCTATAGGTTACCCTGAGGCAGAGGTTGAAGAGGAGGGCACATGTTCTGAACCCTGTGGCTCTTAGTCTATCAACCTAGTGTACTGGAAGCCATAAGGCCAGCATGGTAAAAGTCACAAAGTCAGGATGTTGTGCCCTCAGTCTTCTAATATATCCCCTATTTATCACCACCTTTGCTTCCAGCTCATATCTAACTAACTATCAATATTACTGGCCCCATAATCTGGTTAGTACATCTGGGGAGCAGTCTGAGCCAGTGTCCACTGACCCTTGGCCAAAACATTAGGCCTGCTGTACTATCGAGATTCTGGATCAGATGATTTCTTATTGTGGGGGCTATCCATGCCCCGTAGGACCTTTAGCAGCATCTCTGGCTTCTACCCAGTTGAGGCCAGTAGCACCTTCACCCCAGTTGTGACAACCAAACATCCCAGGAGATTGCCAGTGAGATGGGGCTGAGAGGGTAGGGGCAAGGTGAAACCAATCATGGTACCAGCCATTCTTTCTTGGGAATATTTGTCCTTTTTCCATTTGGGTCCTCCCTAATTATTTTTATGTTAAAATATTCTTCTTCTTGGGGCGCCTGGGTGGCGCAGTCGGTTAAGCGTCCGACTTCAGCCAGGTCATGATCTCGCGGTCCATGAGTTCGAGCCCCACGTCAGGCTCTGGGCTGATGGCTCAGAGCCTGGAGCCTGTCTCCGATTCTGTGTCTTCCTCTCTCTCTGCCCCTCCCCCGTTCATGCTCTGTCTCTCTCTGTCCCAAAAATAAATAAACGTTGAAAAAAAATTAAAAAAAATATTCTTCTTCTTTTTAATGTTTATTTATTTATTATCAGAGAGAGTGCAAACAGAGAAGGGACAGAGAGAGAGAGAGAGAGAGAGTGAGAGAGAGACTCCCAAGCAGGCTCTACGTTGTCAACACAGAGGCCAAAGCGGAGCCGGATCACATGAACCCTGAGATCATGACCTGAGCTAAAATCAAGACTCAAATGCTTAACTGACTGAGCCACCCAGGCGTCTCAAAATTCTTCTTTCTTTAAAAAAAATTGATAGTGGTAGTGAATGGTAAGGTTTTATGTGTTAAAGTTTTTCTTCTCCCTTCTTTTTTGTTTTGAATGTGTGTGGGTGTGTATGGGTGTGTGTTTTATGACCTTACTTGGTAAAAGAGAATAATTTGAGACATATGTTTATCCCCCACTTTTTTTAAAATTTTGTGGGCCTGTGAAATCCCCTGTTTAAGTACCTTTAGAAAAAGAAAACAGTCTATCTCATCTTTTACTTTGAAAATGTTTCTAATTACTATAGATTTTCTTTGTGAGCTGTTTGTATTGAGGCTGCAACAGACATGGTATATATATCTTTTGCAAAGATTCCTGCAAACACCCTGGAGTTTTACCTTTGAAAGCTTAACTCATTGAGGCCTTAATTTTATTATCTGTTTGTGCTCATCCATAAGCACAGCTTTATCTATATTCTCAGTGCTAAGATAGGCTCATGTGTCAGATGCTGCCTCTTGAGCAGAGTCTCATTTTTAGTTCATGAATGGAATTTTACGTGGAAAAACCTTATATTCTGCTAAGTATCTTTCGGATCCAGATGTTTGCCTCTTGAAATTCACATTCAGAAGACAAGAAGAATTACGTTTTGTTTATTTAATTTCACTATGTGTTCTGACCATATGGATTTAATTTATACACAGTGAGTGGCTTGCTAGGGCTGCTGATGGGGGAAAGGTATTGCCGTTAACCCTCTGTTTTCATTGTTGCAACAGCAAAGAAATGTTTTTATACATTTTGAGTCTCAGGCACTAATTGTACCAGATTTTTACATAAATACTCATGTAAAATAATTTCTTTGGAAGTGCAACAAAAGAAAGGAATTAGATTGCTCTGAGTTGCACATGGAGGGAAGAGTCCTTTAATTGAGATCTGACAATGTAATTTAGCAGTCGATTTCAGAACATATCAGTCCTTGTGATATTTATTTGGAAAATTATGATACTATAGGCAGTGTTATGGGAAGCTTAAATATATAAAAATGAGCTGGTTGCTTTTAGCACTTAAACTTGAATTCTTTGAGAACTGCTTGAATAGTCAGAATAACATGCCAACATTGTGACTCTCTGGGAACACTCTTCCATATTTTCTCCTTTTTTTTTTCTTTATCATAATTAAAAAAAATGAAACAAGACAAGGTAAACAATCAGGTTATATTATAAATAAGGAGACAGATTATTCAAAATAGCATACTATTAACTCATTACACAGATAAACTATAATCTATTCCAGTATACATGAATTGAACTTTGAAAATTGCTCTTGGGGTGTCTGGGTGGCTCAGTCGGTTGAGTATCCAACTTCGGCTCAGGTCATGATCTCACAGCTCATGAGTTTGAGCCCCACATCAGGCTCTGTGTTGACAGCTCAGGGCCTGGAGTCTGCTTCGGATTCTGTGTCTCCCTCTCTCTTTGCCCCTAACCTACTCACATTCTGTCTCTGTTTCTCTCAAAAATAAATAAACATTAAAAAAAATTAAAAAAGAAAAAGAAAATTTCTCTGGTCCAAATGATTGGATGATAACTGGTGGAAATATACCAACACCAATTGTAAGTTTACTATACAGAAAACTCATGTTGAGACTAAAATGACTTGTAGACTTCCAATCTAGGCCAGGAAGTGAATGAGTTAAATTCACTTCAGCGCTTCTCAGTCAGGTAACATTTCTTGTCATTTATTTCCCCCCACAATTTATTTCTCGCTAATATAATCATTTTGTTAATAATAGTGAATAAAAATACAACGTTAAAATTTTGAAGTGAATATCTCATTTTATTCTTGTTTGGCAAATATTTTTAAACTTTGTGTATGTGTGTGTGTTCTTTTGAAATATCATAAAGCTCAATCTTGGAAAAAGGAACTAGTAGGAAAGATTCTTTTGTGAGTTCTTCAGAGTCAATTTATCACATATTGCCTCACTTTGTAAATTCACAAGGAAGGCTTTATCACTTTCCATTGGAAGATTTCTTAATGATTCTTACCCTTATCAGGTAGAGTCCAGAAAGTCTCTGGAGAACAATTCCTTATTAGTGCCCCAGTGTTCTGTCCTATAAAATCCCAAGGAAGCTTAGTTGGATTGTTATACATCATCTTAAATAAGTAAATACACGTAGGTAGATAGATGGATGTTAGATACATAACATTGAAACATGCCTTTGAAATGTACGTATGAAACTTGCCTCTCACAAATTGTTCCAAACATTTCCTTTTTTTTCTTCAAGTTTTTATTTAAATTCCAATTAATTAACATACAGTGTTCTGAGAAAACAGTTCAGACTTTACCTGGAGATTTATTAAATTAATCTTTAGCTTAAGGAGGCTTAGAGCAAATAGAAATATGCAGTGTGTATAAAAATAAAACATATTCAACTCATCAAGATGAGTTCTTTTTCTAAGAATGATCTTTTTTCTTAATTGCAAAAATTCTACTGAGAAAAATGTTTATTTAGGAAGCATCTACTATAGGCACTACCTTGACAGCCAATCACATTTATTTACTTACTAAATAAGCCTACATTTTTCTAGGTAACCCAGTATTAGAAATCAAATTCGGTTTCTGGTAAATTTCAAAACATTGGGCTGAGTGCAGGAGGATCAAAAACTAATACCATTGTAATGGAAGATCTATTCATGTGGGAATAATCTACAATTGTGCCTATTTTATGTAACATTGTAGCCAGGCACACTTGTGGAGCCTGTAATGCTACATTTTTGGAAAGTACATTTGGTCTCTTCTGAAGACAGTACCATTCTTAGTGTCAATCAGTTGGAGAAGTGGGCTCTCAGGGAACTGGAAAAGAAAAATCCTTTCTCTCTGGGACTTGGCCACCTATGGTTATATTTGGACACAATAACGTCCAACTGAGTGCCTGCATGGTAAGTAATAAATACTAAAATGGTTTCCACAATACAGAGGGTAAAAAATAATTAGGATGCAATAATGAGCCAGATTTTAGATGCCTTTTTACCAAGACCATATTACTCTGCATCTGCCATTATTTCGTTTGTAACACTTTGTGTAATGTGTTACGGTAAAACCTTGGTTTGTGAGCATAATTCATTCTGGAAACATGCTTTTAATCCAAAGCACTTGTGTATCAAGGCGAATTTCCCCATAAGAAATAATGGAAACTCAGATGATTCATTCCACAACCCAAAAATATTCATATAAAAATAATTATAATACTGTAATATAAAATAAAATAATAAAGAAAATATAAAATATAAAGAAAATAAATGAATTAACCCACACTTACCTTTGAAAACCTTCGTGGCTAGTATGAGGGACACAATAGGGAGGGTTATTGTGTAGGATGACTTTTACTATCACTAACGGAATCACTGCTGTCTATTGGCTCAGTGGAATCTTTTTCTGCACGGGGGCCATCGTATACACTCGCACAGATGTTGAGCACAGTACAGTATTAATAAACTCTTATCATAAGGGTGCCTGGGTGGCTCAGTTGGTTAGGTGTCCAACTTTGGCCCCAGTCATGATCTCATGGTTCGTGAGTTTGAGCCCCACATCGGACTTTCTGCTGTCAGCCTTCTTCAGATCCTCTATCCTCCCTCTCTCTTTGCCCCTCCTCACCTTATTCTCTCTATCTCTCAAAATAAATAAGCTTAAAAATAAAATAAACTCTTGTCATATACTGTATTTAATGTAACTGGCAATAAGGCAGTAGAGGAGAGGGTCTATATCTTCAGGCAGTCTGATTTAGAATGAAGCAAAGCATTCCTAAGCTTACTCTTGTACAGAAAAGCAAAGGACTGTCCACGGGTGCTTTGAAGTGACAAAACAATACACTAGTGCCAATTGTGGGCACTTTCCAACATTCTGAAAAATCACTGATTTCTGGCAAACACCGTAACCTGAGACCAAGCATCCAAGCATGGGAGATGATCACCCACAATCCCACAGCAAGAGAGAGAGAACCATTGGCTCAGTGGTGATCATGTGATGTTCAGTATCACATACTACTGGTATTGCAAGACAATGTCAGTTATGAAGTTAAAAATTTTTAGAAATGTTTACTTGTATTGCAGAACACTCACAGAACAAATTACTCACAATCCAGGGTTTTCCTGTATATATATGATTTGGTATCATGTTAGATGGCTGTGGTTAGTTAAAAAAATATATAGAAAAGTTGCAATTGTAGTACAGGTAATTTTCATATACTTTTCACCCAGTTTCTCCTAATGTTGACATCTTGCATAACTAAGGTTTATTTGTCAAAACCAAGAAATGAACATTGGTATTATACTACTAATTAGACTGTAGACTTCATCAATTTTTCCACTAATGTTCTTTTTTGTTCTACATTTAAAGCCAACATCCAACATTTGTGTTTAGCTGTCACATTTACTAGTCTCCTGTAGATTAGGACAATTCCTTATCCTTCCTTCTCTTTCATGATCTTGATATTTTTGAAGAATATCAGGTATTTTATAGAATGTCCCTTAATTTAGATTGTTTGATTTTTTTTTCTCATGATTATTTTAAGGTTATGCATTTTCAGAGGGGATACCTACCATAGAATTCATGTGACCTCAGTCCATCAAATCAGAGGTACAAGATGTCAGTAGATCACAATTCTGGTGATGCTGGCCTTTGTCACGTGGTTAAAGTAGTGGTTGTTGGCTTCCTCACCATTGTAAAGTACTGTTATTTTTTTCTTTGTAATTATTAAATATCTTGGGGAAAATGCTTTAAGACTATTCAAGTCTCATTTCTTCTCAAATATTTATCTACTAATTTTCATATTCATCACTGAATCTTGCCTCAGTTATTATATTGGTGTTTGTCTAACAGTGATTTTCTATTTTCTTTATTTCATCTGCATTTGTTAATTAGAACTATAAGGAAGAACTGTCCCATCTTTTGCATTGTTTATTTATTCAATTATTTATTTCTATCATTATGTACTCATAGATACTTATTGTAGTCTATGGATTTTAATTCTGTTTTGTTGACCAAATTGTCCCACCTTTTGTATTGTCTCCTATTTCTTTTTAACATGTCCTCACTGTTAAAAATTTTTCATTTTTCAATTCAAAATTTTTCAATTTTTCATTGACTACTCTGATGAGTTAAAAAAAAGAGTCATGAACTTTTAGATTTTGGACTTAGTGTTGTCTTCAATGTGGGAGCAGTGTTTTATCCAATTTTCTACATCATCAGATGAAAACCAGATAAATTATATTTTGTGTTATTTCCATTCCCACTTTGTAAAGTTCCTACGTTACTCCTAAACACTTCCACAAATTTTTCCATACACACAAATTATGTATGTGGATGATTCGTAAATGTTTAAAATGTTGAGTCACTACAATATAGTGAAAAAGGAACAGAGGAGGTTAGTCTCAACTGAAAGCAATAGATCAGGGAGGACACAAATGCAGAGCAGAAACATGGCCTATGGGATTATAAGCCCTCAGAAATTAGTAGAGCGCTTGAGGGAGGGAATTTGCTATTCTCAAGGATGTATGATAAGGAGTTTGACTCAGTTTTATTTATTTTTTATTTATTTATTTTTTTAAATTTTTTTTAACGTTTATTTGAGACAGAGAGAGACAGGGCATGAATGGGGGAGGGTCAGAGAGAGGGAGACACAGAATCCGAAACAGGCTCCAGGCTCTGAGCTGCCAGCCCAGAGCCCGACGCGGGGCTCGAACTCACAGACCGCGAGATCATGACCTGAGCCGAAGTCGGCCGCTCAACCGACTGAGCCACCCAGGTGCCCTGACTCAGTTTTATTTAAATTCCAAAATATGATAACGTAACTATGGGTCTTAGGTCACAAGTGAACAAAAACATGGTCAATTAACCAGTAATATAGTCAAAAAATATTTGTGGATTTTCCAAAAAAAAAATACACACACATACATATATAATATATTAAAATACCTAGTAAGTGGTAGACAGGGTATATATCATACAAAATTCTAACTCTGCTTTTCTTTAGGGATTACATAATCCATATTCAACTAATAATAACATAATGAGAATAATGTTTTCAATCTCTTTTGCCATATGTATGTGATGACAGTTATTATCAGCATATCGCTATAGATTATTAATCATGGTACTATATTAAATCACAATAATGTAGGTATATATAAGCATAATATAAGCAAATGTCATGAATATTTGAAATTCTATGCCTCATTCCTCAGATTATTTTTCCCAAGAAAAATGTTAGAAAGATAGACTGTAGTGTTTAAATTCCTATAAACTATTGAAGGCAAATATGTTATATTTATATTCAGTTTTATGTAAAATACATGTATAAATTATATAAAATTTTATTTATTACAAATTATAATTAAGAAGCAATGAAACAAAGAAATAGTAGAGATGTAGAATTATATTTCAAATTATAGCAATTTTAGTGATACACCATTCATATACTTGTCAAGATTTTATCTTTAACAAAATATTTTAATTAGTTATAAGTGAACATTAAATATCACACCATCAAAGATATATGAAAATCATATTTAGTAAGACAGTTGGCTTCCTAGAACTCTTATAGAACAAGTTATTTTGAACCAAAATATATGTTTTTAAACTTAAAAAATAATTACTGGAATTGGTTTTCAAATTGTATTCCGTGCATGCTAATTTACCAAAGAGTAATAATAAATAACTTGACATTTTCTGCACTGGGAGATTTTAAGCTCCTTGAGAGCAGGAACAGTGCCGTATAACTCCACAATGCAGTAGAAAATCAGTAAATGCTGGGTGATGATGTTGCAGATGATTCATTGTGTATATTATGACCAAACATTGTTGTACTATGCTGTAATATACAGTGATAGGATAGAGGTACTTGTGATATTAGCAGGCAAGCTTATTCATAAACTGAAAGGGCCCCAATTATCTGAGCTTTCTGTATCCTCCTTGATAGATTTTCCCTCCCTTTCTTGGCCTCAGACTAGCACATCTCTTGTCTACTTCCAGTTTACTGTAAACAGGGGCGTGGAATTCAGGTAACCAAACTTCAACTGTGTGAGAAGTAAAAGTTACTAGGCTCTGAGTCACATCCTAAGGGTACTGTTTTGAATAAAATGAATGGGCTTCTACAGTTTGTTTCTCACAGCCTTTCCAATATTTATTTGTTGAATTGTTTCTTTGTTTTACATAGCTATGTGATTTTGAAAATATGAGGATTTCTGTATTGTTAGTCTTGGCAACACCAAAAGACAAAAGTATTTTAAAAACCTGGAATCATATTGTAAAGAAAACACAATGCATGTGAAATTAGATTCATCTATGTCCTTGCAACATTTTAATTAAAAAATAAAGCAAATATATAGGACTATTTAAATCAGAATACTCATATAAGCTTGACAAAGCATTTTCTTTTCTTTGAGATTATCTGTTTTGGAGGACAACTTATAATAACCCACCAACTTTGGTGAAAAAGAAACCAGAGGAAATATTTTAAAGGCTTGGTGTTAAATCAATGGTTATTATATACATATATATATATGTGTGTGTGTATATATATATATATATATATGTATGTATATATACATACATATACACACATACGTATTATACTATGTAATACTATAGGTACTATATTACTATATATTGTCTTATCTTATCTTATCTTATCTTATCTTATCTTATCTTATCTTGATCTCTTAGTCCCAAAGAACCTAGCACTGGACTTTCACTTATGACCGAAGAGAAGCAGAGCATCCTTAGGGATGTTGCAGATAGAATGGCATTTTGGGAGAAGAGAGTAGATTGTATGGCCTATAAAAGCTGTAATACCTTCAGTAAACAAGAACATAAAGCATACTATTTGTTTTCTTATTGTTTATTTTGAAAAAATCAAAGACACAGAAAAACTTAAACACACTGGGACAGTGTATGTCTGTATTTCCATGACCTAGATATAGCAGATTTAACCCAATGCTAGTGTGCTATATGCTTTTTTTTCCCCCTGAACTACTTCAAAGTAATTAGCAACATCTGAAGAAAATTAGCAATCCCTTCTTAATTTTGCCTCATACCCAGTTTATATTCAAATTTCTCCAGTTGACTCCCAAAGCAGCATTTATTTTTTTCTAGAACAAGGACACAAATTGAGTTCACAAATAAATATTGCGTTCTTTCTCAAATTGAAATTAACCCTCATGCTAAAAAACTTCTTGCAAATGAAACCATATATAGGGAGATGGATGGAAAAAAAAAAAACAGAAACGTTGGGGAGGGTTTCATTTATAGGAGACATGCACGTGTTCCCTATAGGCTTGATTTCCATGGTTGTTAAAAGTGGATATTAATAATATCTACCTTAAATAGTAGTTAATTAGCATAATTTTTCAAAAGTGGTTAGCAACATGACTGGCACATGGGAAGCATAAATAATGTTAATTGTCATTATTATTATTACCTATAGAACATAATTAAGTAAGCTTGATAAGTAAGCTGTTTTGAGCCACTCTTGAAGCCTATAAGGTTTTATAAAATAAGATAGTTTACACCTAAGGGATCTGTGAGTGTAACTCATGAGGTCGCAAGAGTGTTATCTTTGACAGATGAGGAAACTTAGAGACTTTTAAAGCTAATATATTTGTAAATTTGATTTAAAGGAATGTGCATAAAAATGTAAAAATGTATATCAGTCTTTAAAGCAAAGTTCAATTCCAACCCCTAAATGTCATTTTAAAATATTATGGAAAAGTTTTGTTAATGAATTCTCAGGAATATGTTTGAAATCACAATTTAGTATGCTTAAAATATCAATGCATAATACTTTTTTATGAATTTGTTCTCCAGATTTTAATTAAGTTGAATTTCTGCCAGCAGCAGTTCAGATTTTCTAAACTCCGGCAAAATGTCATACTATTTATATTTCTTATATATTAAAATGCACCCATTTCCCAAATGCCTCTGGGCTTATTAGCAAAAAAAAAAAAAAAAAAAAAAAAAAAAAAGACAAAAACAAAACCAAAAAAATAAAAAAAAAATAAAAAAAACATGTGCATAAATGCTACTATTAAATTTGATAAACTCTGGAGATGAGAATAAGAAAAATAAAAAAAAATATTTACCCATTATGCAAAAATCATGCACATGTGTTAAAAGTTTGCAGTACATTCGAATTTAATTTTCAAGTTCTAGCTACCCATTCACAAGAGAAATATTTAATTGGTTAGGAATTCCTAGTATTTATAAAATAAAAAAATAGTAATTGTGGCTTACATGTTAATAATATACTATTTCTGTGTTCCATTCAGGTTTATAGATAGGAAAGTAAAAGAGTTATATGATTTACTTAAGAATTAAATTTCCATGAAAAAGTTATACCTAAGTAAAGCAGAACAATTTTGTGGGAAGAGAGAACCACTAACAGCAACACATGGATTTAAAAAACAAATCTGATATTAACCAGTTGGCTAATATTTTCCAAGTCATTTCTCTTTCCTGGGACTCAGTTTCCTTATCTGCTAAATAAGCAATTTGGCTTTTGGAACTTCTGAGAATAAGAGAATTATAATGACCCTGTGTTTCTATATGGTTTGTTGCTCATGGCATATATTTACTCAATATAATTTACTTCGTCCCTGCCTAAGCTTTGTAAGGTAGCTAGATTAATGTATAAACTGTCCTTCACCACAATGTCGTGGACATTTTGGAGGCCAGGTGAAGGCATTTATATACATCAATCATAGTACCACTTACTAAGTCCCTAATATATTCCAGGCATCGTTATTTACAGATATAATTCGAATTGTCAGAAAACCCTGGGGCACTTGGGTGGCTCAGTCAGTTAAGCATCTGACTTCGGCTCAGGGCATGATCTCGCAGTTCACATGTTCAAGCCTCCCCCCCCAACCCCGCATTGGGCTCAGAACCTGGAGCCAACTTTGGATTCTGTGTCTCCCTCTCTCTCTGCCACTCCCCTGCTCATGCTCTGTCTTCTTCTCTCTCTCAAAAATAAATAATAAAAGCATTTTTAATAAAAATTTAAAAAAATAGAAAAGAAAACCCCTAATAAATTTATCATAATTTTAACATGTGATAAAATTGGGGTTGAGGATGCTTAAGGTACTTGCTACAAAGCTGGCACTTGGCAGAGTTGGAACTTGGATAGAGGTCTGTATGACAACTATTTTTGCATTTTTCCTATTGTACTGTGTTTTTCTTTTCTTTTGGTCTTTTAAAGAGATAAAGTCATGAAAGTGTTTATAATAAATAATGTAAGCATATTAACACATTAGGTAGGAGTAATGAGCATAATGAAATAAAAAGCAGATGAAAAGAAGGTTAAGAACTATTGTGCTGTTAATACAGTCTTAGAGGAATACTGAGGACCCGAGTTTGAAAGTGGACAGGAAAATGTATGGGAGAGATTGATTTCTACCTTGTAGAGATAGAAGCTTGAAAAGTGTGTAAATGTAGATGACAATTAAAATGAAAGATTCATGTTATAAAATTTTGATCCTACAAGCCTATTCTTTATCTCTCTCCTATTTCTTTTTTTTTTTTTTAATATTTTTTTTTTCAACGTTTATTTATTTTTGGGACAGAGAGAGACAGAGCATGAATGGGGGAGGGGCAGAGAGAGAGGGAGACACAGAATCGGAAACAGGCTCCAGGCTCCGAGCCATCAGCCCAGAGCCTGACGCGGGTCTCGAACTCACGGACCGCGAGATCGTGACCTGGCTGAAGTCGGACGCTTAACCGACTGCGCCACCCAGGCGCCCCATCTCTCTCCTATTTCTATTAGCAACTATAAACATTTATATACATGCATATATATGTCCTACTTTCAGGAAACTTACATTCTGGGGGAAGGAGAATAATAAAACACACATAAACATATAGGTATGCATGTATATGAGAAGGAGAGAGAGACTACTATTATTCTGAAAGGTGTTTCTGCTTTCAAAGTCCTTTTCTCAAGTAAGATAGGATATACATGTTCATGAATAATTAGATTATAAGACAGACTAATATGAATCATTTTGAGGGGAGAAATGATAACATGTTCTGAAATTTAAAAAATAATAATTATGGGGTATCTGGGTAGCTCACTCAGTTGAGTGTTCAATTTTTTAATAATTTTTTTAATGCTTATTTATTTTGAGACAGAGAGAGGCAGAGCATAAGCAGGGGAGGGGCAGAGAGAGACACACACAGAATCCAAAGCAGGCTCCAGGCTCTGAGCTGTCAGCAAAGAGTCTGACGTGGGACTCGAACCCACAAATGATGAGATCATGACCTGAGCCAAAGTTGGACACTTAACCGACTGAGCCACCAAGCACCCCGAGTGTTCAATTCTTGATTTTGGCTCAGGTGATGATCCCAGGGTCTGCATCAGGTTCTGTGCTAGTCATGGAGCCTGTTTGAGATTCTATATGAATTTTCTACTTTAAATAAATTCAAGGGTGGTATTTGAGGAATTAATATTCTTTATTCAGTAAGGAGTCATGGAAGCTCCTGTCTTTAGTTGAAGATTTTCACAATGCTATTAAAATCAGAAAGATTATACAAAGTGATAACAAGACAAAAGGATTGAAAAAGAAAGAGAAAATTGACCTGAACTTGTATAGTAGTACTGGGAATACAGACAAAGAGACAGATGTGATTAAAGTATTAGAGATTAAATGGATCAGCTTTCTGCCTAACAGAAGGGGATACATAAGGAAAGGAAAGAAGTTTTTTTTTGTCTTTTTTTTTTTTTTTTTTAATGTTTATTTATTTTTGAGAGAGAGCGAGCAGGGGAGGGGAAGAGAGAAAAAGGGACCAAGAATCCAAAGCAGGCTCTGTGCTGACAGCAGTGAGCCAGATGCGGGTGCTCAAACTCACCAACCCTGAGATCATGACCTGAGCCAAAGTCGGTGCTTAACTGACTTCTGACTTCCCAGGTGCCCCAGAGAAAAAGTTTTTAAAAGAGATTTAAGGGGCGCTTGGGTGGGTCAGTCAGTTAAGCATCTGACTTTGGCTCTGGTCCTGATCTCATGGTTCATGGGATCGAACCCATGTCAGGCTCTGTGCTGACACCTTAGAGCCTGGAGCCTGCTTCAGATTCTGTGTCTCCCTCTCTCTCTCTCCCCCTCCCCCACTCATGATCTGTCTCTGTCTGTCTCTCTCTCTCAAAAATAATTATAAATAAAAAAAGTAAAAATAAATTTAAAAATTAATAAATAAAAGAGATTCAAACTGGGTGGCAGGCAGTACTTCTGAGAAATACAAAACTCAAGAGGATAAAGGATTTGGCAAATGTTGGCAAACTATAGCCAGCAGTCAAATCTGGCCCGCCAACAATTTTTGTACAGCCCCTGAGCTAGGAATGTTTTTTACATTTTTAAGTGGTTGAATAAAATTAGAATAGATGTAATCAGAATAATATTTTAGGCACATAAAAATGATATGAAATTGAAGTTTCAATGTCCATATAAAATTTTTTGGAACACAGCCACACTCACTTGTTTGCACAGTGTCTTTGGCTACTCTTGCATTACAACAGCAGCAGAACTAAGTATTATGGTAGAGCAGTATGGTGTGGCCTGCAAAGCATAAAGTATTTACTATTTTCCCCTTTACAGAAAAAAATTTACTACCCCCTGCTTTAGAGATAATTTTATAAAATATATTGTATATCATATATATATACTTGAAAATGCCTAAAATGGTCATGGAAGATTACAACTTTTATTGAAAAAGGAAGGTAACACTAGAAATAGAATTCTGAGGATCATTATGTAAAGTGAACTGAGTCTGTTATTGCAAGTTAACAGCTGGAATTAAAAAAAATAAAGAAAATAAAAAGTGCTTCCTACACATTTATTCATTTGATCTATAAGGCATGCTGTGAGGCAAATATCATTGTCTCTAGTTTATAGATGAGGAAACAGATTCTAGAAAATATGTGACTACACTTTGGAGAATAATTGCATTCAAAAGTAGAAGGTGGTAGAGAAACACCATTGAGTATGAATATTTTGATATATCATGGGCAATATTGCTCATGTTGGTTGGCATAGTAATAGGACAAAAACTCGAGGCTAGAGTCTCTAGGTTTGCATACTGGTTCTACTACTTGCTAACACTACAGTCTTGAGTTAATAACTTAACCTTTTGGACACTCAGTTTCATAATCCATTAAAGTTAGGGTAATAATATATTTACCTCATAGGGCTAATATGAAGAGTGAAGTTTAATACATGTAAGATGCCTAGGGAGTGTCTGGATTATATAAGTGTTAGCTATTTTTGCTTTTAGCAAGAGATTTCAAAAATCAGTTAACACACAATAAAATCTCATTCAGATGGAAGTGACTCAAAAAATGTTTGATAGCTATTCATATCACAGTTCGAGTCTATATATCTGGGCAGGAGTGGAGACATACTGCCAGCCAGCAATAGCATCAGATTCCATTTACCTGATTTGTTTCAATCTTTATTTCTTTGCTTATTCTGCACACATTTATACAAAAGGAATTTTTGCTCAGAATTCCAAAATATCAAGTATTCTCTTAAGTTCTGTTTTGAAATTTTCATAGTGACTCAAATTGATTAATAGCACATAATAAATCATCCACAGAAGCACTAAAAA
The DNA here is from genome assembly GCF_018350175.1 of Felis catus. Lineage (NCBI taxonomy): Eukaryota > Metazoa > Chordata > Mammalia > Carnivora > Felidae > Felis > Felis catus. The sequence continues at coordinate 27,378,136 of NC_058378.1, read as the reverse complement.
TCTTCAGTAGAGGTGTCAGTCAGTAATTTAATGCTTTTCTGATGTTGTGGTTCCTCCTGTGGGAGAGTCAGAATTCACTAGGCCTTTCAATTTTATAAACTATTGCCCAACTTTTGGCCCTTATCTTGTCAGAAGTAAACATCTGGTGATTATAATTCAGCATGTGAGTTGAGATGTTATTAAGGAAATCGAGTGCAACCGATGAGATTCCAGTCCGTGACAGGGTCAGCCTTGGTGTTATCCAATAATCAACTCTGTTCCCTGCATGGCAGGTGGGTAGCAGTTGCAATTACTGTCATTTTGTGTCTGGAGAAACTTAGACAAGAGGGTTAAATGACTTACTAAAGGTCATATTGGAAAACAGTGGCATTCCAAGGAATAGAACTTAGAATACGCTTACCCAGATCCCCTCTTGAATAGTTTGAACATTTTTATGAGGATAGTGAGTAATTTTTCATGATATGCTAGTGCATACTTCAAAATTATTTATTATATACAGATTCATGGATTTATTATCTCTGAGACAAGAAGACATGAGACATAAGAAGAGGTCCCATTTGAATCTACCTACATCTATTATTATTTGAAAGTTTAAACACTTCTTTTTATGAAAATGGAGAGAATGATAATGATCAGTAGTCAAGACGGAGAAAATTTATTTCAATTTTTGAGCTAGTTTAATGGGTTAGTATCTTATAATTTACTTAATGAGCTTTCATACTATTGATTTCAGACATAAGTGAGCTGTATCTTCACTTACGTTCCTTGCTGTATGCCAGCAGTAGTAAGGGTTGCTTTTATTTTAACAGGCCACATTTCCTGAGAAATGTGAAGAAGAAACTACAAACTGTATTCAGAGTATAGCTCATCAGTTAAAAGCCTATTCCTATGAGCGTCAGGGTGGTTCAGTCGATTTAGCATCTGACTTCAGCTCAGGTCATGATCTCATGGTTCATGAGTTTGAGCCTCGCATTGTGCTCTCTGCTGTCAGCACAGAGCCCTCTTCAGATCCTCTGTCCCCCTCTCTTTCTGCCTCTCCCTGCTCATTCTCTGTCTCTTTCTCTCTCTCTCTCTCTCTCAAAAATAAATAAACATTAAAATAAATTAAAAAGCCTATTCCTCTGCACTTAATTTAATTCTTCAAATAAAATAGTGCAAGTATGCAAATTTTTTATTTTTATTTATTTTTTATTTTTTTTCAACGTTTTTTATTTATTTTTGGGACAGAGAGAAACAGAGCATGAACGGGGGAGGGGCAGAGAGAGAGGGAGACACAGCATCGGAAACAGGCTCCAGGCTCCGAGCCATCAGCCCAGAGCCTGATGCGGGGCTCGAACTCACGGACCGTGAGATCGTGACCTGGCTGAAGTCGGACGCTTAACCGACTGCGCCACCCAGGCGCCCCAAGTATGCAAATTTTAAGTGCTAGATATGTTAATATATTTTGATAATTTTCTTGCTGAATAGCAGATAGCCATCATTTATTGATCATTCAATGTGTGTCAAACATTATGCTAAGGAATTTAGAAGAAGCTTCAAATTGGAAAGCCTCATTGTTTATTTTCATGACTAGGTTAGAACTGAAGAATGGATAATTAACGCTGAGATTTCAGAGACACCAAGTTATTTTAGACCCTGGGTTAGCCTGATACTAAATAGATAATAAATGCTAGATACTTGATATTGGTTCTTTGATTATTATTATTTTGCTGGATTTTCCATTGAACATTCTTATAACTCCTTCATTCATGTAATTTAAGCATTTTTGCTTTTATACACTATTGATTCAATAAAGTGTATTTCAACTATTTTGAGCCTAGTGTTCAGAATATTTTGATGCTTTTTGAGATGATTTCTCCTTACTTCCACATGTATAGGGGAAATCTGGAAATATATAGGTATTATAAATATCACATATTCTTTGATAATAATCTAATAAGTAACATTTACTTAAATGATTTATCCTTTTTTAACTACCCTCTCTGAGACTCATGTACTCATTTTATTAGAATGTATATGGAAATTTTTTTGAGAGTATGATTGCCCAGACTGTCGTGTGAGATTTTATGGCCTTGATACTATTGAATCACTTTTACTTCAAGATTCTTTTTTATTTGACAGATGGTTATGGGTCCCAGATGCTAAGGCTGTGAATGTGGTGGTTTAGGGGTATAGATGGTATTCTACCCATCCCACATTTCAAATTGCAAGTGAAAATACACGTTGCATATTGTACAAAATTTGATATATTCAAAGAATAGTACTATGCCAACACATCAACCCTACTTTTCATAGAAGAACACCTCAAAACTCAGGATGCTAATTAGTGAGGGCTGCCTTAATAAACCCTGTCCATAACATTTTTACTCTTCCCTCAAAGTAGTTTTTCAACGTTTATTTATTTTTGGGACAGAGAGAGACAGAGCATGAATGGGGGAGAGGCAGAGGGAGAGGGAGACACAGAGTCGGAAACAGGCTCCAGGCTCTGAGCCATCAGCCCAGAGCCTGACGCGGGGCTCGAACTCCCGACCGCGAGATCGTGACCTGGCTGAAGTCGGACGCTTAACCGACTGCGCCACCCAGGCGCCCCTCAAAGTAGTTTTTATATACATGCATATTTGAATGTGTACATGATGACAAAATACACATATACATCCTTATAATTTTAAATATGTGTTTATCTAATACATATGATTTATATATGTATACTATTATTGTTTTGCAGTATATATTCAATGTTTGCATAAGGATCTATCTGAATGTATATACATACAAGGATAAATAGACATAATGTCAATAGACATTTCAAGATAATTTTGTTATACTTCCACCTTTTGAAGCATACTATTGGTACAATTAGATAAAATATATGTCTGGGGCACCTGAATGGCTCAGTCTGTTGAGCATCTGACTCTTGATCTTGGCTCAAGTCATAATCTCATGGTTCATCAGATTGAGCCCTTCATCAGTCTGTGTGCTGACAGCATGGAGCCTGCTTGGTATTTTCTCTTCCTCTCTCTCTGCCTTTCCCTTGCTTATGCTCTCTCTCTCTCTCTCTGACTCGCTCTCAAAATAAATAAATAAACTTTAAATAAATAAAGTATATGCTTTTCTAATATATGAGATGTATTATATTAAGTCTGAATTAATTTAAAGTTGTATTGCATCAGAAATTTGAGAAATCTCGGGGTGCCTGGGTGGCTTAGTCAGTTAAGCATCTGACTTTGGCTCAGGTCATGATCTCAGGGTTCATGAGTTGGAGCCCTGCATTGGGATCTGTCCTCACAGCTCAGAGCCTGGAGCCTGGTTCAGATTCTGTGCCTCCCTCTCTCTGCCCCTCCCCTGCTCATGCTCTGTATCTCAAAAATAAATAAGCATTAAAATTAAAAAAAAAAGAAATTTGAGAAATCTCACATTTATATTAAGGAGTAGATTTAAATATGTCAGACACCAAATTATACATTGTTATTCTCAGTTCTAGAGCAAACATTCATAATTTAAGAAATTTTTCATATGAAAAATTATGCCTGGAAAGTTTTGATTATATCACTTAAAAAAAACACATCTGTGTTTTTGAATGAATGAGTTTAAGAATATCCTATAATGACCACTTCTGCCTAAAATGCTCTTTGATATAATGGAATGCTTATAAATATAATTATCATGTGTTTTAGGCTAAGATGACTCAGTTGCCTGAGTCAGAAAAGGAAAAGATTGCTGAGCAAGTTGCTGATTTCAAGAAAGTAAAGAGTAAACTGGATGCTGAGATTGAAATATGGGATGATACAAGCAATGATATCATTGTTCTGGCTAAGAAGATGTGTATGATTATGATGGAGATGACAGACTTCACAAGGTAATTATGTAGAAAATGATGCACAACGTTTACAATGGGTTAGAAACATTTGTCAAAGTACTGAAACCTAAGTTTCTCTGAGTGGCAGGTGCTTAAAACCAAGTGGTAGAAGAAACACAAATACTATAGTATTAGAAAGTTGTAGGTGGGTAGGTCTAGAAGTTTTGGTAAGTAAATATGGAAAAGTTAGTTTCTCATAAACTGCCAAAAAGTGAGTTTAGAAACCTAAAGAGATTTCTAATATCTCCTCCCCTTAGGAATCTTCTCTATGTATCATATTAGCATATTATTTTACAAAGAAATTGGGAAATCAAATTATGATCTCGGTTGGAGCTCTCTGAATGTTTGCTTTCCATAGCTTCATGATTTTAGTTGTAGTGATATATGTGTCATCAAGATTTGTGATATCTTTTGCTACCGAGACATCAAACAAATATATTTTAAATCACAGTGACTTAATAATATACATGAAAGAATCATACATTGTGTGTAAATTCCAGAAGCAATAAAATGTTTATTATAGCTTGAAAATATTATTTTATAGAACTATCCAAAAAGCAGTAAAATAAATAGTTCTTGCCCTACCAGTTACTTAAATATACAAAACTACAATTAAGCTAATTTAGTGTTGGTGTAATTATAAAAGCCACAGAAAGAATACTCTGAAACAGACCTGTTATACTCACTTATGTCACCATACATTATGCACAAAAATAAATTTTGGATAGAGTAATAAATGTAAAATTAAAATCATAACAAGTGGAAAAATATGCACAAATCTTTTATATTAAGATTGAGAAAGGTTTTCCAAGCCTTGGAGAAAAAGGAAGAACTTATAGAAAATAATTATTTAATTGAACCACATTAAAAATTCTGTAGATCAGTAAAATGTCCCAAATAATATTGAAATATAAATGGATAATTGGGTAAACATTTCTAATAAAAAAACAAAAATATTATGTCATTTATATATAAATAATACCTAAGACATTATACAGAATAAAGACCCAAATATCCTAGAAAATGAAAACAAGACATGAACAGGTAATTCAGTTTCTCCACATAAAAGATATGACTCATAAATATGTGAATTATATTTAACCTAAAATAATTTAAAATAAGGTAAATTTTAAATTTATAAAATTGGACAAAACTTTTAAAATAGGTTTATTACAAGGAGGATATGGTGATGAAATCATATGTTGGCATAAGCCTTATAGTAATTTGGCAAAATGTATAAACTAAAAACTTTTGTAAACTTTGACATTATCTGTATCTATATCATCTATATCTATATCTATATCTATTTCTGTACATTACATACACAGTTTCATAAAGAATGCCTTTTATTTATTTATTTTGGTTACATAGGTAAAGGAAATGAAATAACTATCTTGAGGAAATTTCTGCATTCCCATTATCATTGCAGCATAATTCACAATAGCCAAGATATGGAAACAATGTTGGTGTCCCTCAAAAGATGAATTACTAAAGAAAATGTGGTATCTATGTTGATAGCTGGGTAGATAGATAGGAAGATAGACAGATAGATTTATATATGATGGAATATTTTTCGGCCATAAGAAAGACTAATACTGGATGGTATCACTTATATGTGGAATCTTAGAAAAAAATCAAACTCATAGAAACAAATGAATGGTGGGCAGTGAGGGGTAGAGGAAATGGGGAGATGTTAGTCAAAGAGCACACACTTTCAGTTGTAAGATGAATAAACTCTAGGAGTATCTAATATACAGTATGGTGACTATTGTTAATAATATTGTATTACATACTTGAAATTGGCTGAGAGTAGATCTCATGCACACACAGAAAAGATAACTATGTGAATGATGGATGTATATATTTTCATATGCATATATGTGTATATGAAAGATATATATATATATATATATATATATATATACTCTAATTATTTACACTACAGAATGAAATCACTTCTCATTGCCCTATTTATCAAACTGAGATTAAACATTGCTTTAGTTTATATTTCTGTCCATAATGTGCTGTTTTCCATATAAATCTATGGACACTTTAAACCATGTCTAAACTCTAATTCAACTTTTTACAGGAAATGTTTCCTTCATGTATGTTTCCTACATAGGTTAATTATATCAGTGATATAATAATTAAAATGCTATTTATTAATCCTTATTTTCAGAACCAGCCTATAACATAAGTATGGGGGATTTAATTATTGAGAATAATATAAATATTACCTATCTTAACAAAAAAGAAGATGTAGTGGAGAGAAGTTGCAGTATGAATAAGACATGGAGAGAGCACTAAAAGGCAGAAGAGTGAAAGTGGGTATCTTTTCATCATATATAGATGGAAGCAAAGATATAACTAACACATAAAATAAAAAACTGTTATGAATAAAATGATATTATCAAGGATTGTAAATATAAACAATGAAGGTATATAAATTCATCAAACTAAGGAAAGGAGGGGGAGAAAAAAAGACGAAGTCTTATAAGTGACCTAAATTCTCGTTTTTAGGAAAAGTCAATAAATTATATCTTAGAGAAGAAAGTATATTGTTTAGAGGTAGGGAGATCCTCACAAGAAATGAAATCATACAAGGTTAAAAGTACCTGATTTCCCTTTGTAGAGGTAAGGATTGCTTTTCATAAATTGTTATTATTTAGTTGGTTTCACCTTGCTTCTCTCTCTCTCTCTCTCTTTATGTAGATAGATAGATAGATAGATAGATAGATAGATAGATAGATAGATATCCATCCATCAATTCACATAGTTATCTTTTCTGCGTGTGCATGAGGATGCTTAAGATCCACTCTCAGCCAAAACACAGCAGCAATTGCACACAGATACATACACAAGATATTTCCTGAAGCTCCAGGCCCTGGATAGTGTATAACCTCTTCTTAATAAAGTCATTACTCTCAGGATCAGGAAACATACCAAGTTTTCCTGCCACTCAGAAAAAGACAGAGACCTAGACAAATGCCAAGACAGAGGAATTCATCCCAAAAGAAAGAGCAAGAAAAGGTCATGGCCAGGGATCTAATGGAAACAGATATAAGCAATATACCAGATCTAGAATTTAAAATAAGATTAATAAGGATACTAGTTGCACTTTAGAAAAGCATAGAAGACACCAGGGAGTTCCTTACTGCAGAGATAAAGGACTTAACTAGTCAGGCCAAAATAAAAAATGCTATAACCAAGATGTGAAACTGATTGAATGTAATGAGACAAGGATGGAAAAGGCAGAGGAACAAACAAGTGATATAAAAAATAAAATTATGGAAAATGATGAAGCTTAAAACTAGAGGGGAGGAAAAGTATTGGACATGAATGTAGACTTAGAGACCTCAGCAACTCCATTAAGCATAGTATTATTCATACCATAGGAATTCCAGAAGAAGAGAGGGAAAAGGGGGCATAAGGTTTATTTGAGCAAATTATAGCTGAAAACTTCCCTAATCTGGGGAAGGAAACAGACATCTAAATCCAGGAGGTGCAGAGAACTCCCATCAAAATTTAAAAAAGCAAGCCAACACCAACACATATAATAGTAAAATTTGCAAAATACAGATATAAGTAAGCAGCAAGGGAAAAGAACTTCCTAACTAACAAGGGAAGACAAATCAGGTTAGAGCAGACCTTTCCATAGAAACTTGGCAGGGGAGAAGGGAGTGGCATGATATATTCAATGTGCTGGATAGGAAAAATGTTCACCCAAGAAAACTCTATCCAGCAAGTCTGTCATTCAGAATAGAAGGGGAAATAGAGTTTCCCAGCCAAACAAAAACTAAAGAAGTTTGTGACCTTTAAACCAGCTGTGCAATAAATATTAAAGGGGACTATTTAGTGAGAGAGAATGACCAAAAGCAACAAAGACTAGAAAGGAGCAGAGAAAATCTCCATAAACACTGTCTTTACAGGTAATACAATAGCACTAAATTCATATCTATCAATAATCACTCTGAATGTAAACTGACTAAATGCTCCAATCAGGAGACATAGGGGAGCACCTGGGTGGCTCAGTTGGTTAAGTGTCTAACTTCAGCTCAGGTCATGATCTCACAGTTTGTGAGTTTGAGACCCGTGTCAGGCTCTGTGCTGAAAGCCTGGAGCCTTGAGTCTGCTTCAGGTTCTGTGTGTCTGTTTCTCTCAAAAATAGACATTAAAAAAGAGAGAGAGAGATAGGGTATTGCAATGGATAAAACACAAGATTCATCTATATGCTGCCTTTAAGAGATTCATTTGAGACCTAAAGTCACCTGCAGATTAAAAGTGATGGGATGGAGAACGATTTATCATGCTAATGGACATCAAAAGAAAGCTGGAGTAGCCATACTTATATCAGAAAAACTGAATTTTATACCAATGGCTGTAACAAGAGATGAAGAAGTTCACTATATCATAATAAAGGGGTCTGTCCAACAAGAAGATCTAACAATTGTAAATATTTATACTCCCAACTTGACAGAACCTAAATACATAAAAATTTAATAAAAAACATAAAGAAACTCATTGATCATAGTACAATAATAGGTACTTTAACGCCCCACTTACAACAATGGACAGATCATCTCAGCAGAAAATCAACAAGGAAACAATGGCTTTGAATGACACTGGACCAGGTGGTTTCAACACATATATTAGAACATTTAATCCTAACCCATAACAATACACATTCTTTTGGAGTGCACATGGGACATTCTCCAGGATAGACCACATATAAGGTCAAAAATCAGTCTTGGACAAATACAAAATGATTAAGGTCATAACACATATATTTTCTGACCACAACACTATGAAATTTGAAATCAACCACAAGAAAAAATTGGGAAAGACCACAAGCATATGGAGGTTAAAGAACATACAACTAAATAATGAATGGGCTAACCAGAAAATTAAAGAAGTAAAAAAAAAAATACATGGAAAAGTGACAATGAATTCAAAACAGTTCAAAACTTTTGGAATGCAGTAAAAGCTGTCATAATAGGGAACTATAAAGCAATATAGGTCTATCTCAAGAAGCAAGAAAAAATCTCAAAACACAACTTAACCTTACACCTAAAGGAGCTCGAAAAAGAACAAGATGTGAAGGCTAAAGCCAGTAGAAGAAGGGAAATTATAATAAAGATTAGAGAAGAAATGAATGATATAGGGGAAAAAAAAGTTGAACAGAATAATGAAACCAGGAACTGGTTCTTTGAAAGAATTGATAAAATTGATAACCCTCAGCCCAACTTATAAAAAGGAAAATAAAAAGGACCCAAATATATAAAACCTCAAATGAGAGAGGGGAGATCACAACCAACACCACAGAAATACAAACAACTATAAGAGAATATTATGAAAACTAAACATCAACAAATTGGGCAATCTGGAAGAAATGGATAAATTCCTAGAAATATCTAAACTATCAAAATGAAACAGGAAGCAATAGAACATTTGAACAAACTGATAACCAGCAAAGAATTGAATCAGTTATCAAAAATCTCCCAACAAACAGAAGTCCACGGCCAGATGCCTTCCTGGGGGAATTCTACCAAACTTTTTAAGAAGAATTAATACCTATTCTTTTTTTTTTTTTAAGTTTATTTATTTTGAGAGAAAGAGAAAGAGGGCAAGCAGTGGAGGGGCAGAGAGAGAGGGAGAGAGAATTCTTAGCAGGCTCTGCATGTCAGCACAGAGCTGCACATGGGGTTCAAACTCAAGAATTGTGAGATCATGACCTGATCTGAAATGAAGAGTCAGATACTTAACCAACTGTGCCACCCAGTCACCCCCGTACCTATTCTTTTGAAACTGTTCCAAAAAATATAAATGAAAGGAAAAGTTCAAACTCGTTCTATGAGGCCCGCATTACCTTGATTCCAAAACCAAAGACTCCACTAAAAATAAGAATTATAGGCCAGTATCCCTGATGATCATGGATGCAAAAATTCTCAACAAAATAATAGCAAACAAATCCAACAGTACATTAAAAGAGTCTTTCACCAAGATCAAGTATGATTTATTCCTGGGTTGCAAGGATGGTTCAATATTTGCAAATAAATCAACAGGATACACCACATTAATAAAAGAAAGGATAAGAACCATATGATCTTATCAATAGAGGAAGAAAAGCATTTGATAAAATATAGCATCCATTCTAGACATTCTCAACAAAGTAAGGACAGTGGGAACATACCTCTACATCATAAAGACCATATATGAAATACCCACAACTAATATAATGCTTGATGGAGAAAAAAAAGAGAGTTTTTCCTTTATGGTCAGGAACAAGACAGGGATATCACTCTCACCGTTGTTATTTAACATAGTACTGGAAGTCCTAACCTCAGCAATCAAACAAAAACAAGAAAAAAATCGAAAGGAATCCAAATTGTCAAGGAAGAAGTCAAACATTCACTATTTGTGGACAACATTATATTCCATGTAGAAAACTTGAAAGACTCCACCAAAAAATTGCTAGAACTCATTCAAAAATTCAGTAATGTTGTAGGATACAAAATCAATGTAGAGAAATCTGTTGCATTTCTATACTCCAATAATGAAGCAGCAGCAAGAGAAATCAAGGAATTGATCCCATTTGCAATTGCACCAAAAACCATTAGATACCCAGGAATAAACCTAACCAAAGAGGTAAAATATCTGTACTCTGAAAACTAGAGGAACACTTATAAAAGGAGTTGAAGATGACACAAAGAAATGGAAAAAAATTGCATGCTGATGGATTAGAAGAACAAATATTATTAAAATGTTTATACTGCCCAAAGTAATCTACACATTTGATATGATCTCTATCAAAATACCACCAACAGTTTTCATAGAGACAGAACAAACAATCCTAAAATTTGTATGGAAAAACAAAAGACCCTGAATAGCTAAAGCAATCTTGACAAAGACAAACAAAGCTAAAGGCATTACAATGCCAGATTTCAAGCTATGTTACAAAGCTGTATTCATCAAAACAGTGGGGGCACTGGCATAGAAACAGACACATAGATCGATGGAACAGAATAGGAAACCCAGAAATGGACCCCCAACTATATGGTCAACTAATCTTCAGCAAAGGAGGAAAAAAATAACCAATGGAAAAAATTCTTTTCAACGAATGGTGTTGGAAAAACTGGGATGCACCATGCAAAAGAATGAAACTGGACCACTTTCCTATACCATACACAAAAATAAATTTAAAAAATTAATGAAAGACCTAAATTTTAGACAGGGAACTATGAAAATCCTAGAGGAGAACACAGGCAGCAACATCTCTGACCTGGGTCAGAGCAACTTTTTATTCTACATATCCCCTGAGGCAAAGGAAACAAAAGCAAAAATGAACTATTGGGACATCACCAAGATGAAAAGCTTCTACATAGTGAAGGAAAACAGTCAACAAAACTAAAAGGCAACTGAAGGAATGGGAGAAGATATTTGCAAATGACATACCTGATAAAAGGTAAGTATCCAAAATCTATGAAGAAGGTATCAAACTCAACATCTAAAACACAAATAATCCAGTTAAGAAATGGATGGGGCACCTGGGTGGCTGTTGGTTAAGCCTCTGACTGTTGATTTTGACTCAGGTCATGATCTCATGGTTTGTGAGATTAAGTCCTACGTTGGCTTCTGCACTGACAGGGAGAAAGCCTGCTTGGGATTCTTTCTCTGCCCCTGCCTGCTCATGTGCATGTGCCATCTTTCTCTCAGAATAAATAAATAGACTTAAAACACAAAGAAATAGGCAGAAGATAGGAATAGACATTTTTCCATTGGAGATATGCAGATAGCCAACAGACACACGGAAGATGCTTAACATCACTCATCATCAGAGAAATACAAATCAAAAACATGATGACATACCATCTCACACCTGTGGGAATGACTAAAATTAACAATGCAGGAAACAACAGATTTTGGGGAGGATGCAGAGAAAGGGAAACACTCTTACACTGTTGGTGGGAATGGAAACTGCTGCAGCCACTCTGGAAAACAGTATGAAGTTTCCTTAGAAAGTTAAAAATAGAACTACCCTACAACCCAGCAATTTCACTACAGGTATATACCCAAAGGAGACAAGTATACTGATTCTAATGGGCACATGCATCCTAATATTTATAGCAGCATTATCAACAATAGCCAAATTATGGAAAGAACTGAAATGCACATTGACTGATGAGTAGATAAACAAGATGTGGTATATATGTACAATGGAATATTACTCAAACACAAAAAAGAATAAAATCTTGCCATTTGCAAAGATGTGGATACAGTTAGAGTATATTACACAAAGTGAAATAAGTCAGAGAAAGACAAACCATATGGTTTCACTCATATGTGGAATTTAAGAAACAAAAGAGATGAAAATAGGGGAAAGGAAAAAAAAGTGATGGAAGTGGGGAGGCTGGATGGCTCTGTCAGTTAAGTTTCGGACCTTTGATTTTGGCTTAGGTCTTGATCTCATGGTTTGTGAGATTGAGCCCTCTGTTGGGGTCTGTGCTGAAAGCATGGCACCTACTTGGGATTCTCTCTCCCTCCCTCTCTGCCCTCCCCCACCTCAAAATATATAAACTGAAAGAAAAGAGACAGAGTCAAAACATAAGAAAGACTCTTAATTGAGAACAAACTAAGGGTTGTTGGAGGGGAGGTGGGCAGGGGATGGGCTAAATGAGTGATAGATATTAAGGAGGGTACTATTGTGATGAGCACTGGGTATTATATGTAAGTGATGAATCACTAAATTCTACTCCTGAAACTAATATAACACTATATGGTAAGTACTTAGATTTTAAATAAAAACTTGAAACATGAAAAAATAAATAAATGAAATAACTGGCTGTGCTCAGGCTGGGAAAAAGGAAATGAGGCTGGGAGGTAGAACAAAAAGTGGAAAGGTAAAGATATGTCACCAACCAAGTGGTGAGGATACAGACTTCAGGGCAGTTTTTCCTGCTCTTCATCTGTTTCACGCCCAAATGAATACATGTTTTATTGTTACATACTTTGAATCAAGTTGGAAAAGAATGCTGAAATATGTTTTTGGAAAGGATGCTCAGTGATTTTAAGGGTTTTGTAATCTGTGGCTAGGGTGCTAGAAGAGGACTCACAACTCCACGGAGTGATAATTCATTGGAAAATAGACAGATTTCTTGTTTCACAAAAGTTAAACAGCCCAACTTTCTCACAATCTATAGGTGTCACTATCGGATGCCAAAGGCATCCACAGAACAGGAATACTATGTGTTCAAATTGCGGGAAAAGGAAGAGTAGCAAAATTGAATGTTGAACCTTGATCATCTTTTGCCCTTGAACTCAATCTGGATTCAGTTTCATTTTAGTTCATATAGACTGTGATAAATCTCCAATTGTTTTAAAGTGGATAAAACCTTGCTTTTTACTCCTTTTCACTCCTAGTTCTGTTTTAAGAGGGTTTTTGTTTTTGTTTTCCATACACTGCAATGTTTTTCTGAGCCTTAAATTTAGCAGTTTTATAGATAGGCTATTCCTTAGTTCTACCTACATTACACTTCTTTCACTACAGTTGTTTTAGCTTGTTTATAATGGGACCCAGGAGAAAAGGGGTCATAGTTGGCAGTGCAGTATTTATCAACAAGTAGTCGATGTTTGGGAGTACAGTACACTCTTTGTCCCACACATAGAATTTAAGTGGTTATATATTTTTTTAATAATAAAAAGAAAAAAAATATACATTATCTTTTCTAGAGCATCACTGAGTATTCTAATTTCTTTCAATTACTATTTTATTATCAATAAGAAACAATTATTAAGCTTTGATGAATGCTTACTGTGTACACTATGAAAAATATATGTTTTCTCATTCATATCTTCAGCATAGTTTGATTATTGTATTTCCCATTTCATTATTAAAGAAACTGTGATTCATAGAGATCCTTTCAGTTGCTCAAGGATACGCAAATGAAATTGAATTTGAATCAAAGTTGGTCAAACTTCAGAATCTGGGTATCTATTCATCGTATTGCAAGTCTTTATCTGTGGGTGAAACACAGAACGAGACCCAGTCCTTTCCCCAAGGGGAAAACAAAGAGACACGTTGGAAATAATAACAATTATGTAATGCATTGTATTCATTTAGCTGTAAACCATTAGGATTTCAGAAGAGGGGGGTTATCATTGGGGAATAGAGTAAGCAGAGAACAAAAGTATGAACAAGTAAAGTTTGTATTAGAATTGGATGAAAGATGGGGATTAGATTGTGGAAGGAGATGATATAAGTGAGAAAATCCACAAGGGTGGAGGCTAGAGGATGGGAATGAGGCAGATCCATTTGGGTGGTCTCTAAGAAAACTATATAAATACAACATGAAGTTAAGATGGGTACGAAGACAGTGATAGATTACAAAAAGGCCTTAAAAATAGATAGGAGTTTTTGTTGTGGTATTTTTTTAAGAAGTAGGAAATGGGGAACTTTTTAAGAATTGTGATCATGGCGGTGGCATGATAGAAGGAAAAGAAATGTAAGAATTACATTCAGGAAGAACGGCAGCACTTTTAGACGGTACTAACAGAGACTCGACCCACGGGGGTCTAGCCACAGTTGGGAGACCCATATAATTAGTCAGGCTTTGGAAATTATGGTAGAGGCTAACAGAAACTTGGTCAAGTCCTAGAAAGTACTATACCAGGAGCTGGAAAAATTAGTTCCGTAAAACCTGAGGTAGCTGCCTCTGAGCTTGGCATAAGCCCTTTGGCACACTAACCATTTAGTGCTTCTTCCAGCCTTAACTGGAGACATGGAGATTTTATTCTGTTTGTTTGTGAACAGCTACCAATGGAGTGAAGCATCCCTGTCACTACTACTGTGATACATTCATTCCAGGGCAGAAAAGTCAGGCTTTAGTTTTTTAAACATGATTTTTCCTTGATGAAGGATCATTTGCATAGTTACACAATGTATGTTACATTATTATGCGGAGCCTATGGCGTTTTCTAAAACTCAGCATCCCTTTTCTTCAGGATCTGGTGCTTTTTAGAATCAGACTTAAGTACTTTAGACTTGCTAGAGGAAAATAAGCCTTTCCCCTTGTACTGATTAGTTTCCCAGGGAAGCATCTTCCAAATTCCTGCCTGGAAGGTAAGGGCTCTGGAAGCAGAGGTGCAGAGAGCGGAATGACTGATAGTTTTTCCATTTACTACTAAGTATTCACACATTCACTCAATACCCCTGTCATCAGTAACAGGTACTCTACCTTTTAAGTAAGTCTAAAGGCCTCCAATGAAAGATTTTATTTCTTTTCTGGAGAATAATCTTTAGACTTTTCTGGAGGTAAGGGAGAAGCCGATGTTCAATGGTGGGGAATAGTTGAGAGGACTGAACTACTTTTTTCAGCTCTTCTCTTCACCTCAAATTCCAGTCGTACGTGAATCTTCATGTTTAAATCAGTTTAATCCTTCGTTTTCCCACTGCCAGTTTGGACTCTGGCTTTCTCAGGTTGACCAGATTATTTCCCACTTGGCATCTTCTTTCTAGCTTCCTAATAGTTCTTACTGTTGTCTCTTGTTCCATTATGTTCTTTCCATTCTAGAACATTTAGGTCTTTAAAAGAAAAAAATGCATCTGTAGTTTTAGTGGGATTTGGAAAAGGAGAAAAATTATATACATGTGACAAGCTGTCATCTTAAGCCAGAAGCCCCAGGAGGATTTATTAGGGTTGTGAAAGTTTTCTCTTTATGATATTTAGAGTTTAGATTATTTATTAATGTTTTCTTCATAAATTGTTCCCCCTTTTCCTTGTGTTACATCAGGTAAATTATGTCCAGGCAGTATCTGGACTGAACCTAAACAGTTCCCACATTTCATAGTTTATATAACACTTTCGAACATCTAATTCTTTTCCTCATCTGAACAGGAGACAAGCTCTAGGTAAAACTTTCTGGATATTTAATTGTATCTTGTATGATCACTTAGGATGTGGGTTTTTTTTAATGTTTATTTTTTATTTTTGAGAGAAAGAGAGACAGCATGAGTGGGGAGGGGCAGAGACACAGGGAGACAGAATCCAAAGCAGGCTCCAGGCTCTGAGCTGTCAGCACAGAGCTGGACATGGGGCTCAAAGTCATGAACTGCAAGATTATGACAGCAGAAGATGGATACTTGACCGACTAAGCCACCCAGGTGCCCCTCTTAGGATGTATTTTTTAATTGTTGCTGAAAAATTGTGAGGAAAAAGATTAAAAAAATAGCCCCTCCTTAAATAAGAAACAAAACCCATCATATTCATCTTTGTCAAATATGATTTCTAAGGGTATATCAGTTTTAATGTCAAAATTAATAAAGTTTAAAAAATTGAAAATACTTAAACATAATACTGCTTTAAGCATTATTATTTAAAAAAAATAATGTTTATTTTTGAGAGAGAGAGAGAGAGAGAGAGACAGAGTGTGAGTGGGGGAGGAGCAGTGAGAGAGGGAGACACAGAATCTGAAACAGGCTGCAGGCTCCTGTCAGCACAGAGACCTATGAGGGGCTCAAACCCATGAGCTGCAAGATCATGACCTGAGCCAAAGTTGAACACTCAACTGATGGAGCCACCCAGGAGCCCCTCACTATTTTTTTAAAAAACGATTTATTCAAAATATATACCAGGAGGTATACCTATCCTCATCAAATTATATATTTTAAGACACAATGTGATGTCAGTTTTTATTTTAAAAAATGATGTATTATTTTGACAAAATCTGTAGGCTTTTGTAGAATTTCTTTTGGTTCATTTTCTAATGATCTACTGAATACCAGGCATTTTCCTTGGTATTATTAAAGATATACCAATTCCTCCAGTGGAGTATTTTGAGCTAGGGCAGCATAAAATACAATAGACAAAGAGGCGAGGAGAATATAAAGATGGGCAGCAAAACAGAGAGGTGAAAGGAAAAGGCCTAATGGAATGATAACAGATAGAAGTAGACATGATGGCTGCAGAAATTTAGCTTGAGAGACTACATAATCCTGACAGGAGTTGGGATCGAAATAGAGAAAGTAAAGGTTTGAAAGTTTTTCTCACTGAGGCTATTTATGCCCAAGCACATGAGAGATGATCATAGATGTTGAATGAAGATCTCTACTGAGCTGTTGACCACACAACAGAAAGATGAGAAGACCTTTCATTATCAGATTGTCTGCATTTTTAGTTGCATTCTAATGGCCCAATTATGTGTTTATGAGAATGATGTCCTAAAGAAAACTTTGGAGGAGAGAAAAGAATGCAGGAAATGTGTTTATTTACATGTCAAATCATGTATGCTGATTTCCTATATCAAACTGAAGCTATTTTTTTCCTGATACTTCCTTCTGAAATTTTGAAGATTGCTTTTTATCAATAAGAAAAAAAAAGAACTGCTTATAAACAGTAACATCACATTTTGATGATTTCTAAATGTAGATAACCTAGTTAATACATACCACTTTTCTGGTATTGGACCAGTCTTCCTGGGCCAAATTTGGATAATCATAAGGTTATTCAAATGCCTCTGAAATATTGCAACTGAAAATTTTCAATTAGTGTTATAAGCCCAACTACATGTATGATAAACATGGGAAAAATACAACTTTTTATTTCATTTTCATTAGTTACCCAACATGAATGGTGCATGCTGCACTTTCTAAAAAGGTTGGAACTGGCTTATCTTGAGTACATAATAATGCAACTGGCAATTCTCCTGGTTTTCTATTTGTATAATATTCTTAAGATGTTTTCAGAGTTGTCACCTGATCCACTAGCTAAGCCTACCTTTCTACAAATGGGCCAAATTTCTTAAGGCATTTTGTTCTTCTATTTTAAGCATGGCCTATTGCAGTCAAGCATTAACCTAAAACACAGAGGAGTGTGTAGATGTGAAGGACGTGGGCCACTGAGCTCCCAGCTTTCCTTTTGTCCAGGATATCCTAAGTAATGATTGGGCAATCAGGGATGTACTTTGAAACTCATTCATCTGAAGGGAAAGGGAAAGAGTACTCAGAAATACTCATGTGGAAATAATGTTGCATTTATCTGTAGAAGAGGAATCTTTGGATGTTGCAGCTGTAGAGTGATGGCAGATGAAACACGAGATTTGGAAATGAGGGTACATTTGTTCTTCACCCTTCACATACTTCCCCCTGAATACAGGCTTATATTTAAGAAAACTTTTTGCCTCACCTTCTTTTTCTTTAAGATACACTTTCTTTAAGAGGAACGGGTGGAAACTCACCTTGCCACTTATTCAGCCAGGGCTTCAGAATTAAAGCTTTTCTAGAAGCGTAGATAAAATGTATAAAAACTCAGGTGTTCTGCGAAGCCTGCGTGACTCAGTCAGTTAAACAAGTGGCTGGATTTCAGCTCAGGTCATGAACTCACCGTTCGTGAATTCCAGCCCCGCATGGGGCTCTGTGCTGACAGTGTGTCTGTGCTGACAGTGTGGAATCTACTTGGGATTCTCTCTCTCTGTCTCTCTGTCTCTGTCTCTGTCTCTGTCTCTCTCTCTCTCTCTCTCTCTCTCTCTGTCTCACTGCCCCTCCCCCACTCACTCTCTTTGTCCAAGTCAATAAATAAACTTTTAAAAAGTAAAATTAAAAAAAGAGATTTAAAAAAAGATGTGTTCTATGTCTCACATCTTTTTATATGTTAAATATGGAATGTCTTTGCACATGGTTTATTTTGCTTTCTGAGGTAAAATGTTTATGTTCTAATATAATGTGTTCACAACAATAGCAATTTAAACGTTTTACCACACAACAAAAG
Source organism: Felis catus (assembly GCF_018350175.1). Classification (NCBI taxonomy): domain Eukaryota; kingdom Metazoa; phylum Chordata; class Mammalia; order Carnivora; family Felidae; genus Felis; species Felis catus. The sequence continues at coordinate 27,359,521 of NC_058378.1, read as the reverse complement.
GAATAAGAAATATTAGTAAATTTTACATTTTTTCCTTTTAAAAACAGTATTCCAGCTTATGATTTAAACTATAAAGGCAGAGAAATTTAATTTTTGCTTTATTTGATAGGGCTACTGAAGTTTCTTTCTCATATGTATTAAATATACACATAAATATCTAACAAATAATTGAAAATATAAAGTATGCAGGTCATTTAAGATTATGAAAAACAAATAATAACTTGAAGAAGCATTCATTTTATATTTGAAATAAATAATCATATGGAAGAAAAGTTATTTTTTCTATATTCCATGGCTTACTTTTTTTTCTTGTTGGGCATCATGTTAGAGCACTTATACGGTATTATCATTGTCCTTTCCATGAATATTCTCCCTGTAAAAATTAGGTTTGTTTTATTTTGTGAAGACTTAAATCACTGGAATCATTATTCAGTAGTGCCAAAGAGAAATGCTTTAACATAACTAAGAATGATTCTGTATGCCAGTTATACTTACATGATAAAAAATTTACATATATTTTGACATAATAAGTAATGGGCAAGAATTCAGCTTATGTAACATCCTAGTAATTGTTTATTAAAATTAACTGAGAGTGAGGACACAGATACTCTTACCTGAAATTCGGCATCTCAATGTCTGGCTGTAGTGAATTTATGAGGCAGCTATGTCAATTTCCAAGTGGCAAAACAGCTCTGAATTGTGTGACTCTGCAGAGATTCAGGTGGACAGAATTAAATTATGCATCGTTTTAGAGAACAGGTGATTAAAGTATTAGAAACATGGGAGCAAGCAAAGACCACCCAAATGAGAACATACAAGACAATTGATTCAGAGCTTGCTGTAGCAAAGGAGTCAGCCGCCATCACTTGCTTTTGGCAGGGACTCAAAGGCAGACAGAGAAGACAGAAAGCTTTAAAAGGGGAAAAAAATAAAAAAGGAAGACTTCAGGTATCTGTGATTGGAAATTGTTGACACAAGGAAGATGCAGGTGGGCTCACTAGAAGCAGGGCATCATATGCGATTGGTTTGGGGAGCATATTTTGCTCTCTCTGATTGTCACTGAATTTAAAGTGAGGCATATAGGTAGGGCAGCTATCATTGTCAAAGTCTTGACCATTTCTGTCCAGTTGCTAGAGAGCCTGTGGTTTGGTCTCCTGACCTAGTTGCTGCAGTTTGCAGGTCAAATCTCTATTGTCATATTTAGTCTGGCCTTTGTCCATTTGTATAGCAGGATCGCAGAAATTTAACTGATAATAATTTCTTTGGGATAGTGACATATGGATAATTGTATAAGAATATTGAATTAATTTTATATTTTAAAATATTTATTTTTATAGGAAAAAAAATCTGCAATAATCTTTATCCTAAACCAATGGTCCAATGAGTTTAAAAGTAACTGGTTAAAAAAAAGTAAACTGGTAAAACATTCCAACAGAATGTCCAATAAAATATTCCAATAGAGGCTGTGAATATAACTAATTTTATCAGTCTTATTCCTGCTGTGTTTCAAGAACTCTTTATTAGTGCAGCTTGGAGTTTATTTGCTCTTTTACAATACTTTGATGAATATATCCTATAAATAGGATTCCCCTCCACACACATTGGATACCTTAAATTCTTCTATTTCTAATTTTCTCATTTCTAAAACTTTTTTATAAATTTTTTTTCAACGTTTATTTATTTTTGGGACAGAGAGAGACAGAGCATGAACGGGGGAGGGGCAGAGAAAGAGGGAGACACAGATTCGGAAACAGGCTCCAGGCTCTAAGCCATCAGCCCAGAGCCCGATGCGGGGCTCGAACTCACGGACCATGAGATCGTGACCTGGCTGAAGTCGGACGCTTAACCGACTGCGCCACCCAGGCGCCCCTCATTTCTAAAATTTTTAATGCCTTATTCTCAACGTTGTATGTTCTCTTGTCTCAGATCCTTCCACTTTCCCCCAATTGGCTGTCATTTTATTTTTCTTTTCTTAGATAGCTTAGACCAGTTGTCCTATTCTATAACCACTCTCTCATGAAAACTTTGATCTCTCCCTTCATGACTACATGACACCAACCATTGTCTCCTGTCCTTTACTCGGGCTTTCAGACTGGGAATCTCATCCTTTATTGTCTTATGATCAGGTGTGTTGTGGTATCATCAATGATGTTATACAGGGAGGGAGCCTCAGAGAGATACTAAATTCTTGTTACTCTGGTATGTAGTTGTTCAGGTCATTTTTAATTTGGGGTGAGAGGGATCCTACCTTTAGTTAAATTCTCTTACTTTCTCTAAGTTTTGGGGTTATGTTGATCACTCCACCGTAGTTGATATTTGCCTCTACTGGTTATATCCCTCACTTGGACTACCTTGAAAGTAATCTTTGATATTTACATTTTGTGACCATATTCTATAATTGTGAGTGGGAATTGATCTCAGTGCCTGTACCTTTTCTGACAGTCTCATTGACTAGGTCATTTCTTCTTTGTCTTTCCAAAAAGGGCACTGATCATTCATGTGCAATTATATAAATATTTATTACCAATACCATTGTATTACCATGATAGTTAAAATGTGAGGCTGTCTTCTTTTGCTCAAATAATGGCAGAGCAGCTCTTTAATTTTACTTTCTTCATGGAAACTTACTCAGGGTCTTCAAATTTTTATATTTATTTTGTTAGATTATTTTTTATCATAAATAGGATGTATATCAAAATTTGAATTCATGGAACTATTTTGGATTCCAATATTTTTTGTATGTATATAATAACCAATGAAAAACAGAAGAAAGAAGTAAAAGAAGGAGCCATCACAATTCCATTACTGTAAAGGCCAAATTGTCCAGAGTTTTAAATTAGATATTTTTGGAAATTAAATGTTATCAAAGGGAGAGATGAACTTGAAGTTTTCCTTAGGAAAATATCCTGAACCTCCCCAAATTCCATCATTATCTTCAAAGAATATTTCCTTATGATCTACAGGGAAAAGCTAAATCTTCAGGGAAAGCTTCTGTCAAATTTCTGATCTGATGGCATTGATAATATGCAAGAAAAATAGAAATGAAAGCAAATTATTTGTAGGAGTAAAAATATTAAATATATTACTTTACCCTTTGAACATTAAAAGATGTTTTAGCTTATCATAATTTACTCACATATATAGGGAACTTATTCAAACTTGTTTTAAGAATAATTTATTGTAACTATTTGGGAAATGTAAATGTTTTTAAAGTTCATTAACATATCATTACTTTGGAAAAAGAAGCTGAATTAATTCATGTAAGATATTTCATGGAAGTTTTTAGTTTTCAGTTTAAACAAACACTAAAGCTACCTGGGGATTATTTTTCATGTAAATAGTTTAAAGGCAAAACAAAATACAGTGATATGAAGGTCAAGAAGATATTAAGAGAAGTCAAAGATTCATTGAAATATTTGTTCTTTCACATATTCATTAATTTATGCATGTATTTAAAAATATTTAGTGAGCACCTATCAAACACCGGATTCTGTTCTTCAAATGAAAAACAAATTCTAGGGGCGCCTGGGTGGCTCAGTCGGTTCAGAGTCTGACTCTTGATCTCAGCTCAGGTCATTGTCTCAGGGTTTGTGAGTTTGGTCCCATGTCAGTCTCTGTGTTGACAGCACAGAGCCTGCTTGCGATTCTGTTTCTCCTTCTCTTTGCCCCTCCCCTGCTGTTCTCTCTCTGTCTGTCTTTCTCTCTCTCTCTCAAAAATAAATAAAGTAAAAAAAAATTAAAAAAAAAACAAAAACAAATTCTAGGGGCGCCTGGGTGGCTCAGTCAATTAAAGGAGACTCAGGTCATGATCTCATTGTTCGTGAGACCCAGCCCCATGATAGGCTCTGTGCAGACAGCATGGAGCCTGCTTGTGATTCTCTCTCTCTCCCTCTCTCTCTGCCCCTCCCCCACTTGTGTGTGCACACGCACACACACATACACACACACACACACTCTCTCTTTCTCAAAATAAATAAACATTTTAAAAATAAAAATCAAAATCTAGATTTGGATTTAATATCTACTCTCAAGGATTTGTAGAGATTAGGGGAGGAATAAATGTCAGAATTAGGAACTCATGAAGTGCCCAGCTATGCCCTGAAAATTAGTAAAGACTTCACAGAACAGGAACTATTTGAACTCAATCTTGAAGAGTGAGTGGGAGTTTCCTAGGTAAAGAGGCAGAAAAGCACTCCAGAGAAGGAGTATGAAATGTAGGGCGTGATTACAAAGGAAAATGGCAGGAGAAAGCCCTGGTGGTGAGTTGGGAGCACATCATGAAGGGCTTGGAATTGAACTTCAAGTTATAAAATCCTGAGGATGTCAAATCTTTTAAGATGATTCTCATATATGAAAGAAAGGGGGAAAATAATGGTGCTGTTTTTTTTTTATTGGAATGTGAATTTAGGGGAAAAGGTAATTTTGCAGATATTGAATTCAAATACAGATATTTTGGATTTCAGATAAAACATACAAGTGGAAATATCTAACTTGCTATTGGAAAGAGGAACTGGAGTTCAGGGTAATGTTAGGTACAGATCGAAATTTGGGAATTATTCTCAGAGAGATAATTGTTAAAGCTGTGAGAGTCAATGAGCTTTTCAAGGTAGGCTGTATGAAAAGGGAAGAAAAGGAAACTACAGTCTGGATATTAGAAACTACTTAAAAATTTAAAATATTATAATATCAAATATTTATTTAGTCTGCTTTTCTTTCATAAGTTCTTAAAATGTTCTTGTACGTTGTCTATCCTTATAGAAATGTGATAAAATATAATTTTTATGATATTTTAATTTCCCTGGAATAGGAATATTTTATAGGCATATCATGGAATTGGTGCAGACCCAACTTGCCATGTCTTTATGGAAAATACAGTTGTATGTCCCTCACTGTTATCACCCAACCTAGATTGGAGCTTAGTGGTCTAGAAGAAGATATAACCATATTTTCAGTGGTTCTTATATACAATAAAAACAGGAATGGAAATTTAACTTTGAATCTGTACCACAATACCTTCATCCACCCTACAATAGAGATAAATAATAGCAACAGGATTGGGGCAATGAAAAGTTTCTTTTTATTTTATTTTTATTTTATTTTTATTTATTTTTTAATTTTAACGTTTATTTATTTTTGAGACAGAGACAGAGCATGAACGGGGGAGGGTCAGAGAGAGGGAGACACAGAATCTGAAACAGGCTACAGGCTCTGAGCTGTCAGCACAGGGCCCGACGTGGGGCTCAAACTCACAGGCCGCGAGATCATGACCTGAGCCGAAGTCGGCCACCCAACCGACTGAGCCACCCAGGCGCCCCTTTTTATTTTATTTTTAAATAGAAGCTAGGGGTGCCTGGGTGGCTCAGTAGGTTAAGCGATACCTTTGGCTCAGGTCATGATCCCACTGCTCATGGGTTGGAGCCCCATATCAGGCTCTGTGCTGACATCTCAGAGCCTGGAGCCTGCTTCAGATTCTGTGTCTCCCTCTCTCTCTTCCTCTACCCACACCCCTCCCCCCCCCTCAAAAATAAACAAACGTTAAAAATTTTTTTAAATAGAAGCTATAACACTTTATACTGTTAGAAGGAAGTTTCAGTAAGATATGTCTAAGAGATACCAAAATAAAAATAAATATGATTTGTATACATTTTTTTTTTATCTGGCGTTTAGCAATAAATATTGGCTTTGGAATCCAACACACAAGAGTCTAAGCCAGACTTTGTCACTACATTTTTGTGTGGTGTGGGCACACCACTTATTCTAGGTCAACTTCAAAAACAAATTTTTTTTTGTCATTGAAATGAGGAAAGCAAAACCCACCTGATATGTTTGCTGTGAAGATTTTATAAATAATGCATATAAAAATGCCTGGTGCAGTTAGGAGAGAATAAATGGTGACTATTATTTTCAAATGGCTTCCTATTCTTTAAAAAATAATGTGAATAGGCAGGAGAAAAGCCTCAGGAGAGAGTTGGTGTGGTATTTTAAATTCCTTACCAAATCCCACAAAACCTACATGGAAAGAACATGGGACACACCCACCTGATAGATGGTGAGTGACTTAGAAAACTTATAGTCAACAGCTAATGGCAGACAGGCTGAAAGTATTTTGGTCCTAAAATGGCATGGACCAGTCATCATAGATACTAATTTATTGTTCAATAATATTAAAAGAGAGCCAAAGGATGAAGTATAGTTTAGGTGATATAGATCTGAAAGGAAGAGGAATAGTTGCATTCTTGCCAGAAATGAGGCAATACAAGCTTCTGAAGTAGGCATTTCTAACAAATTTCAAAATAGGCAAATATTTAAAGGTGTTGTTTTAAGTAAGTATAAAATTTGGTTTGGTATGTTCTTGGTTTTTTTCTGGGTAAAAGAAATGTGATTATTAAGTAACAAAATTGTACGTTAAAAAAATGTAATCCTATTACATTTGTAGGCACACCATAGCTAACATCATGATATCCCTTGAGGTGTACCTCCTACAAAATATTAGATTAGGAAGGGCAGATTCAAGCATCACAGAAATGTCAATTTGCCAGCTGGCCATCATGTGTTTGACTGGTGTTTAACAATGAGTATTGGCTGACCTCTGCTGAAGAACATGGATAGTATCTGGGTACCTGAGGCAATTGCAATCCACAAGTGAAAACACAATCTCTCAGATTTGTAATGGAGTACCAAGAGATGTCAAGGTGAGTCACATCACATAAATGTCACCTACTCTGACAGCATTCAGGACATCTGCCCGTGGTGCTTTTCTTCCAATTTTCTCCTTGTATAATGAGGCAACTCTAAGATGCCGGTGGGGACTGGTAGTCTTTTACAGTACACTGATAGAAATAAACATTTTATATTTCAAATCTGGCTCATTTGTTATAGCTTAGGGCAGATACTGAATCTCAATTGCTCTTGATGAGAGCAAAACTCACTTTATATAGCTACACAGAAAAATGAACGTAATAAAAAGGACATGAGTAGCTTTAAAGTACTCTCCTTTTTTTTTTGGAGTTTTAAATGTTATTATTTATTACTTTTTAAGACTGTATCTTCTTTGAGCAGTATAGCTTCACAGCAAAACCGAGAGGAAGGTACTGAGATTTTCCATAAACTCCATGCCCAGGAGGAGCTAACCATCTTCCATTATCAACACCCCCTACCAGAGTGATATATTTGTTACAATGAATGAACCTCCATTGACACATGATTGTCTCCCAAAGCCCATAGTTTACATTATTTACAGTACTCTCTTAATGACTGTATTGCCAGTGGAACTGCTGATTTGGGGTCCATTATTTTTAGTAAACAGAGATAATTTTAAGTTATTATTTTTAACAAATTCTATATTCTAATAAGCAGACCTAGCATTTACAAGAAAATCTCTAATGTATTTCCAAATCATAACTTTTTACTCTTTCTTGTCTGTGTTTTGCTTATTTTTGTTTTTGTTTTTTTATCCTAAATGCCCTTTCCTTATTAGTGTTATTAAAGCATTTGTCTTCCTTTAATTATTCTGGGCTCTCTCTTTTTTCTTCTACCACTCACGTGGCTACTTTATGTTTGCTGATTTCCACGGTAAGTACTTGTCAACACACCTTTTGGTTTTGTTTCTTCTACTTCTTTGTCCTCAACTTATTGGATTATATTTGTCAATTTTGTCCTTTTCATGGTCTGCTTCTTTTACCTTGTCCTGTAATAGTCTTATTGTCCAGCCATCCATTCACTTTATTTTTCTCCCCCTCTCCTATTTTTCCTTTCAACATTTTTATCTTCCATATGACCATCTTTATCAATATCTGATCAGTGATTATTCCCCTTTATTTTCCCCCTTTCATTTTTTCTACATCCCTTTTTACAGAGAATTGCTTATATGGCATCCATGCCAATCCTTTCTCCTTACATTTCCATAATGATTTCCATGTCTTTGTTTTCCCCACAGCTTTCTTCATTCACATTTGATAGGTATTTATTAAAGTTCACTATGTGCATACAACATAGAGACCTAAAGATAGGATGACACAGACCTTGCCTTCAAGAATTCCCCCATCTAGAGGAGACAGACACAGAAATCAGCCAGCAATTAATAATGTAGAAAGTGCAGAGATAACAGACACAGGGTTTGATAGACGCCCTAGAAAATGGTGCTATGGCTTGAGGGAGGGTGGCAAGAAGAAAAAGAATTCCCACATGATGTGTTAACTCAGTTAAGTCTTGAGAGAAGAGTATTAAGTGGTGGCGAGACCTCTCTAGGTAGAGGGAGTGGTATGAAAAAAGGCTCAGAGACGTAAACTATCATTTGTGGTAAGGAGACGTGTAAGCACTTTGGCGTTGCCTGAGTGTAAATGGTTGCAGAGAATGTGCAAAGGGACTTGGGGAGCAGAAAATGGTGTCACTGTAGAGGGAGTTACTTGCCATGCTGAGAGCGTGAGCATGAAGAGCAAACTTGGATGCATTTGAAGCAGAAAATGTTCATGTTCAGATTATCATTTTGATCATATATTCTTTCATGTATTTAGAGGATAGGTTCAAGGAATGTAAGAAAGGAGTTAGGGATCCTAGGTGAAGACCACCTTATGGGAATCTGCATCAGGGTGACAGTAGAGGAAGATCAGAGAGAGCAGATTCAAGAATTATTTAGATGAAAACATTGGCGGAGCTTAATTGCTAATTGATTATAGAGGAATAAGGAGGAGTATGATTCTTGGAATCTACATTGAGTGATCAGATGGACAGTGATGTCAAAAGCTAAGAGAGAGAGAGAACACAGCAGAGGAACTAGCTCATCTTTTGTTCTTCCTTAACATGTCTTCCAACAGTATTAATAACTTGCATTTTTTTTCGAGTGCACTATAATTTTTAAAGCTCTTGCCCATCCATTACTTCGTTTAATCCTCATGCGAATTCTCTGAAATTGACTAGGCAGGTAATATCCACAATTTTCAGATAAGAGCACTGAAAACGCCTTTCCTCAAATGTATATCCTAGTGACAGCAGGTTTTTTAAATGCTCAAAATGTTTTCAATTAGGCAACCTCACATCCTAGTCTGGCAGTCGGGCTGGGGGTATCCACTCCGGGCCTGGGAAATGCAGCCATGCAGGCACTGCCTTCACAAACATGAGCAAGTTTAAAAGAGGACAACCCTCATCAGATGCATCGTCAACCCGTGACTGTCACAGTAATGCATATTGTTTAGCTCCTCCTCCTACACAGAAAGTTGTCATCCCCATCAGAAGGAACACCTTCAAATAAAAGGAAGCTTATTGATTGGCTTAGAATTCACCTTTAATAAGCATACATTTCATATACATGCAATATTTTGCATACCATGTTTTAAACATGTGTTATAAAAAAGGCTTAAGACTGTATTAGTGACTCCCAGATTCAACCCAATGATGCCCTCATATTTGTTGCACACTTTCTTTGTGTGTGTTCCTGCAGAGTTGTTTACAGACACAGATATTATTTTAAAAGCCCTGCACAAGTGGTCGGTATGAAATGAAAGCTTCTGTGTTCTCCCACCCCAGCTGAAAACAAGAGAAATCACTTTCCTAGTAGCAGTAACAACACAGGGGAGTTTGATGATAACGGAGGCCTTCCCTGCACGGCACTCATGTTCATTTCTAATGGGAGATAAACGCGTGTAGGAGGCAGGACACTGCACCATGAACTAACTCCCCCCAATGTATTTGAATCCACTTTGCTGTGAGAAGATATCATTTCATCATGCTTTACCCTGTATTTCTAGGCGGTGTATGCTGGTGAGGGCCCTTGTATAAACTTAATCCTCACTCTTCCTTCTCATTACTATCAAGATTATGTGTCGATTTAAGGTCTAAGTTTAAAATGAGGATACATAATATGAATTGAGTATTTGTTTGGTAGGCAAATGGGGAAGAGAAAATGCATTGAATTATGATTCCTGTGAGGAGCTTGGCAATGGCCTAACCCCATAAACTAATTGAAGAAACCTGTCAAATTATACTGCACAGCATAAAATCACGGACTGCAAGTGAGAAATAGATCACAATTCATCTGAGTGTTGTTTACATCAACTGGCGTCCGTTCTTTTAACCAGATTTATTCTCAAACTATCCTGACCCAGAAGGGTATAATACTCTAGAAAAGTGAGATTGTCAGGCAGCATTTTTCTATACAGATGTAGAATTTTTCTGATCGTGTTAAAATTTGGAACTACTCTACAAATTCTATGCATCTCTATAATAAGTCTCAATAATATAGATCAGGTCAGATAATACTCTTTTCTAAAGTCGACAAATTCTGTTTTGTGTATGTGAATAGTTTTAACAAAAGTAAACCCAGGAATTCATTAGAATAGTCCTTCTCAAACTGTAATCAGAAATACCTGGGGAGCTTAATTTTTGCCCCTTAGACTTATTGAATCTGAGTACCAGGGTGTAGCAATTGAGAATATTTAAGCTTCCCAGTTTATTCTGCTGTGAACTGATTGAAAAATACCAGCTTGAAATGCATGTTTAATATTATTCATCTTCATGTGGAGAAAGTAATAATATATACAAACTCCCTGTATATCATGCTGCCATCCTATGTGTTAACACTAAATATACACCTATGTGCTTGTTTATAAAGCACCTTTGGATGTTTTCTCATAGAGGACCAGCGATCAGGTTGGGGCGAAAGAGGCATTTATTTTTGACTCTATAAACTTAATCCATTTATAATATTTGAAATTATTTTTCACTGAGTTCTAAGTTATGAATATGTATGTATGGGAGAGTGAGAGCTTATGTGGGGGATGAGTTTGTGGGTGTATATATAATCAACGGATCAAGAAAAAAATATATAATAGCTAGTTGCATTCATCTGGACACCAGGTAAATTTTGATATCTCCTTAGAAAATTCTGTTTTCAGTTTTTATGCCCAATAGACAGTCTGACCCATCCTTCATCTCTATCCCATCCCTAACCCCTACCGCATAATTGAATATTGATAGCATTCTCATGATAAGGCAGGCCCTATGTTCAACTCTGGGAATATAAGACAGCTGACATATGGTGGCTACCCTCAAATGCTGGCAGTAGAAACATAAACAGATGAACAAATATGTGTAATATAAACTTATCCCCAAATACTTAATCTAAAAAGATTTAAATGTGAGTCAAAAAATTCTAAGAATCTAATATGTTTTTTATAAAGGGGAGGATGGAAAATATTGTTTATTACCTTTCTACCGCTACTATTCTCTCTCCTAAGTGGGATAGTGACCTATTTCCTCCCAATCTTTTGTTTGTTTGTTTGTTCATTATTTATAAATTTTGTGCTTCTTCAATAGTACTATAAGCTTTTGACTTGTTCTTGGAATATTCCAAACCCATAGTGGCTACCAAGATACCACCCAGTGGATGATGGAGGGGGAAAGGAAGGGCATTTGGAGGACTCTATGTCTGTCTACTTACTATCCCACTTTTCTGGAATGTTCTTTTCGTTCCCTACCTGTATCATTTTCTGCTTTGCAGACTCCTCTGAAACTCCCTCACTTTCCATCTATCCATCTAATTATCCTCCCTGCTTCTTTGGAAATACATGTAATTTGGGTTGCAAAAACATACAAGATACAAAAAGTAAAATTTGAAAGAGGCAAAATCTATAAGGCAAAGGAAAAACAAAGGATTTGATTGTAAAACAGCCCTGAGACTCAAACATAAAAATGAATGTCCAAAACACTATCCACTTCTTAAGAGTGGGGTATAAATTTGAGTCTAAGATGTATAATGAAAAAAAGACTGATTTAAAATAATAAAATTGATTTAAAATATAATTGAATAATCAGAGAAAGGGTGACAGGTTGTGATTTACAGGCACATGATTCATTTTGTATTCTTAACCCTGAGTTCAGGGTTTTGCTTATGGGTGATACCTGTTTTCCTTTCATGATCTTTAATCGGCTAAAACTGATCCCTTCTCATTCAGGTGAATAATGTCTAGACCACAGAAGTGAAAGTAAGTGGATATTAAAGGAGTTCTCTGGAATACTCACAGTGCATAAATTAGAGTTTTATAAATGATGTAAAACTAGTCAATGATCAAAATAATGTTCAGCTGAGATTATGAAAATGAGGCTAAGGAGCAGAAGCTAGCTATTCAAATGATCTAGGAACCCATGCTATTTTCCATTAGTGAGCACAGTTACTGCCACCGCTGAAGTTAGGTGGAAATTGTGAAGAATTGAGCTGGAGATAGAGCCTGTGACCAGGGATGTTTGCAGCCCCAGAAGGGCAACAAACAGTAAACACTTCCTTTTGTTTTCCTTTATCAGAATTCTATTGTAGCATAAATCAGAGATGGTTGATAAGTGAATTGAGAGGAAGTATGAAAAACCTCACAATACAAGTTAGTTCCTTCTGTATAGCAATTAAATATTTTTATATGCTGCTTATGATTAATATTGAGTGTTTCACACTTTTTATGCTTGTAAATTTCATTTGTTGTTCACCATAAAGATATGTATGATTAAATGAAATAATAACAGTACTTTCAAATCATTTTCACATACACCATCTAATTTGATAATCCAGATCATCTGTGAGAAGGATAAAAAGAGCTAATAATAATTTATTAAGGGCCATTGTATTTCAAACCCTGTTCTGAATTATTTTAATTAACTCATTTAACTTTCAAAAGAATCCTATGAGGTATGTACTGTTATTATATTACAGATGAAGACATAAAGGCATGGGAGGAATATATTAATAACCCAAGGCCTCACAGCTGGTAATACTAGACATGGGGTTTGAATCCAGCCAGTTTGACTCGTGTCTGCCCCTCAACTTTACCAGCATATTGCAGAGAAGGAGGTAGAAGCAAAGAGATCATATACTTCTGTGATTTCTCATACATATCTTTATGTGCCATACAGAGGTATAGAAAAAAGTTGTCTGAAGTTACATGAAGTCCAGCCTCAAGTTTTTAATCAGTCAGTCTCAGAATCCAAAGTTCTTCTAGTCTAAGCATGATAAACACAGAATCATGACACAATACAGAAACTAGCAAATATTTCAAGGCAGTCTTAGTTCCCACAATATGCAACCACATTGAAGCAATAAGATAAATGCTATATAGGGGTGCCTGGGTAGCTCAGTCAGTTAAGCGTCTGACTTCGGCTCAGGTCATGATTTCATGGTTCGTGAGTTCAAGCCCCGCGTCGGGCTCTGTGCTGACAGCTCAGAGCCTGGAACCTGCTTCAGATTCTGTGTCTCCCTCTCTCTTTCTCTGCCCCTCCCTCACTCACACACACATTCTCTCTCTCTCAGGAATAAACAAACATTAAAAAAAATTTTTAAATATAAATGCTATCTTACACATTGTATGCATGCACACACACACATACAAATACACACACACACATAAACATATGCACATACAGACAAAGTTTAGAATTCAGGTAAAGAAGGAATCACTACTGCTTGAAGTGTAACTTCCAGAGAGGAGCCCTTGATTTAAGTTTTTATAACAGCTAGAAGGATGACACAAACTTGTCCAACCCAAACATTGAAATGAAGCAAAAATATATGAAGTGTGGTGGATAGTGCAGTGGGTTGGATATTTACTTTTTCTCTTTCAAAAATGTGATCTTAGGCAAATTCCTTCTCTATTTCCTCCTCTGTAAATTGGGAATAGGAAACTACCTTCTACACTAGTGATGTTGTGAAGCAAAATAATTGATGTGTATGAATATACTTTTTAACTTAATATGTAAAGTTAATGTACAATTAATTATATTGTATGTTGATACTTCATTAAATAAATGATTGTATGTAGTGGCTACTGACTATCAAATTCCTGAGCTATTGGGGCACCTGGGTGGCTTAGTCAGTTAAGCGTTGGACTTTGGCCCAGGTCATGATCTCATGGTTTGTGGGTCTGAGCCCCACACGGGGATCTGTGGTGACACTGCGGAACCTGCTTGGGATTTTCTCTCTCTCCCTTTTCTCTTTGCCCCTCCCCCACTTGCTCTTTCTCTCTCTCTCAAAGTAAATAAATAAAAGTTCCTGAGCTAGTGAAGACAAATTAAAATATTTAGAAATGGAAAAGTGGCTGTATCGTTTTATGTAATAAAATGTTCAATGGTACCTAGAAAATAATAGATATACAATATACATTTGGTGTATGAATGCATAAACAAATGAATGAATTAAACAAATTAATGAATGTCAACAAAGTTCTGATTTTCATCAAGTCTTCCACTCTTCTACCTTAAGTAGACTATGGCTTCAACCTTAAAAATGTGGGTAAAAAGTTGTATTCTTATTTAAAACTTTTTTGGCTGAGTTTGGTGTCAGAGTGAATGCTTAGTAGCAGATATTCTCATTTTAACTTGATTCATATTTTTCTTTTTTGTTTTTTAGTTTCGATTTGCTGTATTTAACCTGAAAAATACCTCTACATAATAAAATCATTCAAAGGATATGTTTCACATACAAAAGGCGAACAATGTTTTACTCATTAATAATTATTAATATACATTCTCCAAGCTTCTTTTATTTTCTTTTCAAATACTTGAAAAGTATTTTTACAAAGAAATGTTGTGCACTAAAGAAAAACCTAATAGCATGTAAGAGCATATTTAAAGTCTCCTATCCCACTGACACTCCCTCTCCTAATCTAAATTCCAAGATATGACCACTTTCAGCTACTTTTATATTTAGCTTTTCTCTTTGTTACCTATGCTTCACTAAATGATTATATTGCTATATAATTTATCTGCTATGATCATTGTTTGTGATCTTCTCATAAACACAACAATTTTATTTTTCCAATTCTGCCATTGGCCACCTCTATAACCTCAAAATTCATATGCTGGTAACATTTTGTTCATCAATCATCAGATTTTCCTGAGGAGGAAACGATTTATCTGACCTGCCAGTTTGTGTAATGAGGACATAGCAGCTGTCTTACTTTTGTCCACCTTTTCTGACCCTGTCCTACCTTTTACCAAATCTCACAAGTGCACCTTGACTTTTGCTTGCAATTTTACTTCATAACTGTAATATTCCTGCTTTGTCTATTGGTTGTCTCTGTATTTTGAGAAAACTGAATATTCGGTTATATTATTTGAGCTATAAACATTGTTCTTCATGATGATTGTATGCTCAGATTATATTTTCCTCTTTACGATACCAGAAGTTCAAGTCTTGTGCCATTCAGTGGAGGAGTTCTTCATTTGTTCATTCATTTATTCATTCATGTATTCATATATTCATTCCTTAATTAATTCAATAGCTACAGGGAAACTCCTGTGTTAAGCACTGTTCAAGCCTCTTGTACCACAATAAATGAATCAAAACTACAAAGGTGCTGGGCTTCATGGAGCATATATCCCATTGAATAGAGACAGACAATAAGGAGTAGGTATAGTAATTATATTGGATAATATTTTAGAAAGCTATGGAGAAATGAAAACATAGACACAGGTGAGGAAGAACCAGTATTGCTGGGTTGGAGTTATAGTTTTAAATAGTGTCATTGAGATAGGCCTCAGTTGAGCAAGAGTTGAAGGAAATGGGAAGTTAAGCATGCAGATTCCAGAGAAAGTGAGCCTGACGCAGAAGGCACAATTAGAGAAAATCCTAGCTGGAGAGTGTGCGTAAAGTAGTATGAGATGAGATCAGAGGTATGGTGGGAGGTACAAGATGTATCCAGTGAGAACTTTGGCTTTGACTCTGAATGTAATAGGGGCCATTTCAAGATTTT
This sequence comes from Felis catus, assembly GCF_018350175.1. NCBI lineage: Eukaryota > Metazoa > Chordata > Mammalia > Carnivora > Felidae > Felis > Felis catus. The sequence continues at coordinate 27,343,793 of NC_058378.1, read as the reverse complement.
GAGTAATGGTATTTACTGCTCTGTATTACATTTTTAAAGGGTCACTCCTGTACTGGAAAACACACACACACACACACACACACACACACACACACACACACAAACGTAAGAGGCAAAGAGAAACACGGAGATTTATTAGTAGCAGTAAAAGGAACCCAGAAAAAAATGTGCCCTCCTACTCTGAGGCTCCATGTCTTTAATTTCTTTGACAAGTCTATCATTTTTTTCCTATTTACTATCTTTATGGAACTCCTATTAGTTGAACGTTTAGTCTTCTGTGTTGATTCTCTACATCTTAGTTTTTCTCTCAAAATTCCATCTCTTGTCCTTGATGATATTTTCTAATTCTTCCACTGAAATTATTATTATTTTTTAAGATATTATTTGTAAGTGATCTCTCATCCAAACATGAGGCTGAAACTCATAACACCAAGATCAGAATCACATGCTTTACTGATTGAACCATCCAGGTGCCCCTTCCATTGAAATTATTTTAAGATAACTTTTTATATTCAAAATTTCTTTATTGTTCTTTAAATGCTTTTATTTTCTTCATACCATTCTATACTTGTCTTACAGATACACTGTCTTCATGAGTCCTTTTAACAATATTTGTATGGAGAGTTTTATTTAGATTAATCTCATTTAGTTTTTCTCTTTTCCTTGAATAACTTGTGTTTCCTCAATGGTCATTTCCCCCCTGTTTATCCTATGATTTATTTTCCATATAGAAGACTGTTTCCAAATGTATTGTAACTCTTGGATCTGTTTATATTTTAAAATAAACTAAAGAAAAACAGGCTGTATAGCTGTACATGTAGGTGGGACCTGTCTCTTTCTCACTTAATAAAGAGTAAATGTGAAGAGTTCAGCCTTTAACCTGGATGACCCTAGATACTAATTTGAGATGTAAACATTTGTGTTAGAAATCAGAGTACTCTTAGAGTATACTTTTTGTATATTTCTTCGGGAAAGAAGCTTCCACCTTTTGGCTTGGGGAGAAATGTTTGCCTGCTTCTGTGAGTCCATTTAGAGGAGGTCTCTTGGAGGTGGGATAGAATTGACTATGTGTAAATGGAATTCCAGCCTCATTGTTTGCTCTAACTGGTGTTGCCAAGTCTGGAGCCTGTGTATAAGCTGAGACTTCGTCCACTATGATCTGTAAGTAAATACAAAATTACATAAATGCTAAATGTTCTTATTTTTCTTTAAAAATATAACAAAATACTTGACTTAGTGAGGTTGAGAAAATTTCCCTAAGGAAGTGACAATTATGAGACCTGAGTAATAAGGAGGAGTTAACAGGATAAAAACAATGTTGCAGGAGTTTTTACCACAACACCAGGGATTCATTGTCTCACCACTTCAAAGAATGAAGAGGTGGCCACAAAATGAGCAGCAGGCAAAAGTTTATTAGAGTAGAAGATTCGAAAGGAAGACGAGTATGAAAGCTTTCTTTACAGAGGGGGACATTTATGGTTTAGGTAGGTGTTTTTATTGTCAAATTCCTAAAGGAAACCTGAGAGGGAGTAGGTGGTATCTGTTACATTCTTAAGAGGGATTTTATGCCCTGAGGGGGTTTGCTGTAGTCAATGACTCCCAGCATTGTTTCAAAGTAAGTGTTTTTCCCCACCCAGGGACCTTAGGTCCTAACCTTTCCCTGTCTCCCTATTTTATCCTACCTTTTCCTATTATAGTCCTCCCTCTGAACATGTGACTCCTAACTGCCATTAGGGACAGGGATGACCAACAGATCTGAACTACTTCCTGTTGAAGGGGCATGATGACAGGGGAACAGCAGTCAGGACAGGTTCAAAGGTCGATCCAGAGGTCCCATTTAATGGGAGGGTGTTTGCCACATCTGGGCTAGCAAAATTTTCTTGGATGTCTAATTTTTCTGACATGTGACAGCAACTGCAAATTACATATATAAAGAATATCAGACCTGTAATGCCCCTGATTTTGAATCCGAGAGACCACCAAGGAGCCGATACCGATGCAAACGCACGAGGGTTTATTTGCAAGCTCGAGCTTGGGCCCAAGTATACCCGACACAGCGGAGCAGGGACTTGGACCCCTATGTTAAGAGGCGTGGCAGTTTTATAGGGGCCAGTGACCAATGAGATTGTAACACACACAGAAAGTTGCATAGTCATGTCAGTCCACACGCAGGTGGCCAACTGAATTACAATTTACCCTATAGTAACTGTTTGAACTAGCCTATCACTCTGGTCAGAATTGGCGTGCAAGTTTGTCAGGAAGAAGGCGGGGTTTACATTCTTTGGCGGTTAGGGGTTCCGCATTCCTATATGAGCCGGTTTCCAGTAAGGGTGTGTTCAGCGGCTTGACTAGGGTGGGGGAGTGTCTTAAGCAATAAGTAGGTCATGTGGGGTTTATACATGAGATGATGGGTGTAGCACAAAATGGAGTTAGTCTTGCTCTGTTTGTCCAGGGGTAGGGGATTTTTGTTAAATTCCTTGGGTCCCACAAGGCCAACAATCATTAATATTCCAAATGTAATGCATTCTAGGGAAGAAGCCACACCATAAGAAGGAAAGATGCATTGTAGCCATCCAAAAAATCCCTGGCAAGTCTGGTCGTGGGTGTGTGTGTGTTTGTGTATTATCAATTTAACTATAGTTTTTCCTCCCTCTTCCATACTTCTTTGAATCTGGTGATATTACTGATTAGAATAATTGAGCACCTGAACTAGCTCATGTTGCTCAATCCTCAATTCCTCCTTTGGCCATCCAGTTTCCATAGGAACAACTCCATGAGGTGTATTTAATTCTACCTCAAGGAAAGATTGATCTTCGATATCCCAATTACTATAAATCTTGTTACTCTTTTGTAAACGTATTTGGCCAAAAATTCTGATGTTGCACCATACTCTGGTATGATTTAGTATATGGTAGATATGCTCACAGGTAAAGTTCTCTGTGTCAGCTATTTCTCCTTGTTTACTTTCCCAGCAAAATTTTCCTTTACCCATGTACCAAATGCTGTTGGTTACTGGGATAGAGATGAGTGGCCAGACCTGAGTGAAATCAGGGTTCCTTTTATATTGAGGGCACAGACAGATTTTATTCCTCTCTTCACAGTTAGAAAGAGATATGGGATCCCAAGCTGACTCATTTGGCATTATGGCCCATTGACTCCCCATTGGCAAAATCCTTTTTTGATTTAATATAGTCCCTATGCCTGCAAGTTAAACTATTGGATATGAATTAGCATGGTCCATCCTAGGCACATGTGTCCTTAAGATGCAACACCTCAAGTTACAGCTCCCAGAATAATATTCCATAACTTGGGGCTTCCATACATATGCCCTAATTTTCAAGTTTCCAATTCATCCTTTATTAGAGTAGGCCATTGTCCCATGGCCACCTCAGATTCCATCTGCATTAACGTGGTGAGCAATTCTTCCGGGGTTAGAATGCACGCCCTTTTGCAGGTTTGAGTTTGGAAGTGTCTTTGTAGGGTTTCTCTCGTCTTATTTTCCACCTTACTAAGGCCTCATTTTCTTTTGTGCCGATTCTATCCTATTTTTTCCTATCATAACAGTAGAGGACATATTCCTAGTATAACATGTTCAAGATTCTCATTTTAGGAGCGATGATGAGATTTTGGAGTGATGGTGGGGTTCTGAGCTGACAGCCAAGAAAAAATTCTTGAAGACATCTTTGGTGCAAAAAGATGATTTTATTACAGTAGGGACCTGTGGGCAGAAAGAGCTGCCCTGGGTTTGCGAAGAGTGACCGATTATATACCTTCAAGTTGGGAGGGGGTTAGGGATAGAGTAACTATCTAAGGAATTTTGGAAACAAGGTTTCTAGAACCTTGAGGGGCTAGCTATTGTTAGGAAAACTTCATTTATTACTATTTAGTAAAACCTCAGTTATGAGACCATTCAGATACATATCAGGGACCCTGTCCTTAGACTATAATTGCCAACATAACACGGGCATTAAAAATAAAGGAGGTTTGCAAAGGAATTTTTATGTGTTTAAGGAGATTCACAGGATCCTGGCGGGGGGGGGGGGGGGATGGTCAGGATGTTAAGCCAAGATCCCATCTTGCCACTAGCAAAATGTCATCATGGAGGCAGCCGAGCTTCTAGAGGAGGGTTGCTCTGTTTCAAGGAATTGTCAATGGGCTATCGGCAGTAAGGTAATTTAATTTTTCATTTGCCTTTATTTTCCACATCACCATGGCAAACACTTAAACCCCCTTACATCTTGATGAGGGTGATATATTAGGGCTCCAGAAAACTGAGTCTATAGGTTTCTGGAGGTTAGGCTATGAATATGGTTGCCTTTTTCTTGCAGTTTACTAAGTTATCCATAAAGTGAAGGAGACTTCTATCCTGCAGGACTGTGATCTCTAGCAAAACTCCATTTGTTTTCTTTCCTTTTCTTTGTTCTTGGGCAGCGGGGAGTATCTGAGGAATACCACACATATCCCACCTGGCAGGGAGAGCGCTGTTAGCCTGTACTTTGCCCTCAGCTTGCCTTATACTCCCTCATCAGGGAGCATAGTATGAATGAAATATATTTTTGTTGTTGTTGTTGTTATTGATTGCAACATTTGGGACACAAGTATTACTAGTGGCAAAGACTAACTGTTACCACAAAGATACATAAAGTGGAAATATTAATATATTCACTTTAATGAAATAATTACCAAAAACAACTAGCAATTTTGAGACACCAGTGTGTGTAATTATTTTTATGTGTTATTTATAATATTCTATGTATCTTCTATTTTCTAATTGACAAACCTGGAGGTTGAAATTCAAAGAATATAAATAATTTGCCCTAGGTCACATAATCCTAAGAGTTGCGGGGAGGAAGACCTTCCTCTGCCCAGGGTCCTTCTAGCTGGACTTAGAATCACCAGACATAAAACAGATTAACAGGAGAAAATCAGATTTAATAGGCCTACTTTCAGGGAATCCACAGACATGACATTCCGAAGACAATGAAGCAAGGCAAAGCTTATTTGAGCTGAGGAGAGGGGTAGGGGCCTGAGGACACAAAGGAGAGAATGCTTCTTAGTGGGAAGGTAAAAGGTGATGTTTGGAAAACAAAGGTGGCCTTATTGTGCAGATAAGGTTCTTAGGAAAAGGGGAGTCTCTGTTAATAACTCTCTTCCTGATAAAGGCTCTTCTTTCCAATATAAATGCAGGCAGTGGGGAGGAGACAGAGAACTTTTCCTGCATCTCCTAGGTTTTAATTACTTTTAACTCAAAATAATCTTTATGCTATGGAGGTCCATCTCACAAGGTCCATCTACAAGGAAGAGCAGTAACAAACCCAAACTCTGATTTTTACATTGCAACTCCTTTCTCCATAACAACTTGTGAAATAAAACCATGGTTTACAAAGATTAGTATAAAATACCCTTTTAAAATCCCTGGACTTGTGTATGTGTTGTTAGACTTTTTGTTTCTTAATTTATTTAATGTATGCCAGTGTTTGGAATAGCAAAACAAAACAAAACTAAACAGAAAGAAGAAAGCCCATAGAAATGCTAATATAGAGTCAGAGTTATTGTTAGAACTGTCCAAAATCACTTAGAAGCTCCATTTTTGGGGGTGCCTGGGTGCCTCAGTCGATTGAGCATCAGACTCTTGATTTCAGCTCAGGTCATGATCTCACTGTTTTGGGAGTTCAAGCCCTGAGTTGGGCTTTGTGCTGGCAGCACAGAGCCTGCCTGGGATTCTCTCTCTTTCCCTCTCTCTCTCTGGCCCTCCCCTACTTGCACTGTCTCTGTCTCTCTCCAAATACATAAATAAACTTCATACATTTTAAATAAAATAAAAATAAATAAATAAGTAAATAAATAAAAAAATAGAAGGTCCATTTTTTTATAGTACCATGTTAATTCTGATAATTAGAACCCAACCATCAAAATTAAGACTGATTCTGTTCTTATTTATTGTATAATTTCAAACATCTTGTGTCTGCAATGCTAGCAAGGTGAAACAAATACAGTCATGAAATTTGTTAATAAATGAAAGGCGAAAGTGACAGGAATATTAAAATACAGAAACTCTAGAAAGAGTTTGCTGCTCAACACTGAAGGTAACAGAGATAGAGGGGAAAGTATCAGTCAAATGAGGTCTAGCAGAAGGCTAAGTTTTTTAAACGAGACAATTTTATATTTTATTTTAAAAAGTCTTTTGACTTTTCTCCTTCTGCAGATATTCCTGAAGAGTCTAGTAATTCTGCTTTTTTACTTTGTTTTGATACAATTTTAAAGGGTGTTTCTTTCCTTTTCTGTTCTTTAGAAATCAATTCAGACTAACTGGATGAGCAAAGAACAAAATTGAGGAATAATAGAACCCAGCTCGGTGAAAATATTGATTAAATACCTTCACCAAAGTCAAAGTTAATATGAAAAGCCTTGTAAGAACATAGAGGATTACATATGGGGATTATTATAAAGACTTGCATGTTGAGCCAACTTTTTGTTTTTATTTTCTCCTACATCAAGCAGATACCATAGTCTTTCATTTAAAGCATGTATAAATAGGATTACACAGAAATTCAGTGATAGAGCTAGAAATCAGAAGATCGTTAACTTTCCTTAAAGTAAGATTTTATTCCATTGTTTTTCTAAAGATCTTTAGTGATAAAGTCTCACAAATTCAAAGTAAGCGGCTCATGGGGAGATACAAAACAAACTTTAGACCATGAGACTGGCGTTTTGATTTTCAACCCAAATGTGTATGTGTGTGTGTTGCTTCTAACATTTGACATGGTCAGGCAGAATCTTTTTTACAGCTGATTTTACCAATGTACGACATAGGCTCATTTTTGAATCAGGATTCTTTTATGAAACAGGATGTCTCCTACTCATAATGCTTAGGTAGCAAAATGCCCGTTATTATCGTGGTCATATCGATATAATTCCATTTCTAAAAATCCTCCTTTAGATCTGAGGCTCAGAAAATGTACTGCATTTTACATAATTACACCCTTCGAAACCACCATTTGTGCCTGACGCAAGTTGAATGCTGCTGTTTAGGAGGTATGAATTATTCCTTTGTTACAGGTGGACAAACCATAGATGTAAAAATGACAGTAGATCATGTGCAAAAATGCACTCAATGATGTAAAACAAATTTTTCTGAATTTATCTTCCATCATTATTCAGAGCTAAGCAACATTTGGAAAAAGAAACTGTGCCATTTAAATAAAATACACAATTGCCAATTTGAACCATGGCGTTTGGCATTGTTTTCCAGGAGACTGGATGGGTGGGTTGTTTTGATCCACTGTGACCCACACCATGAATTTACAATTGGGCTTGCTGAAATAACAGCTGGAGCTTGGCAACAAGGTTTTTCTCTGCCAAATTAACTGAGCTGTATGGGGATAAAATCTGTGACCTTGTCTTCATTAACCCAGTGTTTTACCCAACTGAGTTAACTTCTCCAGTCCACACTGGGTTGTGTGTGCTGTTTACAACAGCAGACAAACAAAAACAGAGGATGTAACGTCATGGATATCGGCAGCATTTTCATTTTAAAATGAAAGGTTTTCTTGAAGATGCCAGGATCAGCCTCTTAATCACTGTTAACCAAAGCATTCAACTAGATACAAAGCTGTCAATGCTAGATCTAGCATTTTAAAACATAAAAGATGATATTAACCTTAGGAATATTCCTGTGTTGCTGGTTTAGAAATGGTTATCTGTGGAAAATCAGCAGCCTTTTTCCTCAAGCCATGATATATTATCAAGCCACAGGCTTACTGCAGAGGGCATAGTCTTTTGCTCTCTATTTAACACTAATTCTTTTTTTAAATATTTATTTATTTTGAGAGAGAGAGAGAGACAGACAGAGAATATGAGCAGGGGAAGGGCAGAGAGAGGTAGAGAGAGAATTGAAGCAGGCTCTGTGCTGTCAATATAGAGCCTGACGTGGGGCTCAAACTCAGGTACAGCTAGATCATGACCTGAGAAGAAACCGAGAGTTGGATGTTTAACCAACTGAGCCACCCAGGCGCCCCTATATGACACTGATTCTTATGCCACTGAACTTGTGCTACTTTTATTTATTCACAGAGCTTGTCTTGGTCTATCTCAGGTTCGTCATGAATTCGTTTCATCATTTGAATTTGCGTGTAATTAGCTTTCCAAACCTGTCACGTGTCTCTGAAAGCATATGTTTTACTTCTTCATTTGGCCATTGTTCACATTATCAAATAGTTTAGTGTTGACCTAATATGTGGCCTGGGAAATAGAGTTTGATGATTGTTTTTCATTTTAATTTGTCAATGAAAGCATAATGTGACATGTAGAGTTTCTGAACTGCACATTGGTGCAGTCCATCTTTACAGAAGGTGCTGTCATTTTGGTAAAAGGCTCATTCTCCAAAGCATGGGCATTTTCATACCATTTGTCATTGGGGAAAACATCTCAATGACTTTGGGAGAAGTTTTACTTTTTTTTTTTAACTTGTTATCTATGTTTTTCAGATGATTAGAGGAGGCACATACCTTTGGTTCTTAATAATCCAAACTGTGCTACTGAATAGCAACCCAACTCTATTCCATTTGTGAAAAGAGATATTTTGAATAGTCGTCATAAACCTATATTGCTTAAAAACATCATGGAATAAAGTACATGTAGGATAGGTAGGTTTCCTGATAATATAAATACTTGCGATTTTTTTTTTCTGAAAGACGTCTTGTTGAAGAACTGCCAACAGTGCCTTGGCAATTCAGCTATTGAGTAAACTATCTTATTTGTCAAGTGTTGTATTTCAAACATTTAGGAGGCCTGAAAGTTCCTGTGGTCCATCGTCTCATTTTACTGGTAAGTAAATGAGACTGAGAAAGGCTTCAGGAAGCAATGTTAAAATATATCTACAGAGAACTCCGATCTATTTATTCAAGCAATATTTCATCACTGCACACATTTGGGCTGGTATTTTTAAACTAGAATTTGTTGTAACATTGTATGAAGGCATACTTTAATTTGACTGATATCTGTATTTCTGTAATAAGAGAGCAACATACATCACCTACATCTCCTTTATTATTGGAAATGGAGAAGCCAGGTGACTAAGTCAAAATTGGCTGATGTCAATATTAATCTACATCCTGCTTCAAATATTGTCCTCTGTTTGCCACTCCAAACTCATGAGATATGTATGCTAACAGATGAAGTACCAAGTTCAAAAGCTTTTTATATTTGCTAAAAATATTATTTAAAGGTAAAGTTGTGACTGATTCCTTGGTTGCAATAAAAAAATGGTAAATCCACAAGTTCCTGGAAGCCATTTTTAATATTTATTTCATCATTGTTTTGCTGGATTCGAATTTTAAGCAAACATGGAAAATAAGTGGTTGGCAAAGGATTTATTAGATTGCTTAAAATATTCATTGAGCACCTAGTTCATGATAAGCCTGTTCTAAGTAGTATAGATAGTTAAAACACTTTGACCTAGCCTTTAGATGTCAAATTTGAATTACAGCAAATTATAGCAGAGAAACAAATACATGATTCAGAACAACAATAAAATAACTGGATATAGTTTAAGATCAATGTTTTATACTAAGTGCTGTGGGAGAGCAACAAGAGAGTAACTCGTTATTTTGAGGAGGTCCATATATTTTTTAGAGAAAAGGTGGAAATTAAACATTAGACACCAGAGGATGAATTGGAATTGACAAGGTAGACAAGTGAGGAGTGAGGTCATAGGCTAAGGAAACAGAAAAGCTAAGTGATGGAGATAAGAATGCAAGGATATGTAAGGGTAAGAGAGTCCATATAGTTAGTGTGAAAGGTATGTGGTGAGGGGTGGTGAAGTATGGCAGGGTATGATTGGGTAGGTGGAGTCCAGATGGTAAATAATTTTATGTGACTTAATAAGAAGTGTATGTGTGTGTGTATGTGTGTGTGTGTGTGTGTGTGTGTGTGTGTGATGTAGTATCCCATCAAGTGCCTGTCTCTGGGTGCCATGCTGTTGTTAAGGCATGTATACATGGGACAAGCACAGTCCCCTTCTTCCTTTGTCTCTAAAATAATTACAGGCATGTAATATGTAATGCGTCTCAGGTCATAGAGCAATGAATACTTTTTTTTTTTTGGTAAATGTTAATACTGAGGAAAGTGAAGGGAATCATGAGTAGAGCTGTCTTTCATCAAAGCAAAAGTGAGTCCGTGTCAACCTTGTCCTATACACATAGGTGGAGGATAATCGCATACATTATTAATTTTTGAAATATGATTTTTGTTCAAAGCTACTGGAGATTTTGTGTCTGCTCTTTATTTCTGTGTGTATGGAGGGGGTGTAGTGTCAAAGTGAGAAGAGCCTAACTGATGAAGGTTGCACAGGTTGCTAGCTAGTCCAAGGAAACTTAAGGTTAAAAATTCACTCCACACCTTTATAAAAGACATCACCTAACAGAAAACACAGCAAAGATACTATATATACATTCCATATTATTTTCAGAAAAAAAATCCTTCAGTTGACATATTCACTTAGTCAAAGTAAAAAATATATTTAGTTTTCCTTAGTATTATCTTATTGTTCTTTCTTAATTTTGGCGGCTAATATTGTAGTTTATCAAAGATAGAATCTTCACAATATGATAGCTCTATGAATTTTTGTTGTTTGGTCTTCACAAAATTAGAGCTTTTGTGCAGCACCGTATTTAGAGACCCTTCTAGAGAACAGCCCAATTAGCATCTTATAAATAATGCAAATATGAATGAATCAATGAGTAGGAAATTCTGCCAAAGTTCATTGCTTGTTTTCAACATATTGCTATTTACAAATACCTCAAGTTAGTTTTAATGTAAATTCTTTTCAAAGTACTATTATGAATACTTAAGGCGATAATTCACATTTTAAATTACACAGAATAATGTCAAACACAAATTGCCTGTAGATAATTGTTACAATTTCCTCCAGTTTGGCAATCCTCTTATGAGAAATTAATTCACGTTTTTTCCTAGTAGCACTGATTTTCCATCATTACCAGGAGAACAGATCAATTCACCCTTTTAAATTCTTTCAGTAGGTTTGATACAATCAGACTAATCATTAACTGTGTTAGAGCATTCATAGTCCTCATGTTTGGTGTTTGGGGGTATGTACAAAATATGTAGACCAGACTTCCTATCTTCTTTTTAAAGTTTATTTCTTTACTTTGAAAGAGAGAGGGGTGGAGGGGTGGAGAGGAGAGAGAGAGAATCCCAAGCAGTCTTCCTGCTCTCAGTGCAGAGACCTACACACGAACCATGAGATCATAACCTGAGCAGAAATCAAGAGTCGGAGGCTTACCTGCCTGAGCCACCCAGGTGCCTCCAGACTTTCTATCTTTAAGTAATTACCGCAACAAACAGAAAGATCACATATATAAAAAACATTTAAGAGAGTGAAGATTAAATGGACAGAGAAGGGAAACATTTATTAGCTGTTGGTGGTCAGGCAGAGGGTTCAGGAGTGATCAACCATGAGTAAAATGCAGATCATCATAAGCATTCAGGTTTAGGGGTCACATTCCTGAGAACATACGAAAGACCCTGTCTACTGGCATATCATCCTTGCAGCCAGCCAGTGTTCTCTGAGACTCAGAGTTTACTGTCCACAGTGAAAGGGAAATTACTGCTGCTTAAATTTTCCACAGATTCTGCCATCTGCAGACCAGTTCAGTTGGGTTGAGTGTAAAAATAAAGGTATCCTAAACTTGTCAGCATTTCAAGCTCTCTGGGCCTGGTCCTTACGTACTCCCCTATTTCTTTGTCCAACAATGTGCTATGGAAATTCTGTTTTGGTCAAATTGGATGCCTTTTCCCAGAACAACTCCATAACTAGTGTGTGCCAGCCCCTCCCTCCTTTCCATTTGGCCAAACTTTTTTGCATTTTCTTCCAACTCAAGGCTCCACTCTTACAAGTTTGTATTTAGCCTTCTGGAATAGATATGTGCAGACTATGCCTTTCTTCCAAATAAAATTGGTCTTATAAACTTTAAAATGATAGTGGAAGCTGTTTGCTTTGGCTTAATTTGCCATTTTTATTAACACAACAGAAATAATATAAAATCACATTCAACTACTTTGCTGCTGAGTATTTTGCAATGGAGGAAAGAACCATTTTGAAGTAAATTTCTTGTCTTTATTAAATTTTGAATGCTTGAAAATCCAGTAGGATTGGATAGTTCCATCTATTTCCATTGTAATTCCTCTGAGGAAAATAAGTTGGTCTCAGATATATAGTGAATGTGATAGAGGATTTATCACAATATTGCAGGGATAAAACCGAGGAAACACTAAAGGAGTAATTGACTAATTATGCTAAGATGTTTCCATTTCCAGGCAGACATGAAACAAAATAATCAACTCTTCTATCTCACCTTATTCATTTTATAGACGTGGGATGTACAGTGATATCAAATCATACTAAAAATTTTTTAAATATATTTATTAAGCCAGTTTCTTTTCCTCAAATGCCCATTTTTCCTTGACATCCCCCCCCCCGTGGTCCTGCATTTATTTAAATCATCTTATATAGTACTACAATATTTCACTAACAGAATTTTTAAAATATTTTCTAAAACATTGGGATCTTTTAAAAAATCAAAACCACAGATACATCATACAAATGTAAACAAAAGAAGATGAACTAGGGGATTCTGTAGTGGGGAACCAAAATGTTCCCTACTTTTATTCTCCATAACATTGGCCACTGAGGTACCTCAGTGGAGATAGTTTGAAAATTATTAATCTAACTAAAAATTAATTATAGTGAGTTTATTCCCCATGGTACCCTCTGTGGAAATGCTAGTCATAGAACTGACTGAGTCATTTTTTATATAATCATTGATATTTATATATTCCTATATAGATAATTGTATGGAGCTTTAATTGAATGTAGATGAAAGATAATCCATCTTTCTTAATTCATTTGAGAAATAATCATAAAATAGAATGGTTGGTCCTATGTTAATTGTTAATTATGACACAATTTCTCTGCAATAAAACTCTCAGCTAAATAGGTAATGTATGACATTTTCATGAGTTAGTTTAGCAGTTTGGTTAAAATATAAAGTGTTTCATGTCTGTCTTGGTTATACATTTATTAATGCCATATGGTCGATCATCTGTGTGGCTGTCTTCCTAGCTGGTTTCAGATAGCTGAAAGTAAAAACACATTTGCTTTATAACAATATAGAAGATAAATATTTCCCACTATAAATATAAATATGATTGTCTACAAAATGTACTTTGTCATTTTATAAAAATATATAAAAATATTTAATGTATAAAATTTACCATAAATATAATAAAATATACTATAAGTATACTAAAATATACTCCAAAATATACTTTTGAAAGTTTTAAACCAAATATATAGTCTATTTAATTTGGAAGAATTATTTATTGAAAGAGAAAAAGGCATAAAATTATAAGATCTAAGAGCTAGAAGGTCCAGTAAGATTATCTGTCCCATCTTTTCATTTTACAGATAGGGAAGATAATTCCTATTTTCTAAAAATTCAATATCCCTTCCAGGGTGACTGACTTGAGAAATGGTTGATATCTCTCTGAAGGCCATTGCACTTCAGGGCTTTAAATTTAATGTGACATTTCACACAAAACAGAAGTGTTGCTTCTGTAATAAGTAAAGCATATTGTAATATAATTGTTCTACATGAATCGTGAGTGCCCATAAAGAATGACTTCGGTAAAATAGATGTCATAATTGCGCTCATTAAGCAATCTGGATGTTCATCTGTGGATGACTGATTATTTTCTTTCAAAACAACACTGAAGATATATTAGAAAAAAAAATTTGAAAGCTTCCACTTTGTTCACCTGGATAATAGCCACACTTATATGTGATTGTTTGTGTGTATCCTCCAAAAACAAGTTAATTAAGTAGTGTAGTGCTTTATTGAACAAAGCAGAACTAAAAGGTAGTGAATAAAAATACATAAGCTGATTCAGAATTGGCGATTTTATATAGTGAACACACTTCTGCACTCATTCTTTGTCAACCAATGTGAGTGCATGTACGTGTATTTTAATTGACTTTATCTCCCAATGCAGAGTTAGATAAGCAGTTGGGCCCCATGACCACAGGTGTGTTTGTTTTTGGTTATTTGTTTTATAAGATGACAGATACTGGATCATGCCACACTTGTTTCTGAAGAGCAGTTGAAAAGATCTCTGTAGGAACCAATATCCTCTCTGCCGTCAGGGAGTTAAAGTGATAGAAAATATTGTATTTATGCTCCAACCACAGATGCTTTCATATACCTAACCATGATAATACCAATTCCATAAAGATAAACATAGCCACATAAGATATGAAAATAATTCATGTACGTCTTAGGGAGAAAATGAATTTTTCAGAGAATTAGTGAAAAATAACCCATTAATAGACTCTAATTCATGTACAAATATGCCTCATTTTATTGCACTTCATTTTATTGGGCTTCACAGATAATTGTGTTTTTTTTGGGGGGGGTTGTTTTTTGGGCTTGTTTTTGTTTTTGTTTTTACACACTGAAGGTTTTTTGTTGCCATTTTTCAAATAGCATTTGCTCATTTTGTGTCTCTGTGTAACATTTGGTAATTCTCATAATATTTCAAATTTTAATTATTATTAAAAAAATCTTAACGTTTATTCATTTTTGAGAGACAGAGAGAGGCAGGACATGAGCAGGGAAGGGGCAGAAAGAGGGGGAGACACAGAATCTGAAACAGGCTCCAGGTTCTGAGCTCTCAGCACAGAGCCTGATGCTGGGCTTGAACTCACGGAGTGTGAGACCAGGACCTGAGCTGAAGTCGGATGCTTAACCAACTGAGCCACCCAGGTGCCCCAAATAATAGACTCTTAAATATGGAGAACAAACATAGGGTTACTGGAGGGGTAGTGGGAGGGGGGATGGGCTAAATGGGTAAAGGGCATTAAGGAATCTACTTCTGAAATCATTGTTGTACTATATGCTAACTAATTTGGATATAAATTAAAAAAATAAAATTAAAAAACGCTAGAAATGGTTCATCTTAAGTGAGGAAGGCATGTTCAAACCTGAGATAGGCCAAAAGCTGGCAATTATCCTCACAGAAATGGTAGAAGAAAAATTTGTGCCAAAAGTAACTAAATTCTAAACTTTCAGAATCTGTAATTATTAAGTTTCAGACCTTCAAATATTTCCATTTAATGCTATTACCACAGAAATTTCCTTGAGATGTATGTCATGTCGTCACATATTTAAAAGGAAAATCCAGCTCAGGGTCTACGGTGTAAATACCATCCATTGAAGTTAACCAATTTGCGGAGGGCACCAAATTGCTTCTTGTTGACTCCTATTACTCAGAACTTAATAAATATTTTTAAGAAAATTTAATTCTAAAATCTGAGCTTGGATGTACCCAAAAGGGTTTTTTGTAGGCCTTTCTGTGTGTGTGTGTGTGTGCGTGTGTGTGTGTGTGTGTACGTGTACTTATATTTATATAAATTGCATTACTTTGTTACTGAGCCACTATGAACTCACTCTCAGCCCAGGGCATTAAAAATAATTTTATTGTGGGGTGCCTTTGTGGCTCAGTCGCTAAGTGTCCAACTTTGGTTCAGTCATGATCTCATGGTTCATGAGTTGGAGCCCGCATCGGGCTCTCTGCTGATAGCTCAAAGCCTGGAACATGCTTTGGATTCTGTGTCTCCCTCTCTCTCTTCCCCTCCCCTGCTTGCACTCTGTCAGTTTCTCTCCTTCTCTCTCTCTCTAAAAATTAAACATTAAAAATTAAGAAAATAATTTTATTGTATTTGAAAAATGAAGGACCCAAAGAAATTTGAATCAAGACCCATCTTGGCTCATAGAAAGTTTGTATTCCTTTATAAGTTCTCATTACTGAAACATTTTAGAAATCTCAGAAAAATATTGAGATTCTAAAGGAAAGTACACAGGAGAGGTTTTAATTTTTTAATCTAGTCAAGGGAAACAGTCTTGAATCAATTATCCACAGTTTTCAACATATAATCAAGGATTTTGACAATATTTAGATATTGAATTGCCAAGCTATTAGCAACCAAGAGATTTGATTAGACATCCATATTAATAAACACCTGTTGTAATAGCATAACAGATGTTCTAGAAACACAACTAACCCAAAATGTAAATTTAAAAATTTTGGTCATATTCCTCTACATTGTGATGCCTAGATTAAATTTCATCACCTTATTCTATTTATTTTACTAAAACTCAATTGCTAAAATGATTTTGCTCAATAGAAAACTTTTTATTTTAAAGATTAAAAAGTCTTTACTGAAATCAAAGCCTATTGCACAAATATTTGAAATTATCAGTTAAAAGTACATACGTGATGTGGTGTGTGTGTGTGTATGTGTGTTGCATATATATGAATATGGGTGTGTATATGTATGCGTGTATATGTATATATGGGTGTGTGTATATATATGTGGATATGGTGTGTGTAGATATATGTAAATTTATGATCAATTATTTTGAAATTTGTGATAGTTGAGAGCTAGTAATTTTAATTGATACATATGTAAGTCTTTTGGATGTATAGTTTTTGACAAAGGGTAATTTGTTCAACACTGTTCCCCTCAATACAATGATTTCTATGATGTAGTAAACTATTGAAATATTATCTTCTATGAAAGTAATATAGATGAATAGCATGTGTAAGAAACATTTATTATTTGAATAAATTTAATAAATAAGCAATGTATTTTATCAAAGAAACAAATACATGTATAAAACCAAAGAAAAATATGAACTGAGTTGAGGGGGTATTTTATTGTATAAATGTGCTTATTTTTCTCAACATAATTCCAAATATGAAACATTTCTTATGCACATTTGTATGATATTTAGGCAAGTATCAATTTAAGGAAGTGTCTACTAGTTAACTATGCCAGATTGTTATTTGTTGCAAGAAATTCCAACATCATATTCAGATATTAATAGTATTCATATATCTTTATAGGAACTTGAAGTACACAAAGTGCTTCCATATACACTAACCCATTTTAAAGGTGATAAATCTGATATTTATATTAAGTAGTAATTATTTGTGAGTTTCTTTACCTCACCCCCCAAAATGGCAGCTAGACATGCGCATCTAGTTCCTAGTGTTAACAGCATCAGTTTTGACAGAAACTAGTTATAAATGGAGTAGTAGGAAAATCCAAGGATAGTGCTTAACATAAATAGCCAAGGGGGAAATGTTATGGATAGGTAATGGTAAATTAACCATAGAGAATGTTTCAAGATTGATTATGACCCTGAAGTTTATACCTACTTCCATTTACTAACTGACTTCTTTTTATTCATAATCATGGTTAAATGCTAAAAGTCAAAGCTGTGTTAAAGCTCAAAAATCAGTTCAAACTGAAGGCTGAAATACAAAGTTAGTGTTTCTCTTCTTACTTCTTCTGTCTTCCTTTCTCACTCCCTTTCCATAAAGCTACCCAGACTTCCCCAGCCTATTTTGTGCACTGTCAGTTCTGCATGTTAGTTCTTCAAAGTGTCTTCCTTTATTAGCTGTTGTTTGTTGCTGTGATTATCTGAGAGGGCTCAGATTGGTCTTTCAACATTTTATGTTGTCTTCTCTTTGTAGTGCAGGTGAATTTTGATAAGAACACTATGTCACCTGTGCTTTTCCAGATCTGCCTAAATCTTGACTGTAGCATCAGGTCTTTTCTACTTATTTCTTGTCTCCCTCCCTTGTTTGCATCTAATAAAGCATGCTTATTAGGTGCCACTTTCATAAAGAAAGTTTTTTTTTTTCTTATTCCTCTTTGCTTGTTCATTGTGTTAATGTTTTAAACGGCCTTTTTCTTCCTTAGTATTCTTAAATGCATTTTTCAGAGAATCCAGTGGTGTCTAACCAAACATGCCGAACATCTGAATCTAACCTTCATTCTTCCTTTTTTTTTTTTTAAGTTTATTTATTTACTTTGAGAGAGAACACATGTGTACAGGTTAGGGGCAGAAAAAGAGAGAATCCCAAGCAGGCTCCACACAGTGTCAGCACTGAGCTGGATCAAGAGTTGGATCTCTAACTGACCGAGCCACCCAGGAGTCCTGAACCCTTCATTCTTGCAGGACATGCTTTCTGGTTGCTCCAAAGGGTAGAGCTGAGGAATTCGGGAGATTTTTGTTCAATTTAAAGAAATAGCTAACAGTTAAAGCTGTCTATCTAACAAAAAGAAACCTATCCCATGAAGTCCTGGGCCCCCGGTGTGGAAACATGCCATCAGAAATTAGATAACTATTAGTCATGGAGGTGGGAGAAATCATTTCCACAGTGAGAGAACCCAGACTAATTGGCCATCAAGTTTCTGTTCAACTATCAGTTTCTATAATTGTAAAGTTCAAAACATTTGTGATTATAAAGTATCATGATTCATGTTCACTCTGATTAGCTATTTTTCATTCACTTGTCTCATTTTACTTACTTTTATCCTTCAATATCCCTATGTATGGTTTATAGTACTTATTCAAGGAAGAAATTAGTTCTTTTGGAAATACTCTGTGGATCACTTTCACAACTCCAGCTGGACTGAAGATGTAAGACTTATGTATTTTTTTCTCATGCACATTCAATTATTGTTATTATATGGCTTCTCCTGTCAGTTCCAAACTTGGTACGGACATTAATTAGTTTCTCCTTCAACTAACATTCTCTGTCCCAACCTAGTATTTTATCACATTACTTGGTTTCATTTTCATCTTGTCATTATTAACATCTGAAACTATATTATTATTTATTTTACATGCTTATTTGCTTCTCAACTTTACTGTATTCCCTATATTTTTCAAGCTTCAAGGATATAAATGTCTAAGAAAGACCCTGTTCTATAGTTAAAATGTATGATAGCTCTGGCTAATGAATGCATTCATAAATAAATAGATGATCAAATGAACTACTTTTCTACTTTTGCATCTAACAGCTTATGACATAAAAGGGAAGACATTATTTGCCCAAGTGCTCTTTCCTTTGGAAAGACATTTCCATCCAGTCATCTTGTGTTACAGAGAGCAGGGGTCATACCTTATTCATATTTCTATCTATCACATTGCCTAGCAAAGCACCTTGCACATCACCAATAACCAATAGTTATCTGTCAAATGAATGGGTTAATTAACACCCTTCTTGGAAGTGAAGTAGTTTTTCCTAAAGAGTCCTAAAAAGTGAAATCTTTCATGACTCAAGACAGAAAGAAGATGGGTTGTGTTTGTTTTGGGCCCCAAAAAGAATGCAAGAAAATGGGAACCAGGGATAGTGTAAGCATAGGGCAAGAATTATCTGCCAATTCCTGAATGTATAAAGCTGATTGCATGCACCACAAGTTTACATCGGCATCGATATTTTCTTTTGTAATTGCGGCTGATAATCTGTCATTCTTATACTGCAGGTTTGTTATGTATATCAAAATCAATACATATCAAAATCAATAATCTGTAGGAACCTGCTTTTTAGTTTTTAAAATATCATACAGTGGAAACTTACTGTTATGAGTAACATTAAAACTTCTGTGAAACCAAGGGTCAACAATCTGTTTAATCCACAAGTAAGACTAACAAGTACCTTCAGTTTTAACTAGCAGGAGAATGGGGTGGGAGCGGTGGGATGAGAAAGGGAAGAGGCAAAAAGAAAAAAGAAAAACAACAAAAAGAGAGGGAGAAAGAAAAAGAAAGAAAATATAAAACATACATGGTGAGATTGCACAGAGAGGGTATAACCAAGATGGAACCAGAGAAGAGGGAGTAGAACCAAGAGACAAACTAATTGTATCTGATGGGTATTTGAGAGTGGCACCAAGGTGATGAGGTAGGCCAGGATCCCTAAACTGGGGCTTCATCCATTTGCAAACAATAGGCTATGTGAGATCAGAGATAAGGTAGAGATGTGTATTTCAACCCAACACAGGATTAGCCAAGAACTATCATTCCATGGAAATAGGGAAGTCCAATTGCCAGAGGCAATATGACATGTACTTGTTCATTGATAAAATAGAAACTGCAGGGGCTCCTGGGTGGCTCAGTCAGTTGAGCTTCTGACTTCAGCTCAGGTCATAACCTCGTGGTTCATGAGTTTGAAGCCCTCATTGGGCTCTCTGCTGCCAGTGCAGAAGCCACTTTGGATCCTTGTCCCCCTCTCTCTCTGCACCTCTCCTGCTTGCACTCTCTGTCTCTCAAAAATAAGTAAACATTAAAAAATTATTTAAAAAAATAGAAACTACAGCAAGAATATATGCTCATGCTTCCTAAGACTCTCTTCTTATGTGGGTGATATGGAACTTTGTTTCCAAGACCAGACTGTGGCAGGAGGCCCCCGTCTAGTAGTAGGGTATGGTCTTTAGAATTCTCAGTATAAGCTGCAGTGCAAATGACTTGACTGCCTTTACTTTTGTCCAGTTTGGCCCAGCAGAAACCTCTGTAATTCCACCAGCCTGGCCTGGCATATCTCCACAGTTAGTTACCATGTGCATGGCTTAATGGTGAGAACATAACCTTTGAAAAGAAAATTAAATCATGAATCTCACTTTGATGATACTCGGGAGCTATCTGAGTATGTGCAAAACTAGAAAGGATGCCCAAGCTTTGCTCTCAGAAGACAGAGCAGAACCTACAATTCCTAGCCCTTCAAGTATTGGCCATGCTTCCAAAAAATAGCAGCTATGTTTAAAAATAAATTGTCCTTTTGTTCCTTGACTTTTAAAAAAATTTATAATGTTTTCTGGTTTTCAATTTGAATTCGCCTTTAGCCTTTAGTTCTTTGCTGTTAAAAAAACACCTAAAAATAATTCCTGTTGTCTTTACTATAGCATCTGTGCTTACAGGAATAAACTGTTTTTAGTTGTTCTTTAACTTACATAATGCTTCCTTCTCTAATATCCAGTATCCAAAGTGGGGGGTAATAAAAACATGTGATTATGGTCATTTGTAATTTCTATTTAGAACTAACTTAGAAAAGAAGGAAGATGAATTATACATGAGTATATGTTTAAGGTATCTGCGTGCATATTTAAAAGTTTTAGAATAAAATAGTGTTTTAGGATAATCATTCATAGCTGCCTTTCAGACGCTTATTTTAAGGCTAAATGTCCCTTGTGAATTTGACATTTGTTTTGAACCTTTAAAATAAATATATTCTTATTTCTGGTTCTTCTCTTTCATGCCTTCTGGTAACCTACTGTTTGGTAATACCTAATAGAGGCAAGACGACAACATAAACTTCACAGCTTTGTATACTTTTATTTGCAACTGGGATAGGGAATTTATTAATTTTTCTCTTCAAAACATGTATTTTTTTAAGAACTAGGATATGTAAGTTCCTGGCTTGTCTTCCTACTGCTCTCCCTGGGTCCATATGTTCTGGGAAACCTATGCATGAGTTATCCATGGACCGTTCCTCAGTAAGTCTACAGCCTCTAGTTCAAGAACTCACATGCATATACATAACTCTAAGGCAGAAAGGGGTAACAGTCTCAAGAGAGGTACTATAAGATGGCAGAAATGTTCCGAGGGACTAAGTTGGTATTTCCTGCTTTAGGCAACTGGAAAGACTTTCTGGAAAAGATTACGTTTGAGCTGTGTGTTTAATTTTTTTTTTCAACATTTATTTATTTTTGGGACAGAGAGAGACAGAGCATGAACGGGTGAGGGGCAGAGAGAGAGGGAGACACAGAATCGGAAACAGGCTCCAGGCTCTGAGCCATCAGCCCAAAGCCCGACGCGGGGCTCGAACTCACGGACCGTGAGATCGTGACCTGGCTGAAGTCGGACGCTTAATCGACTGCGCCACCCAGGCACCCCTGAGCTGTGTGTTTAAATGGTAATCTCTAAAGCGAGTCCGTAAGAAAATACTTGAAATTGTATTTATGTTTGTTATCAGAAATGTTAACAATTGTATTCTTACCAGTATTTTATGTACAATTGACACTAATACTCTCCTTTACTGCATACTTCAGACAAGAGAGTTCTACAGCCTAGGAAGGTTGATTATGGTGCCTTTACTTGTTCAATAGCTTTCAACTATTGAACAGTTAGTATGTGCCTGATTAACTGGATTTATGAATTATACCATATAGCTTTAACTAAGCTAAACTTCATTCAATTGGATCTGTTTTTAAATTTTTAGGGGAAAAAAAAAAAACATGGATTGAGGACAATCAAAAAAAGAAGCCCAAACAAAGAACAAGATGTTAGAGTTGGCAATTCTGTTTATTCTTAGCAGGAGATATTGGTCAGCCACATTACAAAGTTAAAATCAATGACGATCTAATAAAAATTGACAAGAACTGGGCCAATGTAATTAATTATCAAGAAGAATGCTTGAAGAATGGATTTACATTCTCAAATCCTCATGTTAAATTTCTCCTTAAGGGTGTATATTGTGTCTTGAGATTGTTTTTAATGACATTAGCATTAGCAAGATATTTAAAATAGTGTTTTCATCTTTAATTGATCTCTGTGTAATTTATATTTCTATATGGCTTTTATAATAGGCCTAATTTATTAGAACACATGTAACATAACTAAAATAGGGAAAGAGAGGAGATGAAGATAAAACGTGTTATCTCATTCTACGCTTGACAGAGCAGACTGAATAAGGGCCCAAAGTAACCTATTTGGCTAAAACTATGGATGTTTTGCTGTTTAAAGCAGCAAAAGTTCAATGTGAAGAGGGGATGGCTTTAGAAAGCCAGCTCCTACCATAAGCGTATTTAGCTTTCTTGGAACTGATCTCATGGAACAGTCACCATCTTAACGATTTTAGCCTCTGGGAAAATGTCATTTTTTTCCCATTGGGGAAAAAAGTTTATTCATCTTCAGACTGTGAGCCATAGAAATGAATTCTGTGAGACTCTCTTGAGAGGGGAAATTTGGATTTTATTCGGAGTAACCATCATCCTATCATATGGCCATTGATTTTCTTGTTTCCTATGACTTTCTTCCCAAATAACCCCCCCTTAATTGGAGACCCTGTATCTCACATTTTAAGGAATATTTTCAAAAACAGGAACACTGGGGTTCAGGGAGGAGCTCTGGGTAGGAGAGAAAGCCAGCCATCTCAGTCAAGTTCAATATGCTTGCATGCCATCATTAAAGTTTTCAAAAGAATTTCAGGAAACCTTTGAGGCCTATTTTCAGAAACAGAGAACTGGCAGGCCTTGACTAAAATAGACCCCCATAGAGAGGGGTGGAGGAGATCTGTGGTCCAATGCAAACTGACACCTTGACCCTAGGCACTGCTGAGGCAGCACCAAAGCACCCATGCCTGACAAAGAACAAAAAAGTCTGGAATGTTAAAAAAAAAAAAAAAAAAAAAAAAAAAGGAAGTTAGAAAAAAGAAAATCTAAGCCCTGACATTCTTTTCTATCCCTTTCTATTGTAATTTTGATTTAATAAGAAATAAATCATTAAGCACACAGTTCGAAACTAGGTTATGGTCCTTTGAATATAGTTCATTCTGATATCAACATGTGACCCTCGAAACTGAGCCCTCCAATATGAAAGCAGATCTAAATGACTAAGTATGGCATGAGTCTATTTTATTCCCAGGCAAGAGATTTTGAGGGCAAAGGCCAGCACACACAGACAAGAGGGTGGATCACACAGCTGAGCTGCATGGCTAAGGTTTTACAATGATATTGATTTAACTTCTTCTAATTGAGGAGCCATTCAGGATAGTGTCTCCCAGAGCATTAGATAAATAATTGGATATCATGCCTGACAGAGGGAGAAAGTAAAAAATAATGTGAGTCTGAACTAGAGCAGATTATTTCATTCATATTTTAAAACCATACCCTTTACTTTAAAGAAATCAACTTTGGGTCACTGCACAATAAAATAAATTCAATAAAGCATATAAATCAATGGAGAGCAGCAATAGTGGCGCATTAACATGAAAACTAACTGCATAAAAGAGTGTGTATCGAATCACGCTCAATCTGAATAAGCCAATTGAAAACGGCAGACTTTGTAATATCTTAAAACTTAATAAGCTGTAGCTCCATCTAACTGGATTAGGGAAGGGAGGGAGGCCATCCCAAAGACCTGCTGGCAGTTTTCCTCAGCTAAGAAGCAATGAGAAGGCCAGATACTGGTAGCAAGCTAGACCCTTGAACCAGCTCTGCATCCAATCTATGGCCTGTGGTAAGTCTTTACTGACTTCCGTGCCCATATATTTTTCTTCAACTGGACCTTGATAACATTAGGCTGTGACTAGATAAGAAGTGAGTTGGTATGTAGGCTTTAAGGAGGTCAAATGCGAAATAATAAAAACCAAATTATATTATTTCCATAAATTGAAGATGATTATTTTCTAAGCCCATAAAATTTGGTCTGATATTAAAGGAGCAGGAGCAGCCAGTATATCACAGTGGTTTAAGGGAAGCTGGAAAAAATGCCCAGGCTCTGTAAGAGATCATGTACATGATTAATGCTGAAGCCTATGCCAACAGGAACAAAGAGGAACTCCCACAGTCAGAGAGTGTGATTGTATTTACAGTACATTGGCTTTGATTAATGTGCACACTCAGAGAAGTAATGTGTGGAAGGCCAGAAGAGACCTGTTTTCAAATGTTGGTGCTGAGTACAGATTTTCCATTATGTCCTGCAAGGGTATTGATGACTAAAAATTTAAAAGTCTTTTTTGTGGGGGAGAGGATGCCAGAGGGTTTACTTTCCCATGCATGTGGAAACATATAAATGGATTTCCTTTTAATGCTCACTACGCATAAGAGTCTGGAGAGCCACCAGTGAGAAGTTTATCCCTTATTTCAGTTTCAATAACCAATTGCTTCCAAGAGGTTTCTTATGTGATTTTAACTCTAATGGTCTCCCTAAATGACCCCTTTAAGTATACAGTGGGTATAGTTTCTGAATATCTAATGGAAACATATTCCAGAGTTTTCAAAGCCTGTAGGTCCCAAAGAAAAAATGACTACATGTAATAATCACCTGAGAAACGTTCTGCATCTACTCCAGAATAGGATTCCTTGTCTCCTCTTGCCCCAAACTAGAGTCTGATGTGCTTTCAGTGGTTGTATGTATTTCCTGTGTAGGCTTGGGAGGAAAGAAAGACATGCTAAATTAATGTGTAGTGGATGAGGAAGGAGAGCAGCACCAAGCACATGAAGTATCTCTTCAGGTAACCCCGGTTTTTCCAGATTTCCAAATTTCCCCAGTCCCCACTATTTGATATCAATTGTAAATAAAGGAACATACAGCTAGCAAACCATTAAGAACTGAGAACCTGACACTTTCACTGGCAGTTGGAATAATACAGATCATGTAAACAACCAACCAATGAGACAAACAAAAAATCAGCAAGCTGGAGAAGCAACCACCAGACCACTGTCAATATGTTCAGGCTGATTTGATCTAAGTCCAAGAAAAGAAGTAGCTCCCTACTAGGAGCCAAGTCTGACTACTTGGTAGTGACTCGTGAGGACTGTGGTAGACTGAATGACGCCTCTCTAAGATGTCCACCCCTAATCCTGTGAATCCTATGAGCCTGTGACCGTTACCTTCTATGGCAAATGAGACTTTGTAAATGTGATTACATTGGGGATACTGAGATGGGAAAATTATCCTGTATTATCTGGGTGGTTTTGAAGTAATAGCAGAGGTCCTTACAAGAAAGAACAGGACGTCAGAAAGAAGAAAGCCACTATTGTAATGACAGAAGTTGCAATTAGAGTTATGCGCTTAGAAGATGAAGAAGCCACAGGCCACGGGATACAGGTGGGCACTAGAAGCTGAAAAAGGCAAGGGAATAGATTCTCCCCTCAGAGCCTCCAGAAGGAACCAGCCCTACTGGTGCCTTGATTTTAGTCTTGTGAAACTTATTTTGGACTTCTGACCTCCAGAACTGCAAGATAATAAATTTGTGATGTCCTAAGTTGCCAAGTTTGGGATAATTTGTTACAGCTGTAATAGGAAACTAATACAAGAATTCTGTGTGAGGAAGGATTATCAGACCAACTAATACAAGATGTGAATGCAGTTGTAGATATAGAGGGAGCAGTGAGAATCAGCATCCATGCAACTACCAACTCTAGTTTTCCTTTAGGTCAGTACAAGAATGTCCTTGTGTTGGGAAGAATAGATAAGTGTGGCAGTATGTCTAAGATGTCTATGATCTTTACAAGTGATATTAAAACAACCTATTTAATTAGTCAAAACTGGGGCTGAGGTCAGTAGAAAAAACTTCTACCAATAGACAACAATTTTCACCAGTGGTAGAATTCTCAAATGAACATTAATGGCTTCATTTTTAGTTCTAGAACTCTTCTGATGGTCAATCCCACCACTAGGCTGTATCTCTCTCTGAATCGAAAGTCAAAAGTCCAGCTGAAAGACAAAAACACAATTGTGACTTTCTTTTTGTTCCCCTTACATGCATCTGCTTTCAGCCCCAAGGAGAATGAAAAAAAAATTTTTAGTAAAACAAGGAAAAGACAAATGTCATGATGCTGATAAAAGAAATGTAATCAAAAAGATGTTATTTATTTCATAACTTTTGAAACTAGTAAGATAGACAGAATATGATGCCTTCATAAAACTCCACTCAGAAAAATGCCTGGGAATCTCTTTCTCGTTCTTTTGTATTTCCTTACAAACGAATGAAGCCTTCCACTGAGTCAGAGCTATCCACTGAATTTCAGTGCTTCAAAATGAATACTAGCAGAAAACCTAAGATCATGCTTCCACCTATATTATTTCCTTTTAATTGGCTCTGAAGGTAGTAATGCCTTTAACTCCTTGCTTTTAAATTTAGACCAACCAATATTCATATACCTTGAAGAAAAGTTAGGAAACTTTGACCTTTTAGGCTTCTTCTTTTATTTTTTTGTTTTTGTTTTTTTGTTTTTGTTTTTGTTTTTTATTTTTTGAGAGAGAGAGCGCACAGGCATACCCACACACAGGTGCATGTGCACAGGGGAGGGGCAGAGGAGAAAGAAAGAGAGGAGTCTTCATGCCTAGCACGGAGCCTGATGGAGGGGCTGGATCTCATGACCATGACCTGAGATGAAATCAAGAGTTGGATGCTCAGCCAAATGAGTCACCCAGGCACACCTATGCTTCTGTTTTCTTATTTAGAGTGAAGATAACAGATTCTAGGAACAGAATGAACACGTAAGGTAGCATAACTTGTCGTATGCACAAGTATCCATGATATGGCTACTCTTAAATTTGTGGAGTGATGCACAATGCTGGGTGTGAGAATCAAGTGAGAAAATTGAGCAATTTAACAGTTCCGGGAACAGGGTAAGCATACAAAATGTTTTTTATCATGTATGCTTTCAGTATAAAATTATACAAAAATAGTAAAATCTTCACACTTAGGAAGAATTAGATAATTCTTTCTGTTTTATTAAAGAAAAAAATAAAAACATCTGGTTAGCAGACCTCTTTTTTGCCTATAACTTAAAAACCAACTTTACTAAGGAAATGCTTCATTCTAATTCTACTTCTGCTTCCACCTAGGCATTTAGTGTTTTCATGAAATCACTTCATGAAATCCTTCTCTAAATATTATAGTCTGTCTAAGGTTTGATACAATGCTAACAAGTAGAGGGTAAATTATGGAATTTGAGGGCTGAACAATAGAGAAAAGTTTTATGCCTCATTTTTTTTTAGAAAACCAGTTTTTAGGTTTGAGACAGGGAGTTCCTACTTCCTACATGCACAACCCCCCACACACAGACACATACAACAATATCAGCAGTAGAGTCAGCAATAATTATAACAATAATAACTCAGTGTTTTCTCCAGGTCGGTCCCCAAAAGGATCTCTAAAATAAGCCCTATGCTTGTTTCATAAACAAATACAAGATTGAACATGAAAGACTATGATTACCATGCACAAACTAAAACTCATGTAGTTTTTATTTTTAATAATAGGCCATCTACATTGTGATCATTTCAAAACAAAAAATAGAATTGGTGTTCTGCCCAGGCAGAGTATATGTCTCATAATCTCAGCTGTATTGGTGAAGAGCCTTGGTACCTTACCAATTTTTCTCAATGACCTGGTGACATCCAAAGTACCCTTCACAGAAAACACAGACTTCTGTGGCTAAAAACAAAATATAGGATTTTAGCATCCCTGGGAGTATGTACAGAGGAAATGCTAAAAAATGAATTCTGGAATACAAGTTGGAGTGACATTTCTTACCCTGATCTCTAAAATCTACTGTGAGATTCCCATTTATTTCTCAAGTCAGATATGTGAATGCAGCGGATCCAGCACAGAGCTGTGAAACTTTAGGAAACAGGCTATCTTGTAGGTAGAAGACCTGGTTCTTAAATGGCTATGTGGTGTATCATCCACGAGCCCACAATCCACCCCGACTGTGATGTGAGATAAGAATGAATTTTATTGTGTTAAGCCACTAAGATATTTTGATGTTACAGTAGTTAGACTACTCTGAATAATATGGAATGAGAGGAGCAGAAGTGAAAAAAAAATGTATACAATTCTCAGACAATATTTTCCTTCTTTCATGGGGCAACACATTTTTCCAAATTGAATCCCAAAGGTTCCTTAGTGTATTAATTAATCAGGATGATTGTTAGTGAATTATTCACTTGCTGATTTTCTAAGGACTTTTCTAGAGTCCTCAAAACTTGAGAATAACACTTTATAAGAAAAAGTAACATGCAGAGGGAGAGAGGTGCCTAATTAAAATTTCATGATTGAATAGTAGAAGAACAGTGTGTCCTTGCTTGAGTCTGGTACCTCTCTTTATCTCATCATTTTTGGTTGCTTTCATGATAATTACTTTTTTTTTCTTTTGTATCTAATTTCAGAATTACAAGTAAAAGAATTTTGATGGTACTCTTGTAGAGCTAAATCACTTATCTTGGAAGTTTGTACTACCAAAAAGATGTCACTTTATAAGGAGTTAAAGAACAACCTTGAACAACAATAATGACTATGAACACAGAGTTTATGTGTGTATATATTTTATATTCTTATGAGAGGATATTATGACCAAGGTTATACAAAGCCATATTGTCATCAGGTATAAGAAAGAACTCAATTGAATCAAGTCTGTTCATATTATTTGGCAAGTACTGTAATTTTTAAATAAAAAAGGCAAAAGAAATTTTTTTAAACATACCATTATTCACAAAGGGATGAGGAAAAGAAAAAGTTAACATTTGCTGAGCATCTAATATGTGCCAAATATTGTGGAAAATATATGATTTTATTAATCCTTACCATGTGGCAAGTATCACAATCCTTTTAAGGAAGAGAAAATAAGCTCAGACCAACGGTTACTTACCCAAGGCTATATAGCTAATAAGTAGCAGTACTGGGAAGCAGACAAAATGTATTTACCAAGTCTATTCATTTCACTCTATTGCAGCGCCAAGTTTGAGTGTTAGAATTAAATGAAATAACTATGTCTAAAGCTAAGATTGTCAGATAAAAGTTCTATTTCTTGTATTATAAATAGACACCAAAGTGCGATCTCCCCTCTAGCATGGCTTATGTAATGGCTGAATTTGAATTTGGTGTTAAGAATTCAAGGAAAGCGGGTTGGGGGCACCTGGGTGGCCCACTAGGTGAAGCTTCCGGCTCTAGGTTTCAGCTCAGGTCATGATCGCATGGTTCATGAGTTCGAGCCCCGCATCCAGTTCTGCACTGACAGCATAGAGCCTGCTTGGGATTCTCTCCCTCTCTCTCTGTCCCTACCCTGTTCACAATGCCTCTGTCTCTCTCAAAAATAAATAAACTTAAAAAAATTAAAAATAAAAGAATCCAAGGAAAGGGGGAGAGGGAGGACACTGATCTAACAGAAAAAAAGTAGTAGTATCTCAAGAAAGAAATCCCAGGACTTTAGCGTACTAAACCATTTTAACCATTGTCATGACTTTAGAAGTCCATGTAATGTTAAACATCTTTATTTTGTTGGGACTAGAAGACAGATTCAGGTTATCTTCCTTGAAGCCATTGTGCATAAGCCAGTCACTCTTGGTGGCCCTCTCAACCACCCAGCACCTAAATCTAATCCGTGGCTTTGCTTTCTATTGCATTCATGCTAACTGCCGTCAATGGCTAAGGAAATCTTTTTAATATTTTTCCCTATATTTATTTTATTACTTTTATTGAGGTATAATTGACATATAACATTGTATTAGTTTCAGGTATTAAAAATGATTCAATATTTGTATGGTGAAATTATCATCACAATAAGTCTAGTTAGCATATTAAAATTAATATTTTAATTTTATCCTAGTGTGTTTTATTGAAAGAAGTAGAGGATAGTCTTTAAAAGCAGATTCTGTGGCCAGTTTGCCTGAAGTCAAATCCCACCTCCAATACTTACTATCTGTGTAACTTAATAAAATATATATTTAACATCTCTCTCCTTCAGTTTCCTCATCTGCAAGATAAGGATAATAATAATTCTAAACTCATAATGATCAGATCATTTTGTTTATGGAATAACACCTAGCACATAAATAATGTTAAATGTATTAGCTACTATTATGGAACAAAGTATATGCTATCATTGTTTTCACCTATTAAATGAACCACAACATCTCGAGACTTACTCTTTTTTTTAATTAATTTTTTTGAACGTTTATTCATTTTTGAGAGCGTATGAGCGGGGAAGGGGCAGAGAGAGGGAGACACAGAACCTGAAGCAGGCTTCAGGCTCTGAGCTGTCAGCACAGAGCCCAACGCGGGGCTCGAACTCACAAACTGTGAGATCATGACCTGAGCTGAAGTCAGACACTCAACCAACTGAGCCACCCAGGCACCCCGAGATTTATTCTTTATGAATATCAAAGGTGAACAGGATTAAAGGGATCGTTTTTGACCTTGAAAAGAGGAGTAATATTATGTTATCAAAAATGTAGGGGCTACAAAGTGTAAACTATATAATGAAGTATTTTTGTTTTCTTTTTAATCAGTAGCAGAAAATACCAAATCATTTCATAGATATTTTCTGTCCCTGAAAAGACAAAATAAGTCTATAAAACTGATATTTTCTCTTCTTAAACCAGATCCCTACTTAACTGAACTATTACCCATCAGCTGTATCATCTTATTTCTTGTGCTAATCCAAAGAGAAAGAAGGGAGAGGTGGATGACAGAAACAGGGTGAGGATGGGGAAGGAATGGGAGTCAAGGTTGGGGCAGCGTCAAAAATGGCTGAGAGGTTTATGTTGTACCAATAAATCAAGTTTCAAAGGTATCCCTTTCACTTGTCTAAAATATTTTTCCATGGCATCAACATGGCTGGATTATTGCAACATTTCCCATTATACCTTCTAAACATATAGTTTAACAATTAGTTGGCAGACTCCCTTCTCTGGGGCTTGATCTGCTCTACTTTTGGGAAAAAAAAATTATTATTGCAACCAATATTTATCAAAGATTTCTGGCCTCCAGTATCTTTAAAATATTTCTAAAGTTTATCCCATCCTCCTCTGGGTATCCTTCTCTGTGGGATCCAAACTCAATGATTTAAGACACAATTTGCTGACAGGAGATCCTGAGAACCCATTATGAAAATGAAGGCAGCAAACAACCTTTGAATGTATTTCCCAATTTAAAAAGCCTTCATTACGTAGCACATTTCAGGCTGGAATGTTAAAAAATTTATCATAGTTTCGGTAATTGCAGCTTCCTCTGGAAGCTTGGCATGATGTGGAATCATTTGTAAAATGCGTATTTTGTTGGGCCCTCGGTAGGAAGTTTGCCAGGCAATACATTTAATTAGGAACATGAAGAAGAGAATAATTGTGGTCTGTCATAATGTATTACTTTTAAATTCTACATGTGTTTAAGATAGTGGTCTCATAATAACACATGAATTTAAAGCTAAAGGCAATTTGCCTTTCATCAGTCCCAGGTTTTTATATGGGGAAATATATTACTTTGACGGGGAAGAGTACATTAGATGCATTCCTTAGATGTAACTCTTTGACCATTGTTTAAGCTGCAAGAGTGTTAGCTGCTCTCCTTAGAAGCAACTTTTGTCCATTTTAAGACCTTGAAAATTGATACCTTGCCTTGCAAGCTTAGACAGCTTTATTTAACTTTCTCTAGAGATGCACAGAAATAATGAAACACATTGCCTTTCTTGAAGGTAACCATGTACATAACATCTAGTTCTGGTTGATGCATTAAGTAAATTTGATAAGAGCAACTCCAATTTTGTAATAATTAATGTCAATTTAAAAAAAATTACAAAACAACCTAGGTCAGCATATTCAAAGAGAAGAAGTATGGCAGTAGCCATATGCTGAGGCCAGGTTTTCATTGTGTTAAGCATGCAGTTCCATGCTTTCAGGAAAACTTGCTTATCGTGAATTTTAGAGGAAGTTTGGGGTGTATGGAACAGTTACATTCATGTATGTAGTCATTGTTTTTTGAGGAAAGAGAAGATAGAAAAATATCTCCTTATGTTATCCCACTCAAAAAGTATAGGAAGTACACTTCTTTCTTCTCCTACCTTGTAAAACCATAAATGAACCCAACTTTTATTCCATAGCGTTAGGAACCAAAATTAAAGTAACAACCACAATTTGCATTGTTGAATGCTTATTTTCCTTAAAGCCATGTTCTGATCACTTTTTAGACATTAGCTCATGTAATCCTTAGAAAGGCTCCACGTTGTATGCATTTCCTATTACCACCAAGGAACCAGGGGCACAGAGTGGCTGTTTATCTTACTTGACTTATACAAACAGTGAGAAGTGGTCTCTTTTGGAAATAGTCCAAGATAGTGGGACTCCAGATTCATACTCAATTACTATTATATTACAATTAATTAATTGTGGAGAAGACATAATGTGGTAAAAATGCAATGCAATTAACTGAAAGACTATTTAAATTTTTTTTTTCAACGTTTATTTATTTTTGCGACAGAGAGAGACAGAGCATGAATGGGGGAGGGGCAGAGAGAGAGGGAGACACAGAATTGGAAACAGGCTCCAGGCTCTGAGCCATCAGCCCAGAGCCTGACGCGGGGCTCGAACTCACCGACCATGAGATCGTGACCTGGCTGAAGTCAGACGCTTAACCGACTGCGCCACCCAGGCGCCCCTTTTTTTGTTTTTTTTTTATTTTTTTTAAGACTATTTAAAAAAGATTATAAAGAGGAAGATTAAAAAGTAGACTTGCTGACGAAAGCACAATAGTGCATAAGCAAGTCTCAATCTCAAGACAGAGGTTTACTCTAAAAAACACTTGGGAATGAAGATCAAATGGAGTCCAGCTTCTTGGCAGTATTTCCTGAATCTCAACATAATGGGACTTCTTTTGTTTTTCATTTTTCATTTAATTCTGATGTCTAATTTGTGCCTTTCCAAAACTGAAGTTTGTAAAGCAAATGGCCAGTATTCTGGGGTGCAAATCTCGTGTGTGTGTGTGTGTGTGTGTGTGTGTGTGTGTGTGTATGTGTGTGCGCGCGCATTTGTATTTGTATCTTAGCATGAGCCACTGAAACTAACATGTATTATTTTGCTTTAAGGGGCAAAGGACCACTAAAACATACAACTGATGTGATTTATGCCGCTAAAATGATATCAGAATCAGGGTCAAGGATGGATGTCCTTGCTCGGCAGATTGCCAACCAGGTGAGTCCTTTACAAGTGAGGAAAGTCCATGCTAATTGCTCTCTACCATGAAACACTGATTAAAACGAAGTTGGATTTTTAACTTCATCAGATTGCTTTTCCCTAAATTATTATTTCAAAATCTTATTTCATAATTAATACACAAGTAGTGGGCAATTCATTCTAAGGAAAAGTTAATTATTTCTTAGGGCATTATTATTATTGTTGTTGTTTTTATTATTCATAGTGCTTTATTATTTCTTAGATTTTTGAGCTTCAAATATATTCAAATTACTTAAAACACCAGCTTTTTGAGTTTCAAAAATATATATGTAATATATATTTGAGTTTCAAATATAAATAAATTCAAATTATTCTAATAGACTGTAATACTCAATGTTAGTATTTTTTTTCTTAATACCTTATATTTGTAATTTTTGCTCTTCAAAAATCAATACCTTCCTAAATTCTATTATGTTATGTTTCAGCGTTAACGATATATTCTGTCATTCTGTGTAAAAGACAAGTAGTAATTAGTAGAACACTAAAGTGAATACATAAAATGTGGAAAGCATATATGCCTTATGGAGACAAATGCTAAAGTTTTTAAACACTTAGTTTCCTTCCTTTCTTTTTTTGTTTGTTTTATGTTTTAAATATTTTTAATTGAAGATAGTTGATATACAGTATTATATTTGTTTCAAGTGTACAACAGTGATTTGACAATCATATATATCACAAAATGCTCACATGGTAACTATTACTGACATCTGTCACAGTACAAGGTTATTACAATATTAGTGACTATATTCCTTATGCTATCCTTTTCATCCCTGTGACTTATTTATTTTATACGTGGAAATTTGTGCCTCTTAGCCCCCTTCACCTACTTCACCCATTCCCCTAATTGTCTTCTCTCCAGCAACCACCAGATTGTTCTCTGTTTTGTTTTGTGTTTTAATTTTTAAATTATTTTATAATTTTATTTTATTTTTTGTTTTTGTTTGAAATATAATTAACATACAGTATTATATTAGTTTCAGGTGTACAATATAATTTTTCAACAATTCTATACATTACACAGTTCCTTTTTTGAGATTTTTCATGTCTCTATTACAAGTTTCTAAGGAGCAGGGGTGCCTGGGTGGCTCAGTAGGCTAAACATCTGACTATTGGTTTTGGCTCAGGTCATCATCTCAGGGTTTCATGAGTTCAAGCCCTGCATTGGACTCTGTGCGGACAGCATAGACCCTGCTTGGGATTCTCTCCCTCTCCCTCTCTCTCTACCCCTCTCCAGCTCATGCTGTCTCTGTGTCTCTCAAAAGTAAATAAATAAACCTTAAAATAAATTTCTAAGCAAGAGCTATATTATTAATTACCTTTTGCCAACCTTTAATAGAAAAATCTGTCAATTTCTTTAGTTAATACGTTGAGAAATCCAATTAATATTTCAAACTGATATATAGTATTACTTTGTAGTTTTTATATTACTTACCTTCATAATGTATATTTATTTCCCTGTGGGAAAAAAAGCACTTTTCCTTTTGACTTTGCAACTATTCTACATTATTTCTTGCCTATTACTTTGAGGGAAACTTTATTGGGCTGCTTCTTATTCAGTCTTTTTTTTCTTTGCCTTTTGAAAAACAATTAACTTTAAACTATATTATTAGATATTTCTGGATATAAGGGAAGGGAAACAAATAAAGAATACTGAGGCAAATATTTTTAAATATTTATTGAATATACATATGTTTTAAATATCTTGCTACTTTAAGCTTTCTAAACCTCTTATGAATCTTGTTAGTATTTAGTATTTACAGTTAAAAACAAACTTTTCCTAATATAATTCAAAATACAGTATGAATAAATTATTGAAGCCCAAACCCACCCATGGTATTTTCTGTATTTTAGAATTTTATTGCATTCATTTTATGAGAGAGACCAAATAGTAGTAGAATAGGTGAAACATAATGCATTAGAGAGATTTGTGTGTACTGATAACTTTTTAAATATTTAGTGCTTTCTGCCAGTGTGCCTCTGTTTTTTTTGGAATGCAGTTTTCAAAGTTCAAATAATTGTGTCACTAGGCAGTTTCGTTTTCTTATATTGATCTTCTTCTTTAATTGCATCAGAATCACCTAGCTGTAGGTACTTTTATAATGTAGCTTTATTACATTATACCATTGTTTTAAGCTTTATTCAAATTAAATGGAAGAAAGTAAAAGTATTGTCTCACTTCCCACAGCTCTTACATTTTAAAAGAAGATTAAAGAAATAGTCATTGAATAATGAAGAATTACAGATGACCCTCTTTGGCTTTTTCCACTTCATATAGGAGAGTAGTTTCAAATTAATTACTTTTGTTCTGAACAAATAGGATTCTGAAGAATCAAAATTGAGAATTATGAGCCTGATTCTTATTATCGAGATCTTCTGGGGAGATTGTCTATGACTGTGCCTCTGATGTTGTTTGATAGATTAACAAAAAAATTTTAGACAGAAAATAATATCTGAAATTTATTGTGGAATGCATATGAATAATATAAGCAAAGCAATTTTCAGTGTCTGTGTATTATGAAAAATATCTGCTGGGACATTGGTTGTTTTCGTTTTTGAACAACCTAATTAGTTCCAATTTTTTTTAACATTTTTTATGATTCTTTCTAGTCTATTTACTCTACTAGAGTGTCATAAGATCAAACATCAATCAATTTTCAATTCCACCCAATATGGACATATATCATAAGTCTATATATATATAGTGTTAAACCAATTTAGTTTCATTCTCTAAGGTTTCAGAGTCAAAGTTCATGTGCAGAGAGAAAGAAATGAAATCACATTAATTAGGGTTTCTAATTCTATCACTTGGACTTTCTTTTTCCTTTTTTTTTCCCACCTTTCTTCTTTGTCTTGCTTCCTTGAACATATTTGTTGTGTGTAGCCAAATACAATTTACTACTCTAGCTGTACCCTAATTTGCTGTTTTAACATCCAAAATTCCAACGTAGGCTCACTTGTCCCAATCAGCCAACATCTTTTGGGCTTCAGAAGTATCTACCTGGTGTGGTAGGTTATATAAGCCATTCAAGACTGTGTTGCTTAACTTCTGTAAAACTTTGGTACAAATTCTATCTCCATTAGGCAATATATTCCTAAAGGATGAGATGTTGTTAGCTATCACAATTCTTTTTTTTATAATATTTATTTATTTTGAGAGAGAGAGAGAGAAAGAGAGAGAGAAAGAGAATGAATGGGGGAGGGACAGAGAGAGAGGGAGCCACAGGATCTGAAGCAGGCTCCAGGCTCTGAGCTATCAAGCACAGAGCCCGACGTGGGGTTCAAACTCACAAACTGTGAGATCATGACCTGAGCTGAAGTCAGATGCTCAACTAACTGAGCCACGTAGGTGCCCCCTACAATTCTTTTTTTTTATTTTTATTTTTTTTAAACATTTATTTATTATTGAGAGACAGAGAGAGACAGAGCATGAGCAGGTGAGAGGCAGAGACAGGAGGAGACACAGAATCCGAAGCAGGCTCTAGGGTCCGAGCTGTCAGCACAGACCCCGACACGGGGCTCGAACACACAAAGCAAGAGATCATGACCTGATCCGAAGTTGGATGCTCAACTGACTGAGCCACCCAGGCACCACTCCCCCTGCAATTCTTAAACATGTTCCTCCTGAATAAAGAGAATAACAAATGAGAGAGAAGAACCCTTCTTACAAATCGAAAATTCCAGACTCTTAGTACACATCTCTTTAGATTGCTCAACTCTACACTGTAATTCATCATGTTAAACATATTCTAAATTAGATGGATTGGGTAACACCTCACAAGGTAGGAAAAATGCACAGATCTCAATTAGTTACAGAAACTGTATACTCCAAATAAAGAGAGGAACAGGAATCAAAATAAAATAAATATCTACTAAAGTGTTTTGCATAAGAAGAGGAAAAATTAGACTTTCTTACCACCGAGTGCTGTGTCTGAAGCCTAATCCTCCTTCACTGTAGTTTTGCCAAAGTGAAGCTATCCATAGTATCTGATGGGTACTCCCACCTAAATATAACTGAACACAGTTAAAATGAAATTTTAGAGTTAAGTATAATGCAAGCCAATGCTAATTCAAGACAAGATGACATTTAAAAAACAAGGTAAAGAATTATAGCCAAATCATACCCAATGCGCTTAACTATGAGCAAACAATTGACAAGTGTAATTTATATTGATATTTTGACAAAATATTGTTGGTGGCTAGACTCATTGGAATTATTTCTCTGCTGATGTTATGAGAGTCAAAAATGTATTCTAATAAAAGTATACTAAAAAGAAACTTCTGAAGCATTCACCATAACATTCTAACATGTCGCTTAAGGATATAATTTCTATACAAATCAAAACCACACTCAGATATCACCTCACACCAGTCAGAGGGGCCAAAATGAACAAATCAGGAGACTATAGATGCTGGCGAGGATGTGGAGAAACGGGAACCCTCTTGCACTGTTGGTGGGAATGCAACTGGTGCAGCCACTCTGGAAAACAGTGTGGAGTTTCCTCAAGAAATTAAAAATAGACCTACCCTATGACCCAGCAACAGCACTGCTAGGAATTTACCCAAGGGATACAGGAGTGCTGATGCATAGGGGCCCTTGTACCCCAATGTTTATAGCAGCACTCTCAACAATAGCCAAATGATGGAAAGAGCCTAAATGTCCATCAACTGATGAATGGATAAAGAAATTGTGGTTTATATACACAATGGAGTACTACATGGCAATGAGAAAGAATGAAATATGGCCCTTTGTAGCAACGTGGATGGAACTGGAGAGTGTGATGCTAAGTGAAATAAGCCAGACAGAGAAAGACAGATACCATATGTTTTCACTCTTATGTGGATGCTGAGAAACTTAACAGAAACCCATGGGGGAGGATAGGAAAAAAAAAAGAAGTTAGAGTGGGAGATAGCCAAAGCATAAGAGACTCTTAAAAACTGAAAACAAACTGAGGGTTGATGGGGGGTGGGAGGGAAGGGAGGGTAGGTGATGGGCATTGAAAAGGGCATCTTTTGGGATGAGCACTGGGTGTTGTATGGAAACCAATTTGACAATAAATTTCATATATTAAAAAATTAAAAAAATAAAGTAAAAAAATAAAAATAAATAAAGTTTAAAAAATTTTTAAAAATTGACATACAAAAAAATATATAATTTCTAGATGCATTTGTGATAATATTTGTATTTTGATGCTATTATCTACCTGAAATTCATTTTGAGCAGAGATGTTGATACTAGATTTGTTTTCCAGATTAATGAACTTTATAAAAATAAATGCATAACAGTTTCTCAGGAATTTAATAGGGATAGATACTCAAGTATATTATGTTTGATCTTTTTTATTGAAGTATAGTTGACACACCAGGTTACATTAATTTCAGATGTACAACATAGTGATTTGACAACTCTATACGTTACACTGTGCTCACTACAAGTGTAGCTACCATCTGTCGCCATACCATGCTATTATAATACCATTCACTATATATTATACTTGTAACTCTGTTTCCCTTCTATTTCATAACTGGAAGCTGGTATCTCCCACTCCCCTTCACCCCTTTTGTTCATCCCTCGACCCCCGTTCCGCTGGCAATTATCAGCTTGTTCTCTATATTTATGGTACTGCTTTTCCTTTTTTTTGTTTGATTGTTGGCTGTTCTTTTTAGATTTCACACATAAGTGAAATCATATGATATTTGTCCCTCTTTGTCTGACTTACTCCACTTAGCATACTACCCTTTAGGTCTATCCGTGTTGTTGCAAATGGCAAGATCTCGTTCTTTTCTATGGCTGAGTAATCGAAACCTCAGTTTGCTAAAAAGCAGTGGTGATAGGCATAGCAAAGAAGAAAAATGTTCAACGTGTGCTGAGATTCAAGGGGTAGAATCATCCCAACCAAATCAGTGCCTGACCAAATTTAACTGATGAGAGAGAGAGAGAAAGCACTCTTCATTGAGATGGTTAATAGAGGGGAAAAATAGTAGGCAAGATGGATATGAGATAGGTGAGGATTTTACATGTTGAGTATGAAATTATGAGACAATGAGATGGACTGGGCAAATCCAAATGTATCTTCTGGAGACAGGGCTGGATGATAAAGGTGTAGTAACTTGTGATTTTGTGATAGTTGAAGCTGGAACAGCGTGTACGATTGTCCAAGAAGAAAGTGAGACTCAAAAGATGCCCAAGAAGAAAAGCTGAGAATGTCAATGAGGCAGCACTGAAAAAGTTTTAGAAGTCATGGTCACAAACAAGAAGAGACAGATGGGATTAGCGGGTTGAGGGAGGGTTTCTGTTTTGAGGGACATTATGTTGATAGATTAAAGGATAGAAAAATGAGACATTAAGAGTGCAGAAAAATATGGGATCACTGGTGATCTGTGACCCTAAGGAAGGTGAAATGAGACAGCCTCTGGGCTAGAGTAGAGGTGGAGAAATGAACCCCAAGGGAAGGCAAAGGTCCTAGGCTCAGAGCCCTTTGCTATCACTGACTGCTTGAAATTTCTGTTCTAGAACTTCCCAATGACACCTAATACTTTTTATTAACAAGCTTTGCCAGCCTAGCAGAATTTAAACTGCTGTCTGTAATTGCAAAAGTCATTTTAAATGTGTCTTAAATAAAGTTTATACTCGAGTATGGGCAAAAAATTGCTAAGCTTATGGCATAAAGATCTTTAAAAGTATTCACTTTGCTAATTCACTCTTAAACTCCAAACCAAAAGGTAATAAATGTTTTTTTTTTTTACTTTTGCTCTCATCGCTAAATGTTGTATTCTGTACTGGTACTAAGCATCTTGCCAGAAGAGTGAAGGCTGGTTTAACGTAAGAAAACCACCGAGGCTGACATGCCACCTGCTTGCATGTAGTAAGTGTCCCAGTGGTTAACAAACAAACAAACAGACAGACAAAACAAACAAAAAAAACGTTTAAAAAAATCTATGCATTAAAATGCTCACCAGATGCCCTGGTCAACATATCCTGTCATAATAAACTAGGAAATAATAATCAATGCATGTTATGATATGCTACCGCTTGATTTGCCTAAGAGTCCCTAGCGATGTTCTTTTAAGAATTATTTTTATGCAAATTTTATTTGAAAAAAAAAGGCAAGGTCATGAATGTCCTATAAATTTAGGACCCAAATTTTTCTATCACCCTCACGTAAAAAACTAAAAGGTAGGGAAAATATTATTTGATTTGGTAAAGGAGATTTGGCCAAAAATAGAAATGCATTCTTAAAGTGGGAATGATTCATTTTCCTGATTCTGCTTCTAGGCAGCCAAAATCGACTCAGAAAGGCTTTCCAAATGTCAATAGGAAAGAAGGCTTTAATAAATTATATAACGTTGAATTTACCAATTAGTATGTTTTTCCACTTCACCGTGTAAGACTATGGTCTTTAGGTGTAACCAAACACTCTCATCAATTCTGGAAATAAAAGGTGAATCTGGGTCAAACAACTTTTAACTTCAAAAGTTGAATTTCATATTTTGTACTCATTGACTCATTGCTTCCTTGACGGAATTACACAATTGTGGTATAGTCTTGAAAGAGTCTCTTGAGAGAAACTACATGTTTTGCTTAAACTTGGGTAATTGCAACATTGGTTATTGGCCAAGAATCTAATTATTAGTTTGCAAGTTCAATTTTATCATAAAAATGTAGAGGTGCTAGTCTTTAAGGAACAAATCCACACTAATCCTAGTTACAATTTACAAAAAAAAGAAGAAAAAGAAAGGAAGAAAGAAAGAAAGAGTCAATTTAAGAAACCAATTCACAAATCAGAGTGGCAGTTTATTGTTTATTACATAAAATGGCAGGAAGACTGATATTGTTCCTAGACTGTGAAGGTAGGGAAGTGTAGCCAGATCATGTAAGTTCGAATATCAGCTCTACCATTTATTAATTGGACGAGTCAGTTAATTTCTCTGTATTTGAGTTTCCTCTTTTGTTAAATAATGTTAGGACCTACCTCCTGGAGTTGATGATTAGTAAAAGAGTTAATATAGGTTAAGTACCTAGAATTGTATATGACAGATAAAATACACTAAGTACCAGGGATTATCGCTGATTCCATAAATACGAACAAAGAATAGATAGGACCATTACTCAGCGAAGACAAAGAAAATGGCATTTTGAATAAATGTCATATAAAAGACATCATTGTACAGTGAATGAAATAAAGGTAAATTCAAATCTTTGGACAAATCATATATTCTATCAAAAAGTCAGTGTGAAAATGGGCAAAATAACAATATAGCCCCAAATAAAATGGCAAAGTGAAATACTAACGTAGAATTATTCACACAAAGGACATGGCACAGTGTCCCACACATAGAAAGTACGACCAACTTCCTGTCATGGTAAAACAAGATGCCTTGCCTTTCATCATTATAGGTAATTCTAAATAACTAATTTTGGTCTTTGAAAAAAATCAAAGTACTTGTTACTTCAGAACAGTGCTGGAGACATAGGGTTCACATGAATTCTCTATTTCCTTGAAACTGGGATGCTCACAGTATTCTGTGCTTTTAAAAAATGTACATCAGGGGCACCTGGGTGGCTCAGGCAGTTAAGGATCAGACTCTTGATTTCTGCTTAGGTCATGATTGCACAGTTTGTGGGATGGGGTCCTGTGTCAGGCTCTATGCTGACAGTTTGGAGCCTGCTTGGAATTCTCTCTCTCCCCCTTTCTCTGTGCCCCCCTCAAAGTAAATAAATAAATAAACAAACCAACATTAAAAAATGCACGTCAAATTCTCTTGTTAGTAATTTAAAATAAAATGGATTTGAAAGCATGTAGATATGGTTCAAATTCTGCTATTACATAAACTTTTCAATCCTGGGAAAATTATTATCCTTTCTAAACTTCTGATTTCTTATCTACAAATTGGGAGAAATCCCTTCCTTTTTTTCCCTCTTCCTCTACTTCTTTTCTTCCCCTGTTTCTCTTTCTCTGTGTCCTTCTTTTCTTCCTTTCTCCTTCTTCTTTTTCTCCTTCTCCCTCTTTTTAATTAGTCACAGTTTTAATCCTTTTGAGATTTGGGGGATTACCCTTATTTTCTTGTTCAAAATTTGAGAAACACCTTGAATGTCAAGGTCTTACTATTGCCTATAATTATGGATATTATATATATACATATATATATGCCTATATGTGTACATATATAGCCATACATATACATACATGTACATAAATATATGTACACATATTTAAGAATTGTAAAATATGTGGGGGCACCTGGGTGGCTCAGTTGGTTGAGTGTCTGACTTCAGCTCAGGTCATGACCTCCCAGCTCGTGAGTTCGAGCCCCACGTCAGGCTCCGTACTGATAGCTTGGAGCCTGGAGCCTGCTTTGGATTCTGTGTCTCCCTCTCTCTCTGCCCCTAACCAACTTGCATTCTGTCTTCATCTCTCTCAAAAATAAATAAAAATTAAAAAAAATTAAAGAAAAAGAAATGTAAAATATTATTATATCATATTATAAATAATGCTACAATTAATATCTTTGCATATAAATTGTTGTCCACATTTCCACATCCCTTTTTTTTATTATTATTAATGTAATGTAGCACATTGATTGATTTGCAAATATTGAACCAGCCCTGCAGCCCAGGAATGAATCCCACTTGATCATGTTGAATAATACTTTTATATGCTGTTGAATTATATTTGATAGTATCTTGTTGAAAATTTGTGCATCCATATTCATCAGGGATATTGGCCTGTAGTTCTCTTTTTTTGCTGGGTCTGTTCCTGGTTTGGGAATCAAAGTAATGCTGGCTTCATAGAATGAGTCCAGAAGTTTTCCTTCCATTTCTATTTTTTGGAACAGCTTGAGAAGGGTAGGTATTAAGTCTGCTTTAAATGTCTGGTAGAATTCCCCAGGGAAGCCATCTGGTCTAGGACTCTTATTTGTTGGGAGACTTTTGACGACTGATTCAATTTCTTCACTAGTTATGAGTCTGTTCAAATTTTCTATTTCGTCATGTTTGAGTTTTGGAAGCGTGTGGGTGTTTAGGAATTTGTACATTTCTTCCAGGTTGTCCAGTTTGTTGGCATATAATTTTTCATAGTATTCCCTGAAAATTGCTTGTATTTCTGAGGGATTGGTTGTAATAAATCCATTTTCATTTGTGATTTTATCTATTTGGGTCCTCTCTCTTTTCTTTTTGAGAAGCCTGGCTAGAGGTTTATCAATTTGGTTTATTTTTTCAAAAAAACCCAACTCTTGGTTTCATTGATCTTTCCTATTGGGTTTTTGTTTTGTTTTGTTTTGTTTTTGTATTCTATATTGTTTATTTCTGCTCTGATCTTTATTATTTCTCTTCTTCTGCTGGGTTTGGGGTGTCTTTGCTGTTCTGCTTCTAGTTCCTTTAGGTGTGCTGTTAGATTTTGTATTTGGGATTTTTCTTGTTTCTTGAGATAGGCCTGGATTGCAATGTACTTGCCTCTTAGGAATACCTTTGCTGCATCCCAAAGGGTTTGGATTGTTGTAGTTTCATTTTCATTTGTTTCCATACATCTTTTAATTTCTTCTCTAATTAACTGGTTGACCCATTTGTTCTTTAGTATGATGTTCCTTAACCTCCATGCTTTTGGAGGTTTTCCAGACTTTTTCCTGTGGTTGATTTCAAGTTTCATAGCATTGTGGTCTGAAAGTGGGCATGGTGTGATCTCAATTCTTTTATATTTATTGAGGGCTGTTTTGTGACCCAGTATGTGATCTTGGAGAATGTTCCATGTGTACTCAAGAAGAAAGTATATT
Organism: Felis catus; assembly: GCF_018350175.1. Taxonomy (NCBI): domain Eukaryota; kingdom Metazoa; phylum Chordata; class Mammalia; order Carnivora; family Felidae; genus Felis; species Felis catus. The sequence continues at coordinate 27,299,364 of NC_058378.1, read as the reverse complement.
CTGCTGTTTGGGGATGTAGAGTTCTAAATATATCTGTCAAGTCCATCTGGTCCAATGTATCATTCAGGGCCATTGTTTCTTTACTGATTCTGTGTCTAGATGATTTGTCCATTGTTGTAAGTGGAGTATTAAAGTCCCCTGCAATTACCACATTCTTATCAATAAGGTAGCTTATGGTTGTGATTAATTGTTTTATATATTTGGGGGCTTCCATATTCAGCACATAGACATTTATACTTGTTAGCTCTTCCTGATGGCTAGACCCTGTAATTATTATATATGCCCTTCTCCATCTCTTGTTACAGCCTTTAGTTTAAAGTCCAGTTTGTCTGATATAAGTATGGCTACTCCAGCTTTCTTTTGACTTCCAGTAGCATGATAGTTCTCCATCCCCTCACCTTCAATCTGAAAGTGTCCTCAGGTCTGAAATGAGTCTCTTGTAGATAGCAAATAGATGGGTCTTGTTTTTTTTTTAATCCATCTTATACCCTATGTCTTTTGATTGGAGCATTTAGTCCATTTACATTCAGTGTTATTATTGAAAGGTATGGGTTTAGAGTCATTGTGGTATCTGTAGGTTTCATGCTTGTAGTGATGACTCTGGTATTTTGTGGTCCTTGCAACATTTTACTCACAGAGTCCCCCTTAGGATCTCTTATAGGGCTGGTTTAGTGGTGATGAATTCCTTCAATTTCTGTGTGTTTGGGAAAACCTTTATCTCTACTTCTATTCTGAATGACAAGCTTGCTAGATAATGGGTTCTTGGCTCCATATTTTTCCTATTCATCACATTGAAGATTTCCTGCCATTCCTTTCTGGCCTGCCAAGTTTCAGTAGATAGGTCTGCTACTACTCTTGTGCTTCCACCTTTGTATGTTAAAGACCATTTATCCCTGGCTGCTTTCAGAATTCTCTCTTTATCCTTGTATTTTGTCAGTTTCATTATGATAGGTCATGCAGAAGATCGATTCAACTTACATCTGAAAGGAGTGCTCTGTGCCTCTTGGATTTCAATGTCTGTTTCCTTCCCCAGATTGGAGAAGTTCCCAGCTATGATTTGTTCAAGTACACCTTCAGCCCCCTTCTCTTTCTCTTCTTCTTCTGGGATTCCTATGATACGGATATTGTTCCATTTGAATGCATCCCTTAGTTCTCTAATTCTCCACTCTTGATCCTGGATTTTTTTATCTTTCTTTTTCTCAGCTTCCTCTTTTTCCATAATTTTATCTTCTAATTCACCTATTCTCCCCCCTGTCTCTTCAATCCATACTGTGGCCACCTCCATTTTATTTTGCACCTCATTTATAGCATTGCTTCATTCATCATGACTATTTTTTAGTTCCTTGTTTTCTGCAGTAATAGCTTCTCTGCTGTCTTCTATACCTTTTCAAGCCCAGTGATAAATCTCATGACTATTATTCTAAATTCTTGCTCAGTTATATTGCTTATATCTGTTTTGATCAATTCTTTAGCTGTCACTTCTTCCTGGAATTTCTTTGGAGAGGAATTCTCCCATTTCATCATTTTTTCTAGTTTTCTGTCCCTTATAAGTTTTGAAATCTTGTTATGTGCTCTGCACCTGTGAGCACTGCTATATTAAAGGTGGGGGGGATCATACACACTCCAGGGCCTGGCCCTTCAGGAGGTGTTTTTTGGAGGGTGTTACTTGCTCTCTGTTGTTGTGACTTTTGTTATTTTATTTCTCTACTCATAGTGATGTTTTGGACCCTCCACCAGGTGTACTTTGATTTGTTCCTTGAAGTAGCCCTGGAAAGGAAAACAAACAGACAAACAAACAGGAAACAAAGACACGCAAACACACATACAAATAAAACAAACGGACAAAACACACACACAGACACACACACACACAAACAAAAACAATACAAAAGCAAAGAAACAGAAACACCAGATTCAAGTGAAGAACAGGGTGGAGGCATTGCTGGGGGAAGAGCATATACAAAGAGAGAAATGGCAGGGGCAGGGACAAAGAGAAAGTAAACATGGCCAGGGCAGAGAGACTAAATGGCTTAATCCAGAGAGAGAGAGAAAGGAAAATAAAGGAGGCAGGGGGAAAAAATGAAGATAATGTTACCTAGACAGAGAAACTATCTGGCTTGATTATTCCAGAGAGAGAGAAAGGAAAGTACAGAAGGAGATGTAGAACATGTATCAAGGGAATAGATTAAATATGTCTGCTTAAACAAACAAACAACCAGAGTAACCAGACTAGAAGAGGGAAGAGATAGGAAGGGAGAATATATCTAAATAACAAGAATTGTCCTGGAATTAATCCAGGCTATGCAGCATCACTGGTCTGGATGATACAGCCGTCTGGTTGCACAGCATCTATATCTGGCTCCCGCAGAAACGCAGTTACCCTGCACGGAGGGGCGTGGTTTGGTGTAGGCTGGTCCCATCTCCACAATGGGCCCTGGGACCGATCCCTGAGGCCCCGCCTTGGTGTTGGTTGGGTGTGGGGGGCGGGGGGTTGGCGATCCCCCAGTCTCTTCTCCACGACCTGCTGGACTCCTTTCCAGTCGTCCTCACTGTGCTGCCGGTGCAGACAGGGGAGTCCTTCTCGCTCCACCGACTTTCTTGGCCTGGCGCTTGGCCAGGATTCAAAGTCCCGCTCTGTGTGCTCTAGCACTGGGGAAGCACCTCTCTGTGGCTCAATTTGTGGTCCTTGCTGGCTTTCTCAGTGCTGCCACATTTCAGGGAGGACCGCCTCTTCCTGATGCGGACTGCGCCACTGACCTCGCTGCTGAGCCCCGGGGGTGGCGGAGTGGTGGACTCAGGCAGGCTTTGTCTTTTCCCACAGCACTCCAGGGAGCAGGCCACATTCTCCTACTGTGGACTGCGCCCCTGATCTGCCACCGAACCCACGGCTGGCTCCTGTCCTCCCCAGGTGCATGAACAGGGAACCGGCCCCTCCATAGTTAGAGATGGGATCCTTCTCAGTCCCAGACTTAGGTTTTCCTCTTGTCCAGATACAGTCCTACACTTCCCCAGCCACTCTTTCTCCTCCCTTTGTCTCTCCGCAGAAGGGGATCCCTCCCCTCTATGTCTACGTGGCCACTTTTATCTCTCCCAGTTTGCTATCACCCACCTACCTATGACTTCTCAAGTTGTCTTGTTTCTTCCTGGTAGAGTCAGTCTCTTTTCCTCCCAGACTTTTGGGGTTCAAAGTCCATTGGCTTCAGCACTTCTTTGTTTGAGAGACGCGGGAAGTACCCGTCTGCCATGTTGGCCCCTATCCACATTTCCACATACTAATGAAGATGTATTTAAAGTGCAAGTATAGTAAATTATCAGGGATTTAAAAAATTCTATTATAATTGCATAGAAGAAAGACCCCAAAGGTTTAACCCTGACCATACTGTGTTATGTTGGAAGCGGTCTTCCAAGAAGTTCCTTATGGATGATATTATAGTACAGGAGGCTGCTTTTGGTAAAGAGGCTTAATATATCTCTAAAACACATATGCTGTTTATTTCTTGGCTCCAGGTAGATATGCTCCTTTTACCTATGGTGCAAATGATTTCTTTTGTCCGTGTAATGTGTAATGATGAAAGTAACAGAAGATAATGCATTGTTTGTTGCAGGTGTTTTCATGCCCATACAAATAAGAAAGGACACACAATGCAGAGCAACGGGTCCTGAGAAATATTCTAGTAATAGTGACTCTAAGTGAAAGAAATAATTGCATTTAAAACATTTCTTTAGATTTACCTAAAATGCAATCTGAAGACTTCTAACCTTATCATAAACTGAAGGCAATTATTTCATGTACCTTTTCACATTTGAAAATTCCTTTACCATTATTTCCATCATCTATGCTGAAGTAATTAAGGTTGAAACATGAATAAAAATCCTCTCATGGTGGAAGCAATCAGAACCTACATGGGCTGGGGCTGAGAAATGAGGTTCAATGACAATAATGTTGCTGCCTTATAAGGTACCTCCAATGTCAGTATTTATTCACTCTGATCTACTTATTATTTATTTTGCTATTTTCCTTTTTATCTTTTATGCATATTTAGTGTCCAGATCCATCATGCAAACAAGATTTGTTGGCCTACTTGGAACAGATTAAGTTTTACTCTCACCAACTGAAAATCTGCAGTCAAGTTAAAGCTGAGATCCAGAACTTAGGAGGAGAGCTCATCATGTCAGCTGTGAGTATTGCCTGGCATTTTTACCATCACATGTAGAAGATGCTTGAAACAAAGCAGCTACACCCCTCCTCACTTCACCAAATCTTTTAGGTCCATGTAAATGAGAATAAACTCAATTGGAGTGTATTAAATTGCATGAAATTAAATTAGCAAGGAATTGAACTACAGAAATGCTATGTCAGCACAACTTGTCTTTATTTACAGATTTTTAGAATGAATCAGGATTTGTAAGCCACTTGGAAAAGAAATAGATATTAATTTAGAGAGAGGTTTTCTGACTTCAGAAAGTGTGCAGGTGAAACTCTGAATTGAATCTTGTAATTTTTATAAGATAAATGCCTATGGATTTGCAAATCAATGAAAAAATGGCTTTATTACTATTAATTGGTATTCATTTCCCGATTAATCATTTCCATAGCATAGAAATTCAGGCCTTGAAAACTGTTATTTCTATATCTAATTGTAGAAGTGGGGCATGACAGAATATATATAGATTTGGAAAAACTTTCATAAATTCTTTGGTGACCCTGAGTTTCAAACCACTATAAAATGACCATGTTAGAAATAATGTCTAACTTTTCTACTCATCTTTTAATAACAGTAGATCATTTCTCTAGAGTGGGTATGGTAATAAAATAATATTTGATATCTATAATAGTTTCAGTTATCAGTGACTTTGAGAAGGACATGGACCAAGATTGTAAATTTAAGTTAAAGTGAAGCATCATGAATGTTCTAGGAACTTATATTCATGAGGACAAATGATAACAGCATACTTATAAATTTGTAATTTTAGGACTTCTAAGTCCTGACATTGGACTTTCCCTCAGTGAACCAACATGCTTTAAAAGAACATTACTGCAAAAACAAAAACAAAAGGTTACCATCAAGAGTAGAAGGCAGGGAACTAATTTTTATTGACTATCTAGCTCTTGCCTATATTTCATTCCATTTGACCCTCACGATTGCATGCCAGAGAGATTATTTATCTGCTTGTTTTATTCTCACTAACACTGGAAAAAAATGACATTCAGAAAAGTTGAAAACTTCCCCGAGGTCATACTGGTAAATGTCAGAACTGGAGTTTACCTTCAAAGGCTTGTGTCTTTTCTATTCAGGTGGACAGACTGGAATCTATGATGACACTAATTAAAAGCACTGATTAAAAGTGGATAATTTGGAAATTGTCTAGTAATTATTAGAGATAAAAAGTATTTCATTGCATTGCAATTTTGTAAAGACACAAACCATCACAACCTGTGTAACACTGGTGCCCTGACACTTTTCAACAAAATGTATTTTAAGTAGTCATGGTCTGTATACACAGAGACCTATGTGGGTGTATGAATACATACATGCATATAAATGCACATATACGCATATATTCATGCATATACATATATACAAATTTTAATATATTGTATCTTTACTTTGGATTATTAGACATTGTCTTCATTTTCTCATTTAACATTAAACTACTTTAATGTGTAAAAGATTATTTATTTGTAGACCTAAGTCTGTCTTCTATTTACTTTTGTCTATTTTACACAGCCACACATTCACCATCATTTGCAAATCCTGAATCCATATGAATGGTATTTTCCCATTATTTACTACTTCTGCAGGCTGTTGAAACTAACCTTTCACCCCCAAAAATACTGTTAAAATATGTTACTCTTAATTGTTCTTTCAAAATATAATTTCCTCCATATGTACAAATGGGTTTGTATTTCCTGTTTGGTACCATGATTCAAATTCATGAATTTACCCGTATTTTCAGATAGATTAGGCACAAGTTTACAATCCATGATTTACAATTTAAAAGCTGAGTCATTACATAAAATAAGGAATAGCATTGCAAATCCAAAAGCATTTTGTCATCATTTTGCCTACAATTTCCATTTAGAAAAGATAAATCTGGATAAAAGAAACATTACATGCCCCCTTTTATATACCTTACAGCCATCTGCCTGCAGGTAGATCCTGGAAAGCATTTTAAATACATTTCATTTACATGTTCCTAGGAACACTTGCTTTAATCTCTTAGTGACCCTGAGTTCTTGTCATCTTTCCTTTTTAAATTGAAAGGAGGCTCTAATCTATGTCATCCTTTTTCTCTGAAATCTTTTGGAAAGTAACAAGCATGATTGCAAAGCAGACAAACTCATTAAACATTACAGGAATTTGTTATTCAAAACTAGATTATCCAAAGTTCACTAAATAAAGTTTGCATTTCAAAATCAGGTTCATGAAACATTAATGTAGAAAATATAATTGATTAAAAGCAAGTAGGTAGAGTGCTTTCTGGGTCTGGGGTGTTAGGGGTTAGGATAAAGAAGATGAATCCATAGCATAAAGGAATGTGAAGCTCATTCTCATAATAGACCATTTAGTTAAAATGATTTTCTGGCTAATCTTACATCTGTCTGCAAGCAGTTATTCTGAACTTACATGTTTTATTTAGAAGGAAGCCAAAGTGTAGCTAGTCCAAAACCCCAACTATGATTTGAGCATCTCTGTGTTCCGTGTTATAGATATCTGGAGGAAAGATAGATGAATACAGGATGCCTCCTTTAAGATTAAATACATGCAAAATGAGAATACACAAAACATATCTATATATACAAAAATGACTCTAAAACAATATAATAACCTATATAATAGCGGTATGCACAAAAGCAGATAGTAAGAGGTGAGGGAATAACGAACTGCACTGAGGTGGCAGATGGGCAAGAGAAAGACTCATACCTGGCTTGACTCTAATTTAGGCCTCAACGAATAAGTAGAAAACAAATGTATACTCACGGGAGGGAGAGGAAGAGCATTCAAGGTAGATGGCATAAATGAAATAAAAAGATACGAACTGGGAAAGAGAAGGAGTCTATGGAAATAGCCGACAGTCTGATTCGACTGGAAATATTTGTTTTTGGCACTGTTGGTGGGGAATAGAAGAGATGCTGCAAACAGAATAGGGACTATTTAAAAAGGGTCATTTATAACATTTTAATTTTACCCTGCAGGAAATTGAGAATAATTGAAAATTTTTAAGTTTGAGATGCGCATAAGCAGATCTATGTATTTGGAAATTAACTCTTTTTGACAAGGTGGTAATAGATGGAGAGACAAAGAGCTGGGAGAGAGAGGAGTAGTTAGGAATGATTTTTAATTTTTTAATTTTTTAAGTTTATTTATTTATCTTGAGAGATAGAGCGAGTGAGCACATGCACATGCATGCTGGGGATGGGCCAAGAGACAGGGAGAGAGAGAGAATCCCAAGCAGGCTCTACACTGTCAGCACAAAAGCCCAAAGTGGGGCTTGAATTCACAAACCCTGAGATCAAGATCTGAACAGTAGTCAAGAGTCACACACTTAACTGACTGAGCCACCCAGGTGCCCCACAGAATGGTTTTTTTTTTTTTAATATTTTTTTTTCAACGTTTATTTATTTTTGGGACAGAGAGAGACAGAGCATGAACGGGGGAGGGGCAGAGAGAGAGGGAGACACAGAATCAGAAACAGGCTCCAGGCTCTGAGCCATCAGCCCAGAGCCTGACGCGGGGCTCGAACTCACGGACTGCGAGATCGTGACCTGGCTGAAGTCGGACGCTTAACCGACTGCGCCACCCAGGCGCCCCAGAATGGTTTTTTAAAGTAGTCCAAGAGAATAAAAGTGATGCAGCCTCAAAGAAGCAAAAGAAGAAAACCCGGATTGGGGCCTCTGTGGAGAACGGAGGTGGGAGGGCCTCAGGAAAGCCTGGGGCAGAGGAAACATCCCTAAGCACAGGGGCTCAGGTGGAAACCCCTTCCCCACCACCAACAACCCCCAATGCCCCCCTCCCTCCCAAACTAGTGTGGTATGTGGAGCAGCTGGAGCTGGGCTTCAAGATGCAGAACCCCAGTCCAGAGCAGACAGGAAGGGCAGGCTACTGAGGCAATGAGAAACCTACACAGTGAAAGAACCCCAGTGCCTTCTGATGTGTTCCTGGTCTATGGACAACAGGCTCAGATAGAAGCTCAGGTGCACAAAAACTGCAGGTTCTCAGGACTGTAGTCTATATAGTTCAGGTGCAGCCTATAGGTAAGGCCACCAGAAAGAATAGCCCAAGGGTCTGCAGGCCTACCCAAGGTCACCCTGGACACTTGATGAAGACTTTAGCTTCAATTTATTTTATTTCATTTTATGTACTTATTTTTTTTTAATTTTACACACACAGAGAGAAAGAGTGAGTGAGATGAGGAGGGGCAGAGAGAGAAGGAGAGAGAGAATCTTAAGTAGGCTCTGCACTCAGCCAGACAGGGGGGGACTGATCTCCTGACTCTGAGATCATTACCTGGGCTGAAATCAAGAGTCGGTCACTTAATCCACTGAGCCACCCAGGCGCCCCAGGTTCAATTTCTTTTAGCCTCTCCTCCAACCTGGAACAGTTACCCTCCATGGGGAGTGTGGGGGTTTGTTCTGAGTGTGGAACTTTTCCAGGAATTCTCTGACAGATGTGGCGTTAGTCTATGTACAGCTGCTCAGTAAATTTGGCGCCATGGCTGTTGGGTAGATGTGAGTCCAGAATTTTGGTTACTATCAGACAAGCACAGACCCATTTGTAGGTTCAGGTGAAATACCTTCTTGCCAGAAGGAGGTCCATTTAGAAAAGCTCTGCAATAAACTAAAGTGAGTGTTCAGTATCTTGTAGAAAGAATGTTTTATTCAATCTTTGGATGAGATTAAGCAGCTGTTTGTAATAAGGATTATTGGGGAAGCTATATAACTGCATATGGGTGCTCCCCTATAAATGGATGTCCCATCAAATGGTATAGTGCTTTATGCCATGATGTCACATTGCAGTAATAAAAGTATTTTTTAACAAAAAAAAAAAAAAAAGGTGAACTCCTGGATTAAGGCAATAGTGGATAAGAATGGAGAGGGGTGGATCCATGCAAGAAAAAACTCTGAAATAGGGGTTGATTAGAGTCCATCTATTGAGTTATAAAAGTGAAGAAGAAGGAAGAATTGAGACTTACATCCAACATTCTGAGATTTGGTAGCTTACTTAGTTAAAACTGGAATCATGAACCAAAAGCTATATATAGAAGGAAGAGCTGATTAGGAAGGATAACATAACTCATATTCAAATTCAACATACTCATACTCAACTCAACATACTCAAATTCAACATAAATTGTTGAATTTAAGTGACTAAGTGGCATTCAAGAAAAAGGTCTAGAAGTTGCTGAGTATATGATTCTGGAACTCAGAAGAGAAGTATGAAAGAGATATAGATGAAACCACTCCAGTGAAAGTATGTTAAATAAGAAAAAAATAGCTGAGACAGAGATCCAGATTGTTTTTTGCTGTTGTTGTTGTTGTTGTTGTTGTTGTTGTTGTTTTTACATCCAGTGATTCTAATGTGCCTCTGTCAAATATAGAGACTTTGCTGTGGCAGTTTAATAAAACTGAGAGTTTACTATCTCCATAAAAACAGTCTGAGAATGGGCAATCCAAGACTGTTACAGAAGCTTTGCAAAATTTTCAGGGAATCAGACACTTTAGTCTTCCTACTTTATTACTCTTGGCTTCTGGCTTTCATTTTTTATCAAGGTCAAAATATAGCTTCTCTGGCTCTAGCTATGGCTTTTATATTCTGGACAGGAAGAATGAAGAGGAACAGAAGCAAACATTCCTGACATTTTTTCAAGTTTATTTAGAGAGACAGAGGGAGAAAGACAGCATGAGCCGAGGAGGGGCAGAGAGAAAGTGAGAGAGAGAATCCCAAGCAGGTTCTGCATTGACAGTGAAGAGCTCAACATGGGGGTCAAACCCATGAGCCATGAGATCATGACTTGAGCAGAAACCAAGAGTCGTACACTTAATCGACTGAGCCACGCAGGTGCCTCCATTCCTTACATTTTTTTAAACCCCCTTCAAAAGCTTTCACTTACTTATTATTGGCCAGTATTTACTCATTTGGCTATATATAATTGCAAGAGATGCTGAAAATATAAAATGTGTCTATTTCTTTGTGTATGTTTTCATGTACTCACATGGATTCCCCAAGTTAAATCTGAGTTTTGTTTCTTTGTTAAGAAAGAATGGATATAGGGTGGCAACTATCAATTTCTTTGATATCCTTCTACAATGATAAAAATCATATCAGTACTCACATTTATTATAATTATCTACTTTTTTAATATATATTCTCCTCTAGACTATAAGATCCTTGAATATTGTTGAATGATTGAAGGGATAGTAACCAAAGATTATAAATAATGCAGAAAATTCAGGTTGACTGAGTCTTAATATGCATATCAGGTTTTACACTGAAAAGGTATCTTTATATCTTTTCCAAAGCAGTATCAGTAACATGGTGAAGGCAAAAATTAGGTCATAGTGGGCCAAATACTGAGTATGCAGTGACAGAAAAAAAAGTGATAGCGAAACCTAAATTTTCCAGAAGTTTGTAGTTGAAAGGAAGCAGAGAGTGAGAGAGAGAGAGACAGACAGACAGACAGACAGACTTAGGGGGAGGAAGGGAGGGAGGGAGAGAGGGAGAGACTTAAGGGGCAGATGTAATTGCTAAAACTCCTGTCTCTCCTCCCCCACCCTTCCTCCTCCTCCCCACCCTCCATCCTCCTCCCCCACCTCATCCTCCTCCACCTCCTCCTCCTTTCGGTTTACATTTTTACTTACGTACTTTTTAAAATGGAAGTAATTGAGTAACTGTTTAGGTAAAGAGTAAGAAGAAGCTGTAAAGAACAGATCTATGAAAAATTAAGACCACAACGGATAGAATAAAAGTAAGGGAGAGGGAATGGAATTAGGAAAACAAGGAGATGTATTAGGTTTGGAGAGAAAGAACTCTTCTCCTGAGGGATAAAGATTAATGCAGATATAAACATAAACACATTCAGATTCAGATGAATGGATCTTCTTGCTGATGGATCCCATATTTTGATAAAATGGGAGGCGTAGCTTACTGTTAAGATTGATTTGAACGTTCTATCCCCAGTTTTACTTTAGCAAAAGAAGTAAGTAAATATGTCCGTCTTTAGACACTTTTCAATATTTGTTGGACAAGAAAATAATTGAAGTTAACAGCAGCGATTTGAGGTAGGAATCAGAGATATTGTATGCTAGACATCATTCTGGGTGGATTATGGAACCTGACTCAGCTTCAGTTTATCCTTCAATCACATGAAAATGGAACCACCATGGCCTTCAGTGGCTATCCTCTCTCAATGAAAGCAGGAGTATATACAAATTTAATTTAAAAAATGATAGCAGAACATGACAAAACTGTATAATTAAATATGCTATTGTAGGTTAGTTTCCATAGCCACCCTGACTTATTAATGTACCAATTTAGTAATACAGTAAAAATAGAATTCTAAGAAGATTAAAATGTACCTGGGTTACCTAAGGGCATTCCCATAAATTTTTCATCAATTGTTCTTCTAGTGTCCTTATGCATGGTGCCGAGTGGGGAAAACAATTGTGCTTTATGAAAGGAGTCTCATAATAAAGAAATAAATATTTTTATAATCTAGATTGTATGTACAGAAAACAAAATTCAGGAGAAAAAACTTAAAATGGTTTTAAACTGTTAAAACTACCCTTTCCCCAAATGTTATGCTTTAGGCCAACAATTCTTTTATACTGCTTAAAACTGATTAATTATGTAATTGCCACGTTTTGTTGTATTTCCTTTAATGTGTTTAATTGCACTCCCTTACCCTGAGGCAGGTGTGCCAAAGCCACAATTTTAAAAATTGGATAAATAAATAAAACTAATCAGTCAGGGGGGAAAGATCAGCAAGATTGAAAATTTGCCAAGCAACTGCAATTCAGCTGTAGCAGAAATCAAGGGGCAGTGTGCATTCAATTAGGAACGATAGAGAAAAGCAACAATACAGCTATTGACCAAAAGAGCCACTAGGGCCTACAGAACTCAGGCAATCGAGTACAGAATGACTTAGTAGGTTAATGTGCTTGCCACGTTAAGACATTAAGGGAATTAGTTAATGAGCTTTCTCAACCTCCTGCAATCATTGGTAGTCATCAGGAAAATTGGGAAAAGTAAAAGATTTGGAAAATTAACTGAAGTATTCAGACATTTTAAAAACAGCTGGGAGGTATATGAAATGGAATGAGGAAGATATAGGAAATGAAGAAGGGGGAGAGGAATGGGGTGAAGGAGCAAAAGTAAAAAGAGGAAAGAAGACACTTTGCCAATAAATTTAACTCTCTACAGTGTTTTTTGTCTATTTGTTTTTAATGCTAGGTAGGAGGCAAATGGAATAATAGATCTTAGTAGTTCAAAGAATATATTTAAAAACAAGCAAAAGTATGGGAGTGTTATGTTCTCTTATATTACATTGTAGTGAAGTAGACCCGGAAATTCTCTTGGTTTCTAGGTAATCTAATGTCACAATGGATTAGATTTTCCTGAGGCCTCTGATTGTGCTATGCATCCAGGTGTAATAGCACTTGAAGGAACATTGGAAATAATCTATTCATGTTATATCTAACTCAGAGTAACTCTGTAAACAAATAGGTCAAGGATTTTCAAAGTCTTGCCCTGATCGTGAAGATACCTAATGGTAGAGCCAGGACCAGAATCTAGATCTTGTGTTCTTCACTTTATTGCTACTGAAAGTAAGCCCAATGGCCTTCTAGTAGGTTTAGTGCCAAAGGGCAGGAGGTGGTATTGGTACACTCAGCTGGGGTGGTGCTACAGGTCACAAGAGGTAGGGAAGGGTTTTAATTGAGAGATATGGGAAAACACTGACTGGAAGCACTCTTCAGCTTCAACACGAGAAGCCAATGTGTGGTAATAGGGAAACTGGTGGACGCCAAATTAGAAGACCCACGTTGTGATCTAGACATCAATCTCTTTGAGTCTGTTCCTTCATCTATCAATAAAACTAAAGTTTAGGATTAATTGAGCTCTGTGGTCTCTTTTAACTAAGAATTTATGATTTCTTCTTTATAGTGAATGTGTACATTTCTTTCTCATTTCCTCTCATGTATATTCTTTAGTTGTCTTGTGATTGCCATGAGGAGTATATTTAATATCCTAAAGTTACAACATTCTAACTTAAATTTATGCTAGCCAAACTTCAACAACACACACAAATTCTATTCCTTTAACAACTTCATCCTCCACCCCTTTCAGTTGTCAGTGTCACAAAATTACATCTTCATATATTGTGCATCCAAAAAACATAAACCAATAAAATTTTTAATGTATTAGCATCTAAAATTATGTAGAATACAAAATGTGTAGTTAAAAAAACAAATTGCATTAATATTAATTTTTAGATTAAGAATTGTTTTTTAAATGTATTAACTTCCTAAATCATGTAGAAACAAAATGTGGAGTTACACAGCAATGTTATAATTATACTAGCTTTTATAATGACCCATGTATTCACCTTTACTGAGATCTTTATTTCTTTATACAACTTTGAGTTACTATCTAATGTCTTTTCATATCAACCTACAGGACTCCCTTTAACATTTCTTTTAGGGCAGGTCTAGGGGCAATGGACTCTCTTAGCTTTGGTTTATCTGGAAATCCTAATTTCTCCTTCACTTTGAAGGACAGTTTTGCTGGGTATAGTGTTCTTGATGGGCAGTTTTCCTTCTACCACCTTGAATATATTATCTCACTACCCTCTGGCCTTCAAACTTTCTGATGAGAAAGCTGCTGATTACTTATTGAGGTTTGCCTGTAAGTGACAAGTTTCTTCCCTTTTGTTGACTTCAAAATTCTTTTGTCTTTGGCTTTCCACAGTTTGATTTAATGTGTCTTGGTTGGCTTGAGTCTTTTTGAGTTCATCCTACTTGGGAGTTCATTACGTTTTTTGGATGTTTATATACATGGCTTTCATCAAATTTAGGAAGTTTTCAGCTATTATTTAATCAAATATTCTTTCTACCCCTTTCTCTCTTTTTTTGGGACTCTCACAATAAATGTGTTGGTTGGCTCAATCGTATCCCACAAGTCCCTCAGGCTCTGGTCATTTTTCTTCATCCATTTTTCTGCTTGTTCCTCGGACTTGTTCCTTTTTTTATCTTATCTTCAAGTCCACAGATTCTTTCTTTTGCCTGCTCAAACTGGCCTTTAAACTCTCTAGTGAATTATTCCTTTTAGTTATTTCAATTCCAGAATTTCTTTTTGGTTTCTTTTTAGGTCTCTTCTCTTTTTATTGATATTTCCAATTTGTTCATACCTCATTTACTTGACTTTCTTCACATCTTCATTTAGTTCTTTGAGCAAGTTTAAGACTTGTTGTTTTAAAATCTTTGTCTAGTTGATCTGCCATTATGCCTTTGCCAGGGATAATTTCTATTGGTATATACATATTTTTTCCTTTGATGGAACATACATATTAGCTTCTTTGTATGGTATATACTTTTTTGTTGAAAACTGGTCATTTGAATCTAATAATCTGGTAACTCTGGAAATCAGATTTTCATCCTTCTCCAAAGTTTGTTGGTTTATTTATTTGCTTGCTTTTTGTTTTGATTTGTGTGTGTGTGTGTGTGTGTGTGTGTGTGTATGCATGTGTGTGTGTGAGGGGGGTAGTTTTGCTTTTTAATTACTCTGTGCCAAGGATCAGCCTAAAGAGAAAACTGGAAGTCTACTCAAGTCTTTTTTTGAGACTGTGTCTTCCACTAGGCATATGCAGTGACCTTCTAGTTTTTTTCTGTAGATGTGGTTGCTTTCGAATGTCCTAATTGTTCATGTATGTCTTCTAAAAGGAAAAAGAAAGAGAGAAAAATGAAGGGGGTAAATAAATGTGCCAGACTTTTAAATCCCTGGAAGTCACTTCAGCCAGAATAGGAAGTGCTTGCAACAATGAGGGGAGGCGCAATAACAGTGGCCACTATTTGTCAGCACTTCTGTGATAAGAAGCAGCAATCATTGGGGTGCCTGGGTGGCTCAGTCAGTTGAGTGGTCAACTTCGGCTCAGGTCATGATCTCACAGCTCGAAGGCTTCTGAGTTAGAGCCCCGTGTCAGGCTCTGTGCTGACAGCTCAGGGCCTGGAGCCTGCTTCGGATTCTGTGTCTCCCTCTCTCTCTGCCCCTCCCCTGCTCACGCTCTGTCTCTCCGTCTCAAAAATAAATAAAAATTATTTTTTTAAATAAAAAGAAGAAGCAGCCATCAGTGATCAGAGCAGTGATGTTTAGAGGACAGGGTTCTTTTCCCCATCTTGACTTTTACAACTTGAATGCAAGCGCTCCAGGAACACATGAACAATGCCTGCCAAGTGGCTAGGGGTGGGCGATAGTTGTTATTGTGCTAAGAGCTGAAATTGACAGATATTAATCATAATATCTTATAATGCCTTTTTTCTGGAAGTTGCAAGCCTTCAGCTGACTCCAGAGTTTCTAAATGATGTATCATAATATCAGATGTCAGTTTCCTATTCCGCCATTTTTTTCTGGAATCTTTGATCTTATTCATATCCCTTACTGTCCCTTTTCCTTCCCAGTTTTTATCCAAAATTTTTCTTTAAGCACCAATTGGCAAATTATAACATGACATACCAAGTTGTGTTTTGATTTGTTTTAAAATAATGCTTCTAGAATTTTGCTTAAACAATATGCATTAGTGAGAATGAGATCAAATGCTTTAGGAGTTTCCTATTAATTTTAGGTCCAGAGGAAAGTGAGATGTGTATCAAAATGGTGTAACATTTTCCACATAATTATAGGATTGATTTGATACGGTTTTATTAAGACTTCCATGATATCTGTTAAAGAACAGCAGTGATCTGTTTTGTGAAATTAGATCATCTGTGCAATTAAGAGATGGAGAGGAAAAAATGTCTGGCTGAGGCACCTGTGTGCATGCGCACACTCGCACGTGCACACACACACACACACACACACAAGGTTGAGAAGGAGAGGTAAGGTAAAAGGAGAGGGGGGTAAGGAAAAAATGTGTGATGTGAGAGTCTCTACCATTAAATTTCCTCCTTATAACAATGGCCGTATTTTTATTTGTATGTCAAATAGCTCCACACTATTAAAAAGGGAAAATACTCAAAGAATTTAAAACTTAGTGAGATTTTTTTTTGTTTTAGAAGAAAGAATTGGCTTTAATCCTTAGAAAAGAAAAAAGGGGGTTAATTAATTCTACTGTGTGCTAAACAACCCAAACCACAGAACTTCATAGAAGTGGGAGACAGGCCATGAAAGCAAGCAAGATGTATTTGGCAGTTATAGGATACTGTGAAATTCTCCAACAGCGAAAGTGCAGCTGAAGTAAAAGAGCAGAACTGGATACACACATTCTGATGTTCATGAGTTCAGTTGGAAGACAGGGAGAAAAATCACAAAAGAAAAAGGTGGGGGGGGGGGGGAGAAAAAAATCAAGGAGCTAAGGATTCTAGGACAGCAAAGTGTTGGTGTTAAACTACCTTTACCCAAAGGTGTTGATAAAGGCAGACCTGAAAGCAGACATGAAAAGAAGGTGAAGGCAATGGCAGTATGAATGTCATTTGCAAAAGTAATCGTTTCAGTCCATGGGTCATGCTGAATTTTGTTGTATATTATGAAGTAATACTAGTTATATTCACAAGATAAATGTTCCTCTGTGTGTGTGTGCGTGTGTGTGTGTGTTCTCTAGAAAAATTAATGCAATCCACATTTTCCCCTTTTGATTAGTAAAGTCTGAATGATATTATAGCAAATCAATAACTGTTAATAATAAATGCTATGTATTGACTTCTATGTTTTTGTTTACTCCAGAGCCCCACATCTTTGACACCTTTGGTATATGGGATTGGGGCAAGATAATTATTTGTTGTAGGAGGCTATATTGTGCACCCTAAGTATTTAGCATGGACTCTACCCCCTAGATGCCAGTGCCCCTCCCCAACTCAGTTGTGATAACCAAAAATGTCTCCAGACAGTGCCAAGTGTAGAATCATCCCTGGTTGAGAACTATTGGATTAAGGGAAGGTAAGAATTAAGGGAATACTAATAATGCTGTTACAGATGTTGTTACTCCTTCCTGCCAGATCTCTTTACCTAGTAATTCACCCAGCTCCCAGCTCCTGCAAGTGTTGGTGCTGTCATCCTCTCTCTGGTTCCTGTCTCTGGATAATTGTCTTCACTCTGTTTGGGTGATTATACACCATGCCACCTGCATGCCTTAGAAGCCTATAGCCAGTGATGGAAGGAGAGGAGCATACAAAATCTAGACTCCTTGCCTCAAGATGGAATGAACTCTGCTGTGTGGTTTCACAGTCCCCTAGGAGATAGGCTGTCACTGGTCTTTGGCTGAGACTAATAATGTTGTTTAGCTGCACCTTCTCCCATCCTATGTTTCTTGCTTTCCTACCCTTCTCCTGGGAATAGCAAAAACTCCTCTCAGGCTCCCTGTAGATACCTCCTCAAGAGACAAATGATAGCATCATTGAGTCCTTTCCTGTCATTTCTTTGTTGATGGAAAAAAAGTGATAGGACAATTTGCTTACTTTGGTGAATGCACCACTCTTATTGACACATTCATGTATATTATTTTATCCTTTCTACAAGTAAACTTGTAGCATTTTGTTGACAAGAAAACTAAGGCTAATAAAAGAACATAACTTGCCAAATGTCATGTGGTTATTAAGTGATGGAGTGAAAATGTGAATGTAGTTTCTAGTTTCGGGGTTCTTTCTAATTCCATACTAACATATGCTTATTTTCGTTTTGCTACTCCAGAACAATAATATAGAAATTAGTAAATAGGTCCTTATTCTCAAGGAATTCAGCTGGAAAGAAAAGACAGCACAAAAATTAATTATAGGAAATGTTAATTTGCAAGTGGAATTGTATTGCTCATGCACTTGAAAAGTTGTAGCAGCTTCACAAATCAAGACAAATATAAGAATCAGAAACTAAAAATAAATACAGACACTAAAGAATTTTTAAAAATTGAAAAAAAAAACAGGCATTGCCAAGTCTTTGGTTAAATAGCTACTCCAATTAAGTATATTTACTGGAAATTAAGAAGTAAGTATATTATAGAGTTTTCATTGTTTGGTGATAGGATAGACATTTGTCAATAACAATTGGTAACACAATAATGTCCTAACCTAGGCATCTGTAAAAGACAGACTTTACTTACATTGACTCTCAGTAACAACTAAACTTACAACATTAAATCTTAATTTAGTGAAAGCTGTTCAGTAGGAACTTGTGATAATATGATCTGGAAATGCTGTTTTTCTATTGTAACTGATCACAAAAAAATAACACTCTGACAACTCTAAGGGAACAAGTGAAGTAAGTCATTGCAATATTAGATGTCTTGGGAGGTTTTTATTCAAGCTCGGGATCACATGCAATTCATGGTTGAATTGTACAATCAAGTTTTGTGTTTTTTCCAAAGGGATACATACCCCTTAGATAGCACTCATACACTGAAACCATTGAGCAACTACTGTGTGTATGTGTGTGCGCACACACACACATACACAGTACTATTTCTTATTGCTAATGACAGAATTTACATTCTTTTCCTGAAAGTTTTAGGAACTTCACTTATGCATTCAACCAGATGTGGAATACAAATCCACTCCTCTTCTGCACAAAGACAAATCAGTTTTAGTCTAGGCTCAGCTTAGCATAGCATGTATCACATAGCATGAAAGAGAATGTAATGAAAAATACATTTAAAGAAAATTTTTCTGGTCAACGACACTGAATTACCCAACTTAGGTTAGGATCTACTGTCATAACAAACAGCTTTCGATTCTCAATGACTTAAGACAACCGAGTTCTTATTTTCTGCTCATATTTAAGTTTAATACAAGTTGGCAGAGGGCTTTTCTCTACATGATCAGAGCCAGGGTTTATGTATTTCCTAGAATCTCACTGTGAGGCCTCCATCATCCCCGTACTAGGAAAGGGAAGGCTAGGAAGGTTGCTCACTGGCTAATAATTACCTTACAGAAGGGAATAAACTATTGCATGTAAGGTGCTTAGCATAGTGTCTAGCATTTAGCAGGTGCTCATTAGTCAGTGGTGGTGGTGGTGGTGGTGGTAGTTTTTTTTCAAATTAAGTTGAAAGGAAGAAGCTAGGAAAATGTTCTCCTTTTAGTGGGTATTTTTTGCATATCATAAAACAACTTATTGCCCATTACTGATTTATTTTTAAATTCTTTTTAATGTTTATTTTTGAGAGACAGATAGACAGAGTGTGAGCAGGGGAGGGGCAGAGAGAGAGGGAGACACAGAATCCGAAGCAGGCTCCAGGCTCCGAGCTGTCAGCACAGAGCCCACCTTGGGACTCAAACCCACAAACTGCGAGATCATGACCTGAGCCGAAGTCAGATACTCAACTGATGAGCCACCCAGGTGTCCCTGCCCATTACTGATTTAGCAGCAGCGCTTTAAATGGCCTTTGAAGATGAATAATCATGTTGCTTCTGTACCAAGGTTAGAGTTTGGCTCACATGTAGGTGATGAGTGATGGAAGCATTGCACAAAGTAAGTTTTAGGCTATCCTTAACGGTGTTTAGCATAATGTAAGAGATTTTCAGATGGATACTTTAATCTCCTTGGCCTTTAATTTCCTTGTTGCAAATGCAAATGGAGACATTTTGCCCTTAGATTGGCAGAAAGACTGAGAGATATTTTTATTCAACATTAGAGTGTTTATACAAATGTCACATGTTCAGAATTTCAATGACCATATAGAGTAGAACTTCAGCTGCCCCAAAATTCAGAGGAGTCATTCTGGCAAGATTAACGTTTCTGATAGCATGGGATTTTAAGATGTTGGGTGGAGTGCAATAGCTAAATATGTTACAAAAATGTTTAAGAGCAGTACAGAATTAGCAAACAACTAAGTGTATTTGGCAATAAATGCCAGACATCTGTAGCAAATGAAATGCTCTCATTTGGGTGCTCTGAGAAATTTCACAGAAAATTTGAGCTAAATAATGAATAATTGGAAGAATTTGATTAGGTGGAGAGGAGAAAAGCTGAAAATATAAATTGCCCTAAAATGCAAGGTTGTGTTTTAATAATAAATAAGAAAAGGCCTATTTGGATTAAAAAAATAGAAGAGAGTGGGGTGCCTGGGTGGCTCAGTCGGTTGAGCATCTGACTTTGGCTCAGGTCATGATCTTGCGGTCTGTGAGTTCAAGCCCCACATCAGGCTCTGTGCTGACAGCTTGGAGCCTGGAGCCTGCTTCAGATTCTGTGTCTCCTCTCTCTGCCCCTTTCCCGCTCATGCTGTGTCTCTCTCTGTCTCTCAAAAATGAATAAACATTAAAAAATTTGAAACAAAAAGAATACTGAGAAAGTATACATACACCCATAAACATTTTGTTTGCAAGTTTATGTGTGTGTGCATGTGTGGGTGTATGTGTGTGTGTGAATGTCAGAGAGACGGAGACAGAGAGAGTAACAAGAGACTGGGAGACGAGGTGATGGGACTATGTTTCATCAAGCTAAATCAGATTCTATTTAGAGTTAAAGGAATAAAGAGTCGTGTGTGTGGAATGTCTGGTGTCTCAGTTGGTTAAGCATCCGACTTTGGCTCAGGTCATGATCTCACTCATGCTTTGTGAGTTCGAGCCCCGCATTGGGCTCGGTGCTGACAGCTCAGAACCTGGAGCCTGCTTCATATTCTGTGTCTCCCCTTCTGTCTGACCCTCCCATGCTCATGCTCTGTCTCTGTTTCTCAGTAATCAAAATACTGATATTTATTTAAATATCAGTATTTATTAAAAAAATAAAAATATTTATTTTTAAAAATTTTTTAAATTTTTATTATTTTATTTTATTTTAAAATTTTAAAATTTAAAAATATTTATTAAAAAATAAAAAAAGAGTGATGTGTGTGTGTGTGTATTTTTAGTTTGTATATGCAAACCATGTGTGTGATATATGCACGTCTGTGTATGTGCATGAAATTGAGTATTAAATATCTGAAATGCATTTACTTTCATAATCCTTACCAAAAAAAATGTTAGCACGAGATAGCTAAATTATTAGTATTTTATAGATATGCAAACTGAAAAACAGGTTGAGCAACTTCTCTAAAATCCCAAAGCTATTGAGAGACAGGGCAAGGTCTTAAACCCAGGCCTCTGACCCTAAAGCCCTAAAGCGTATGCATGCAATGCCAAGATGCCAGCAGAGGAGCACAGAGGCTTGGGTGAAATGGAAAATTGAGCAGACGCAGGGTCCATATCTGACACTTTGAGCAGATGGGGCACTTTTCTAGGACAAGGTTTCATTCTTCACCTCTGTGATCATTATAGTAAGAGTAATGGTAACAACGATAGCTAGCATTTATCCAGCTCTTAACAAGTAGACATTTAAATACTTGCTATATATTAATCATTTTATACAAACAACAGTGTTGTGAGGGAAGTTACATTTTATAAATGCTCTAAAGAAAGTCTCATTTTATAAATGAGAAGCTAAGCCTCAGAGAGCTTAAGGACAAGGAAGATCTGTCTCTTTCTCCTCCTCCATCACCTCCATCCTCTATCTCCCTCTCACCCAAGAGAGGCTCTGCCACCCCCAGTATTCAGTGTTGGTGGCTTGGGGGGGTCCCAAAGGTGAAATCAGAATCTTTCCTTATCTGTCTTTTTGTTCACGTACATGGTATTCCATATCGCCCACATCGTATTCCAAAATGGCCCACCATAGGTAAGCAGGTACACTGGAGACATTCACATCTTTGGCACTCCTTTCTGGAGTGAAATTTGAAACACAGCATGTTTAGGCGCAAAGGTATTCATTCCATCTATCCTCCATGAGCTCTCAGCAAAGTTCTTTCAAGCAAAGGGCATTACCTTAAGGCATTTCTGCAGTCAGTCATTAAAGTAAAAGTGAAACTGAAGTATTCATGCATGTGTCAGTGCCAGACTACTTAAAAGACACCACTAATTATCTGTGGTTGTGACAACGTCCAATCATTTTTCACAATTGAACCAACAATAGCTTTTGAATTTTTGGTCATTTCCATACTCATGTCTTCCCTACAGCTCACTGTATACATCTGCCTGGTTATTACTATACCTTTTTGACCTTTATTTGGTCTCTTTTGTCTCTTAAGCAATTACTGGAGTCTATGAAACAAGCCTCCCCTTTGTACCATTTAATTTAATTAGACCTCTCATTTGAGCTCTTGCTGAGTCAATATTTAGTTGCTTGTCTATATCCCTGGGACAACCTGAAACATTCCATACGCTAGCTGAATGGCTTAATATGCATGGACTTACGAGCTGAATGCCTTAGTTTGCATTCTCCCTGTGCAATATCCAGGGGACACCACTACAAAACTCCTTTCACTTTGCCTCTCCTCTTAATTGTGCTCTTGCACAGTTTACCTGGCAATTTCTTTTTCTGGGTGATAAATTATGGTGGAACAGAAGGAAGAGCAATCCTCAGTATTGCCTCACTAATTTTGTTTGTAGAGCTGTTTCTCTAATGTATCATTTTCAAATAGGTCCATTATACATCTGCTTCTCTGCCTGGGAGCCCCAGCCACGCCAGGTGCAGTGCTATCAATGGCACACTTTTGCCTGATGGCACCAAGTGCCCGGGAATGGGCTGAAAAGAAAGGGGGAAAGTGATGAACGGTGCTTTAGAACAACTCCAGGTTGTTTCCACTTTGGAGGGGTCAGTGTAAATATTTGGGTTCTTGTGGTCTGTTCTGGGAAAAGTGATGTGAAAGCTGAGAAGGGATGGTTTACTAATTCATACAAGAGGACTTGAAGATCTAGTCTTGCCAAAATTTCAGACTTTAAAGGTCTCCTCTGGTAAAAAAAAAAAAAAAAGATTTTGTTTTAGCAATGGTCTCTGAGAACATATACCAGGGGCATTTGCCTGAGTATAAAAATACATATGTACGTACATACAAACACTAGGTTTTATTAAAAGGTAAATTTGTGCTTGGTTTTTCAATTTAAAGTTTTGATACAATAATACAAGAATAGGTAACTTGCTAAAGCCTCACGATATGTATGGCACTATGTTTTTATTTGTTTTAATTTTTTTTTTAATTTACTTCTTTATTTTGAGAGGCAGATTGAAAGTGCACGCAAGAGCATGCGTGGGGGAGGGGCAGAGAGAGAAAAGAGAGAGAATCCCAAGCGAGTTCTGAGTGCTATCAGCGAAGAGCTTGATGTGGGGCTGGAACCCACAAACCCTGAGATCATGACCTGAGCCAGAATCATGACGCTCAACCAACTGAGCCACCCAGGTGCCCTGAGTAAGGCACCATGTTTTATATGCATCATTTTCTTTAGTTATTAATTGCTTAGTGAGTATCAGCATCTCTATTTGCAAATGAACAACCTGTGTCTCATGGAGTTTCATAATTTGTCCATGTTCACATACCTATTGCAAGATGAAGCCAGGAGGAGAATTCAGCCATCTTAGACCCCAAAGTTGACCCATAGCTTTATAAAGAGGTTTCTTCTTTATAAAGAAATTGAATCAAAAAGTAGGGACCTAAGTATGATGCCTACACCTATGGGGCTCCCATATTGTTCATGTCTGTGGGTCCATGAGCCAGCATAAATGGAAACCCTGATAGAAGGGTTCTTTGCCACTCTACCATGCACATGGTGCACATGCACTCTAGCTGCATGCAACAAGTTGGCTTGATGTGAGGTCATTTGGAGATACTATTTTTCCTGTATCATTTCAGAATATGGCATTGTCTCTCATTAGAGTATCCCATCAGTAACATTTGAGAGTATAGGTGTAGTTGTGATCCATTCAGAGCTCTGTGTGAAATTTATCACCCTAACATTTAGAATACAATGCATATTAAAACATATTATTATTACCAATAGCAACAACGACAGTAGTTTAACTCTTACTGGGGCTTGCTATGTACCAGGCAGTATTTGAAGTTCTCTACATGTATTATTTTATTGAATCTTCAGGATAATTTTGTAATATCCCTGTTATTGTCACAACATTGCAAATCAAACCTGATGCAAGATTAAGTAACTGGACTCTGAAATGACACAATTAATGTGTGTGGAACTAAGCTTCAAATTTAGGCCTTTTGATTCAATGTTTGCACTCCTAACCAATACATTTCACTGTTTCTGGAAACTAAGTATCCCTAAAGTAAATGAATTATTTATTTTAGCTTAGTGATGAAAAATTCCCCTGCTCTAAATATCTTTTCAGTTTTTATTCTCTTACTTTTCCTTAGAAGAAGTTCAGATCAGAAGACATATTGGTAAGGGGAAAGGAAAGAAACGAGAAAGGAAAAACCAATGTGTATGGATACTTCTATTTCAACCCTTCTGGCAGTGGTAATCTTGCTGTCGTTCCAAAGCTCTAATACATCTCCACCTGCCCTCCACCCCACCAGAGAGAGAGGCTGTCCCGCATCCTTTCCTAAATTTTATTTTAATAATAATAAGAACAGTTCGCTTCAATGAAAATTGAACAGATAACTACTGAGCTCTTCTCTGAAACTGAGGCAAAATGTCCTTTCACACTTTCAAAGATTCTTCACCTATGTCAAGGATGCTTTTCCTTCTGTACTATCTAAGCAAACAAGATAAAACAGGTGGTGGAGGTTCTGGGGCAAGAATTTCTATGAAATGAACATTCCATGTTAAAATGGAGTAATCCAAAAACACTAAAACTTGAAATATGTCACAAACAAGGGTTGAGCTCTTCCAAAATGCAGCTTTACCCAGTTATATTCTCCCCATTTGTGCAAGTCATAAACATCTTTAGAACATTTCAGGACTGTGCGTTTGATTAAGGTTCAATCAGGTGGAGCAAACTACAATCGCATTCTTCAGGGAAAGATTAGAATCAGTTTAATAAAGATTTCTAATCCAAAATGGAGGGGCGAGTAAAATATAAGTGAAGCTCTGTTCAGCACATAATAAGCACTGTTTCTTCATGTATTTAAATGGTGTAAATATTAGCTAAATTTTTTTTTACTAGATTTGTGATCTTAGATAAGGTAATTAACCTCATTTTCCTCTTCTTTAAAATGGGTATTTCAATTGACATCTCACATGGAATTTTCTTGGTTTGGAGAAATAGATATGTCAATGGATATAATATTTTGGATATGGTAGTGAATCAGTAAATGCTAACTATTATTTGGGGATTCATGATAACCATAACTTAAATACTTTATGTATCACATGAGTAAAACAAGAAAGGTTGAATAGCAGAGAAAGCTTAATACTACCTTGAGTAATAGTGCTTTCTTTTCTGAAAAACATTCCAAGTTTCATCAACTGATTTATGAATAGGCTATAATCCCCAAAGTTTGACTGAGAACCTGGGAATGCCAGTATTTCGCCATAAATAAAATTGAAATACCTAACCTATGATCTTTAAATCCGATAAATTTTGTTGCACTTCAGGGATAGAAGCTATCTAAATTCTGTGTTTGCTAAAAACCTGTGCATGTACAACCAAGGTCTCTAAGTAAAATGCGCTCACATATTTTCTGAATGAATATTTCACTACTATTCCATTTATGCTGAGTCTCATCTAATCTATTCTCTGTGATAAGTTGTAAGAAGGTCAGTATAGGTTGCCTAACAAAACTCGTAAAAGTATACTATAATGTATATTGGTCATGAATATATAAAACACATGGTAAAATAATGTTTTTCTACCTTTTTGATATGTTGGAGTGAGGCTGATGGCTTTAAATGTCCATTCTCTGTAGATCATTAATGCTTTAGACCAATGTGAGGATATATATTATCAAATATAATACTCACTCTCAATAACTAGCTGCTAAATTCCCTATTATTGTGAAACAATATTGAATGAACTTTTCAAATTTCTTATGTTTGGAATTGCAAGAAGCAAATGTATTCTATGTTTAATCATGCGGTCATTCTGGATTTTTACAGCACAATAATTATTTAAGGTCCTCCTTCTTACCAATTTAGAAATCGTCTTTATGCATTAAGAGAAATATTGAGTTCCATCAAATTGAAATTTAATTTTAAAATAAAGGTGGATGAAAAATATAAATAAAATAGAAGTGGATATTTTGCATTTGGGTTGGAATATTCTATTAATTACAAATGTTGTCAGTAGGTGCTCAAATACATTGCTTGATCAAAGAAGCCTGTGGCTCAGTTCCAGCTGACCCCTTTTTCCATGAACAACACACAATTTCATGCCCTGATATTTCATGTCGTCCCTTTATTGATCAAGATTAAAAGGTTTGGTGTTGAAGTTACTTTTACCTAAAACCTCACCATACTGTATTTTGTTGCAAATAATCCTGCTAAAGCAAAAAGGTTATCATTAACTCATTTCATCAAATAATCACATTCCAGTGCATTCTTCCTTGTTTATATTATCCAAATTATACTACAGTAATAGTAGTTTGAGAACCTAATGTATATATAAGTAGGTAATGGTTTGTTAGTTGATTTGTTCATTGAGAATCTAGAAAGGTGACACAAGGAAGCCAGTGTCACAGGATAATGCAGACTCATAGAATTACATTAGACTAGAATGTAGTTAGTTTCTACTGAATGATAAGGAGAGGTTGGAATATTCATACAAGATTATGCCCCAAACATTTCTATTAAATCGGGAGAACATGTAGCATGTGTGATGTTGGTCTGCTTGGGCTGCCATAACAAAATGTCATAGATCAGGTGGCTTAAACAATAAAAATTATTTTCTCACAATTCTGGAGGTTGAGATACCTAAGATCAAGGTGCCCTCTGATTTGGCTTGTAGTGAGAATTGTCTTCCTGGCTTGCAGATGGCTGCCTTCTTGCTATGTACTCAATGGTAGAGAGACAAAGAGAGAAGAAGAATCATTTCTCTTAGAATACTAATTCCTCTCTGATTAGAACCCCACCCTTATTACCATATTTAACACTTTTAAAAAATCAGCTGTATTGAGATATAATTGGCAAAATCATAAGATATTTGAAGTATACATCGTGGTGATAAACATGGGAGTGCAGATATCTCTTTGATAAACTTTTTAATTTCCCTTGAATATGTACTTAGAAGTGTGGGGTTATTAGATCATATGGTAGTATTATTTTTAATTTTGGAAACCTCCATACTGTTTTCCATAGAGGCTGAACAAATTTAAATTCCCAGCAACAGGGCACAAGGGGTTCTACATTCTTGTTAACACTTGCGATCTCTTGGCTTATTGATGATAACCATTCTAATAGTTGTGAGGTGATATTCACTGTGGTTTTGATTTGCATTTCCCTGGTGATTAGTGATGTTGAGAACCTTTTAACGTACTCAACATTGGACATTTGTATATTTTCATTGGAAAAATATCTATTCAGTTCCCCTGTAGATTTTTTTGATTGGGTTTTTTAGTTTTTGCTATTGAGTTATGTGAGTTTTTATATATGTCAGATAGTAATCCTTTATCAGATATATGATATGCAAATATTTTCTCCCATTATATTTGTTGCATTTTCATTTTTTTGATGATTTCCTTTAATGTGTAGAAGATTTTTGTTTTGATGTGGTCCCACTTGTTGATTTTTGCTTTTATTGCTTTTGTCAAATCTAAAAATATAATTTGGAAAAGCAGTGTCAGGGAGCATACTCCCTTGTTTTGTTTCGGCATCCATTTTGAGTTAATTTTTATGTACGATGTAAGGTAGTGGTCCCATTTCATTGGTCCATTTCCACCACCATTTATTGAAGAGATTATTATTTTCCATTGTATATTCTTGTCACTCATAATTTAATTGACCATATATACATGGGTTTATTTCTGAGTGCTTTCTGTTCCATTGACTAGGTGTCTGTTTTTATGACAATACCATATTTTTTTATTACTACAGCTATGAAGAATAGGGTTTTTTTTCTTCTTTTTCAACACTGCTTTGGCTATTTGAGGTCTTTTGTGGTTGCATGCAAATTTTAGGAATGTTTGTTCTATTTCTGTGAAAAATGCCATTGAACTTTTAATAGGGATTGCATTGGATCTGTAGATTCCTTTGGGTAAGTGGGCATTTTAATAATATCAGTTTTTCCAATCCATGAGTATAGAATATCTTTCTATTAATTTTGTCTTCAATTTCTTTCATTGATGTCTTATGATTTTCAGTGTACATATTTTCACCTCCTTGGTTACATTTATTTCTGGGTATTTTATTCTTTTTGATGTAACTGTAAATTAGATTGTTTTCTTAGTTTCTGTTCCTGAGGGTTCACTGCTAGTGTACATGAATGGAAATAATTTTCATATATTGATTTTGTTCCATATAACCTCACTGAAATTATGTATTAGTTCTAAGAGTTTTGTGGTATAGCCTTTAGGATTTTATCTATATGAAATAATGTAATCTACAAATAGAGACAGTTTTACCTCTTCATTTCCTTTGGGCACCTTTTATTTATTTTTCTTGCCCAGTTGTTCTGGTTGTTACTTATGGTACTGTGTTGAATAAAAGTGGCAGGAGTGGGCATTCTTTCCTTTTTCCTGATCTTACAGGAAAGCTTCTGTTTTTTACCATTGAGTATGTTGTTGGCTGTGGACTTGGCATATGCCTATTATATTGAGGTATATTTCCAAAATGCCCAGTTTTTGAGAATTTTTATCATTAATGGATGTTGATTTTTGTCGAATGCTTTTTCAGCATTTATTGAAATGATGATATAATTTTTATCTTTTGTTTTCTTATGTGGTGTATCACATTGACTGATAATCAGATGTTGAACCATTCTTGAATCCCTGGAAGAAATAGCATTTGATCAGTATGATCCTTTTAATGTACTGTTAATTTGGTTTGCAAATATTTGGTTGAGGATTTTTGCATCTGCATTTAACAGGGATAATGGCCTATAATTTTTTTTCTTCTTGTAATTGTCTACTTTCGGTATCAGGAAATGAATATGTTTCCTCCTCTTCTATTTTTGGAATAGATTGGGAAGCATTGTTATTAATGCTTCTTTAAATGTTTGGTAAAATTCACCAGTGAAGGCATCTGGTCCTGGATGTTTCTTTGTTAGAAAGTTTTTGACTACTGATTCAATCTCCTTACTAGTATTTTGTCGGTTCAGATTTTCTATTTCATCATAATTGAGTCTTAATAAGTTGTATGTTTCTAGGAACTTACCCATTTATTCTAGGTTGTCCAGTTTTGGGGCATGTAATTCACAGTAGTCTTTTATAATCATTTTATTTGTGTGGTATTAGTTGCAATATATCCTGTTTCTTGGCTCATTTTATTTATTTGAGTCCTCTCTTTTTCTTCTTGGTAAGTCTAGCTAAAGGTTTGCCTATTTTATCTTTTAAAATAACCAGCTCTTAGTTTCATTGTTCTTTTCTATTTTTTTATGATCTTTTTAATTTATTTCTACTCTGAATTTGTTGTTTTCTTCTTTCTACTGACTTTAGACCTTGTTTTGTTTTGTTTTGTTTTGTTTTTCTTTTTAAAATAATGCCTTGGGACACTAAGGTGGCTCAGTCGGTTAAGCATCCAACTTTGGTTCAGGTCATGATCTTGCAGTTCATGAGTTCCAGCCCTGTGTTGGGTTCTGCGCTGACAGCTCAGAGCCTGTAGCCTGCTTCAGATTCTGTGTCTCCCTCTCTTTCTGCCCCTCTCCTGCTCATGATCTGTCTCTGCCTCTTCCTCAAAAATAATTAAAAACCTCAAAAAATTTTTTAAATAAAAAAATAATGCCTTGAGATTTAGTTAGGTTGTTATTTAATTTTGTTTTCTTAATGTAGGCATGCATTACTATAAACTTCCCTCTTAAAACTCCTTTTGCTGTATCTCATAAGTTTTGTTATGCTGTATCTTTATTTTCATATGTCTTGAGATATTTTTAAACTTATTTTTTGATTTTTTGAAGTTTCTTTTTTAATCCATTGGTTGTTTCGGAGTGTCCATATCAATCTACACATAGTTGTGAATTTTCTAGTTTTTCTTTTGTGATTGATTTTGAATTTCATACCATGGGGGTTAGAAAAGATGCTTAATAAGATTTCACCTTAAATTTATTAAGAATTGTTTGTGTCTTACTATATGATCTGTTCTGAATAATGTTCCAAGTATACTTGAGAAGAATGTGTATTCTACTGCTGTTGGAGGAAGCGTCCTGTAAATGTCCTTGAATTCATGTGGCCTAAAACGTAGTTTAAGTCTAACATTTCCTCTTTAATTTTCTATCTTGATGATCTTATTGAATGTGTAGTAGAGAAATCTCCTTCTATTGTTGTATAGCTGCCTATTTCTCTCTTCAGGTCTGTTAATATGTGCTTTATGTATTTAGTTGTCCTATGTGGAGTGCACAGATATTTACAAATGCCATATCCTTTTGTTTGGATTGACCACTTTATCATTATATAATGACTATCTTGTCTCTTTTTACAGTCTTTGGCTTAAAGTCTCTTTTGTCTGATATAATTATAGTTTCCCCAGGCTTTAATTTAGAATCAGTTTGTATGAAATATCTTTTTTTCCCCATTCTTTCATTATCAGTCTGTGTGTTTCCTTAAAGCTGAAGTAAGTGTCTTGTAGTCTTTTGTGTACTCTTAATCCATTTCACCTATTTCACCCAATCATCCACCCACCTGCCCTCTGGCAACCACCAGTTTGTTCTCTGTATTTAAATCTGATTTTTGTTTGTCTCTTTTTTCCTTTGTTTTGTTTCTTCAATTCCAATATGAAAGAAATCATATTCTGTTTGTCTTTCTCTGACTAACTCATTTCATTTAGTATTATCCCTTCTACAACCATCCATGTTGCAAATAACAAGATCTCATTCTTTTCTATGACTGTGTAATATTCCATTGTATGTATAGAATACATCCTATTCATCTACTGATAGACATTGGGTTGCTTCCATATCTTGGCTATTGTAAATATTCCTGCAATTAACATAGAGGTGCATATATCTTTTCAAATTAGTGCTTTCATTTTATTTGACTAAATACCCAGGAGTGGAATTACTTGATCATATATAATTCTATTTTTAATATTTGAGGTAACTCCAAAATAGTTTCCACAGTGGTTGCACCAGTGTGCATTCCCAACAGTGCATGAGGGTGTCTTTTTCTTCACATTCCCACCAACACTTGTTTCTTGTGTTTTTAGTTATTGTGATTTTAGTTATTCTGACAGGTATGAGGTGATATCTCATTGTTGTTTTGATTTGCATTTCCCTGATAACTAGTGATGTTGAGCATCTTTTCCTGTGTCTGTTGGCTGTCTGTATGTCTTCAGAAAAATGTCTTCTTTGTTCCTCTGACAATTTTTAAATCAGATTATATGTTTTTGATGTTGAGTTGTGTAAGTTCTTTATATAGTTTGGATATTAACCCTTTATTGGATATATCATTTGCAAATATCTTCTCCCACTCATTAGGTTGCCTTTTTGTTTTGTTGATAGTTTCTTTGCAATGCAAAAGCTTTTTATTTTGGTATAGTCTCAGTAGTTTAATTTTGCTTTTGTTTCCTTTACCAGAGGAGATATATCCAGAGAAATGTTGCTATGGCTAATGTCATAGAAATTACTGCCTGTGCTCTCTTCTAGGATTTTTATGGTTTTAGGTCTCACGTTTAGGTCTTTAATTAATTTTTAGTTTATTTTTATGTATGGTGTAAAAAAGTGGTCCAATTTCGTTCTTTTGCATGTTTCTGTCTGGTTTTCCCAACACTATTTGTTGAACAGACTTTTTCCCATTGTATATTCTTTTCTTTTTTTTTTAAATTTTTTTTAACCTTTTTTTTTTTATTTTATTTTTGGGACAGAGAGACACAGAGCATGAACGGGGGAGGGGCAGAGAGAGAGGGAGACACAGAATCAGAAACAGGCTCCAGGCTCCGAGCCATCAGCCCAGAGCCTGACGCGAGGCTCGAACCCACAGACCGCAAGATCGTGACCTGAGCTGAAGTCGGACGCTTAACCGACTGCGCCACCCAGGCGCCCCTCCCATTGTATATTCTTACCTCCTTTATCATAGATTGATTGACCATAAACTCATGGGTTTGTTTCTGAGTTCTCTATCCCATTATATTGATTTAATTGTCTGTTTTTGTGCCAGAACCATACTGTTTTCATTACTATAGCTTTGTAATACATCTTGAAAAGTAGAATTGTGATACATCCAGTTTTAATCTTTTTTTTTTTCAAGATAGCTTTGACTATTTGGGGTCTTCATTGGTTTTACACAAATTTTAGGTTACTTTGTTGTAGTTCTGTGAAAATGCTATTGGTATTTTGATATGGATTGCATTACATGGGCAAATTGCTTTGGGTTTTGGTTTGCTAATATTTTTGTTAGCAGTTGCTGGCCTCATAGAATGAATTTGGAAGCTTTCCTCTGTCTCCTAATTTTTGGGCAATATTTTGAGAAGTATATGTATTAATTCTTTAAATGTTTGGTAGAATTTACCTATGAAACCATCTGGTCCTGGACTTTTTTTTGCTGGGAGTTTTTTGATTACTGTTTCATTTTATTTTCTGGTTATCAGTTTGTTCAATCTTCTATTTCTTCCTGATTCAGTTTTGGAAGGTTATATGTTTCTAGGAATATCCATTTCTTCCAGGTGGTCCAATTTGTTGTCATACAATTTTTCATATTTCTTATGATCCTTTGTAGATCTGTGGTGTTATTTTTCTTCCTTAATTTTTGATTTTATTTATTTGAGACCTCTCTCTCTCTCTCTCTCTCTTTTTCTCTCTCTCTTTTTAAATAAGTCTGACTAAAGGTATATCAATTTTGTTGGTCATTTCACAGAACTAGCTCCTGGTTTCATTGATGTGTTCTATTATATATTTATTTATTTATTTATTTATTTATTTATTTAATTTTTTAATCTTCTAGTTCATTTATTTCTGCTCTAATCTTTATTATTTCCTTCCTCTTGCTACCTTTGGTTTTCGTTTGGTCTTTTTTCTAGTTCCTTTAGGTGTAAGTTTTGGTTGTTTATTTGAGCTTTTTCTTGCTTCTTGAGGTAAACCTGTATTGCTATAATCATTCCTCTTAGAATGGCTTTTGCTGCATACTAAAGATTTCAAACCATTTTCATTTTCATTTGCCTCCATGTATTTTTTTTATTTCCTATTTGATTTCTTGGTTGACCCATTCATGTATTTGTTTAGTAGCAAGAAACAAATAGTAGCATATTATTTAGCATTCATGCATTCATTTTCTTTCCAGATATTTTCTTGTGTTTGATTTCTCATTTTATTCTGTTGTGGTCTGAAAGGATGCATTCTATGATGTTAGTATTTTGAATTTGTTGAGACTTGTTTTATGGTCTAACATGTGACCTATTCTGGAGAATGTCCCATTTGCACATGAAAAGAATGTGTTTTCTTCTCTTTTTGGATGGAACACTCTGAATATATCTGTTATATCCATCTGGCCCAATGTGTCATTCAAAGCCATGGTTTCTTTGTTGATTTTCTGATGGTTGATATATCTATTGATGTAAGTGAAGTGTTCAATTTCCTTACTCTTTTTATTGTATTATATAGATTTCTTCCCTTATGTCTGTTATATAGTTGTGTTATGTATTTAGTGCTACCATGTTGGAGGCATAAATACAATTGTCATATCTACTTGGTCAGTTGTTTCATTAATCATTATGTAGTGTTTTCTTTGTCCTTTATTATAGTCTATGTTTTAATTTCTATTTTACCCAGTTTATATCAGTATGGCTACTCCAGCTTCTACTTGCATGGTAAATATTTTTCCATCCGTTCACTTTCAATCTACATATGTCTTTAGGTCCAAAATGAGTCTGTTGTAGGCAGAATATAGGTGGGCTTGCTGTTTTTTATCCATTTTGTCACCCTACGTCTTTTGATCAAAGCATTTGGTCTATTTACCTTAAAAGTAATTATTGGTAGGTATATATTTATTGCCTCTTTGTATACCAGTATATTTTAAGCGGATAATAACCTGTGTTTCAACCCCCACAAATGCTCTACACTTTTACCTTCCCCTTGACATTTTTCTGATGCAAATGTTGAAATACTGGCCTGAGGGGCCAGGCGTGTGCATAACCTCCCTACAGGGGGACCCCAGTGACTTAGAGTGATCCAGATGGAGAATGTGGAGATGGCACTACATGGGTGCTAAAATAGAAGTTTGACCCTCATGCAGCAACTTTTAAAGTATGCACACAGGCTTCTTTCAGAAGAAAACTGAGAGATAGGTGTTTCTGTCTGCTCTCCCTGCACTGAGCCCCAGGGGATAGTTACCACAAGTCTTCCAAAGCCCATGAAGAACTATTTGTTGGCTGTAGTCTGTGGGGCTCATGGATGCAAGCCACACTGGCTTTTAGAGCTAGATGTTTTGGCACAACATCCCTCAAGGGGATGTTATCAAAGATGGGTGTTATATATTGGATCCAATACCTTTATTCCTCATGGAAAAGGTATGAGCTGTGAGTTCTCTTCTGATGTATGTCCTGTGCTGGAGTGGGATTTATGGTAAAAATGTATCTTAGCCTTTCTTACCAATTTTGTTTTGGGTATTTTCTCATTTACCAGATGTGTAGGAATTGCTCAGCTATTTTCTGGATTTCTCTCAGAAAGAGTTTCTCCATGCATAGCAGTAAATTTGGTGTGTCCATGGGAGGAGGTGAGTTCAGGAACCTCCTATATGTTACCATCTCGAACCAGACCTCCCTCATTTAGTCTTAATTACCAAAGATCCTAAGATCCTGTCTGTAGACACAGTCACATTGTGGGTTAGAATTAAAGGAATTTTGAGAGGATACAATTTAGTCCATATCATAAGGGCAGACAGATGGCTGCATATGTCAAGGAAGTCAGTGTGAGGAGAACAGAATTTAAGGAAAGGAATCTAATCACTGTTACAACTTGGCATGATTTTCAAGTGCCTCTTGGAGGACCTGGAAGAAAAGGTAGTAATTAAGTCTCAGTATTATTGAATTGGATGAAACCTTACAAATCATTTAGTCCAACCCATATACTGCACTAAGCTTTGAGCTCAGAGAAGTAAAGTAACTAGGATAAAATTATTCAGGATCAAAGTTAACATTGAATATTTAGTCTCCTGACTTGTGGTTAAGAAGTTCTCTCCACTATATTTTATGTTGGCTTCCACTTATAGATCAGAAGTCAGAGCACAATATGAGAATATGAGGAATCTAAGGGGCTAACTCAGTAACACACTGGCAGGGGAGGAGACCCAATGCCAAACCAGTGAGGTACCTGGCAGTGATGCTTCATCAGTCTCCATGTCTATACAGGACAGGTTCCAGGTTGTGGGTTAATGAGGACCCGAAAGGTGTGGATAGATTGGACACTGCCACAAAGGTTAAATAAATTTGGGGCTGGGATCCAGGAAGGAAATTAGATGAAAATCTCTGGAAAGCTCATAGATGAGAAATGCTATAAATCAGACTTCCTTTTGTCAAGTCTTTACCAATATCCAGTCATCTTACAGCCTACTTAGTTCCAATAAAGAGCTTCAGGTTATAGATGTGACAAGTTGATTCATAATGTCAGTCATGTTTTGTATCATCTCTCTGATGTAGGATGGAGAACCAAACTCTACTGAGGAGAGCAGAAGTAATTATGTATTCTTTTCCTGATGACATTCAGTTACTTGCAGACTCACTCAGGTGCTTTGGTTTCAGGTGGTTTAGGGAGCATGTTTAAGTATAGAAGTTAGGAAATTAAACAACATTCAGATTCTGGTTTGAATGGCATCAAATACTCCAGAATATAACATCAAACCAAATTTGGAAATTATTTATTTTTCAAACTTGCCCCAGGGATAACTGTGTTACTTCCATTACAGTTTTCTTACTGATACTGCTAATGACCATGTTTACCCTAAAGATCTTTTAAGAATCCTTGGTAGAGAAGTTTATTCAGCAGCGTCCCTTCTTCTAAATGTTCTTGTTTTCTATTAAACGTGCATCAAAAGAACCCATAGATGTTTTTTCCTTTTGATGTGGGACAGAAAATCTGAACCTGCTTTGATTAAATTGGCATTTCTCTTGTATTCCTCATTTTGATTATTGTAGCATGGCAAACATGTGTGCAAAGTGTTATGGTTTATTAGATCTGTGGAATCAAAGGAAATCATGGTCATCTTCCTAGAATCTTTTAAAAAATGTAGTCACCACTTAAATGTGAGCCAACAATCAAATAAAATTAAAGTTCAGTTTGTCCTACATCTTCAGTTTTAGATCTCTGTTTTCTCAGTGATGAGGAGGGCAGGTAAATAGCAGTTTCCTGGGGTAGGTGCAAGTAGGGAGCAGAAAGAAATTAATGCTATTTTCTACAAAAGAGGGAGAATGGAACAGAGAAAATCATGACCATTTTACTGGAGAATTACTGGGATAATCTCATGAGTCTTGAAGAATAAGTATCAATTGAAGAAAAGTTCTTGGGACAGAAGCAAACATTCACAAAGGCATGGGGGCATGCTTTGTACTTTATGCTATGAGCAAGGAATTGCAGAAAACTAAGATTGGCAAAGTCACTTGAGCATAAGGCATGCTCAATACTCATGACAAATTCTGTGGGTTTTTAAAAAATTCTTCTATGTTGATGGTAATCAAACAAGAAAGGAACTATCAGAATTATATTTTAGAAAGATAATTCTATCTTCACCTGGAGGGTGCACTAAAAAAGGATGACAACTCTGGGGGACAATTGGGAGCCTATTTCAATGGTTCACATAAATGGACATTGAATTGAATTAATAAAGTGGATGTAAAATCTAAGAAGGGGTTTTCAATTTAAGAGAGATTTGGGAGATAGAATGAATACATTTTGGTGACTGTGAATAGAGTGTGCACAGATTTGGAGGTGGTGGCAGTTAAACATTTCTGTTAAGCGCACACTATGTGCCAAGCACTCTTTCAAGTGTTTAATATACATATACATATATAATTCATAACTTATTTGTCATGTGAACTTTATTAGATACCATTATTATGCCTATTTTTCAGGTGGGAAAATTGAGACACACGGAGAGTAAATACATCATCTAAGATTACTTAGTTAATAAGCGACAGAGACAAATTTCAGGAATAGATCATTTGCTTCTAAAATATATATATATATATATATATATATATATATATATATATATATATATATATTTCTAATCACCACTAACCATTAAGTGGATCTACCTAGGGAGAATATGGGGATTTAGGTATAGGTTACATTTAAAGTTCTTACAGTACATCCGTGTGTAAATATCCAAGAGGTAATTGGAAATATGATAAAGGAACCACCAAAAGATGTCAAAGCTAAAGATAAGGGATATGGAATACCTCAGCATATGAGTGTTAATTGAAATCATAGATAGGTCCAAGAAATGATGCAGACTTCTATTGACCCAAATGAGAGAAGCAAGGAAGTTAAGATAGCTTAGTGGCATCAGGAATCTCTACATGTAGACCCTTTCATAATATTAAAACAAATAGTTTATTGGTTCATGAACAAGTTTGGTTTTATACTTTGTAATGTACAAACTATTTGAAATAGTTATTTGACCAAAATATTTGAAAATAGGTGGTACACACCTGCACTCTAATTGCATTAATCTCAGACACTAACAGCTAATTTAAGTAGGTTGAGAATACTTAATTAATTAAGCTATGATTAATATTTGCTATGTCTCAATCTAGATTTGAACTACCAGAGTCGTCTCCCTTCTAAATCCAGCTGTAAACTCTCTAAACAAAGTTTTACTGTTGTTATAAGACAACTGGAAATAGCCATTTGTCTTTCCTGGTGAACAAACCTTTTAGACAATAAATTGCAAAGTCTGGGGCCATGGTATGTTAGATATCTGGACAGAGGAGCAGAATTGATACTTTATTTTCCTTGCTATTATAAAACTTCATTATCTAAATTCTTTACTGTTCCACAGCCCACCTTACTTCTTTGTCAATTCCAATAAAATAGGCATTCGTGAAGGCTGAGTTATAAATTGTTTGTATCATTACCAATAAAAGTTTACCCACTGGAGACATTCCTAGCCTTCTATATACAGCTCAAAAGCTTTTCCATAAATTGAAATGGACATTGCCCATGAACCTGAGATAGAGCGAATCATTTTGTTAAATGAAAGGACAAAATTAAAAGCTATGAAATGTTAGAATCAACTAATCTTATTACTTGAGCTGAATTATCTGTACCATTGTTAAGGGACACTTTCCTTCCATGAAATAAGATTTTGAATAAGAATTATATAAAATAAAAAAATAAGCATTTTCAATTTGCCAAATTTCGGGTACAGGATAAGCTACCTTGTCACTTCTGCTTAATTCAAACAAATGAACACAATCAGACATAATTACCAGATATCTTATAAGAGAAAAATTAAGAAATATGACATGATCCTAAGCAGAATCATGAAACAAAGAAAATACAAATGCAAGTTTGAACAGATTATCTCTGTGGAATTGGTAGATTCATCCCTGAGAATCCTGAACATAAAGGGAGCCTAGCAAAGTATATTTTATCATATCCTTTCAAAACAAAGTTTTTATTCTCCCTTTAAATTGCATATTTTCTGAAGAATTGAGGATAGGTTCAAAGATACCTTCTTAAGACAAAAGATTAGTGTTGTAGCCCAATGTTTCCTAGGCCTTAATAACCAAGTATCATACATATAGTGTTACATTGACAGAAATAACTCAAATTCCACTGTCTTTCACAACTCTTGTAACTTTAGCTCTTATGGGAGTGTACAGGAAGTGTAATCATATATGTTCAAAACAAGTATAAGTCTTCCAGCATTGCTACTTCTCTAGTTGGCCAACTCTTCTCTCTTGGTGATGCTGTGGTTCTATTAAGTAGTGAGATCTTCAGTTCTGCAGGGCTAGGGTCCAGTCCTTGCTCTAAAAAGTAGCACAGTTCCCTAAAATGAATGACTACTTATCTTTTCCAGATGCCCAGTCAATGTTTTCCAAAGGTGAAAATTCTGACCTCTTGCTACCTAAGATGTTTCATTCCTAAGTGAGCTTGCCTTTGTCCCTCAAAGGCATTTATACCTTGATGTCTGTCCATTCTCCCAGAATGTTATCCTCTCATTTTTCTGTGACTTCTCTGCCCATGTTTTTTATGTCTCTTTTTCAGAGTATTGTTGAACAATTTCAGAATATCTTGCTGATTTGATCATACATACAGCCACAGTTTTCGATGAGATAGTAGATTATTTTACCTTAAAACCTGGATTTTGGAGGTAGACATAGAAATGAATTGAGTAAGTATGGTGTAGTTCCATAGGTAAAATAATTTAGGATTCAAAGTGCACAGGCATGGTGAAGTTAAATGTAGGTGAGTAATAGCAAATGGGGTGGTCATGCTTAAGTAAAGATATGACCTGGGAGATTAATAAGAAGCCAATGCAAAGCATAGTACTCATGGTATCAGACCCATAGTAAGGAGTGTCTGTATGTTTTGTTTTGCTTTTTAATTTTTTAACGTTTATTTTTGAGAGAGAGACAGACTGTGAGTGGGGAAAAGGCAGAAAAAGAGGGAGACACAGAATCTGACACAGGCTCCAGGCTCTGAGCTGTTAACACAGAGCCTGATGCAGGGCTCAAAACCACAAACTGTGAGATCATGACCTGAGCTGAAGTCAGACACTTAACCATCTGAGCCATCCAGGTGCCCCTGTATGTTCTTGAACAAATAGTGCTAGAGGAAAATAGCTGCAACCAAATTTTCCAAGATGGTTGGCATGTGGAATGCAAGCTACAAGACTGATGACATCATCTTCATCTGAACTATTTTAGGCTGGGCATAGAAAATTGGCAATAGAATTTGAAAGGAAGCATGCTGTTAATTGCAAGTAACAAAATTTACTATCAATGATTTAAACCATAACAAGCATCCCAGATAATGGTTGTTCCAAGGTTTAATGGTATTATTAAACTTGGATTCTTTCCATACTTCCCTCTATCATCTTGTTGTGTGCTCTTGTAATCTCAGTATAGATGCAGCAGCCAGATTTCAAGTGTTTACACAACTACTTTTTAAGAAGCAAAGAATGAGATTTCCCTTTATATGACATGATCTTTTATTAAAGAAAAGAATCTTTTCCAGAATCACCCCAGCAGAATTTTCCCTACCCTATTGGTCAAGACTAGATCATGTGAAACACGCCTAGAGCAATCATTTATAAAGGATAATAGACCAATCATGATTCATCCCTCAAGGCTGGGTAAATTTCTGCCTGAATAAATTTAGGATTTAGTTATCAAGGAAGAATGGGAAAATGGCTGTGGGACATTCAGTTACTAATGTCTGCCATAGAAATCACTGTGGAAAATGAACCAATACATCGTTTCAATTCCTAAAGGAGAATATCTCAGACTTTTTCCTTTTCTTTTTTTTTTTTTCTGCAATGACACAAATTCACATGCAGAACATATTTCTAACGCCACTTCACTGAACACTGTATTGATAAAGTGGGCTAATAGCTTGATTACTAGGAAACTAGTTTTAGCTCTCCTCTTTTCTTTCCCACTCCAGGAAGTGTATCAGAATGCAAGTGAATGAAAGCATATAATTAGAGGGATAACCTTCATGCAACTCTAATTTATGGCAAAACAGTAAATCATTCTCAAATTTCAGTATTTGAACTATTATTATTACCACCAAATTATGGACCCTGTGACACATGTCACAAGTAATTGAAATGCAACAGTGTGTCTAGACCTCTAGGTTAAAAGCTTTGATCTAGAGGATAACCCCCTTCTTTTTTTTGTAGCCACTGTGTTTTGTTACTACATTGTTACATTTAGTGGACCTATGAATGTTCAAAATTGAAGGGTGAGGTTAAAGAGAGAAGAGAAATCTCTTGGCATGTGAAGTGGGCAACACACACACACACACACACACACACACACACCATAACACTCAGCCCATTGACTATTAGGCATATTGACTAATAAGCACTTAAAAACCAGGGTCTATAAGTACAAAGATTTACCAGTAAATTCAAACAATTTCTGTCAGAAAAGTCAATATTTCTTTTGGGTAGTTAAAATTAAGATGCAGGAGGAGAGTTATTGTGTAATTACATTTGGGACTTGTTTCTGCAGGACAAGAGTTAGACTGGGGTATGCCATTCAGAGATTGTGTCAAGATTATTAACAGAGTGTTCAGGGATTAAAACAGAAAGGCTCCCCAACCAAAGAGAATAGGTACCTCACTGCAAAATAGTTCAAGTAAAATAAGAAGAGTGGGCTGGGAGATCTCAACCCCAAATGAGAAGAGACTTTTCACTAAATTATAAAACATGTCCTCTTTTTTTTTGAGAGCACTAGATGATTGAGAGCAGACGATTTGGAGTTATGTAGATTTGGTTTCAATACCAGCTTATCCCTTACTGCCTGTGTGACCACAACAAGACACTGAAATTCTCTGAATCACAGTTCTTCAATAAATGGGAAAAATGACACCTACCTCACAGAGTTGTCACTAGGATTTTAGATAATATTTGTAAGTGTGTGGACTTGACCGAAATGTACAAAATGGAGGGGCACTATTATAATTTCATCTTTCCTCATTCTTTTGCTTTTTGCAATAACCATTAGGAAGGAAACGTTGTTGTTTTCAAGCCCTTGATAGTCATAGTAGTGCTAGTGAATCAGTGTATATACAGGGCATTGTGCTATGTATTTAATCTGTCTTCATAGCAATCCTATGAGGTAGATTCCGCTTTTCCATTTAACAGAGGAAAAAACCAAGACGTAGGGAAAGAATTTATTTGAATTCATGTAGCTTGTCTCCAGAGCCCATAGTCTTAACCACTCAGCTCTATTCTTTCCTCCCTTCCCCCTACACACACTCACACACCTATGGAGTCAACACTGACCCTGTGGACTTTTTTTTTTTTTTCATTTTTTTAAACCTTTTATTTTCATTACAGTTAGTTAACATGCAGTGTTATATTAGTTTCAGGTGAACAATTGTGATTCAACATTTTCATACATCACCCAGTGCTCATCATGACAAGTGCTCTCCTTAATCCCCATGATCTCTTTCACCCATCCCCCTACCTCCCCTCTGGTAATCTTTCCTGGTAATTCTGATTTTTCGCTCTCATTTTTTCCCTTTGCTTGTTTGTTTGTTTTTTAAATTCCACATATGAGTAAAATCATGTGGTTATTTGCCTTTCTCTGACTGACTTATTTCACCCAGCATTATATTCTCTAGATCCATCCATGCCATTACAAATGGTAAGATTTCATTCTATTTTATAGCCAAGTAGTATTCCATTTTATATTGTATATAAAATGTATATGTGTATATTTATACACACATACATATGTCTTCTCTACCATAACTTCTGTATCCAGTCATCAATTGATGACACTTATTCCCTTTCCATATCTTGGCTATTGTAAATTCTGCTGCTATAAGCATAGGGGTGCATGTATCACTTTGCATTAGTTTTCTTGTGTTCTTTGGATAAATACCCAGTAGTGAAATTGCTGGATCATAAAGTCGTTCTATTTTTAACTTTTTGAGGACCCTCCACACTGTTTTCCACAGTGGCTCCACCAGTTTGCATTCCCACCAACTGTGGAAGAGTTCTCCACATCCTCACCAAACCTTGTTTCTTGTGTTGACTTTAGCCATTATGACAGGTGTAAGGTGATATCCCATTGTAATTTTTATTTGCATTTCCCTGATGATTAGCGATGATGAGCATCTTTTCATGTTTCTGCTGGCAATCTGGCTGTCTTTTTTTGGAGAAATATCCCTTCATGCCTTCTGCCTATTTTTAATTGGATTATTATTTATTTATTTTTTGGTGTTGAGTTCTATAGATTCTTTATGTATTTTGGATACTAACCCTTTATCAGATATGTCATTTGCAGATATCTTCTCCCATTCCATAAGCAACCTTTTACTTTTGTAGATTATTCCCTTCACTGTGCAGAAGCTTTTTATTTTGATGTAGCCCCAATAGTTTATTTTTGCTTTTATTTCCCTTGCCTCAAGAGACGTATCTAGAAAGAAGTTGTTACAGCTGATATCAAAGAATTTACTGCCTGTGTTCTCTTCTAGGATTTTTGATAGTGTCAACTCTCACATTTAGATCTTTTATCCATTTTGAATTTATTTTTGTGTATGGTATAAGAAGGTGGTCCAGTTTCATTCTTTTGCATATATTGCTGTCCAGTTTTCCCAACACTATTGAAGAGACTGTCTTTTCCCCATTGGATATGATTTCCTGCTTTGTCAAAAATTAATTGACCATATTATTGTGGATTAATTTCTGAATTTTCTCTTCTGTTCTATTGATCTACGTGTCTATTTTTGTGCCAGACTCTATTGTTTTGATTACTACAGCATTATAATATAACTTGAAATCTGGAATTGTGATGCATCCAGCTTTGGTTTTCTTTTTCAAGATTGTCTTGGCTATTCCGAGTCTTTTGTGATTCCATATAAATTTTAGGATTCTTTGTTCTTGTTCTATGAAAAATGCTGTTGGTATTTTGATAGGGATTGTACTAATGTGTATGTTGCTTTGGGTAGCATAGTCATTTTATCAATATTTGTTCTTCCAATCCATAAGCATGGACTATCTTCCCATTTGTTTGTGTCACCCTCAATTTCCTTCATCAGTGTTTTATAGTTTTTGTAGGGTACAGGTCTTTCACCTCTTTGGTTAGGTTTATCCCTAGGTTATCTTATTATTTTTGGTGCAATCATAAATGGGATTGTTTTCTTAATTTCTATTTCTGCCGATTCATTTTAGTGCATAGAAATGCAACAGATTTCTGTACGTTGATTCTTCATCCTAGGACTACTGAATTCATGTATTGGTTCTAGCAATTTTTTGGTGGAGTCTTTTGGATTTTCTATAGAGAGAATCATGTCAATGGCAGGTAGTAAAAGTTTCACTTTTCTTTACCAATTTGGATTCCTTTTATTTATTTTTGTTGACTGATTGCTGTGGCTAGGTCTTTCAGGACTGTGTTTAATGCAATTGGTGAGAAGGAACATCTCAGTCTTGCTCTTGCCCTTAGGGAAAACCTCTCATTTTTTTTTTCCCCATTAAAGATGATCTTGACTGTGGGATTTTCACAAATGGCCTTTACTATGTTGAGGCATATTCCCTCTCAACCTACTTTGTTGAGGGTTTTTACCATGAATGGATATTGAACTTTGTCAAATGGTTTTTCTGTGTCTATTGAAATGATTGTATGATTCTTATCATTTTTATTACTGATATGATGCATCATATTGATTGATTTGTGAGTACTGAACCACCTTGCTTGCGATGTGGGCTTTATTTTTTAAATTAACACAGAGGCTAAGATCACAGTGATTAAAAACCACATATGGCTTCCTACTTCTACTGCCTGCTTAATTCCAGTGCCTGGGGGATAGTTTAGATGCCTACTGCTTTGGGTTGGGGCTTGCTGCCAGTAAAGTTTCCGGCATTCCAAGCAGCTGGGAGGGCAACATGCAGCTGCTCTGAAATGTGTTTGAACTTCATCCCCTCACCGAGGAGACAGCTGTGCTTATCTATGGAGAGACTCTGGAAGATTGTTTTGCATTTTATAAGACACTCTAGGCAGGAGCAGAGTGATTTCTGATTTGAAAAGAGACTAAATTCAAGAAGAGAACTTTCTAGTATTTCCCTACTGTGGACACTTTCCCAACCTCTGATATTCTCTCAGATACAAAGCTTGTGAGTCTTAAATAAATAGAAGACACTCGTTTTA
The DNA here is from genome assembly GCF_018350175.1 of Felis catus. NCBI lineage: Eukaryota > Metazoa > Chordata > Mammalia > Carnivora > Felidae > Felis > Felis catus. Next base: position 27,254,504 of record NC_058378.1, on the reverse strand, counting down.
AGGACACTTTAATTGTTTTTCCTTAAGGTGCATTTTTTTACACCTGACATATTCCATGCCTCACATCTGAGGTAACAGCATTTTGTTGCTCCAGACTTCTGGAATAATTTCTGAAGCACTGTTTTGTCTCATTACCTGCTGCCCTTTCTTTCTAGTGTGTGGATCAAACAATCATACCAGTTAATACTGCTGCTGCTTATCCTAGATTTAAACCACTGGCACAGTACATAATTGTAATGTCTGTAGGCCACAGCAGGCATGGGGCTGGGGTAGCACCTACATGTACCAGCTAAATGAGACTATGGGAAACAAAAGATATTAAAAAGGCACACAGGGTCCAGAAAACTCGCAGCTTTATATATATTTTGTTGTAGCAGTTGTCAAAAGCTAGTCATGTTTTTATCAGAGCTCTTACTTATTAGATGATTGTGAAATTAAGTTTTAATTAAAGCATAGAAGCCAATGCTATATTTTATAGAGTCATGTTGAACCACGATCAAATCTTCAAAAACTCTGGAAAAGCTGGGTTACAAAAAAACCCTGCAATATGGGGCAGAATTTCAGATGTACTTCAACAAAACAATCAGGAAACTGATATTTTGTTTAAAATCAGAAAACCACATTCCATATATAAGTATACACAATGTGCATGCTTATGTATATAAGTGATAATTTAAAGTTTATTTATCAACACTTTTTACTTCTGTAGCCTTCATTTTCCTAACAAAAATACCAGAATTTTTCTGGAGAAGGATAGGCAAGTTTGACAGGATATTAAAGATCCTAAGTATGTAAAAGCTATAAGAGTTAAAACAGCAATCACTCTCCCATATTTTATTTTACTAAGCATAGAGGTAGAGAGTATAAGAATGCAACTGATTTCTGTACATTGATTTTGAAGCAACAGAAAGACAAATAAAGAAACTGATCCCATTCACAATTGCACCAAGAAGCATAAAATACCTAGGAATAAATGTAACCAAAGATGTAAAAGATCTGTATGCTGAAAACTATAGAAAGCTTATGAAGGTAATTGAAGAAGATATAAAGAAATGGAAAGACATTCCCTGCTCATGGATTGGAAGAATAAATATTGTCAAAATGTCAATACTACCCAAAGCTATCTACACATTCAATGCAATCCCAATCAAAATTGCACCAGCATTCTTCTCAAAACTAGAACAAGCAATTCTAATATTCATACGGAACCACAAAAGGCCCCGAATAGCCAAAGTAATTTTGAAGAGAACCAAAGCAGGAGGCATCACAATCCCAGACTTTAGCCTCTACTACAAAGCTGTCATCATCAAGACAGCACGGTATTGGCACAAAAACAGACACATACACCAATGGAATAGAATAGAAACCCCAGAACTAGGCCCACAAACGTATGGCCAGCTAATCTTTGACAAAGCAGGAAAGAATATCCAATGGAAAAAAGACAGTGTCTTTAACAAATGGTGCTGGGAGAACTGGACAGCAACATGCAGAAGGTTGAAACTAGACCACTTTCTCACACCATTCACAAAAATAAACTCAAAATGGATAAAGGACCTGAATGTGAGACAGGAAACCATCAAAACCCTAGAGGAGAAAGCAGGAAAAGACCTCTCTGACCTCAGCCATAGCAATCTCTTACTCGACACATCCCCAAAGGCAAGGAAATTAAAAGCAAAAATGAATTACTGGGACCTTATGAAGATAAAAAGCTTCTGCACAGCAAAGGAAACAACCAACAAAACTAAAAGGCAACCAACAGAATGGGAAAAGGTATTTGCAAATGACATATCGGACAAAGGGCTAGTATCCAAAATCTATAAAGAGCTCACCAAACTCCACACCCGAAAACAAATAACCCAGTGAAGAAATGGGCAGAAAACATGAATAGACACTTCTCTAAAGAAGACATCCGGATGGCCAACAGGCACATGAAAAGATGTTCAACGTCGCCCCTTATCAGGGAAATACAAATCAAAACCACACTCAGATATCACCTCACGCCAGTCAGAGTGGCCAAAATGAACAAATCAGGAGACTATAGATGCTGGAGAGGATGGTGGGAATGCAAATTGGTGCAGCCATTCTGGAGAACAGTGTGGAGGTTCCTCAGAAAATTAAAAATAGACCTACCCTATGACCCAGCAGTAGCACTGCTAGGAATTTACCCAAGGGATACAGAAGTACTGATGCATAGGGGCACTTGTACCCCAATGTTTATAGCAGCACTCTCAACAATAGCCAAATTATGGAAAGAGCCTAAATGTCCATCAACTGATGAATGGATAAAGAAATTGTGGTTTATATACACAATGGAGTACTACATGGCAATGAGAAAGAATGAAATACGGCCCTTTGTAGCAACATGGATGGAACTGGAGAGTGTGATGCTAAGTGAAATAAGCCATACAGAGAAAGACAGATACCATATGGTTTCACTCTTATGTGGATCCTGAGAAACTTAACAGAAACCCATGGAGGAGGGGAAGGAAAAAAAATAAAAAAGAGGTTAGAGAGGGAGAGAGCCAAAGCATAAGAGACTCTTAAAAACTGAGAACAAACTGAGGATTGATGGAGGGGAGGATGGGTGATGAGTATTGAGGAGGGCACCTTTTGGGATGAGCACTGGGTGTTGTATGGAAACCAATTTGACAATAAATTTCATGTATTAAAAAAATAAATAAAAAATAAAAAAAAACTTGAAAGAAAGCTATTGAGGAAAAATAAAAGAAAATGCTACTTACAAAAAAAAAAGAATAGAGGTAGAGAAAAATAACTACTTGACTTTGTTTGAATGATAGTTCTTTGATTAAATGAGAGCGCAGACATATGAACTTCCTTTTAACACACACACAATATTATACTCACAGAAATGAAAAGGACTATTATACTCACAGAAATGAGTAAGGACTATGAAATTGTATGAATGAAACCATGGCATGTTGTAATTGGGGAGACAAGTTTGCTCAAGAAAAATATCTCATCTTGCTAGTTATGGTTACTATTGTTCTCAGAACCTTTCTTCACCAAAGAGATTTTAACTATGCATTTAGAACTCAGTTTAAGCAATGGGAGACAATTTGCAGACTCTTGGCAAGCCATAATCTACTTTTGGTGTGTGAGCTACTTTCATGGCTTCATCTTTTTTTTTATTTCTTTTAGTACAAGGAATGCTAAAAGTTCATGCTGCTGCTATTGAATTGAGGATTACCTCATAATAATCAAGCTCCTATATTACATTTTATGTTTGAAACACCTGGAATAGTTTCTGTTTTCTTCACTGGACCCTGAATGATACTTTCACTTAAAGGATTGTAATAAATGGAACTGGCCTCATGCTAATTTGAGAAAGATGGTGTGTGTGTGTGTGTGTGTGTGTGTGTGTGTGTGTGTTGGGATGAGAAAGAGCTATAATACTTGTCTCTTCACCTCTTGTTAAAAAATGTTCTTTTGGGAGTGCCTGAGTGACTCAGTCAGTTAAGCATCCAACTCTTGGTTTTAGTTCAGTACAATCTCATGCCTCACGACATTGAGCCCCTTGTCAGGCTCTGTACTGAGCATGGAGCCTGCTTAAGATTCTCTCTCTCCCCCTCTCTCTCAGCCCCTCCCCTGCTCATGCTCTCTCTCTCTCTCAAAATATATTAAAGCAAACAAACAAAAAATTTTCTTTTGCTCTTCCTGGATTTTCAAACATGGGTAGAATTTGTGTTCAGTTTTGTTCCATCAGTCTCCAAATTCTGTCGTATTATTTGCCAGGTCATTTTAAAAACCTATAAAAGCCATACCTTAATTATGCACATGTGTACATGTATATGTAAAATCCTACCTTAGTGTGTTATAAATGCTATTACACTTTCTCTTAAAAACCAACTCCAAAATATATTTTTATTATAATTACACTGAAAGGAAACAAAAACTCAGAGAAGCTAATTAATTTCTTCTCAGGCTATATATTTAAGGTCTGTCAGAATTAGGGTTCAAACATACATTGTCTACTATAAAACCAATGTTTTATTTTTGAGCTAATAGATGAATTACTTATTGATATATTTCAATAAAATTATTGAGAGTAATATTAATCTAAATGTGGGAATTTTGAATTCTCTGACAAGTATGTCTTTCAACAGATTCATGTTTAGAATTTTAAACGTAAATAATGATCAACCAAGGTACGGAAAAACCCAAATGTTTATTGACTGATAAATAGATTAAAAGATGTGATATATATATATATATATATATATATATATATATATATATATACATACATACACAATGGGATACTACTCAGTCATCAAAAAGAATGAAATCTTGCCATTTGCAATACTGTGGATGGAACTAAAATGTATTATGCTAAGAGAATTAATTGAGTAAGAGAAAGACGAATATATGATTTCATTCATACGTGGAATTTAAGAAATGCAACAGATGAACATAGAGGAAGGGAAGGAAAAATAAGATAAAAACAGAGGGGTATACCATCAGAGACCCTTAAATACAGAGAACAAACTGAGGGTTGCTAGAGGGGTAGGTGGGTGTGTTAGGTTAAATGGGTGATAGGCATTAAGGAGGGCACTTTTGGGGATGAGCACTGGGTGTTGTATGTAGGTGGTGAATCACTGGGTTCTACTCTTAAAACCAATACAACACTGTATTTTACTAACTTGAATTTAAATCAATTAATTAAGCAAAATAAATAATGAGAAGCATGATTAAATTAAGGATTTTGTCCCATTCCTAGATGCCAAAAACTTTGTTTTATGGAGCTTGCATATGGTACATCTGGGAAATATTGTTTTGGGGTGGAATAAAAATGGATAAGTGAAAGAGTGTCTATCTTTGGAAAACTTTTGCATATAGTTTCTTTACTTACAGCTCCACAGCTTATATAAATATTACTTCAAGTAATTTATTTGCATGGCAAGTATCTCCTATAGTTTGTCTCAAGCAATTAGACAGGATGAGGAAGACAGTATTATGTTTCCTACATGGATCTTATTGCCTTATGATGACTCTAATATTAGATGAAATACGGATTGCTGTAACAACATATAAAAAGGTGATTACTCCAGGTATCATTGACTGCTTCCCTGAGAAAATGATATTAATGTTAAACCTAACAGGAAAAGGAGAGTCTCCCTGATGAAAAGAGAAGAGGTTATTTCCAAGCAAATGAAATGGATTCTGAACAGGCTTGGGGGTGAGAAAAATTGGTGGCATATTTAGAAGCTAACATATTTCAATCTAGTTTAGTTTCATTTTATGGCTGGGATACATAATATAAAAGCAAAATAAAATTGATTAAGCAGAATGAGACTTAGATTAGTTAAAACTTTGTCACTTGTAACAAAAAGTTTAGAATGAAGATAAATTTTAAAGACCAATGTAAACCCAATGTAAAGTCCAATGTAAAATCAATGTAAAATGAATGGAATTTTTTGAGAGGTAATTTTTGCATTATTATAGAAAATGGACCAGAGAAGAGGGAGCTCAGAAACATATTGCAGTATTCTGGGGTGGAGCCAGAAACATATTGCAGTTGTCCAAGTTAAAGATAACGACCTGCTCTAGGGTGGTTATTGTAGAGAAGCAAAGACATTTTGAGGATAAGATGAGGGCTGTGGTGATGGACTAGATGTGATTGGTGAAGGAAAATGATGAGTCAAAGGTTATTTTTGTTTTTTGCTTAGGCAGTTGACTGGTTGATGTTTCTTGGTTAAGGTAAGGAATTTTAGAGCTCAGATGATGAAATTTTGAGAACCATAATCTTTAGCAAGTTAATGGTAATCGTAGCCTTGGAAATTCATGAGCGGACTTATACTGAAGTGTAAGTATGCTCCAAGTATAAGCATGCTCCACCAACAGCAACTAGAAAAGCCAGATAAGAGACATTTAGAATAAGCACGAAATATTTAACATGGATGTATTTGGACCTACCCCACCAAAAAACAAAAACAAAAACAAACAAACAAACAAAAGGAAACAAAAGCAATGTTCAAGGAAAAAATTGCCTAGAATTTTCCCTAATTGACCAGATCAACTCACAAATTCAAGACGCTCAGTGGATCCAAACCAAGATGTGAAAGAAAAAAAAAATCTGACAACAAGGTACATTGTAGTCAAACTGCTGATGAAAAAGAAGTCAGCTAATATCTTAAAAGCAACCATAGAGGAAAGACCTGTTTTCTTCAAAGCAAATTCACGAAAACTTATAACTGCCTTCTCAAAAGAAATTATGGAATCTTGAAGAAAATGGAATGATTTCTTTAAGGTGGAAGAAAACAAATGCCAGTCTAGAATTCTATTAAGAATAATATACTTTAGAAATAAGTCTAAAATGAAGATCCTTTAAGAAAAATAAAAACTGATGGAACTTCACACCATCAGGTCATTTAAAAAAGAAATACTAAAGGTAATTTTGTATGTAGAATGATAGTTTTTAAAATGGAAACATGGAAATGTAAGGGGAAAACTGTACATATGTGAGAAAATAAAAATAAATGCTGACTGTACAAAGTAAATTACAATTGCCATATTGAGTTTAAGACATGTTTAGAAGTAAAATTCAGGATGACAATATTATAAAAATTGAAATGAGTAAGGGGAATTCGAATTTTCTATATGCTAGTATTACAGAAGAATGATGAAAGTAACACTTTATATTAAACCTTAGTAAACCAAAGGATGTTTTCATCTTTAGACTAACTAAAGTAGTTAAAATATGAACTGAGGAGGTACTAAAGAGGGAAAATAGAAAAATATAAAATATTTCATTAGCCCAAAAGAAACAAGAATGATAAAGATAAATAATGCATAAATATGTCAAATAAAATATGAATAGTAACATAGTTATAAACATAACCTGACTTAGTAATTATTTTACATAATAGGTGAATGAAGGAGCCAGTAAAGGACTACAATTTCTAAACTAGAATAGGAAAACACCATACAATACTTAAAAAAGAAACATATATTAAATGTAAGGATGAATAAAAGTAGAAAGTAAAAGATTTAAAAAAAAGATGTGCTTTTCAAACACTCATCAAAAGGCTGTTGATAGAGTAGAAATCAAGGCATAATTACTACACATGAAGAAGAGGATTTCATAGTGATGAAGACGTCTTTTTAAGAAGACTGTAGCATAATTATAAATCTCTATGAACCCAAAACTATAATGTAAAATGTATATACTTTAAAAATTTTGACAAAACTCGACTTTGCTTCTTAACCATATTGTAGTAACTGAGACTGGGCTTTTCTTGATACTCTAAACAACTACAATACTGAATGAAATATATATTACAACTATTTTCCTATTTTCAGATAGATACTGGAAAATAAGTGTTAGAAGACTGTAAGTCCTGAGAGAAGGGAAAAAACGTCCCAGATTAACTACATCCCAGATTTCTTCCTGGAAACAATTTGTGGACTGCAGAAATGTTGCAAGAAACAAGACCAAAATACAAACAAAACAAAGGAAAACAAACAAAAAAAAAAAGAATTGTATTTCTATATATTAACAATGAAAAATCAAAGAATAAAATTTCAACATAAATTTTGTAGTAATATCAAAAATGAAATATGAAGGGAAAATTTATCATCATATATGCAAGATTTTTAAACTGTAAACTACAAATTCATGTTGAGAGATTAAGCACTAAAAATGGAGAGCTATACTATGTTCATAGATTGAGAGTCAATATTGTTAAGTTGAGATTTCTATCCAGATTGATCTATATATGAAACATAATCATAATTGATATCTCCACAGACATTTTTGTAAAATTTATGAAGCTGATTCTATAAATTATATAGGGATCCAAATGACTGAAAACAGTCAGATCAACTGTTAAAAAATATATATATAGAATGTATTTTATTTCAAAACTTGATATAAAGTTATAATATTCAAAAGACAGAAAATAGATATGGAAATAAATTGAAAGTCCAGAAATAGACCTATACATATATGGTCAATTTAATTTGACAGTGGTTTCAAGATAGCTTAAAAAAAAAGAGAAAAAGATTTTCACCAAATGGTACTTGAAGAACTGGATATCCATATGAAAAAAAAAAGTGTATTACATCACTCCACAAACAAAATTCAATATAAAGTTGGCCATAACCTTACACGTAAATCTAGCACTTCAAAAATCTAGAAGAAAACATAAGAGAAAACTTTGGTAAATTTGTGGTAGCCAAACATTTTTTGACAGGAAAATAAGTCATTAACCATAAAGGGGAAAAAATTGATTATTGGACTTTACCAAATTTTAAACATGAGCTTTTTGAAAGACTCAGTGAAGAAAATGAAAAGAAAAATTGCAGACTGGGAGAAAATATTTGTATTTCATATATTTGACACAGGACTTAATGTAGAATATATAAAGAACACTAAAATTGAATAGAAAGAAACTGAGGCAAAAATATTTAACAGGTTTTTCATTAAAGAAAAAAATGTGAATGTTATTAAGTACCCTAACATATCCCCAATATAATTAATAGAAAAAAAGCAAACAGAAAACACAGTGACATTACATTTCACTTTATACTCATTAGAATGTCTAAAATTTAAAAAGATAGAAATTACAAAGTACAGCCAAGGAGGTAGAGTAATTTGTAACTCCCCTATCATTGCTGGTGGGAATTGAAAACAGGAAAATGTCTTTGGTCAACAGTTTGATAGTTTCTTAGGAAGTTAAACATACACTTAAAATACAACATAGCAGTTTTACTTCTAGATATTTTCCCAAGAGAAATAAAAACTTAAGCTATGAAATAGTGCAAGAATGGCCATAGCAGCTTTATTTATAATAATAAAAGATTGTTGGGGCACCTGGTTCACTCAGTCAGTTAAGTGTCTGACTCTTGATTTCAGCTCAAGTCATGATCCCAGGGTCATGGGATTGAGTCCTGCTCTGAACATGGAGCCTGCTTGTAATTCTCTCCCTCTCTCTCTCTCTCTCTCTTTCTCTCTCTCTCTTTCTCTCTCTCTCTCTCCCACTGTCCCTCTCCCCGACTTGTGTGTGCTCTAAGAATAACAATAATGATAATAATAATAATAATAATAATAATAAAACTGTTAACAAATCAAATGGATTAAAAGTTGTGGTATACATATAAAATTTAATATTCCTCGATAATAAACAGAATAGACTCCATGATACATGTAGCTATATGGGTTAAGCTTACAAATGTAGTGCTGAGTGTAATAGGCAAAACACAGAAAAGGACATACTTTAGAATTCTATTTACATGCAACTCTAGAAAAGTTACATCGAATCTGTAGTGAGACAAAGCAGATCAGTGGTTGCTTGATAGCTGGGATAGGAATTCCAGGCTTGATTGATAAGAGGCTCATGGAAACTTGCTGACATAACACAATATTGGTTTAACAATACTGAAATTTACATTCTTTTCTTGTGTACCTGGTGCATACCAAGTTTAAGCATATGTTGGGTCATAAAAAAGGCCTAAACAAATACTAAATTTCTGAAGCCATTCAGTTTGTTCTCCATTTACAATAGTATGTTAGGTGAGAAATCAGTAATAAAAAGAAAAATAAGAAATCCTCTCTTACTAGAAAATTAAAAAATAATAATAAAACAAACAACTCATCCATTAGGCAACTAAGTAATAAGTGATAAAAAATGATGGGGCGCCTGGGTGGCTCGGTCGGTTAAGCATCCAACTTCGGCTCAGGTCATGATCTCACGGTCCGTGAGTTCGAGCCCCTAATCGGGCTCTGTGCTGACAGCTCAGAGCCTGGAGCCTGTTTCAGATTCTGTGTCTCCCTCTCTCTCTGCCCCTCCCCTGTTCATGCTCTGTCTCTCTCTGTCTCAAAAATAAATAAACATTACAAAAAAATGGGAAACATTCTCCCTGAGGTAGAAGATGAATCAAAGACACCTGTAATCACCACTTCTCACTGGTAGTTCTACCTAGTGGAATAATACAAAAGAAAAAAAAAGACAAAATAAGCAAAAAGAAGACATGTAATTGTTAGTATTTATAGATGACATGCTTGTATACATAGAAAACCAAAAGAATCTAGAAAAATATAAAAGAATAATTAAGTGAATTTTGCAAGGTCTCCAGATGCAGGATAATATAAACAGAAGACAGTATATTCAGCTTTATTAGTTATCAGTGAAGTGCCAATTGAAATCTCAACTATAAACCTGCCAAAATGGCTAAGGAGAAAAATAGGAGGAAAAAGTGTAAGTGATAATATAGAGCAATTGGAACTATCATATATTGCTGGTAAAAGTATAAATTTGCAGGAGTACTTCCACTTTTTATGTGAAAGTATCCAATAAAACTGAACATGTGTATTTCTATGATTCTGTAATTGTGGTCTCAGGTATATACCCACAAAAATTCATATATTGGTTCATCAAAAATACATGTAACAGAGTATTCATAAATTGCTATTCATAATAGCCCTAAACTACCTTAAAGTCCATCAACAGTAGAATGGATAAATAACCTACGATGTTTTTACATAGTATATCAGAATGAGAATTAATTGACCTTATAAATTAAATTTGATTGAAAGAAGCCAGATATACAAGGTTCTATATTGAATTATTTAATATAAATGTTATATATTTCACATATATATTAGAGAATATATATTGTATATAAGTATATTTAAAGTATATATAATTATATTTAACAAATACATCAATATCAATATTACGTATAAGTATTATATACTTATATATGTATATATGTATACATATGTATATATTTAATCTAGATTGTGCACAATATGTTTAATTATGCATAACATATATTATATATTATATCAACATCTATTAGAAAAAAGAAAAATTATTCATATGAAAATAAGAAATTGCTTGAGAAGTGAGGAAAATAGCATCAGGGAGTATAGCAAACCTTTAAAAGGCTGTGTTTTAAGATAGGATTTTATGAACATTTAAATACTACAGTGAAACTGTCCATAAAAAGGAAAAGGATAAAGATGCAGTGGTATAAAAGAATTAATGAATTAATAATTGTGCACAGTCGCCAAGAAAGCAGGAAGAAATAAAATCTAGAGCAGAGTGAGAAGTATTGGTTATCAGCAGAAAAAGAGATCATTCTTTTATTTTAATGGAAATTGCTAAGAATAAAGGTTAAATTCAAGCAGGTTCATTTTGCTGCTTCTATTTTTGTTTCTGATTCATTGTTGCTATTGTTTGCTTCCTTGCTTACTTGTTTTATATTTATTTTAAGTGAAATATTCTGCAGAGCAAGTTAGAATATGAAGTGCTAAAAGTTTGATGAGAGTAGACGTTTGAAACAGTGTTTGGGTACAATGAGTGCAATAATTGGCTAAGGACATAGCACAGCTATGTCAGCTCCAGGCTGGTGTCTGTCGACTTATCTAGAAACTCATTTGCCCAAGGAGGGAATTTTCCAGAAGTAGTAGAGAGCCACCTATGGATCAGTGCTAGGGACATAGACAATTCTCTTCTACTAGATGTTTGTAGCGGAGAGAAATGAGCTACGAAATACTAGTTGGGGCCAATAGAGGGATTAAAATGGTAGAAGGATGATCAAGAGAGATTTGAAAAATAGTAGGAATGTGAAAAGATCTGTGGACTAGAAGTCCTTGCATGAATTGGAAAACTGATGCCGTTTAGATTTTTAGCTTCACACAACCTGGTTTTTCCTTACCTTTGGTCATGCATGAGATGAGTGTAGGATCTAGGGCGAAGGCTGGCATTTCCTTGCTCTCAGCCCAGATTTCTAGCAGCCATGATCAAAATGTCAGGTTGAATTCTCTCAGTAGATAGCAATGGACAGGGCAGACAGACCTCAGTGCCCTGTCTGATGCCGCAGAGAAGAGAAAGCACTGGATGTTGAGAGAACCATGCCAAACCCTGCCCACTCCTGCTAGCTCTACTTAGGAAAAAATATACTAATTGTTCTGAATTTGTGGAACTAGTGCCCGGGCTGTAATCGTTATAGAAAATTAGTTCTTCAGCTAAGCATTTACCTTTAAGTCAACATGGTTGCAGGATAGCTAATCATTAGTATTCCCAACCATATTTTTATAACAAGATATTTCAAATAGCATTAAAAGGCATTCTGAGTAGCCACCTCAATTGGTGTTATGTTTGTGATTATTTCCTTTTTCTTTAAATGTTTATTTTTTGAGAGAGAGAGAGAGAGAGAGAGAGAGAAAGAGAGAGAGAGAGTGGGAGAGGGGCAGAGAGAGAGGGAGACACAGAATCTGAAGCAGGTTCCAGACTCTGAGCTGTCAGCACAGAGCCCGACACAGGGCTTAAATTCATGAACCACAAGATATGATCTTAGCCGAAGTCAGAAGCTTAGCTGACTGAGCCACCCAGGTGCCCCTGTGATTATTTCCTTTTAAATTGATGCATAATATTTTTGGCCTAGAAGATGTGCTTTAGGAAAAAAAAATTAGCTTTGAAAATGTTTTTTGACAGGACAATATTACAACCAAATAAATGTCATATTTCATTTTTGTCTGACTGTCTCAGTAGTGTTAAATTTCTTTAGTTATTCCATGCATTGATTTTCTCCCCTTTCAACTTAAGTTGTCCTTTTCTGTTGTCATGTTCTAATGGAGAGTTGGCAAAGGACAAACTTACTATGTGAATCCTATCGTTGGCCCTTTGGAATAACTTTTCATATTCAAAGTGGAGCCACCTTCTCAATTTAATTATAAGCTTGACAATTTCAATTTGGATATGTAACTCCATTTTGACTAGCCTTAACAAAGTCCCTAATTTGATTTTCCCATTAAGCCAGCTTGACTGTTTAGCATTTTTGAATGCATCAAAATGCTTTCAATACAGGCTATTCTTCTAAAAATCTGTTCAGAAACAAAAGAATATGTTATACAAGTATTGGGATGAAATTAGGTCCTCAAGAGAGAGGTTCAGGAAAATCAGAAACATATTGAATTGGATGATGTATTTTTGCTAACAAATATATATTTAAGCATTTCCAGTGATGTATAGCTACCATGTTAGATCAACCTAGAGATGAAAATGACACCTGTTAAGTTATAAAGACTATAAAAATTTTTAAGGTTTTTTTAAACATTTTTTTAATCTTTATTTATTTTTGAGAGAGAGAGAAGCAGGCTCCAGGCTCTGAGCTGTCCACACAGAGCCTGACACGGAACTCGAACCTATGAACTGTGAGATCATGACCTGAGCTGAAGTCAGACACTTAACTGACTGAGCCACCCAGGTGCCCCCAAAATTTTTAAGTGTTTCAAAAATATATTTATGCTCTTATTTGTCATCTACCAACGCACATATATAATGCCCTTTCACATTACCTATGGTGAACTTATTTCTGAATAATTTAACTGAGAACTTTAAAATTAAGTAAGGGTGAAATCGTACCTGAAGGGGTAGGAGACCAAATCCTGGGTTGTTTGTTTGTTTGTTTTTAAATCATTTTCTTTTCTTCTTTTGTTTTTTATCATGGTTAGTGTATTCTTTAATCTCTCTCCCCTATTCCCTCCACCCCCTTTGGTAGCCATCACTTTGTTCTCTATAGTTAAGAGTCTGTTTCTTGGTTTCTGTCTCCCTCTCCCTCTTTTTTCCTTTCTTTGTTTGTTTTGTTTCTTAAATTCAACACAAGAATGAAATCATATGGTATTTGTCTTTTTCTTACTGACTTATTTCGCCCAGTATTATACTCTCTAACTCCATCCATGTTGTTGCAAATGGCAATATTTCATTCCTCTTTATGGCTGAATAATATTCCATTGTGTGTGTATGCATATTCATGTATACATATGTATGTGCATATGTGTATATATATGTATGTGTATATACATATACATATTATATTTCCTTTATCCATTCATCTCTGGATGGACACTTGGGCTGCTTCCATATCTTGACTATTGTAAATAATGCTGCAATAAACATAGAGGTACCTTTATCCCTTTGAATTAGTGTTTTTGTATTTTTGGTGTAATTACCCAGTAGTGAGATTCCTGGATTGAAGGGCAATTTATTTTTAACTTTTTGAGAAGACTCCATACTGTTTTCCACAGTGGCTGCACAGGTTTGCATTCCTGCCAGCAGTGCAAGAAGGTTCCTTTCCCACCACATCTTTCCCAACACTTGTTTCTTGTGTTGTTGATCTTAGCCATTCTGACAGGCGTGAGGTGGTATCTCATTTTAGTTATGATTCGCATTTCCCTGGATGAGTGATGTTGAGTATCTTTTCATATTGTCTATGGGCCACCTGTATGTCTTCTTCGTATAAATGTCTGTTCACACAATTGGATTATTTGTTTTTTTGTGGGGGTATTGAACTGTATCAGTTCTTTTCCAATCCTAGATTCTACTGCCAAGGCAAACAAATTAATTTAATTTTATTTGACAATCAGAAAAAAAAATTGGTTTGTATTTACACTATGACACATTTTAAAGATTAAATAATGTCATGCAATTCTATGTCCTAGAATCTATAATACAATTTATGTTTTTTATCTTATTGAGATCCACATTTTAAAATTTAAAAATGTTCTATTAAAAAATAGTGTTAATCTAAAAGTTTTTAAATTGTTTGGAGCCTATGAGGAAGACTGACTATTTCTATTTGCTATTTCAAAATAAAAAGTGCTTCTTAGAAAATGATGGAGTACAAACATTATCAAACCACCATCCTAATAAAATACGTTGGCAAGTAAGATAACTTCTTTTTTCCTAGTACCAGTATACATTAAAAAATTCTATAATGTCACGGAATCAGGCTGGAACACGGCGGAAAAACCAAGCGGCACTCAGAGACCTTGGTGGATTGGAGATTTATTTAACACCGGCAGGCTCAGAGGAGACCGTTTCTCCAAAGATCTGAGCCCCGAATGCGAGCAGGAAGGGTTATTTATAGTTACCAGCCTCCATATTTGTGTGTGTGTGTGGGGGGGGGGGGTGGTTTCGCTTGCACAGCAAACAAAGGAAGAAGAACCAGGAGGAGGGGTCTCTAAGGCAGAGACTAGAGTTTGTTTTAGTCCAATCAGCCATCTTTGGTGTACTTTATCCACTTCTCCAACATTCCCCCGTTTGATGCCTTTTATAAAACACTTAGTAGGCATCACCTTTCAGTTTTACAGGTTGGTACTCTCAGAAGGCAGTAGTAGATGTGCAGTAGTTTGGCAAGCAGAAGTGTTTTCAATAAAATGTATCATGGCATTCAGTATACAGGGGCCGATGGATACAAGTAAAATTATGGAGAGGAGGGGCCCCGCCAGGCAGGCAGCCAGGATGCCCAATCTGTGAGATCCTATCCTTTCCATTGATTGATATTTTCCTGTTGTCTATGTTGAATTCTTTCCTTGAGCTCCTTAACCTTAGCTGGAACTGTTCCTGACAGGTTTACAAAATAGCAACATCCCTCCCCGCCCCCCCAAGAAAGATGCAAGTCCCTCCTTTTTCTGAAGTGAGGAGGTCAAGGGCTTGCCTATTTTGGAGGGTCACTGCCACCAGAGAGTTAATTTGGCTTTGTAAGGTTACCAGAGAATCCGCCATCTGTTCCATGTCTCCATTTAGCTCTTGTGATATAGTCCTTCTGATGAACCTATTCCCCTATTCCTGTTGGAATTCCTGCTCCAATCAGAATGGGTAGCAGTATTTCCTGTTTAGTCTGGGATTTGGGGCTAAATGCTGTTAGGAGCTGATCTTCACTGTATATGGATATCTCTGGGGTTAGGAAGGCGGAATAACATATCTGAGTCCAGTTGGCCTCTAAGCATCAGTAGGCGAAACTAGAACATAGAATACCCCAGGGGTTGAACATAGAGTTGTATTCCTCTTTAAGGTTATATTTCTTCCGTATAGAGAGGTACCATTCATACCTTCAGGGACTGTACAGATTAGATTGTTGGCATTTGTGAGACGGATCCCAGTGGCCAGGGGTCCAATTAAGACAGAAGTGTTGGTTTTGAGATTTTCAGGAACTTCCCAGGTCAAAGGGATAGGAGTGGCTAAGTAAGCCCTCAGGCTGAGGGGCAAGCACATCCAGTAGGTTTGGGTGTGATTATCTATTTTATGGAGGACTTGTAGAGTAATGTTAGTCCAACGCTGGAGTGGGGAATTGGTAAGCATCTGATTGAGGGCTGAAAACTTCAAACCCTGGTAGGCTGCCAGGGGAGTGGTCGCCTTTATGGCTTATATTACCTTGTCCTGGGTATCCTTTATAACCTTTTGAAGGGCCCTGTTCTGCATCCCTTCCCCGTCCAAGATCCCCCATTGAGGAAGGTAAGTATAGCAAGCCTCCCTTTCTGGAAGCTTTGTTGTGACGTGGGTTCCTGACATTTTGGGTTATCTCTACAGTCCAATACTTAGTCCTTGGGGCACCGGGTGACTAACAGAGAGTGGGTGTTTTTCCCTTGTAGCAATCTTTGTGGAAGGAGGTGAAGGCGCTGAACACCCTTGACCCCTTTATTGTCATATAACAGTCCTGGGGGCAAAGTGGGTAAGCAGCAGTTGTGAAGGTGAGAGAGGTTATCACAATATACAGGCAATACTTAATAATCCTCCCATCCAGAGGAGGTATGTGAGACGCAGTATGCATCTTTTGTCCCATGTCCAGCTTGTTGGTGCAATCTCTATCAGCCAAATAGTAAGAAGTAAGATCAGGGCTATGACACCAGTGAGGGGCAAGGGCTGGCAGAGTTGCATCCAAACCCCTGGGCTTGGTCCACGTGTTGATTTCTTAAGCTTCTGCCATAAGCGGGTTGACTGGATCTGGATCACTTCGCCAGGTTGAGGGTTCCTCTGATTTGGCCTTCTTAGCTCTGGAGTGATGGACCCATGGGGTGATACCTGAAACTGAATCCGCTATTTAGTTGTATGTCTGTAAAGTCCATCTCCAAGTCTTCGAAAGGGGCGGGTTTCTGATAACTGTCAGATCAGGTTTAGGGAAGATATGGTTTGCATATTTAGAGATCCATCCTGTTTTCCAGTTGTTTAAATAATCATATGCCCATGGGGTCTTATTATTATCCCTATAGTATAACAAAAACAGAAGATTGCCTATATATGAAATACTGTGACAATTTTCTGAAGTTTATCTCAAGTTGTCTAGTTTAGGCAAACAACATTTAAAGGCAATCATAACTAGAATTTAACATCCATAACGGTGCATTGTTGAAACATAGTTGTTCTCTCTAACCACCCCCCCCCCACCCCTTTCCAGAGATAGCCAAATTGAAACCAATGCATTTGTAGAACAAATCCAGTCTTAACAAATCTGGCCTAATTATTTACATAAGCTTAGCAAGGATAGCGATTGATCATGAGGATCTTTTAAAGTTTGCTTTGTTGGAACCTTTTATAAGGAATCTCTGGGTTGAACTTTTAGTAGCCTCTCCAGGCCAGAAGCCAAGCCAAATACTTGCCATCAGACAGGCCTGCAATACCTGTAGAATTGGGCGAATTCCTCTTCATGAGGCCCCGGAGATATCCTGAGGTTCCTGCACCTGCCAGGAAGTGACCTTCTTTACTTACCTGGTGAGGCTGCTGGGAACTCTGTAAGCAAGGCACCAGGCCAACATTTCCAAGGGGCTTTATGACTCCATGTTTTATAATGCCAACCCTAATTCCTTAAAGCTGTCTGGTCATATCTGAGTCTATGAATGTCATTCTCAAACATTCCAGTCAAAGCCTTGGTAAAATAACCAGTATTTCCAAATGGTGACCTGTTATAAGATGAACAGATTCTTACTGAACTTATGCAGACAATTGTAATTGCCATGAAAGAAAGAATACTCATTGAGAGTTTTGAATTTCAGGGGAATTATGTAGAGAGAAAAGATAAATGCTTCAGTTTACAAATGCATACTTTATGACATTTTTGAATATCATAGATATCTTAAAAGAAAGTTTCCTTAATCTGGAAGAGGAAACATTAGGGAACCAGCAATGAGAATCACAAAACTATAATCTTCTTCAGTTCATTTAATGCCATGTTCCTAATTCTTGTTCAATTTGAATGCAGCTTTTTAGTTCTGGAATTTTTTTACCCATTTTAGTATTAATCTTAAGGATGTCAAATACCTGTATTTATCCCCAAAGTCGTTTTTATAAATCTCCATGAAGAAGAAACACATTTTGCGAGAGAATAAGAACAGTTATAAATGGCAAAATCTCAGAAATAGACATCGTTAAAGATCTGATGAGAGTTCATTATGATGCAATTGACAAAGAAATTTGGTTATTTCTGTGACACATAACATCTCAAGTAATCAGAATATTAAGTGATGACCTTATATCAAAACGTTAAAATTTTAGGAATTGCATATATTAGGACATTTACAGCATTTACCTGTGCAATACAATCTAAGGTTTACCATTGTATGACAGAGCTTTTCCAAGTAACTTAACATCCCAAATAAAAGGACCTAACTGGTCAAGAAGACTTCATTTACCATTTAAATCCTGAGAAGTTTGTTAAAACCCCAGAAGTCATAAATGCATCCTAAGTAGGAGTGCAGATCATTACAAATCTTACAATTTTATATATTCAACCAAAGTGACAATAAAAGATCCCAAAGATGAATGTATAGGATTATACAGTTGTTATCCAAACCTAGCTCCTTTAACATTCAGAAGTTTTAACTAAGTAATCAAAGACCTGATAGAGATGAGACCTAAAACTTTGATTTTCCCGGAGGGTAAACCTTTGTTTGCATTGTCTTATCAAAAGCAGATCAACAGTTCAAGAAAACTTTGTCATTTGAGCAGAGAGAAAAGCAGGATTTCAACCTTATACCAGTGTACTTTTAAAATTCCATTCATCTCGGGGCGCCTGGGTGGCGCAGTCGGTTAAGCGTCCGACTTCAGCCAGGTCACGATCTCGCGGTCCGTGAGTTCGAGCCCCGCGTGGGGCTCTGGGCTGATGGCTCAGAGCCTGGAGCCTGTTTCTGATTCTGTGTCTCCCTCTCTCTCTGCCCCTCCCCCGTTCATGCTCTCTCTCTCTCTCTCTCTCTGTCCCAAAAATAAATAAAACGTTGAAAAAAAATTTAAAAAAAAAATTCCATTCATCTCAACCTTCTATAAGCTTTCTTTTGCTTCTAAATGTTGTCCCAAAGCCATTTCTTTCCAAATAACCAGTCTCATTTAGGACAAAATTACTTTCTTCTACCCTCAACAAAACTGTATTTCCATTCCTTATAACTTTCTTAAATATCTCCTATTTTCCTACATACAGAGTTGCTTTCTTTATTTTCATCAGTCTTAAGTACATTTAGCAGAATTTTAACTCTTAGGACACCTTAGTCTCCAAGTGAGGACTTAGTAACCAACTGTGAGGTGTTTACATCAGAATTTTCTTAGATGGTAAATTCATGAACCAATTAAGTACAAAGCATGTTTTCCAATAGGTCCAAATAGCCTTAATTTCTCAGCAACAAGAAGTTAAAAACACAAACCTCTGTTCAATAATCAAAGTTTTAGCATTCCATCCTATTTGGAAAGTTTTAGGTTACCAAGGACCTTGAAAGTTACCTTAACAATTACCCATGAAAACTTTGAGACAGACAAAATTAACTATTATTAGCCAATTGCAACAGAGATAACATGAGCTTATTTGACCTTTGTTGATAACTTTAAAGACAGGTCCAATAAACTTCAATTAGTTTAAGCATCGAATATGTTTCACCTGCATCCACCTAAAAGTCAATCAGTTTTTCCCCATTGTCAGCTTTTCATTTGGGGCACCAGTGGAGATATCTGAAATGGGTGGTCCAAGGGGGGATACACTTTGCTCCTTGACCTGGAAGGTGGGAGGAGGAACCATTGGTGCCTGAGGCACTGAGGATGGTATAGGATCACACCCAAGTTGGTGCAGAAACATGAGGGGGAGGGGAAGGCGAAGCAACAACTGCTTGGGAATATTCCTTAAAGTCCTTGTCCCGAGGAAGACTACCACAGTTGGCTCCAATTATAGCTGTTAACCCGGAAAATGAATGAGGGAGAAGCCCTCACATCTATTAGGCAGAGGAACAGGGAGAGAGAGTCAGTGTCCCCTTTTAGTCTGGTTCTATCTCGGCTAGACCAATAAGGTCCCCTTCTTGAGGTTCCTCCTGATGTCCGCTGGGTTTTTGGGACTTTCCCTGGTTGGGACATTTATTCTTTTGAATGTACTTTCCCCTTGCAGTAGGTTCATTGACCCCTTGCTAAGGAGGTTCTGGGACTCCCCCCTTGCTGCTGGGCATATTTATGGCCTTCTCAGCTCCCTGTTCTGATCCCCCTGAGAGCCTCTTGATATTAGCAGATGTGAACTGGCATCTTGGCCGAGGGCCCAATCTGGCCGCTGGGCCTTGTGCGGGAGGGTTCTCTGGCCTGGGATGGGAGGAGAAATGGGCAGCTGCCCTGGCAGCACCCTGACTGTGGCAGCCAGTGGGTGGCAGCAGCAAGTCTGCCAGGGTGAGGGGGGGCGGGCGGAGTTTCAAGCTCAGGGGAGTGGGGAGGAAGCCTAAAGAGTCATGAAGAGGGGAACATTAGGGGAGGGGCGGTGGGTTGCTTCTTTGGCTTCCTGGGTGAGTCTCCGGATAAAGCAGCTAAAACCCTTGCCTGGCTCTTGTGGCTCTGTCCCAACCCCACTTTGCTCCCGTGAGGTGGAGTCACAAATACAGAGGGACAGGGGCGCCCCCTCCAATGATGAGACCAGCCAGATGCCCGCCTGGCCATGTCCTGAAGGAACCCAGGTGACGCTCAGCCCCACAGTTCCCAGCCCTGTGACCCACGATCAGAAACCATTCTGATATCGCCACAGACCTAGTGCCATCCATCATGGAATCGCAGAAGGGCCCACTCAGACTCCGTGGGGACCCCAAGGGCGCCTGCCTGTGGAGCCAGAGTATCGAACTCAGCAGGCAAGCTAGACAGAGTTGCACATTTGCATTCACATACACACCAGAGGTTATTATATTCCCTACCACAGAATCCCTACCTGTGAGACTTCTGAAGTCTCAGGGAGTGATCAGGTCCCCCTTCCACTCTTGCAAGTGGGCCTGACTAGATTGGGCCCCAGCCTTACTGGGGTCCAGGTCCTCACCTGCCAAGTCTCCTGGAGTCTGGTGGGAACGGCGGAGTGGGGGCTGGCCTGAGGCAACCGAGGGGGAGACTACCGAAATTCAGGCAGGGCATGCACTCTCCCTTGTGATCCCTCATTCCGTCACTGCCTCGCTGTTTCCCAAACCAGTGGTAACAATGGGCCAATGCAGTTGGGTTTTCAAGTCAGGGAACCAAATTTGTTGTGGAACCAGGCTGGAACGCTGGCAGAAAAACCAAGCGGCACTCAGAGACCTTGATGGATTGGAGATTTATTTAACACCGGCGGGCTCAGAGGAGACCATGTCTCCAAAGATCTGAGCCCTGACTGTGAGCAGGAAGGGTAATTTATATTTATCAGCCTCCATATTTGTGTTTGGGGGAGGGGGGTGATTTTCACACGCACAGCAAACAAAGGAAGAAGAACCTGGAGGAGGGGGTCTCTAAGCTAGAGACCAGAGTTTGTTTTAGTCCAATCAGCCATCTTTGGTGTACTTTATCCACTTCTCCAACATAACCTTCTACAAAGCAGTTATTAGGTAGTTAATTTTTTTAATTTTAGACATTATATTAATGTTAGTGCAATCTTTTCAACTATTCATTATCTGAAAATAAAGTCACATTGGAAGTGATATAGTACTGAAAGTCAGGGTGTATAGTGGGTAAGAGCACCAGGTACTTGAACTAGGCTGCCTTTGCTCAGATTCCAACCTTACCATTTAATGGCTGTATTGCCTTGAGCAACCTACCAAATCTTCCCATTCCTTTGTTTCTTCATCCATACAATGGAGATAATAGGAGTACTAACCCCCTACTGTTGCTGTGAGTTAATTTATGTCAGTTACTTAGAACCTGGCCAACATCTAGGAAGCATAATTGGAGCCAAACTCCACACATTTGCTTTCAAGTATTGTTTTGTGCAGGTGCGATATCCACCAGGGGTCTTTATGTTTAGGTAAACATTGGGACTCACAACAATTTCATAGTTTGCACTCGGCACCAGTTCACCCAGAAGGTTATAGGAAAGGAAATACATATTTTCAGGCAACATCAGGTTTCTCTCCTCACAGGAGTCCCAGTGGCAATAGTTTGCAAGGTGGTTCTTGCAGGGGTTGGGAAACTATGCTTTCCTCAGATGACAGCCCGGGTGCAAGAGCATGAGATCTACATCAGTGGGAGTGAGGTTCACTTCCTGAGCATCCTCATGTAGAACATGTATCTGATAGAGGTCTTGTATCCAGAATGTGAAGAGTTAGAATAGTATAGTAGAAGACATTCTGGTGTTCTGACATAATGTAGACAAGAAACTTAGAAAAGTAAAAGAAGGAATAACTACCATGTCTTTTCATTTTTTTTGGCTATCAGTATTATAATAGGATTTTGACAACGGTTTGCCAACAGGCATTCCACCTTGATATAGTTTTGGAGGACTTACATCATGGGTATTTAACATTGGCTTTTGTTAAAAAAAAAAAAAAATCCAGATGTTCTGTGTATAAGTAATGACATGGATGAAAAGTTGACATTTTGTGAGGAAAAAGAAAACATCTTTATTGTTGTTGAACTACTCTTTTTCCATAGCAAAGAGTTATAGGCATATCTGAGTAGGACCAAACCTTTTGCCTGAAAACAGTTTTAGAACTGATCGAATATGCACCGTAGCCTAACTGAAATCACAGACTTACATACCGCAAAGCACAGCAGAGAAACTAAACTAGTTACGCTAAGGTTCCTATAAAATGATAAGATTGAGTAGGATCCTAGATGGTCATAATTTGGATTGTTTACAAAATGCATCTTGCAGTTAGGGTAAGAACTAATTTACCAAACATAATCTCTTTATATTTATTTAGATCTTCAGAAAAAATGAGGCAGAACTTACTAATTTATGTTTGGACATATTGAGAAACTTAATGTAACATCAGTAGATCATGAAGTTCAGTTATTTAAAACCACACCAGTTTTGTAAGAATAAGCACAAATCAGCAGCCCAGGAAAGGTGGCTATCTTTCTATTTACTGTGGTAAGAGAGCAGACTTCCAATTTATCAGAGCTCTTTCATTTCAGTCAGAATCCTCTTTGGAGAGTTATTTAAAACCTTGTCCTCTGTTATGAAAAGGGGGGGATAGAAGACTGCTTATATATATCTATATATCTATATATCTATATCTATATATCTATATCTATATCTATATCTATATCTATATCTATAGATATAGATTTATAGATATATAGCTATATCCTTGAATGCAAATGTTTACATATAACCTTAGGAGGTTTAAGGCCTTAAAAGCCATTTTTGTTCTCAGCTGATTCCTTGATCGAGAACACTTCATCAAGATCAGAGAGGAATGTTACCAGATATTAGGGAAACCAGCTCCTTCTTTGGTAAACAAGTTGCATCTGCCTAGAAGAATGTTCAGTTCATCAAAGTGATTTGTCATGGAGAGAATTTTGGAACTTGAGTTTTATAGTCTGATTGGTCTACTCTACCAGGCTTTCAGAGTATATTAACATTCTTGTTTTGCACAGGTGCATTTGTGAAATTCAGAAAACTTTGTTCCATAAGTTGAGCACAGAGACCCCAAAGTGAGGCATTGCCTGACTCAAATTTGCCTGTGTTTTCACAAAGAAGGTTCTATTGAGTACTTCCCTGGAAGGATTTTTCATCAAAGTGGATCTGGATAAAAAGACATAAAAATGTTTTTCAAACAGGAAATTGTGCAGTTACTCTCTATGAGTAGGCCTGAGCCACTGCTTGGCCTCAAACAAAATTTCCTACCATTTGTTAGGCTTGTCTGTGCCTCTTGCTTGTGTAGCCAGTGATTTGGCTAATAGCAGAATGATGCATAGCACACATAGCTTTCTGAGACTTCAAAATCCTTATAAAATGCCTTACAAGCTTTCATCATAAAATAACAGTATTCTTGTAGCAATTGTACTAATCTGTCTGCAAAACTAGTCTTCATGCTCTCCTAGGGGGATAATTTGTCCTACAGTTTTTCTGAGTCACCCAGAGGAGAAGTTTTACAACAGCCATTTAGGATTTGAAAATAAAAGGCTTTGTCAGAGGCCAGCATTGGAGATCACAATGGCACAGACAGCACTTTGCTCATTCAATGAGGAAAGAAGACAAGCCCATTTCTCCATTTTAAGGCATGGATTGAACTTAAACATCCTCTCTAGGCTACTGGTTAATATATATCACTTGTATGGAAAATCAAAAGGAAATGAAATAAATACAATCTATACATGAAAAGATTACAAAGTCAAAAGGAGAAGAGGGTAGAAAAGCCAAAGCCACTGGTGAAATCCTAAATGATAGCAGGTCTCTAGAACCTTCTGCCATGGAAGACTTTAGGGTAGTGCAGAGCCCTTGGAGTAAACCAAATATTAATGTTTGAGAGAGAATACTACCGACTATCCTCAATACTGGTCATGTTAATTCATCATTTAGAAAAAAACTTTCTTCTTCCTATGGTGAGATTGGAAATTATTTTCAGGATCTAACTGGCTCCCCAAAGTTTTTGATAAAAATTGCTAATTATTGAAGGACAGATTTTAGCCTACAATCCATTCATAGAGGAACACTAGTAATGAAGGGTGTTATTCTATTCAAAATCTAGTGGCTTTTATTTTTTTAAGTTGTGTGCAGATTCAGAAGCTCTAAGTGTCCTCTGAAATAGATGTGAGTGCTTCATGAGATCCTGTTTAATGTTTGCAAAGCATTTGTCATTCCTGCCACATGTACAGATTTTACATTTCTGGCTTCAATAAGTGAAATGACTTAAAGATGTGTAGTTGCCAAGTACTACTGCCTTTCAAATTACATAGTTTTTTGTGTTACCTTTTCAAGGATCTCAGGCTTGGCATACAATGGAGCTAATTAAATTTTCTTCCTAGGAAACAGCCAGCTAGACCACTGCCCCAGGCACATAACCTCAGCTTACTACTTTCCTTCACTCATTTATTCTGTGTGTGAGATGAGACTCCTCAAGCTGCAAAGGTAGAATACTCAAGCCATGCAACTGCTGATGGATTTTAGCAACCACAGAGCTGGTGTTTGAGTCTCAGCCCTGACAGCACACATCACAGAGAGGTGACAGTGGAGGCACATCTTCTTGGATGAGTTGGCTGTGGATGACAATCTGCCAAACTGAAATAATGGAAGAGGCGTTAGTTGTATAAAAATGAGCCAACTTGGCTTAGCTCTAAGGTGTTTTGCAGGATTCTAGGACTATCACTCCATTTACCCCTGAGATTATGTTTGTGAACATAAAATTAAAAAACATAACAATTAAAAAAATCATGTGGGGAAAATTTGTTTTAGTAATTTCATTAATGCATCTTTTCAATTAAACAATTTTCTCAAACGTCATAAGAAACAAAGGAAATGGGGCACCTGGGTGGCTCAGTTAAATGACTGACTCTTGATTTTGACTCAGGTCATGATCACACAATTTGTGAGTTCAAACCCCGTGTTGGGCTCTGTGCTGGTGGTGAGGAGCATGCTTGGGATTCTGTCTCTCCATCCCTCTCTGGTCCTCCCCTGCTCTCTCTCTCTCACTCTCTCTCAAAGTAAACAAACAAATAGAAAGAAACAAGGAAATGTATTCAACAGCAATCAGCTATCTGGAAATCACTATATTAGGTTCTTGGCACATATTATTTAACTTTAATAAGCATTTTTTCTTCTATTAAATATCTGAGAAAACTAGGATGGAAATGGTTAAATGATTTGCCCAAGTTCTAAGGCAGACCTGGAATTTAAACCCAACTTTATTTGACTGAAAAGCCTTGGCTTTATCTACTTTAACATGCTGCATGATAGGTTTACAGGTTCTGTGTTTAAAAAAGAGACATTTTTAGGTAGAATTATTTGGGAAATATTCATGAAAGTGAATGGTATACATGCACATGTACACCTGTATGTGTGTATGATATTTATCTTAAACTGTAAATTCCCTAAAAGGAAGAATTTTCAGTTGTTCTCATAAAGTTACTTATCCGTAATATAGCTTTTATTGTGGATAGTCATCTTCTATAGGAAGGGCTCAGAATTACCCCTGGAAATAAGGAGATCCATTATAAAGAAAGCAGCGGCCATTTGGATCTTACAATATTATATAGAAGTTATAGAATCCATCTCCCTGACACCAAGAGATGGAAATTAATCTCTTTAAAATATCATTTTAGGAGATAGAATATGAATATATTTATGCATCAGATAAATACATAAATGATAAATAAGTATATAGATTAATGTAGATAATTTACATAGATACACAAAATAGGGATTTATTTATTTCTGGGGTAAAAACAAAATAGAGTATCCCTGTCTATAACATTAAATCTCTTTAAATTCCTGATTGTACTCTTGAATAATAGCTCTTTTCTTCCCCCTGCAGTTGGACAGCGTCACCTCCCTGATCCAAGCCGCCAAAAATTTAATGAATGCTGTAGTGCAAACAGTGAAAATGTCTTACATTGCCTCAACCAAGATCATCCGAATTCAGAGTCCTACTGGGCCTCGGCACCCAGTTGTGATGTGGAGAATGAAGGCTCCTGCAAAAAAGCCCTTGATTAAAAGAGAGAAGCCAGAGGAAACTTGTGCAGCTGTCAGACGAGGCTCAGCAAAGAAAAAAATCCACCCAGTGCAAGTCATGAGTGAATTTAGAGGAAGACATGTCTACTGAAACCACTCTTCTACTCTGGTGTCCATATTACAAAATCCTGGCTAAACACACTGCTTTACTTTTACACTTGATTAGTTCTGTAAGTTCACTAACTTTTAGAATTTAATCCACAGATAGTGTAAAACATTGGAAGCAACATATATTTGGGATCATGTCATTGTCATCTCTGTATGGCCAGCACCTAATAAGTAATCAATGTATGCTTGTTGAATGAATGAACCCTTTAGGTGTCATTTAACCTTTCCTACCGTAGACAGTATCTTACACTTATTACCGAGTGAACATAGGAGACTCTAGGGAGTCCTGTTCATCTGTAACAACTTAAGTACACTCACCTTATCATTTTGAATTAAAGCTTTGACAGGAGCTCTTGACTTGGTTTTCAATGAAAGCAAAAGACTTCATAAAATGCTTTCCCATTTGATCTCCATATTTTTTTTATCTGACCCAATCTGACAGACACCTGTGAATCTCTGTGATTCACCTGTATCTAATGTCAATTGATTAGGGTAACCTCAGAAACCAAGCTCAGCAGTCAAGTTCAGCCTTGATTATTAATGAAGTATTTTTTTAACATTATAAAGATTACAGTGAATTTTGATGCCACAAGTGTACCTTTTAAGCTTCCATGGTGTTCAGAAGTTCTGCACATTGAGTATTAGACTTAAATGGGTCCTCCACAATAGTATATGGCAGAAGAGTTATCACTCGTTGGGGAAATGAGACACCTATCTATATTCCTGAGTGAGTCATGATAACAGAAGTAGAAGGAGTTCTGCCTGACTCTAAAAATCCATTTGTATTAGCTTGCAATTGTAATTAAAAGGAAAAGGCCACTTTGAAAAACATTTTGGCATCGAGTAAAATATAACTGCATCAAGTATATCATTGAACTATAAAGTAGAGTTAATGGCAAAGAAGCTGGAGTGATTTTGATAACATGATTTAAAATAAAAGTCGTTGAGGTCATTTTATGACTTCGATCGCTGTACTTATCCTTAGTTAAGTTCATGAAGGACTTCATAATAGTCTTAGAGTCCAGTGCATCGCCCCCTCCCTCTATCCTCCCCTCCCTCTTTGCAGAAGTTAAGTTTCACTTTTCTCACACATAGAATTCTCCTTCACAACATTATAAACTTGTATTCCCTATTCTATTTTATCAAAATTATACTATAATTTTAACTTCACTTTGTATGTACTGCCATTAATGAGTTATTTCAACAATTATATTATCTTAATTTGACGAAGTAAAATTCAAACATGCAACATCAGTTGATGCCAGAAGGACCGGTTTGGGTAAAAGAATGTGTGAAACATAAGAATGCACAAAGCCGAGAGTATCATGTGTGTGGTACCTTTGGCAAAATGGTATGGGAAAAGGATTTATTTCATAGATAATTATCAATTATATGGAAAGTGTTCACTTTTTATTGTAATGAATTATTTTATTCTTCCAAAATGCTGAGTTGCCTTGGCTCAGCATATAAACATCCTAGGAGGTGAAAGCCATAGGTCCTTCCTGCCTTGCACTCTGCACTGGCCCCCAATAATTATTCCAGACAGAGTCCACTCCATAAAAGAGAAAGCAATGCAAAAAGGAATTAGGGAATCCAGATAATTCTATTTTCCAGGACCATCTAGATAAGAAGGCAAAAAAGGGAGTTCCTTTCGTTGAAATGCTACCATTGCTTTCTGTTCTAAGGTTAGACATTACAAGAGTGACATCTATGACCGTTGTTATCTTAGATAAAAGGGTGAGTTTATAATTTAGTTGAGAAAATAGATTTTTTTAAACACCAAACAACTAGCTCAAAATCATAAGTCTCATTTAGAAAATCTAATGTCTGTTTGACCCTATGTCAGCTTTCCGCAGTTGGAGTTTAGAATGCAGTATCGATGCCAAAAGAACAGAAATAACTGGAAATTATACAATTACCAAATAACCTCTACATCTTGAAAAAAATGACATTTTATCCCACATGAGGTGTGAACTGGGCCTCTCCTTCAAAGTAGGTTGATTTCCAGCTTAGCTCAAAGCGAATTGCAATTACACAAAACTTAATTTAAAAAACATAACTTGGAGAATGCCCCAGGAGTAAAGTCTACTGTAGCAATCAAAGGTGCAATAAGAAAGAGATGCATAGAGGTGAGAAAGACATCTGTCCAGCTGAGTGAATTCCTGTAGCAGGCAACATTTTGAGACTTAGTTGGACTCAAAACCACTAATAAGTGCTTATACATAAGAACGACTAGCAGCAAATGCATTAACAAAACTTTGTACTATAAAGCATAGTTAAATGAAACTTATCAGGAAATAAGAATGTACACATGTGTTTATATTTAAGCTCTTCTGCAGGGAAATGGTAGAAATTTCTTAACGAGAGTGTTGGGTTGGTGGCCCATCCATGCACCTTTTAAAATTGCATCACAGATTTTGGTGCTTCTTCCAATGATACATTTGCTTTAACCTGCTAATCAAAACTCAAACTCACCTTTTTCTTTTAGTGAAATTAATTTATGCTAATTTATGTAGGAAAAAAAAATCCTTGAGAGGGAGGAGGGGGTTTATACCACCTACAAGGATAGTTCCATTTTACTTAGTTGCCAGCATCATAGTCAAACATCAGACTAGAATCATAATGATAACTTAAAAAATACCCATGAAATCATAATACACCAAAGATTCTTTTAATTAGAAACACGGGAAGGTTTTTATCAAACAGGAAGAATGACAAATATAAATGTCTCCATTTTATTTATTACAAGTGGAAATAATTAGATTAAAATATGTGTTCCTAATGGAGTTTCTGGGTACAACTCAATGAAGGAGTCAGGAGAAGAATTCAAACCCTGAATTGCTAAGGTAATTTGTTAACAATATACTTTCTGTTTGTCTTAGAACATGAGTGAAAACAATGAATATTAAAAAATATAATATGCTTAATTATGCCTTCTGGCCTTCACATACCTCTTAACTTATCAATATCAGTATAACATATGTTCCCCATAAAATGCCTTCTGTGTAAGGGCTAAGGACTCCATAGCTACATAGAAAGGCTTTTTCAGTCTGGCATTCACTTACCAGCTTCAAAGGAGAACAGTTTCCAAGTCATAATACAGGAAGATAAAATCATGGACATGTAGATAAGTGCCCAATTTGAGCTTCAAACGCAATAATTAGTGCTCCTCACATTCAGTAATGAGTGGTTGAAAAGACACTACAAGAAGTATTTTTAGTGACTTTCTACACCTTGACTTTCAGTGTGGTCTTTTCACCATCCATCCCTGGGCTAGGGATCCTCCCATTAACTGCTGATGGTTCTCTCCCAGACTGATACAGTCAGGGATGTTCATCCCAGCCAATTGTGCCCAGTTAACGTCCATTCCTCTTGGTCCATGCCCCCAAAATATCCCACTCTCATTTCTCATCTCCTTAGGTGTCTATCCCACATATAAATTGGTCAATATATTCTATAGCTTTAAAATTATAAATTTTAATTCCCAGCAGCTTCCTTCCTTTCTTCCTTATTTTTTCTTTTCTTTTTTTATCTTGTTTCTATTCCAGAAAACATTCTTACCCTTTTCGGTATCAAATGCACACTTCCTGATAGGGATAGAGGTTCCCATGGATACAGATTTCTGTATAGAGATAGAATGAATGGAATGAAGGAATGAGATCTGAGATTTTCCTGATGATATTTACCATTCTCCAGTGAATTCTTTGCAGCATTGCTATCTTGTTTCAGTATCATTGTAAGTAATTCTCTAGGTCAGCAAAATACACACCAGAATACCAAGTTGAATGAAATCTGTACTTTGTTTTGTCAGCCTGTCTTTTGTCAAGACAGCCTGCCTAGTGCATATTCGCCATTTTTCTGTTGGGCTAGTCAGAAATATTTCCCTTTGACTTGATCAGAAAGTTTAGGGTCATCTAATTAAAAGATTGTGAATGCATATTATTTCAAAAATCCTTTTAAGTACACTGGGAAAATTTCTGCAACCTGAGAAATCTATATTTATATTTCATTTTCATTTAAATATCACGTATCAGGAAAGAACACAGAAAAAAAAACGCTGTAGCATTTTTTGTCATAATTCTCTTTCCATATTGTTATGATATATTTAATATCAGTATTTTGCATATTACTATAACAAAAGCCAGGCTTAATGACAGAAACATCTACATATAAAGTTTTAATTTTGATGTCTTGGGTCTATTAGGAAAGAAAATATAGATGTTACTAAAACTAAAGATGTCTTAATCAAAGCTATAACACTATCCTAAATATCTACAAGAGAGAAAAGAAGACATTTAAAATTTTATATACACTTGTTGCCATTTTTAGCCAATTCACATGAACAAAACAATTTTCTATTAGAACAAAAGAAACAGTAGTTTACAACAGTCATCACTTTACATGTGAACTTTTCCCCCTACCAGGATAGATAGGATCTATTCCTGAACACTTCAAAAGAAGATAATTAATACTATTTGAGAGAACCATTTCCAAATGGAACCCA
This sequence comes from Felis catus, assembly GCF_018350175.1. NCBI lineage: Eukaryota > Metazoa > Chordata > Mammalia > Carnivora > Felidae > Felis > Felis catus. The sequence continues at coordinate 27,223,228 of NC_058378.1, read as the reverse complement.
ACCTTGCCAGAATCCTGTTTATGGGCAATAGATAGTTTGTAGGGCTGACCTTTATGTAGATTCTAGGACAAGATATTTCATGGCTGCAGGCTGGCTTATGGCATCCAAAAGTCCCCATTGGCTTTATGGGAACAAATCACAAAGACTACCTTTCAACATGAGTTTCACAAGAAAAGGCAATATATACAGGGCAGTTCTAAAGGGATGTGGGTAAGAAAGTGACAGAGATGGCAGAGGAGGAATAAGAAAAGTAGTTGCAGAAGCAGATAACTTATAGCCAAACAGAGGAAGAGGTTTTGGTTCTACACAGATTGGGGAGCTTCCTCCTGAGGAATATTTTAAAGATAGAATAAGTGTACTTATCTTTGGTGGTTTGGGTGAAGTCATGTTGGAGGCAGGAGGATGAGCTATATAAATTTTGAGGATGATTTAATGATATTGTTTGTAAGATGAGAAATGGAAATTCTAGCTGCTGATGGGTGAAATTCTTCCCAATATCAGAGCTCATCAGGATAATTACACGTTAATGTATTTAACAAATATTTGTTGAGTAACAATGATCTCTCCCAGGCACTTCTCCAGGTTCTTGGAATACATGAGGTAAAAAAAACACAAACAGTGGTCTTTACCCCATGTGCCCACCTAGTTGTAAATGCTATTACCTTATTTTACTCTCTCAATAGTCCTGTGGGATAAACATTGTTAGATCCATTCTATAGATGAGGAAACTGAAGCTTAAGTAGGTTCAAAATCTAGCTCAAAAATTCATCGACTTTACAGTTTTGTTTGTTGCACTCTAGAGTCTGAACTTTAGCCATTATACCATCCAGACTTCCTGAAAAAAGAAATGAGATTTGCTCAGTTTAAAATGAAATACATATTTCAAATGCTGGCTCCTTCCTATGTAACAGCAAAAAGATAGAAACTTAAAAATGATGATTAGCAATCCATAACTAGACCATTTAAAACTGATAAAAGAAGTAATTAGGTGCATATTCTCACCTCTAATAATCTCAATTAGAATATCAGATATATGAGTAATGGATATTTCATCTATATATCTGGAACAGGATGAAAATGCTTGACAAATTACTTTTACTATTATAGAGGAGACCTCTTCAGTGGAAAGGCCTGTTCCAACCCATCTTCAGCATGGGTTGTTGCTGAAAACATTTGTTGGCACCACGTCTTTCCTATTTCATTGCTAATGTGTGTCTGTGTGTTTAAAGTTATGGATCCCAGCGTACTGTTGGCCAAGGATTATTGGAATAAGATATAGTTTCTTTGTATTCCCAAGAGACCCAAACTAGAGCAAATGTATGTTTCCTTCTTTATGGAGGTCACAAATGTATGGGGTATATGCCTGTCTGCAGGTGTGTATAGTCCTTGAACTCTACATCATCCTTCTTCCTACAGCTAACTAAAGGCTTGAGCCCTCTTTTTGCTCATGTTGCTGGATAGGCATCCCTATCACAGGCCTGGGGGAGTTTAATGATTTTCTGATCTTTCTTAAAATGGATTCACAGGTATTTCCTCAAACTGAGAATATGTTTATTTGGGGTCTTCACTTTTGGGTACCTGGCAGTCATGATGATTTCTGTCCCCAATGTAGGAAAACGAAGCTCTTGAGAAGGAATTTCTCTTTGAAAAAAGCTCAGATTTCTAACAATCCTCTCCATAAATCTCTTCAAAAAGAGATTTAATTTTTTTTTTTTGTAAAAGCTATTAGCGTTAGTCCTTGCGTTTTCCTTTCAAATGAGATATCATCTACTTCTCAAGTTTTCTTTCCTTTGCATTTTCAAGACGAATGCTTATTTTTAAATCTGTTTATTTGAACTTGGAGGTATGCAGCCCCCCTTTGATAATTAAATCACATATTACACAATCCCAAGCCAACTGCCGTCAGTCACATCATTTTGCCATCTTTGTGAATTAGGTTCAGATAAACTCTGGTATTCACCAAGAGTCTCAGACAGGTTTTCTTGGCCTGGACTTCTAACATCAAATTTAGACTGGAATGTTTATTAATAAAGCAAAGGGGCAAGTCGGAGATGGTGCGTGCTCTCAGTTAAACAGGACTTCCCTTCTTCCTGACACTTTAAACATAAAACTGATTTCAAAAACACTATAGAGATAGTGTTCCATTTTTGCCAAAACTCACCCCATTATGGCTCTGTGTTTTTCTGTGTTGGTATACAATGTGTCCATGCGGATGTAAATATGAGAATTTTAGCAACTTTCTTGCAGGGTTAAGTTGTCCTTCTTACTAGTTTTGAAATTTTTCTTTGTGTGGTACAATCCTTCCAAAGAAAAGGTCATTGGACCTAAGTGATAGCAGTCCCTGAAAACAGAGGTAGGCATGTTATTCCCCATTTAGTACCTAATAGTTGGGACTTAAAGTCTTAATTTTTTCTTGGGTAAGTTGGTGATTAAATATGAACTAAAACTTCATGAAAGAATTCCATTTTGATTATGTTTTAGTTCTATCGTGACTTGGCAAAAGAAAAAAAAAGAATCTGTTACTTTACCTTATGTACTTTTACAAGCAACGACTTTAACAGTTTAAACTTAGTGACATTTCTGAAGGTGATATGTGCGGTATAATTCAGGATGAAGGGCAGATTTAGACAAAGATAGCCTGAAGTGAAATAAAAGTAAGCAAAAATAATAGTCATGTTTATTGCAGCAGTATCTTGAGAGCTTATGTTTAGTGGCATTTGAGCTATTTCAAACCACCTTGCTTGTACAGCTTACCCTGCTGTTCAGAAGGCAGAGTGAGGTCAAGTGAACCACTCGCTATAATAATGGCCAATTCAAGGCAGTTTTATGGTTTGGATATAGATAAACTTTGGCAAAATCACTTGTGGCTCTTTCAGACCCATATTTATCCTAAAAGTCAATTTTACCAATCACTAAAAATGAATTATTTATCCAAGAATAGAAAAAGCTCTTCAATCATCTCATGACATTGACATAGAATCCCAAAGACTCCATGTTTGAGATTCTGCATGCCTTTTGTGCTTAATTAAACCAATGAAAATTTTCTTTCATTTTGTCCTCAAAGAGTGAATTATTTCACAAGTGTAACCTGGGTTTGTTTTGAAGTTATGTAGTATTATTTGAAACAATGTTTTAATTTCAACTGATATCACTCTGTAGTTTATTCATAACTTGCTCAACTGATAATTAAACTATGTTAAAGCAACGAAAATTTGTTATGCATTTGGCATTCATCTTTGGTGGTATGTGGTTTAGATGGGGCAAAAAAAAAATGAATAAATAAGAGGTTGATGAATTGCTGAATCATCTAACCATGTGCTTCTAGGTATGACCTTCGTTCCTACTTGCCTTTAGTTATACATGTTACAGTTCAGGGAGAGTACCTTTGCAAACTACTGCATATACAAAAGTAACATGCATCCTAGCTGGTAGCATTAAGTTCTTGGTTTAAGTGGGCATTTTTTGCTCAATGTGGAAATTTGCCTTTTAACCCTAATAGGTTTATGTAGTTGAGGAATTGTTCTGTAGATTAGAATTTTATGAAAATGACCAATAATTTTTTTGAGAATGTCTGAACACACACTCATGGTCGGCATAGACCACCATTGGCTCCACCAGTTTCTGTATCTGAATATTGGTGGGTTCTGTACATCCATTCTTTTGGCTTCCTCATCTCCACACTGGTAATAATCCACTTTCAGTGAGAATCCTTAAAGGGATAGTCTTTGATACTTTTCCAGGACTTACGCATTGCTTTGTCTGTTCTGGGACATTATTTTCTTCCTTCATGGCCCTACTGCTTCAGAATGCTTATTGCTAAGCCTCAGTCTGTTTTTATACTTTCTCAAAATGCAGTCTCCAAGTCTTTATCACTTAGTTTCCCTCATTCAGTTGTGCCAGACGCTGGCCTCCTCTTTGTTAATGAAAATGCCAGTATGAGGTTGCCTTTCTGGGTCAGTCCCTCCTGGGCCCCAGGAGCCCATATTTGCTCTGACAGCAGCATTCTCTCCACCTTGATTTGTTTGTCATGCTCACTGTGGGGGTGGAAGTGGAACTAAAAGCACTCTTGGCAAGAAGAGTCTGTACCTGCCTGGAGGCTGAGCTGATGTCCTGACATTTCCTGGGCAACACCATTAAACATTTCATCCAGGAGCAGTAACTCAGAGATTTAACTTCCAGTCATCGCACAACTAATATCCTGTGGCTTGTGAGGGAAAAGCTACTGTTGTCCTTCATTGTCAAGGAGCTCTGACTTCCTCTCCTGTCTGAATCCCTTTTGGGGCGGGAGGGCGGGGGTGGGGCGGGTGGGAGTGGAGGAGTGATTCCTCTGAGAAAGGAGTTCTCATGGAGGCAACAGGAGTATCAAACCCGAGGGAGATGGCAAGGGGAGGGTCTGGGTAGAGTGGATCACTCTTGGATTTATATCAGATTGCCCTTTGTCCCTGCAGATTCCAACAGAGCCTGGAGATCTGTATCTGCTACTCTGAGCTCCACAGAGAGGTGAATGAAACCCCTTTCCTCTGACCATCTTTCCTGCCTGCTCATTATTCCTTCTAGTTTTTGTTGGGGACAGATATTAGGTGTGCAGGTAAATTCTTCTGGTCACCCTTTATAACAGCAAAAAAGACAAATCCCAACGGACAAAAGTGGGTTGTCTTCCTGAATACAGACCTAAAAATCTCGGTGATGTGCCCTCTGTAGGCATTGATTCGGAGCAGGCATGGGCAAAGAACCAACAAAGGGTTGTTGTTGTTTCTGTTTCTTCGGCTTCAGGGGAAACCTGTGTGATAGTGCTGGGGATCCACAGCTGGGTTCTGGGATGTCTCCATCTGTCCATCAAATACTCGTAGCATCCCCTATCCACTGAGCTAATCCATTATGTCCCCACTAACTCTGAGGTTTATTGCTCTGGCCCTAATGCTGTACCAGAGAAATGTTTGAGTTCCTTAGGTCTATTATTCTGTAAAATCTTTGGAGCAATGAACATACCATGTTTACTTTTGTATCTCCAACCCTAGCACAGTGACTGACATAGGAATAGCCCAACTGATATTTTTAGAAGGAATGAGAAAATTTGTCAGAGTTTATTTCAAATGAATAAATGCAGAAATCCACTCATCTGTGATTCAGGTCCTCTCTGAACTATCTCATCTGAAATTCCAAGAGTTTAATTCTCAATATCTCCTCACAGAGACCGTAATGAGTGTCAGGGACAGGATTTGAAAACTCCCGATTCTCCTGGCCACTCTTCCAAAACCATCGCCCCTGCTTTAGATAAAGGAAAGACACTGATGAGATAAAGCCAGTGGATGTTTTTCACTTGTTTGTTTATTAAGCAGTCAAAAACATTTCTTGAGGAACTGTCATATGCAAAGGTGTTATCGGTGATAGAAAAAAACATGAATGTTTTAGAATCAAGATTTGGGGATCTTCAAGTTAATTAAAGTAAACGGCAGAGGAGGAAAGGAAATAAAATTGCAGCTCTTGACAATCCCACACAAGGTGCAATAAAGCACATAGGTTTCAGTGTTAGAGTAGGAGGGGGCTTTGTAGAGGTTCTAATAGAAGAGTAGGGTTTATCAGGTTGGAGTAAGACAATGTTCCAGGGAGACAGACATGAGCCAAGTCCCGAAGGTAGGAATGAGTATGCCACATGCAGGGCTCAACTGATGAAAACAAAGTGAACTGAAGAGCTACCAGTAGGATGGAACTCAGACAGACAAGAGTGGGTTAGATGATAGAGGTTCTCATGTCAGGCAAAGGTGCTAAGGCTAAGTGATTAATTGAAATCAGTTGCAATAGTTCTGTGTATGCTAAAAACAAATGCCTGGGTGAAATTACAGGTTTAGGAATTTTGAAACTATTTTTGAAACAAACGATAAAGCATCAAACACAAGGTATTGTATTAGGTTCCTCCTAAAGGGGGTACATTTGCATTCAACTATTTAATATATGCATTTCTTTTAACAAAGTATAGTTTATTTTACTCCATAGGCAATTCCACATTTTCCTGTCAAATGGTGTTGGTCAAGTAGGTGGCACCATGTTTATCCCATGGCTTCACATGCCCTCTGAGATCTGGTGGGATGGCTGTATCTGATTTGAGGAATGTAGGAAGAGCCCCAATACATGACTGTCACTGGGTAGCAAGATGACACCACGGTCAGGAGCATGGGTTCTGTCATCACCCTGCCTGGTTTGCATCCTGGCTCTGTCACTTTTAGCACCTGTCTTGCTGACCAAGTTGCTTAACCTCTCATTATCTCATAATTCTCATTTGTAAAACAGAGATGACATTTCAGAGTTCAGTTAACAAACTAAGGATGTGTTTTGTAATTAGATTTAATGAAATAAGATAGAACCGACCACACCAGATCATCAGAATATTGAATGAATTCATGTATGTAAAATACTATGAATGGTGTTTGGCTCAGGTAAACACAACATAAAATGTAACCATTATTATTATATATACAGTTTTTAGAAGCTTCAAGAATAAAATGCCCAAAACAAACTTCTGAAAGTTCCTTCATAGAACAGAGAGGAAGTAATGCCTGGGGCAGGAGAGCATGGACATGCCAGGGAATGGCCAAGAGGAACCAACTCACATTAATTCAGACAGGTCTTGAACACCCATGGGTTGGATATTCTCAGAGGTAATAGGGATGCAACAATCAGCATAAACAATCTTTCCTCTTAAAGACTTTAGAGACTTGCAAAGGAGACAGAAGTTAATTAAATAAGTGTCTGAAAGTGCAAAATTGCCACAAAGGAGAGGCACACAGGTGCCATGAGCCTACAATTAAGGGCTTTGGCCTAAATGGCCTAACTAGGAAGACTGGTCGGAGGAAGAGACACTGAAGCTGAAATCCGAGGAGTGAGCAGGAGTTCGCCTGGTACAGTGGGACGGGAAGAGTGTTGTGAGCAGAGTTAATAGCATGTGCAGGGCAACTGTGGGCCAGGGAACACAGCACACCATACTCTGAAAGTAGGCTGGTGGAGAATATGACAGTAGGCCTGGCAAGAGAGGAAGTCAGAGAAGTAGCCAGGTATCAGGTGGCCATGGTAGAGAAGACGATTCTAAGTATGATTCCTGCCCTCATAATTCCCCCAAAGGCAAGCAAGGCAAGAGGCAGTTCTTTGCCTCTGTCTCCTCAAGGCAGCTCAGCCACTGCTCGGAGTCCTTCCTCCACCCCAAGCCTCTCCGTCCTCGAGCCAGCCTGATATATTCTTCTCCTGAGAGGGAAACAAAGTCCTTAAGTTCCATATTTATGAATGGATAAAGTACATGGGCTTTCTGCTACTCATTTTGTGGAATGTGGCAGAAATATTTCAAACCAAGTGGGAGGCACAATTCTTACCTACAAGGTGTCTGTGTGAGATGGATGCTCACAGCCTCTGCTTTGGAGACTCCTTTCTCTGTTCAAGCCTCTGTCCTCTCTATACCAGCTCCTCTGCTGATTCCTGCACAAGGGCTGTCTATCTCTCACAGCTGGGCTAGAAACGTGATTTCCAGTTCCTTTGTGGAAAGAATGTACAAGGATTAATTGCAATTTTGCACACAAAATATTTAGCACAGTGCCTCGTCCATAGTAACTGAGCATTGAAAAACAGCATGATTGTCAAATTTGTAATATATGTTATATTATATGTGGAATGTGTGTGTACGTGTCTGTGTGTATCTGCCATACACCTACTTCATCCTCTTCAACTTTGCTAAGATCTCTTCTTGCTTGGGGTCTAGTTTTGTGTCCCTCAGCTGGGGCCCCCAAGTTATTGTGATCAGTATCCCTTTGCATCTAATCAAGTACTGTGTAATCGAAACCCCTCTAAAATGGAATCCAAGTTGTGGCGATCTTTGATGAAAACCTGATGATCAAAGTGATTTTGTTATCAGTGAATAGTTAATATCTCACTCCTCTGTTTCCTCCATTGATAAAATGTCTTCTTTTCACATTCACTTGAAAGAGATGCAATAACAGGTAGCATTGTTATCATCATCATCATCGTCATCGTCATCATCACCATTGTTGTCCCTACACTAAGTATAACTGAATAGTTCTTCCACACCAGCCATTGTGCTGCATGTTTTATTTTATTTTATTATTTTTTTTTAAATTTTTTAATGTTTATTTAATTTTGAGAGAGAGACAGAGACAGAGACAGAGTGTAAGACAGGGAGGGTCAGACAGAGAGGGAGACACAGAATCCGAAGCAGGCTCCAGGCTCCGAGCTGTCAGCACAGAGGCCGATGCAGAGCTTGAACTCGCGAACTGTGAGATCATGACCTGAACTGAAGTCAGACGCCCCACCGACTGAGCCACCCAGGTGCCCCAGGGCTGCATGTTTTATATACCTTATCTTATTCTTCACAGAAATGCCATAAAGCAACTCATCCCACCAGATGGTAACAAAATTGAGGCTAAGAGAGATAACAAACTTATCCCATATGATTATGACTAGTAATAAGTAATAAGATTCATAGTAATAAGATTCCAGTGCATATATTTTAACCCTCTAGTGCTAAAATAAGTCTACATAAACTAGCACATAGATTTTTCCAAAGAATATGTCTCTTAAGAGCAAAAACTCTTTGTGAATCTCAACTGGCGTGTTGGATATTAAATGACTGCGGGTGGCACTGACATTTTTGCATTATCCCATTTTCCAATGTTTATTGCTTATGTTGTCCATACTTGCTAAGATTGGTTGCAAAGTCCCAATTCCCCCACGACTTCAGAACACCTGTGGTAAAGGCAGAACATTTCAAGTGTTCACTGAATGTTAATCGAACAAATAAGTAAATGGATTAAATTAAGTTCCAGCTGCACTGATATAGCTGCAGGGTCTGTATATAAATGACACTTTTAAATAATTGGTGACACTGAGAATGAAATAGCCAATTCTGGAGACATGTTTTTTTCTTCATTACATCAAGAAGTAGGAGAAAACACAATTGATGTATCATTTGATCTTTTAGTATCAGAGCCCATAACTCTTCTCAGATGTGCTGGTAGAAGTGTGGGAAACAGGAGAGCCATGGAAGCACCTCTATTTACTAGAACATGCTTAGGTTGTGAATTACAAGATTATAGTGAGAAAAGAATTCCGGTGGATCTTTCTAACCAGGAATCTGGTGACTGCTGAGATCTCAGTGAGGGCCATGTCCCCAGAGCACTCTGACGTCACATTTCATTTTCCCATTCCCAAATCTTTGCTTTTCCAAGAAGAATGGGCCCATTATGGACTTGGTAGAAACACTGACTGTGAAGAACACACTAACCTCCCTTTAACCTTTCTAAATAGATGATAAAGTTTTATTCTGTTGAATGAAAATTGTAAGTAGTCGTATTCTTGGTCACAAATACCCAAGTGGTAGTCCTTCCTCACTAAATTCTTGAGAGAGTAATATGAGAGTACATGTGGCAGTGTTTGGGGAGTGGGAAAGTGTAGGCTTCCCTTATAATCAATCTGATGAGACAGTCTTGCAAGACTGCAGAAGAGAGAATCACAAACTAGACTTCCTTTTTCGCCACAGAACTCTGTTTTCAAATAATACCTTGTGCGGTCTCAATATGAATGATAGATGAAATGTGAAGCTGCTTGAGTCCAAGCCAGAAGCTCTTCACCTTGAGACTTCCACCCTCTCTGTGTTTTCACAGAGGCAAGAGGAGGCACAGAAGATCAGAAACCCCAGATGTAGGTCATGGTCTGCAACCTGGAAACTATCTGCCTTCATTTATATTTTACTTTGCCTGTGTTTTCAAACGATCTGAATTGTAATGCCTTTAGGAAGGTCAAACAACCCTTTCTATTGTCTTGCAAGAGGATGATGCTAACATTTATCATTATATTTGAATCTGGGCCCTTTTGTAGACCTCTTGTGACTCCTCATGTTTTTTAACCGAAATTACCTTTAAAGTGCCTGCTTTCTATTTTTTTTTTTCCTTCTGGAAGGAATTCAGAGGAAAGAAGAAGGCGAGGCTGAATGAAATGCAGATTTACTTGGAAAGAAATGGTGATGAAGCAGAAGAAAGTCTGGGGAATACACCCAGAAGGACTTGCGCACTAAGACTGTTCAGGAAACAGTGTGTCTTCAACATCTTGCTTGAGAGAAAACCAGATACAGTCAAAGGAAGCAATGTGATCCAGCCAGATTCCAGGAGGGTTCTATCCCTTATCAATAGCACAACTGACCTCTAATCTTTACGTTCTTATCGTTTCTTTACCAATCCTTGTCTCCTGAGAGGCTCGGGACATTAAATGTTGGAACGACATGGAAATCTTTGCACTGACTTTCCTCACTGCTTCTAACCTGAGGCTTTGTGGAGAGTAGGTGGCTGGGTAGTGTTTCTTGAGGACTTGCCTTATGGTAGATGGCATAACAGAGTCTCTCCAGATTCTTCTTTGATCTTCATACTAACATTGTTCACTCTGACTTACTGAGGTTTCTGGACTACACCTTGCTGAAGACCACAGATGCCAAGACAAGAATGTGGATTCTCTCCTCTCGACTCCACAAGTCATGATTTCTTGCCGCTCAAGTGTGGGTATCTTCCTAGCTCCTAGCACACACTTGCCCAAACCTAATTTCAAGCCTTCCCTTGCCATCTGTCAATAACACTCATTTTTCCGAAAAAATTTTTTTTTCATATCAGTAATTTCTTTCTTTCTGCTTTTATGGGCATTTTCACTCTTTTTGGCTAATCAGCATCTACACCTCTTTCGGTATTGGGTTTCCATGCTTTTGGGGTCTGATGGGACATGGGGGAGACTGACTCTAAAGAGAGAGATGCCATATACTCTCTTATCTAGATTCTCCTGAGGTTGGGCACAGGCAGCACCTTTGGCTCCAGCACTCAGACACAAGTGTGCTGGTCTTTGTCTCAGAAGCAAAATGCAGCAACCCCCCCAGGGCCTACGTGGCTGCTCTCTACTGGGGGTAGTAAAGGTACGATATTCCATATCACACCATGTTTGAGACGAGGTTTGGGCCTTTTCTCCTCTCTCCCTAGCCAAACCTGGCTTTCTAGTCCTATCTAGTGACTTGAGCTGCCCAATATATATATATGTAAAGTTTATTTATTTATTTATTGAGAGTGGGGGTGTACAGAGAAAGAAAGAGAGAGAGAGAGAGAGAGAGAGAGAGAGAGAATACCAAGCAGGCACCACACAGTCAGTGCAGAGTCCAACTCAGGTCTCGAACACATGAATCGTGAGATCGTGAGCTAAGTTGAAGTCAAGAGTCAGACACTTAACTGACTGAGCCCCCCAGGAACCCCTGCCCCAATTATTCACAATAAATTATTTTAGGCTTGAGTCACCCTGAATCAGCTTCTACTTCTTAAAACTTCAACTTGGGCAGATACATATTTTTATAGCTGTGGAAGTCACTCAGTGGTAGTTTTCTCCCACAAAATTCCAAACATACATCACGTGTGTAGAAACACATACAGCACACAAACACAGAGCTTGCTGGAAGGCACCTGACTGCTTAAGGAGCACCTTAACTCCACTGCCCAGGCCCACTTGACATTGGGTACATACATCATAGTGCTATTTTAAAATCATGTTAACCCATTACACAAAAGATTATTGTGGTTCTCTTTTCTTTCTATGTGAAATATCCTGCTCAACTTTGAGTCTTTACCAGTCCCATTTCCTTCACTAACCATCCCAACCACCAAACGTTCATAACCTAGAGGTCACATGCTCTGAAACCCTCCTTACTCTTAGCCTGGGAAAGCCCATGCCTCCTTTTCCTCTGCTTTTGCCCATGACCTATTGATTCCCCTTAAAAATCCTAGCCAGCCTCACCTCCTTGAACATTCCCTCTCTGATTCACTCTTCCTGAGCCCCACCTTCTCTCTTATTTTATTTTAGTGCCCAAATGTATGGTGCCATCTACATTAAAAGTTCTAGCTTTGAAGAATATATATGATATTTATGAGATATCATACCTTATATATATGACATATAAAATATATATGATTCAAATATATATGAAACCATTAAAATTATTGTGTTCTTTTTTCTGTGCAATATTATATATCCCTATCTTCTTGAACTTGAAAGTGGTCATTTGACTTACTTTGGTAATACAATGTGAGCTCCAGTAACGTGTGTCACCTTCAGGCAGAAATTTTAAGAACTAGCCTGTGTTACACCATGTTTCTTCTAATACAAGCCCAGCCATGTTCGAGATAAAGCCTGTTCCATCCCCATCAGCTTGGGTATTGAAGTGAAGACCATTTATAGTATAGTCATAGTCTCTCTCTCTCCTCAGAATATATATTCTGAACAAGAAAAAGTCCTTTATTGTTTTCAGTCTCTGATATTCTAGTCTTGTTTATTACCTAATTAGTCAAATAGATGCAAATGATGAACAGCAAAGTGCTTCACTCCTCAAGAAAGACAAATGTGTGGTCAATAAAAATGACTTATTGGGGCACCTGCGTGGCTCCGTCGGTTGAGCGTTTGACTTCAGCTCAGGTCATGATCTCATGGTTTGTGAGTTCAAGCCTTGCATCTGGCTCGCTGTTGTCAGCTCAGAGCCCTCTCTGGATCTTTGGTCCTGTCTCTCTGCCCCTCCCCAACTCAAGCTCTCTCGTTCAAAAATGATTAAACATTTTGAAAAATGAGTTATTGATATGAAAATAAATGTTAAAGTTGTGTGGGAAAAGGGAAAAAAGTCAAGTATGGAGAGGGAAGAAAGCAGATTTTACAGAGAAATGATGAAAAGGGGAAAATATGCCTCTCAGAGAATATTCATTAGTTAATATGAGATCTCACTAGTTAATTAAATATAAGGGATGAAAACATCAATAGACTTTCACATTGTTTTAAAATGAAAAAGGACTTGTAAACAAATCTATTCATTTGAAAGGAACAGACAGTAGTTGTTTTCTTGGTCACTGTTCACACAAGCTGGGTTCTCAAAATTTATTTAGAGATGAATTATTTCTCTGGCACAATCAGATTTTGCTTTGACAAGTATGAATTTTTTTAAGTTTGTTTATTTTGAGAAAGAGAAATGAGCATGAGCTTGGGAGAGAGGGAGAGAGAGAACATCCCAGCAGGCTCTTCACTGTCAGCCCAGAGCCTGATGTGGGACTCAAACTCATGAGGTCATGACCTGAGCCGAAACCAAGAGTCAGAAGCTTAACTGACTGAGCCACTCAGGTGCCCCCGGCAAGTACAGATTTAAAAAAAAAAAGTTTCTGGGAAAGTTATTGGTCACTTTATTATTATTTTTATTTTAGGGGAGGATATTTATTTATTTATTTATTTATTTTTGAGAGGGGGAACTATGAAACTGACAAGAAAAATAGGCATTCCTACAGCAATAAGGTAGACAGAGAGAAGTGGTGAATTTCTTAACTCTCAGATCCCTACAGAATTATGTATCAACTTCTAACCCCTTCCTCTGAAAGCAGAAAGTAGAAAATGTATAAGTGGGGGAGGGTGAGAGTCCAGCATGAATTACAAATGAAGAAAAAATTAAAACAGAGTATCTTTTTCAGTTAAAGGATAAAGCCCTGTTCAGCTGGCTACCCCCTTCAACAAAGTTTAAAGAGGAAAATAGTAGTCCAGACAGGAGAAAGCCATGAGCACTTTCAGTATCAAGCTTTCATTTCTCTACTTTTTTCTAATTAACATAGCTCCATTCCAAAATTTGTAATCTATGAAAAGAAAAATAAAAACAGTAAAATGACTCTATTACTCAAAGATAACTTCTGATAATATGCTAGTGTATATCCTCAAATGTTGTATTTCTTTCCTCCTTTCTATTCCATTCCCCAAAGAAAAATGACTACATACAACCTTTATGATCACATTTTCCTTTAACAAAATATTATGGAAATTTTTCATGTATGACAATATAGATTTACAGTATCAGTGTATATAACTGCATAATACATTATATATTTAAACTATCACCTAAAGACTGACTTGCTCTAGGATTTTGCAAAAGATGCTTAACTTTAAATTGCAGAGTTAGATGTATCCATTATCTGTGTTTCAAAGTAGTTGTTTTGAGCGTGTCTTGAGGACAGTGCAGATCATGGCTCTTAATTCTAAGCTGGTACTAGGAACACAAGGAAAAACTGAATGGTTGTGTTGTTTCAATCACTTATCCATTAATTCTTTCATATAAGAAATGTTTATTGAGTGTCTTCTACTTGTAGTATGGTATTCTAGGTGTTAAAGACACTAAGTATCATTATTTTTTGATAAATAAAACACCAACAAAAAGTTTGTGGCTATCAGGGAGAGACAGACAAGAACAAATACTTTAAATGGTAATACTGGGAGAGGAGAGTAAAAGGAAAGGGAAAGAGCCGTGCCTATTTGGAAGAAGAGCATTCTAAGATGATGAAAAAGCAATGTAAAAGCCCTGTAAAGGTAGGAGCTGCTTGAAATAGAAGCCAATAAGGTTGAGGGGAGGCAAGCGATAGAAGTAGAAAGAGATGGGGGTCTAGGAGGTTAGTCTGCACAGGACCTTAGAGGGGTCTGGCTTTTTTCTTAAGATAACTCAGTGAAGGATTTTGAGCTGAGGAATGACGTAATCTGGCTTATATTTAAAAGAATTTCTCTGACTACTATACTGAGAATAGACTGAATGGAAACAAGGGCAGAAGTAGAAAGACAAGTTGGAGGATTATTTCTTTTAATATTTTGTTTTTTTTAATGTTTATTTATTTTTGAGAGAAAGACAGACCGTGAGTGGGGGAGGGGCAGAGAGCAAGGGGGAGACACAGAATCCGAAGCAGGCTCCAGGCTCTGAGCTGTTAGCACGGAACCCAACATTGGGCTTAAAACCACTAACGTGAGATCAAGACCTAAGCTGAAGTCAGATGCCCAACTGACTGATCCACCCAGGTGCCCCTGGAGGATTCTTTCAACAATTCACGTTAAACGTCATGGTGTTTGGACAATGTGTGAAAAACGGTGGGCTGAAAGGACTTGATGAGGGATCACTTGTGTATTATGAATGAAGCGTACAAGGCAAGGATCATCTCAAGGTTTCTGGCCTGAGCATCTGGAAGATAGCCAGTTACTAGTCTCAAAAAGGCAATAGGAGAAAAATGATTCAGGGTGAAGATCAGGAGTTCAGATTAGAATCGTCTGGGTTTGAAGTAAGGTTTGGGCTAGAAATATAATTCTGATATTCTTCAGAATGTAGATGGAATTTAATACCATGGTGGAATGAGATTCCCAAAGAAGCAAATGTAGGTAGAGAACATTGAAGCTTCAGTCCCTCATCTTTGGAAGCTGTAGAAATAAGCAGAAACCAGATAATAATAAAAATGATGGCCAACAGGAAACTGTGGTATCTTGAAAACCAATCGAGAAAGTGTTCCAAACAGGGAGAAATGATCAAATGTGTTAACTAGGCTGATAGATGAAAAAATATGAGAATTGGGATTAGACAGAGCTATGTAATCATGTGAAGACATTAATTAAAGAAACACAGATCAAGAACCTGCTGAAAATCAGCTACTCTGAGATATTGTGGAAGACTCAGGCACGGATAATATCTGGTTCCTCTTCTCCAAACTCTTAAAAATTCGTTGGAAACTGATATCTATCTATCATCTATTTATCATCTATCATCTATCTGTCTATCTATCTATCACAATGTCACAGAGTTCATTCTATGATAATTCAAAGTGAGCATAACTCAGAGTGAGAAACAGCTATCCCTCAACTTAGGAAAAGTTATATAATTTCAAATAGATTGATTCAAGAAGGCTATATTAAAACATTGAATTGTGGCTTATGGTATGAATGGAATTGGCTGGTGGAGGTAGAATGAATATGATTTCAGTCTTCAGTGTAAGCAAAGGCGAGAAGGTTAAAGCACACAGAATAGTCATGGAACAGGTGGAAAGGAGCTACCCAAATCATTCCCCCTTCTTGATTCTTGATTCATCCTAGATTCATTCTTCATGCTTGTCACAAGCCACCTTTGAGTTAATGGCAATGAAGCAGGCTGTGACCTGAAAAAAAATTATATAATAACAATCATCTGGGAAGTTGACAATAGCTTTATCAGAGTTAGTGGACATGATGTGACTGTAACAAAACTAGGGAACAGAAGGCAACCATCACAGGAAATTGATCTTTCACAATAATGTCTTTGGGGTTTATTACAATAATTTAAAAATTTCTTAAAACATTTTTAACCTGTGGCATGAGATCCTTGGATTAAAGAAAAACACCTTATCATATTAAAGCAGTATTCAAACAAAACCTAGCTAGAAGATAGCAACCTCTACCTAAATGAGATTTCCCATGGAGCTCCCCTAAAGAAATGATCTCCTTCAGAGGTCGGCTTTGCAAGATAACTCAAAAGTGATTGCTGTTTTCATTTTCCATCCTGTTTCCTTCTGATTTCTCCATGCCTGTCTCCATAGAAAGAGATTGTACGTGATCTCCTTATGGAGAAGAGGGATACCACCTGAGGGAAGGCCCTGCTACTGAGGAGCTAAAACCCTGCAAATCATTTATTTGGCCATTGGATGTCATAAGTGTTCTGTGGTGCACCTGCTGAGTGAGTTCTGTGGCAGGGAACATTATGAGTTAAAGGCAGCAATTTGTTTACTGCTTTGATGGCATATTGGCATTCCTCTCAGTTAAATGGTGTGGAAACAGTAACAAAAGTTATTTTTATTAGGCAGTCTTTTAAGGTATCTGGTAATAACATTTTCAAAAAAAAAAAAAAAAAAAAAGACAACTACATGTCCCGAGACAGAAAAATGTGAATTTGACACACTCGGTCTTGAGATTCAGCCAGTTGCTAATGCAAATAGCAGAAATAATCAAATAATGTGGCCAGAGCTTTTGTTATTTTAGTTCTGGTGATCAATTTGGGATATATATATCTTGATTTGCTTTTCTACTACTTCCAGTGATGTGATCCTTAATGTTGGACATTTTGGGAAATGCAGGTACATCCAAAATAATTGTTTCTGTTAGTTTTCAATTTATATGCAGGTATGCTGGAAAGGAAGAAAACATGTAAACATCTAGGATTAATGGATATGATATTCAAGTAAAATTTTTAATCTACTTTTGAAGATTTGGGGATTTTTTTGAGCCAAATCAAAATCAAAAGTATTGATTCACATTATTTTTAAATTATACGAAATGATTCATTGATATAGTATGACTATAAAAGAATTCAAACAATATTGAAGCATTTAAACTAAAACTTAGAAGTTTCCTTTTAATGAGATACAGCCACTACCCCTCTTTGTCCCACTCTTATGCTCTCCATTTTCCTCCTCTTTTTAGAGGCCATTGTTCAGTGTTTGAGGGTGTTCCTCAGGTCTGTGCAATTTCAAAGGTATTATTGAAGGCATTTGAGGTGGGTTAAGATATTAGCCTGGAACAGAGTGATAGCTGTGTAAGTGAAGCAGGTTTAAATTGGTGGAGAGTAAGAAAACAATTTTAAGTCTGTCTTCACATTATGTTTTGGTTACATAGTGTTGGAAGTAAGATTTAAAGTGTCATTAGACTTTATTCTATATAATAACACACAAGGCATTCCTTCAAGTCTCTCAAGGTCTTTATAGGTACCAGGAACATACATAAATACAGGAGATTCAAGTTAACATTGACCTTTGGTTGGCCAGGAAGAGTTTACTTTGTCTTCATTAGAAAGAGCTAGCACATTAACAGAGTAATATATTTTGATTTCTTTTCCTCGCTTCTACTGTTACCAGATTTCTTTTTTAATTATTATTACTTTTGTTGAGCTAACACGCTTTAATGAAGACTAAGTGTCTCTGGTTTGTATTTGTTCAGTAAATAAACCATTACATTATACATAAAAGGTCAACAGGAATGGAAGTTAAACAATCTTGCTCTGTTTTGAACAGTATCCATTACAAGAGATTCACAAGTGCTATTTTTAGTGAGGGAAAATTAGTACTACTGTATAAAAAATGCAATATTTTCTGAGTTTGGACATCATGAAAGGGAAAAGAACTTTTTAAAATTATTTTTCTCCATATAGCAGCGAGGCATGGATTGGTTCTATTAATTGTACATTTATAACATTTAGCTTTGTTCAATCATAGATTATTTCTGGACATCTCATACAAAGGGAAAGTAACAAAGGCATGAAAAGAAAGCCTGAGAGGAAAAATGAAAGGAATTGAGTTTATTCATTCTGGAGAGAAGCAACTTGGAGGGCAGAGTAATAATGTTCTTCATTCA